>NC_058083.1:324673423-325279561 GCF_014858855.1 Bufo gargarizans | reverse complement strand
ACATTTCTTTCTGTGTCTTACCCTCTTGCTTGAGGGTGTCAATGATGGCCTTCTGGACAGCAGTCAGGTTGGCAGTCTTACCCATGATTGCGGTTTTGAGTAATGAACCAGGCTGGGAGTTTTTAAAAGCCTCAGGAATCTTTTGCAGGTGTTTAGAGTTAATTAGTTGATTCAGATGATTAGGTTAAGAGCTCGTTTAGAGAACCTTTTCATGATATGCTAATTTTTTTAGATAGGAATTTGGGGTTTTCATGAGTTGTATGCCAAAATCATCAATATTAAAACAATAAAAGGCTTGAACTACTTCAGTTGGTGTGTAATGAATCTAAAATATACGAAAGTCTAATGTTTATCAGTACATTACAGAAAATAATGAACTTTATCACAATATGCAAAATTTTTTAGAATGACCTGTATGTACGGCATACATATTAGGACATCCTCAGACATCATCCACAACTCCCTCCTCCGTCAGGCAAAACTCCATCAGTCCTCCTCCCTCAGACCAAACTCCCTGCTCCGTCAGACTAAACTCCCTCCTCCGTCAGCCCAAACTCCATCAGTCCTCCTCCGTCAGACTAAACTCCCTCCTTCGTCAGACTAAACTCCCTCCTCTGTCAGCCCAAACTCCCTCCTACCTCAGACTTTAGCCAAAACTCCCTCATCCAAAACTCCCTCCTACCTCAGACGTCAGCCAAAACTCCCTCTTCCCTCATCCAAAACTCCCTCCTACCTCAGACATCAGCCAAAACTCCCTCCTCCCTCATCCAAAACTCCCTCCTACCTCATACATCAGCCAAAACTCCCTCCTCCCTCATCCAAAACTTCCTCCTACCTCAGACATCAGTAAAAAAAAAATACCTCCTCCATCAGCCCTCAGCCCAAACTCCATCAGCCGTGAGCCGTCAGACATCAGTTGTCATCCCTCAGCCTAAACTCCATCAGCCGTCAAGGGTCAGCCCTCAGCCTAAACCCTATCAGCTGTCAAGGGTCAGACATCAGGTGTCAGCCCTCAGCCTAAACTGCATCAGCCGCCAGGGGTCAGACATCGGGTGTCAGACATTGGTTGTCAGGGGAGGGTGTGGCACAATTTACAGTGGCGTACATACAGGGGTTGCGACCGGGCCCGGCACTCCAGGGGGCCCGGCCGCCTGTGGACCCCCCTGGCCCCTGCAGTCAGTGTTCCCTCTAAGCTGCGCGGATGGGCAGCAGTGCAGAAATTATTGTGGCCCCGCTTACAACTTTATAATCCCCCCTCAGCGACATTGCGTCGCCCAGTATACAGTCAGTGCAGTGACAGTGTCAGAAAAATCTGCGTCATGCGCTGACGTCCTCGTAATCCTGTGTGGATACACTTATCGGGATATCTGTGGGTGACACTTATGGGTATATCTGTGGATGACACTGTTATGGGGATATCTGTGGATCACACATATATAGCATATTATGCTATATATGTGTCATCCACAGATCCCCCATAACAGTGTCATCCACAGATATTACCATAGTATCCTCCACAGATCCCTCATAAGTGCCTTCTAGTAACATAAGACACGATGGCGCTGACAGACGTGTACACCATAATAAAAGCGATATCTCACATTGCCTGACACCTACAAATACATATGAAAAACAGGGAAATAATATGGCGTAGCCTTCACCCGGCAACAGTGCCCCAAAGTGTAGAATAAAAAGTTTTGCACACTAGGGCACCGTAAGTTGGTGGCACACCTGCCACACACAGAAAAACAGGTGCAGATCTTTGCCTTAAGCCTCATGCACACGTCCGTGGAACACGGACACTTCTGAGTGCAGGAGCGCACGGCGTCATTGGTTGCTATGACGCCGTGCGCTTCCTGATGCCACCGCAGTACAGTAATACACTGGTATAGATCATACGGACCGTGTTCCACGGACGTGTGCATGAGGCTTTATACCTTATGTCTGTGTAGCTCCAATCCTGGTTTTGGCTCACAGTCACTGATGGAAATCACTGACCAAAATGCTTACTCAATGACTCTTTAGTGGATCAAAATAAGGACCTGGAGGCAGGGCCAATAAAGTAGTGGAGAAAAAAAGTTTATTTTAATCCATGTTGTGGCAGTGCAAACACGTATGCTTGAACCCCTACTGCTTTGCACACTCTTGGCATTCTCTTGATGAGGTTCAAGAGGTAGTCACCTGAAATGGTTTTCACTTCACAGGTGTGCCCTGTAAGGTTTAATAAGTGGGATTTCTTGCCTTATAAATGGGGTTGGGACCATCAGTTGCGTTGTGGAGAAGTCAGGTGTATACACAGCTGATAGTCCTACTGAATAGACTGTTAGAATTTGTATTATGGCAAGAAAAAAGCAGCTAAGTAAAGAAAAACGAGTGGCCATCATTACTTTAAGAAATGAAGGTCAGTCAGTCCGAAAAACTGGGAAAACTTTGAACGTGTCCCCAAGTGCAGTCACAAAAAACATCAAGCGCTACAAAGAAACTGGCTCACATGCGGACCGCCCCAGGAAAGGAAGACCAAGAGTCACCTCTGCTGCGGAGGATAAGTTCATCCGAGTCACCAGCCTCAGAAATCGCAGGTTAACAGCAGCTCAGATTAGAGACCAGGTCAATGCCACACAGAGTTCTAGCAGCAGACACATCTCTAGAACAACTGTTAAGAGGAGACTGTGTGAATCAGGCCTTCATCGTAGAATATCTGCTAGGAAACCACTGCTAAGGACAGGCAACAAGCAGAAGAGACTTGTTTGGGCTAAAGAACACAAGGAATGGACATTAGACCAGTGGAAATCTGTGCTTTGGTCTGATGAGTCCAAATTTGAGATCTTTGGTTCCAACCACCGTGTCTTTGTGCGACGCAGAAAAGGTGATGGATTCTACATGCCTGGTTCCCACCGTGAAGCATGGAGGAGGAGTTGTGATGGTGTGGGGGTGCTTTGCTGGTGACACTGTTGGGGTTTTATTCAAAATTGAAGGCATACTGAACCAGCATGGCTACCACAGCATCTTGCAGCGGCATGCTATTCCATCCAGTTTGCGTTTAGTTGGACCATCATTTATTTTTCAACAGGACAATGACCCCAAACACACCTCCAGGCTGTGTAAGGGCTATTTGACCATGAAGGAGAGTGATGGGGTGCTGCGCCAGATGACCTGGCCTCCACAGTCACCGGACCTGAACCCAATCGAGATTTTGGGGTTAGCTGGACCGCAGAGTGAAGGCAAAAGGGCCAACAAGTGCTAAGCATCTCTGGGAACTCCTTCAAGACTGTTGAAAGACCATTTCAGGTGACTACCTCTTGAAGCTCATCAAGAGAATGCCAAGAGTGTGCAAAGCAGTAATCAAAGCAAAAGGTGGCTACTTTGAAGAACCTAGAATATGACATATTTTCAGTTGTTTCACACTTTTTTGTTATGTATATAATTCCACATGTGTTAATTCATAGTTTTGATGCCTTCAGTGTGAATCTACAATTTACATAGTCATGAAAATAAAGAAAACTCTTTGAATGAGAAGGTGTGTCCAAACTTTTGGTCTGTACTGTATGTAGAACAGAAGGTGGGCCATTTCTTGATCCTGTCAGCGTCTACCAAAGTGCACAGCAGCGCCAATGTGTGGAGCTCTAACTAAGGTCAGGGACAATATATGTCCTTTATGGCCCACTGGGTGAATGTGGTTCCTGCACAGCCACACCAGCAACTTGGCCAGGTGACGCCGCTTCCGCTTCCGCCTCCACGTTATCACACCGTTGGTCCTGCGACATGTCCGCCTCTGCCTCCTCATCTTCCACCGTGTCCTCAGCCTCCACTGCAGGGACAATTCACAGTGCCCCTCCAGCATACCACTTGTGCAGGGCATGACGGTGTCATGCTGTTCTGCACCTCGTTTGACTGGGTGCATGGAGTCACACAGGGGAGGAACTGCATCCGCGTTCATCATCAAGAAATTGAATCCTGGCTTTCTCCGCGACAACTCAAAAGCAGAACCAAGGTGACCGACAACGCGAAGAACATGGTGTCAGAGCTGCGTCAAGGAGGGCTGAGCCATATGCCCTGCATGGCACACGTGTTCAATCTGGTTGTCAAGTGGTTCCTGAAGTCTTCCACCCATCTGCAAGACATCCTAAAAATGGGCAGGAAACTTTGCATGCACTTAAGCCACTCATACACCGCAAAGTGCACCCTTCTTGAGCTTCAGCAGCAGAACGGCATCCCCCAACATAGGCTGATATGCAGCGTTTCCACCCGTTGGAATTTGGAATTCCACCCTCCATATGTTGGACCAACTATACAAACAGAAAACGGCTATAAATGATTTCTTGATGATCCAAGTGGACAGGACTACTCTCCTGTGTAACTTCGATGACAGCCAGTGGCAGCTCATGTGTGACACCTGCCGTTTGCTCAGGCCCTTTGAGGAGGCCACGTTATTTTTTCAGTCACCAGGACTACGGGATGAACAACGTCATTCCACTGCTTCATGTTCTGGAACAGACGCTGGCAAATCTGGCTGGTCAGAGGACTAGAGACGTGGCGCCTAGATCTCACGGCCACATGATCCCTGTGAGGGCTGAACTGGAGGAGGAGGAGCAGGAACAGCCAGAGGAGCTACAGGGCAATGAGGAAGACAAGGCAGAGGACCCAGACACAATGTGCCAGTATGCAGTGGAAATGGAGGCAGAAAGTCCCTCCGAGTTACTTGCTCTAATGGCATGCTCACTTGCTTGCGTAGTGCCAGCCGAATTGTCACCATTTGGCAGAGGGATAACTTCTGGCTCTCCACCTTGTTGGGCCCTTGCTACCGGTCCAAAATGGGTCACGTTTCTGTGCCTTGACTGCTGTGGCAAGGTGGAAGGGGGGATAGGAGCAGTTCCAGCTCCATCAGCAGCAATTTGAGTCTAGAGTCTCTGATGAGACGCTTTCTTTACCTGCCTAGTAAAGAAACTACCCACCAGCAGCAGCAGCTAGACCTGGAGCAGGACCTAAAACCAGCAGGTGGTGGCATGCGTTGACACCACTCTGCCAACCCACATTGAAGATTTGCTGGACTACTGGGCAGCCAAACTGGATTTGTGGCTGCAACTGGCAGAGTTTGCCCTGGAAAAGCTGTCTTGCCCAGCCAGTAGTGTGGCATCAGAGCCGGTGTTTAGTGTGGTGGGGGGCGATAGTTACCCCAAGGAGAACTCGCCTGTCCACCATAAATGTGGAGAGACGGACCTTTGTCAAGATGTATCAGGCGTGAATCAGCCAGGATTTCCACCCACCAATGCCTGATGCATCAGACTAGATCATCCATGGTGCCACACCAACACTTTGACAAAAGAGACTGGTTTCTTCTGGCTACCTGCCTCAGCTACTATTCTTATGCTGTCACCCGCCTGATGCCACCCATCTGATGCCAAGTGCTCCTTCTTTCACCTACCATCTTCAGCTGGTACTGGTATTGTCACCCACCTCCACACTGCCACTGTGTGGCCTCTTGATGCTGCTACCACCTCCACAGTATGTCACCTTGCCACTCTGTGGCCTCCTGATGCTGATGCCACCTCCACACTATGTCACATTGACACTCTGTGGCCTTCTGATGCTGCCGCCACCTCAACACTCTTTCATTGTGCCACTCTGTGACCTCCTGATGCTGATGCCACCTCCACACTATGTCACATTGACACTCTGTGGCCTTCTGATGCTGCCGCCACCTCAACACTCTTTCATTGTGCCACTCTGTGACCTCCTGATGCTGCCGCCACCTCCGGACTCTGTCATTGGGACACTCTCTGGTCTATACTCATGCTGCTTCCACCTCACCATTATGTCATAGGGCCACTCTGTGGACTTCTCATGCCATTTCCACCCTCCCCACTTCATACCTGGGCTACTATTTAGCCTTTTTGGCTTGGCTGACATCATTATTTATTTGACCCTTCTTCTGATCTGTCAGAAGGAAGGAAAAATGAGATGCACAACGGATCCTCTCTGTGTAGCAGCTGTAAGGCCTGTATGGTCCCATGAGAATTTGCTTATGATTTGGTAGCCAAAAGCAGGAGTTGGTACAAAACACAGAAGACATGCAAATATTCCGTTCACATGTCATCTTTGTTTTGGATCCAGATAGCAATACTGATGCTGACCGAGTGAAAGCGGATGCTTCACAGACAGGATCAGTTTTTTGGGGATTATTGTTCTGACGGATCAGAGGAGGGCAAAATAATCAGTGACGTCAGCACGAACTTACTGCTGACACCCACTCCACTCTGTCCGGGGGTCTCTACTTGTATAAGCGCTTTATAGAACATGTTCTTTAGACATCTATGTGGAATCAGCTGCCAATGGTGTAAAAGGAATGTGCTTCTTCTTGATGCTAACATTGACCTATGACTGAGTTCACACTTGAGTTATATGGTCAGTTTTAGCCCCATAACTGCCCAAATAAGTGAAGTGTGCAGTGATTCTAAGAGCGACGCCTGTCATGTACATGTCATACTGACTCACAGTATTTTTAGGGGAAAAAAAAATAGAAATTTGCTCATCT
Source organism: Bufo gargarizans (assembly GCF_014858855.1). Taxonomy (NCBI): domain Eukaryota; kingdom Metazoa; phylum Chordata; class Amphibia; order Anura; family Bufonidae; genus Bufo; species Bufo gargarizans. The sequence continues at coordinate 325,273,029 of NC_058083.1, read as the reverse complement.
CTACTTCTGATGCAGAAGAACAGGCCATAAAAAAGCAGATCCTGTAGTTTAAGCATCCACCTTCACACTGTCAGTATTTGGTCAGCATTTGGTCAGTATTGGTAAAGCAAAAACAGGAGTGGTTCCAAAACAGAGACAACATCTGATGGAAATATTTGCATGTCTTCTGTGTTTTGGACCTACTCCTGCTTTTGGCTTCCAAATCATGATCAAATCCTGATACAAAATACTGACCGTGTGATAGAGGCCTTCTGGATGCTCAAACAACAGGACCAATTTTTTGGTTCTTTTTCAGTTCAGACGGATCACGGGCATGTAACAGACTGGTAGGGTGGCTACAGCATGAAAAGTCACAATAATGGCCCGGAACAGACGGGTGAGGGTGCTAACAGCATAAAGAGTCACAATAGTGGCCCCGGCACAGAGTGGGGAGGGGGGTCACAGCACAAAATGGTTGCAGATCACAGTAGGGGCAGATGGCAGTACAGGCAGCAGGCGTGTGAAATCAGACGGATGGCAGCATCAGAATAGTGGTAGCAGGATGTAACGGGCCATTTTTCACAATATTCTAGTGTGGCATAACACTAAAGTCAGATCATCACTCCCAGAATGATCTAGTCTGTGGTATCAGGCACCGGTGTCTGGAAATCCTGGTTGATCCAGGCCTGATTCCTCTTTATAAAGGTTAGTCTCTCAACATTTTGTATTGAAAGGCAAGTTTTCTTTGGGGTAACTATGCTACCCGCCGCACTAAACACCGACTCTGATGCCACACTACTGACCGGGCAGGAAAGCTTGCCCAGGGCAAAATCAGCCAGTTGCGGCCACAAGTCAAGTTTGGCTGCCCAGTAGTCCAGGGGATCTTGGATGTGGGGTGGCAGGGTACAATCCAAGTATGCCACCACCTGCTGGTTCAGGTTCTGCTCCATGTTTTGCTGCTGCTGGATGGTTTCTTCAATAGGCAGGTGAAAACAAGTGCTCATCAGAGACTCAAAACTTCAGTTGCTGCTTATGGAGCTGGTACTGCTCCTGCCCCCCCCCCCCCCCCCCCCCCACCGCCCTCCAGCACTCATGAAGGTGGAGCGGCAGCTCAGAGAGTTCCACTGGTTAGACTCGTGAGACTAGGCGAAGGGACACGTAGGCAGCAACCAACCAACTACAAAGGATGTCTCAATAGTAGTTTTTTCATCCCTTTCAAAAAGTGTAACCCCCCCCCCCCCCATTTTGGACCAGTAGCGAGGGTCTAACATGGTCGAAAGCCAGTAGTTATCCCTCTGCTGAATAGTGATAATGCGGCTGTTACTATGCAAGCAACTGAGCAGACATCTGGCCATTTGTGCAAGGGACTCAGAGGGACTCCCTGCCTCCATCTCCACTGCATACTGCCATGGTCTGTCGGGGTCATCTGTGTTGTCTTTGTCGTCACCCTCTAGCTCCTCATGCTCCTCCTGCTCCTCTCCTGTTACTTGGGCAGATAAACCACCTAGTTCAGTATCGAATTCCTGTGTGTTTATGTCCTCCTCCTCCTCCTTTGCCAGTTCAGCTTCCACAGGGCTCAGGTGGCAATGAGATGCAGGCGCCACATATTCTGTCCCCTCGCCAGTCAGATTTATCAGCATCCTATCCAGGACGTGAAGGATTGCAATGACATCATTCATCCTGTAGTCCTGGCGACTGACATATAAAGTGGCCTCCTCAAAGGGCCTGAGCAAACGGCAGGTATGACACATGAGCTGCTACTGTCTAAGGTTAAAGTTACACCAGGCAGTAATCCTATCTAGAAATCGGTCACGGGTTTCCTCTGCTCAGTCGGTCCAACATGTGGATGGTGGAGTTTCAACATGTGGAAAAGTCACATATGAGGTGATGTTGGGGAACACCATTCTGCCTTTGGAGCTCAAGGAGGGTAAGTTTTGCATGGTAAGATGGGTGAAGTGGATGCACAGTTTCCTTGACATTCAAGACGTCTTGCAATTGGGTGGAAAACTTCAGGAACCTGGTGACAACCAGATTGAAGACATGCTCCATGCAAGGCGCATGGGTCAGCTCTCCCTGATGCCTAAAACAGAATGTTTTTCCTGTTATCAGTGACCATGGTTTCTATCTCCAGTTGGTGAGGAGACAGCCAGCATTTGATTTCAGAGTCCACGATATGGAAAGTGAGGGACTGTAGTTCCAGCAACTTGGCCAGGTGCACCTTCAGCTTCTGTGCCATTGGATAAGTGCACGCATACTGTTTTCTCTTGGCAATCGTCTCAGTGATCGATTGCTGGTGAAACAAATGACAAGGAGTAGGAGGAGCATCAGGAGCAATTGATGAGAGGAAGGAAGGACAGCCTCCTTCTGCTGAGGTTGACGAGCCCTGACTGGTGGAGAAGACGTGCGGGCTGCTGGCAGATGCAGCGGTTGCTGTGTCAGGCAGTACCGCCACATTAGTGCCATGGTTTTCCTAGGTCACTTTATGGTAAAGCTCTATGTATTGACGCAGGGCCGTGGTGCCAACATTAGTCCCCTGACTGCACTTCGCCATCTGCCCACATCTCCTGCATACTGACTCCCTAATGTCTTCCAGCGACTTGATAAAAAATTCCCACACTGCCGAATATGGCATTTTACCCCTAACACTCCGTGCTGACTGCCTGCCGCAGTCCTTATAAACCTGTGCACCGCTAGTTGTTTCCTGACAGGTAGGCTCCTGAGTAACAGATGGTCTACCCCGGGTAAGAAAAAATTATTTGTCCTTATCTGTGCAACATGGATAATCTTTGCTGCTGGATCCACAAAGGGAAAGATCCAAAGGTCCCACTTTCCAACAACCTGCTGCTGTCTCACGTGCCTGCTGCCACCCTCATGCCCTGATGATGATAATGAAGATGCCCCATCTTCACCCAGCTCCTACATGCAGTCAGCTACATCATGATTTATTAATGTCTGTTTGTCACTTATGTCACCCTCACCAGTCTCATGTCCACGTCCCTCACCACTTGCAACACATGCTTCCACACGACTGTCGTCCTCGCTAGTTGCACACCTAAGGGAGGACGCAGCAGACCTCTCCTCCAAGTCTGTGCTGGCCTGTAGCTGCTGATTATTCTCACTAAATTCGTCCTCTCTGAAAAGCGGAGCAGAGTTGGCAGCATACATTACTTCCTGGGCAGAAAGAGCAATAAAAGAAAGAGTCAGTTGCAGGACAGGTGAGGGCACAGAGGTTGTTCCTAGGCCATGCCAACTAAGTGTGGTGTCAAAGGAACCCACCGATTCCTGGCTGTGTGTATACATTGTCACCTGGGATTATGTTGAAGAGCGAATCAAACATTCCAGTACAGCTGGATTGTTAGTCAAAACACTACCACTGGATGACAGTGGCAGCTCTGGCTTGTTCTTGCGGCTGCTGATGCCACCACCCCTTCTTCTGCTGCTACTTATTCTGGCTATAGTAACATTTGTGCCACACCCCATTCTTTTTGAGGGCCCATGCAACAGTCTGTTGGCCATAGTGTTCAGTAACTTAATCAATAATGTAACAGATGAAATATAAATTACACAGCAGATAGATTAGAAAAACGTGTCTATATATTACACCACCAGTTGACAATGAGTCTGATGCACAGTGCATCTTTGTATATCTGAACAGATTATTTATTAATGGCACAGCAGATTTACTAGGTACACGCACCTATATACAGACGTGGACAAAATTGTTGGTACCCTTTGGTCAATGAAAGAAAAAGTCACAATGGTCACAGAAATAACTTTAATCTGACAAAAGTAATAATAAATTAAAATTCTATAAATGTTAACCAATGAAAGTCAGACATTGTTTTTCAACCATGCTTCAACAGAATTATGTAAAAAAATAAACTCATGAAACAGGCATGGACAAAAATGATGGTACCCCTAACTTAATATTTTGTTGCGCAACCTTTTGAGGCAATCACTGCAATCAAACGCTTCCTGTAACTGTCAATGAGACATCTGCACCTCTCAGCAGGTATTTTGGCCCACTCCTCATGAGCAAACTGCTCCAGTTGTGTCCGGTTTGAAGGGTGCCTTTTCCAGACTGCATGTTTCAGCTCCTTCCAAAGATGCTCAATAGGATTGAGGTCAGGGCTCATAGAAGGCCACTTTAGAATAGTCCAATTTTTTCCTCTTAGCCATTCTTGGGTGTTTTTAGCGGTGTGTTTTGGGTCATTGTCCTGTTGCAAGACCCATGACCTGCGACTGAGACCAAGCTTTCTGACACTGGCTAGTACATTTCTCTCTAGAATTCCTTGATAGTCTTGAGATTTCATTGTACCCTGCACAGATTCAAGACACCCTGTGCCAGACGCAGCAAAGCAGCCCCAGAACATAACAGAGCCTCCTCCATGTTTCACAGTAGGGACAGTGTTCTTTTCTTGATATGCTTCATTTTTTCGTCTGTGAACATACAGCTGATGTGCCTTGGCAAAAACTTCGATTTTTGTCTCATCTGTCCACAGGACATTCTCCCAGAAGCTTTGTGGCTTGTCAACATGTAGTTTGGCATATTCCAGTCTTGCTTTTTTATGATTCGTTTTCAACAATGGTGTCCTCCTTGGTCGTCTCCCATGTAGTCCACTTTGGCTCAAACAACGACGGATGGTGCGATCTGACACTGATGTTCCTTGAGCATGAAGTTCACCTTGAATCTCTTTAGAAGTCTTTCTAGGCTCTTTTGTTACCATTCGGATTATCCGTCTCTTAGATTTGTCATCAATTTTCCTCCTGCGGCCACGTCCAGGGAGGTTGGCTACAGTCCCATGGATCTTAAACTTATGAATAATATGTGCAACTGTACTCACAGGAACATCTAGTTGCTTGGAGATGGTCTTATAGCCTTTACCTTTAACATGCTTGTCTATAATTTTCTTTCTGATCTCTTGAGACAGCTCTTTCCTTTGCTTCCTCTGGTCCATGTCGAGTGTGGTACACACCATATCACCAAACAACACAGTGATTACCTGGAGCCATATATATAGGCCCAATGGCTGATTACAAGGTTGTAGACACCTGTGATGCTAATTAGTGGACACACCTTGAATTAACATGTCCCTTTGGTCACATTATGTTCTGTGTTTTCTAGGGGTACCATCATTTTTGTCCATGCCTGTTTCATGAGTTTATTTTTTTACATAATTCTGTTGAAGCATGGTTGAAAAACAATGTCTGACTTTCATTGGTTAACATTTATAGAATTTTAATTTATTATTACTTTTGTCAGATTAAAGTTATTTCTGTGACCATTGTGACTTTTTCTTTCATTGACCAAAGGGTACCAACAATTTTGTCCACGTCTGTATTAGACTGGCTGTTGAGACTAATTCTGATGCACAGTCAGTCTATGTATAACAGAACATATTAAGTATAAATGGCAAAGCAGATTAACTATATAAACGTGCTTATATATTATACCACCTGTTGACAATGGCGCAGCAGATTTTCTAGTTACATGCATCTCTATATTAGACCGGCTGTTGAGACCAAATCTGATGCACAGTCAGTCTATGTATAACAGAACAGATTAAGAATGAATGGCATATCAGTGGGAAAAGATGCACAGCGTGATTACACAAAGCCTGCACTGTCCCTGCAGTCTCCCTATACTCTCCCTATGATCTCTCTACGCTGTCTCTGCACTGTCCGTATCCAATATTCTACAATTAAAAGATTGCTAAAACACTGTTCCTTGCACTTGCCACATCTCTTCCTATGCTTAGCTCACAGTAAAATGGTGGAGACTGGGCAGGATTAGGCTTTTCATAGGGCTGTGACATCACAATGGATACAAAGTTTCAACTATAATAAGTCTTTTTCAAGCTTGATAAAGACGTATTATAGTCGAAATGTCGAAATTGTATGTTGCTTTATTAAATAAAGTCACAGGAATGTTCTATCAAAACTGAGGAGTGCTGCAGATTTTTCCAAGTATTATTATTATTGCAAGGGACCCTTAGCCTGGATCTCGACCTCCGAGCACCAGGTCTGGACCATTATCGCTGGTACCAGATTAATTGGACTTTTCACTAATGTGGGGTATGTAGTGCTGCTTACTCTGATTTTTAAATCACAATGGATGGCTATATGCTGATTGGCTGGCTGCACAGCTTTGTGGGTCATATCTTTTTCCCAGGCTTTTTGATTTCACTTTGTAACACATGTAGCTGCCATTTTAGTAAAAAAATGATTTTCTACAACAAAGCAAGAGGAAATTCGGATTTGTGGCGATGCAAAGTTTTCCTGAAATTTGGTCAAATATAATAGTTTCACTTCAATATGCTCAACACTAAATAGCAGTCCTGGTTAAACCTTAGAAATCCCTACTCCCAAAGATCACAACTGAACAAGAGCTAGACATTTACTTATAAGTAGGGATGAGCGAACTCGAACTGTATAGTTCGGGTTCGTACCGAATTTTGGGGTGTCCGTGACACGGACCCGAACCCGGACATTTTCGTAAAAGTCCGGGTTCGGGTTCGGTGTTCGTCGCTTTCTTGGCGCTTTTGTGACGCTTTCTTGGCGCTTTTTGAAAGGCTGCAAAGCAGCCAATCAACAAGCGTCATACTACTTGCCCCAAGAGGCCATCACAGCCATGCCTACTATTGGCATGGCTGTGATTGGCCAGAGCACCATGTGACCCAGCCTCTATTTAAGCTGGAGTCACATAGCGCCGCCCGTCACTCTGCTCTGATTAGCGTAGGGAGAGGTTGCGGCTGCGACAGTAGGGCGAGATTAGGCAGATTAACTCCTCCAAAGTACTTGATTATTGATCGATCTGCAGCTGTGCATCATTGAGCTGCTGATACTCAATTACTCACTGTTTTTAGGCTGCCCAGACCGTTTGTCAGTCACATTTTTCTGGGGTGATCGGCGGCCATTTTGTGTCTTGTGGTGCGCCAGCACAAGCTGCGACCAAGTGCATTTAACCCTCAATGGTGTGGTTGTTTTTTGGCTAAAGCCTACATCAGGGTGAAGCTGTCACACCAAGTGCATTTAACCAGCAATAGTCTGTTTATTTTTTGGCCATATACTACATCAGGGGCAAGCTGCGCCTGTCAACAAGTGCATTTAACCCTCAATGGTGTGGTTGTTTTTTGGCTAAAGCCTACATCAGGGTGAAGCTGTCACACCAAGTGCATTTAACCCTCAGTAGTGTGGTTGGTCAAGCTGTGACACCAAGTGCATTTAACCAGCAATAATCTGTTCATTTTTTGGCCATATACTACATCAGGGGCAAGCTGCGCCCGTCACCAAGTGCATTTAACCCTCAGTAGTGTGGTTGGTCAAGCTATCACACCAAGTGCATTTAACCAGCAATAGTCTGTTCATTTTTTGGCCATATACTAAATCAGGGGCAAGCTGCGCCCGTCACCAAGTGCATTTAACCAGCAATAGTCTGTTCATTTTTTGGCCATATACTACATCAGGGGCAAGCTGCGCCCGTCACCAAGTGCATTTAACCCTCAGTAGTGTGGTTGGTCAAGCTATCACACCAAGTGCATTTAACCAGCAATAGTCTGTTCATTTTTTGGCCATATACTAAATCAGGGGCAAGCTGCGCCTGTCACCAAGTGCATTTAACCAGCAATAGTCTGTTCATTTTTTGGCCATATACTACATCAGGGGCAAGCTGCGCCCGTCACCAAGTGCATTTAACCCTCAGTAGTGTGGTTGGTCAAGCTGTGACACCAAGTGCATTTAACCAGCAATAGTCTGTTCATTTTTTGGCCATATACTACATCAGGGGCAAGCTGCGGCCGTCACCAAGTGCATTTAACCCTCAGTAGTGTGGTTGGTCAAGCTGTCACACCAAGTGCATTTAACCAGCAATAGTCTGTTCATTTTTTGGCCATATACTACATCAGGGGCAAGCTGCGCCTGTCACCAAGTGCATTTAACCCTCAATGGTGTGGTTGTTTTTTGGCTAAAGCCTACATCAGGGTGAAGCTGTCACACCAAGTGCATTTAACCAGCAATAGTCTGTTCATTTTTTGGCCATATACTAAATCAGGGGCAAGCTGCGCCCGTCACCAAGTGCATTTAACCAGCAATAGTCTGTTCATTTTTTGGCCATATACTACATCAGGGGCAAGCTGCGCCCGTCACCAAGTGCATTTAACCCTCAGTAGTGTGGTTGGTCAAGCTATCACACCAAGTGCATTTAACCAGCAATAGTCTGTTCATTTTTTGGCCATATACTAAATCAGGGGCAAGCTGCGCCCGTCACCAAGTGCATTTAACCAGCAATAGTCTGTTCATTTTTTGGCCATATACTACATCAGGGGCAAGCTGCGCCCGTCACCAAGTGCATTTAACCCTCAGTAGTGTGGTTGGTCAAGCTATCACACCAAGTGCATTTAACCAGCAATAGTCTGTTCATTTTTTGGCCATATACTACATCAGGGGCAAGCTGCACCCGTCACCAAGTGCATTTAACCCTCAGTAGTGTGGTTGGTCAAGCTGTGACACCAAGTGCATTTAACCAGCAATAGTCTGTTCATTTTTTGGCCATATACTACATCAGGGGCAAGCTGCGCCCGTCACCAAGTGCATTTAACCAGCAATAGTGTGGTTATTTTTTGGCCATATCCCAGTCTAATTCTGTCACTAAATCCATACCGGTCACCCAGCGCCTAAATACTAGGCCTCAAATTTATATGCCGCTAAATCTGTCGTTACCGCTGTACTGTTGTGGCTGGGCAAGTTTTTTAGTGTCCGTCAAAGCACATTTTTTGTTCAGGGTTGAAATACAATTCCCAATTTCATAATTTAGTGGTTTCTGCTATATCAGAGCTATTTGAAATCTATCCCTAAAAGGGTATATAATATTCAAGGTGCACATAGGGTCATTCAGAATAACTTCACACACACGCTACTGTGCATTTCCAAGTCCAATTCTGTTAGTAAATCCATACCGGTCACCCAGCGCCTAAATACTAGGCCTCAAATATATATCCCGCTAAATTTCTCGTTACCGCTGTCCTGTTGTGGCTGGGAAAGTTATTTAGTGTCTGTCAAAGCACATTTTTTGTTCTGGGTTGAAATACAATTCCCAATTTAGCAATTTCATAATTTAGTGGTTTCTGCTATATCAGAACTATTTGAAATCTATCCCTAAAAGGGTATATAATATTCAAGGTGCACATAGGGTCATTCAGAATAACTTCACACACACGCTACTGTGCATTTCCAAGTCCAATTCTGTTAGTAAATCCATACCGGTCACCCAGCGCCTAAATACTAGGCCTCAAATTTATATCCCGCTAAATCTCTCGTTACCGCTGTCCTGTTGTGGCTGGGAAAGTTATTTAGTGTCCGTCAAAGCACATTTTTTGTTCTGGGTTGAAATACAATTCCCAATTTAGCAATTTCATAATTTAGTGGTTCCTGCTATATCAGAGCTATTTGAAATCTATCCCTAAAAGGGTATATAATATTCAAGGTGCACATAGGGTCATTCAGAATAACTTCACACACACGCTACTGTGCATTTCCAAGTCTAATTCTGTTAGTAAATCCATTCCGGTCACCCAGCGCCTAAATACTAGGCCTCAAATTTATATCCCGCTAAATCTCTCGTTACCGCTGTCCTGTTGTGGCTGGGAAAGTTATTTAGTGTCCGTCAAAGCACATTTTTTGTTCTGGGTTGAAATACAATTCCCAATTTAGCAATTTCATAATTTAGTGGTTCCTGCTATATCAGAGCTATTTGAAATATATCCCTAAAAGGGTATATAATATTCAAGGTGCACATAGGGTCATTCAGAATAACTTCACACACACGCTACTGTGCATTTCCAAGTCCAATTCTGTTAGTAAATCCATACCGGTCACCCAGCGCCTAAATACTAGGCCTCAAATTTATATCCCGCTGAATTTGAATACAATACATTGGGCCAAATAATATTTTTGTTGTTGTGGTGAACCATAACAATGAGGAAAACATCTAGTAAGGGACGCGGACGTGGACATGGTCGTGGTGATGTTAGTGGACCCTCTGGTGCTGGGAGAGGACGTGGCCGTTCTGCCACATCCACACGTCCTAGTGTACCAACTACCTCAGGTCCCAGTAGCCGCCAGAATTTACAGCGATATATGGTGGGGCCCAATGCCGTTCTAAGGATGGTAAGGCCTGAGCAGGTACAGGCATTAGTCAATTGGGTGGCCGACAGTGGATCCAGCACGTTCACATTATCTCCCACCCAGTCTTCTGCAGAAAGCGCACAGATGGCGCCTGAAAACCAACCCCATCAGTCTGTCACATCACCCCTATGCATACCAGGGAAACTGTCTCAGCCTCAAGTTATGCAGCAGTCTCTTATGCTGTTTGAAGACTCCGCTGGCAGGGTTTCCCAAGGGCATCCACCTAGCCCTTCCCCAGCGGTGAAAGACATAGAATGCACTGACGCACAACCACTTATGTTTCCTGATGATGAGGACATGGGAATACCACCTCAGCATGTCTCTGATGATGACGAAACACAGGTGCCAACTGCTGCGTCTTTCTGCAGTGTGCAGACTGAACAGGAGGTCAGGGATCAAGACTGGGTGGAAGACGATGCAGGGGACGATGAGGTCCTAGACCCCACATGGAATGAAGGTCGTGCCACTGACTTTCACAGTTCGGAGGAAGAGGCAGTGGTGAGACCGAGCCAACAGCGTAGCAAAAGAGGGAGCAGTGGGCAAAAGCAGAACACCCGCCGCCAAGAGACTCCGCCTGCTACTGACCGCCGCCATCTGGGACCGAGCACCCCAAAGGCAGCTTCAAGGAGTTCCCTGGCATGGCACTTCTTCAAACAATGTGCTGACGACAAGACCCGAGTGGTTTGCACGCTGTGCCATCAGAGCCTGAAGCGAGGCATTAACGTTCTGAACCTGAGCACAACCTGCATGACCAGGCACCTGCATGCAAAGCATGAACTGCAGTGGAGTAAACACCTTAAAACCAAGGAAGTCACTCAGGCTCCCCCTGCTACCTCTTCTGCTGCTGCCGCCTCGGCCTCTTCTGCTGCTGCCGCCTCGGCCTCTTCCTCCGCCTCTGGAGGAACGTTGGCACCTGCCGCCCAGCAAACAGGGGATGTACCACCAACACCACCACCACCACCTCCGTCACCAAGCGTCTCAACCATGTCACACGGCAGCGTTCAGCTCTCCATCTCACAAACATTTGAGAGAAAGCGTAAATTCCCACCTAGCCACCCTCGATCCCTGGCCCTGAATGCCAGCATTTCTAAACTACTGGCCTATGAAATGCTGTCATTTAGGCTGGTGGACACAGACAGCTTCAAACAGCTCATGTCGCTTGCTGTCCCACAGTATGTTGTTCCCAGCCGCCACTACTTCTCCAAGAGAGCCGTGCCTCCCTGCACAACCAAGTATCCGATAAAATCAAGTGTGCACTGCGCAACGCTGCGCAACGCCATCTGTAGCAAGGTCCACCTAACCACAGATACGTGGACCAGTAAGCACGGCCAGGGACGCTATATCTCCCTAACTGCACACTGGGTAAATGTAGTGGCAGCTGGGCCCCAGGCGGAGAGCTGTTTGGCGCACGTCCTTCCGCCGCCAAGGATCGCAGGGCAACATTCTTTGCCTCCTGTTGCCACCTCCTCCTTCTCGGCTTCCTCCTCCTCTTCTTCCACCTGCTCATCCAGTCAGCCACACACCTTCACCACCAACTTCAGCACAGCCCGGGGTAAACGTCAGCAGGCCACTCTGAAACTCATATGTTTGGGGGACAGGCCCCACACCGCACAGGAGTTGTGGCGGGGTATAGAACAACAGACCGACGAGTGGTTGCTGCCGGTGAGCCTCAAGCCCGGCCTGGTGGTGTGTGATAATGGGCGAAATCTCGTTGCAGCTCTGGGACTAGCCAATTTGACGCACATCCCTTGCTTGGCGCATGTGCTGAATTTGGTGGTGCAGAAGTTCATTCACAACTACCCCGACATGTCAGAGCTGCTGCATAAAGTGCGGGCCGTCTGTTCGCGCTTCCGGCGTTCACATCCTGCTGCTGCTCGCCTGTCTGCGCTACAGCGTAACTTCGGCCTTCCCGCTCACCGCCTCATATGCGACGTGCCCACCAGGTGGAACTCCACCTTGCACATGCTGGACAGACTGTGCGAGCAGCAGCAGGCCATAGTGGAGTTTCAGCTGCAGCACGCACGGGTCAGTCGCACTACAGAACAGCACCACTTCACCACCAATGACTGGGCCTCCATGCGAGACCTGTGTGCCCTGTTGCGCTGTTTCGAGTACTCCACCAACATGGCCAGTGGCAATGACGCCGTTATCAGCGTTACAATACCACTTCTATGTCTCCTTGAGAAAACACTGAGGGCGATGATGGAAGAGGAGGTGGCCCAGGAGGAGGAGGAGGAGGAAGAGGGTCATTTTTAGCACTTTCAGGCCAGTCTCTTCGAAGTGACAGGGCCCACTACTGGTGGACGAGGAGGATGAGGATGAGGAGGAGGTGGAGGAGGATGAGGATGAAGCATGGTCACAGCGGGGTGGCACCCAACGCAGCTCGGGTCCATCACTGGTGCGTGGCTGGGGGGAAAGGCAGGACAATGACGATATGCCTCCCACAGAGGACAGCTTGTCCTTACCCCTGGGCAGCCTGGCACACATGAGCGACTACATGCTGCAGTGCCTGCGCAACGACAGCACATTTTAACCTGTGCGGACTACTGGGTTGCCACCCTGCTGGATCCACGCTACAAAGACAATGTGCCCACCTTACTTTCTGCACTGGAGCGTGATAGGAAGATGCGCGAGTACAAGCGCACGTTGGTAGACGCGCTACTGAGAGCATTCCCAAATGTCACAGGGGAATAAGTGGAAGCCCAAGGCCAAGGCAGAGGAGGAGCAAGAGGTCGCCAAGGCAGCTGTGTCACGGCCAGCTCCTCTGAGGGCAGGGTTAGCATGGCAGAAATGTGGAAAACTTTTGTCAACACGCCACAGCTAACTGCACCACCACCTGATACGCAACGTGTTAGCAAGAGGCAACATTTCACTAACATGGTGGAACAGTACGTGTGCACACCCCTCCACGTACTGACTGATGGTTCGGCCCCATTCAACTTCTGGGTCTCTAAATTGTCCACGTGGCCAGAGCTAGCCTTTTATGCCTTGGAGGTGCTGGCCTGCCCGGCGGCCAGCATTTTGTCTGAACGTGTATTCAGCACGGCAGGAGGCGTCATTACAGACAAACGCAGCCGCCTGTCTACAGCCAATGTGGACAAGCTGACGTTCATAAAAATGAACCAGGCATGGATCCCACAGGACCTGTCCGTCCCTTGTCCAGATTAGACATTAACTACCTCCCCTTAACCATATATTATTGGACTCCAGGGCACTTCCTCATTCAATCCTATTTTTATTTTCATTTTACCATTATATTGCGAGGCTACCCAAAGTTGAATGAACCTCTCCTCTGTCTGGGTGCCGGGGCCTAAATATATGCCAATGGACTGTTCCAATGTTGGGTGACGTGAAGCCTGATTCTCTGCTATGACATGCAGACTAATTCTCTGCTGACATGAAGACAGATTCTCTGTTACGGGACCTCTCTCCTCTGCCTGGGTGCTGGGCCTAAATATCTGACAATGGACTGTTGCAGTGGTGGCTGACGTGAAGCCTGATTTTCTGCTATGACATGCAGACTGATTCTCTGCTGACATGAAGCCAGATCCTCTGTTACGGGACCTCTCTCCTCTGCCTGTGTGCTGGGCCTAAATATATGCCAATGGACTGTTGCAGTGGTGGCTGACGTGAAGCCTCATTCTCTGCTATGACATGCCGACTAATTCTCTGCTGACGTGAAGCCAGATTGTCTGTTACGGGACCTCTCTCCTCTGCCTGTGTGCTGGGCCTAAATATATGCCAATGGACTGTTGCAGTGGTGGCTGACGTGAAGCCTCATTCTCTGCTATGACATGCAGACTAATTCTCTGCTGACGTGAAGCCAGATCCTCTGTTACGGGACCTCTCTCCTCTGCCTGTGTGCTGGGCCTAAATATATGCCAATGGACTGTTGCAGTGGTGGCTGATGTGAAGCCTCATTCTCTGCTATGACATGCAGACTAATTCTCTGCTGACATGAAGCCAGATTGTCTGTTACGGGACCTCTCTCCTCTGCCTGGGTGCTGGGCCTAAATTCATGAAAATGGACTGTTGCAGTGGTGGGTGACGTGAAGCCTGATTCTCTGCTATGACATGAAGACTGATTCTCTGCTGACATGAAGCCAGATTGTCTGTTACGGGACCTCTCTCCTCTGCCTGGGTGCCGGGGCCTAAATATCTGAGAATGGACTGTTCCAGTGGTGGGTGACAGGAAGCCAGATTCTCTGCTATGGGACCTCTCTCCAAATGATTTTGGTTAATTTTTATTTATTTAATTTTTATTTTAATTCATTTACCTATCCACATTTGTTTGCAGGGGATTTAACTACATGTTGCTGCCTTTTGCAGCCCTCTAGCCCTTTCCTGGGCTGTTTTACAGCCGTTTTAGTGCCGAAAAGTTCGGGTCCCTATTGACTTCAATGGGGTTCGGGTTCGGGACGAAGTTCAGATCTGGTTCGGATCCCGAACCTGAACATTTCCGGGAAGTTCGGCCGAACTTCTCGAACCCGAACATCCAGGTGTTCGCTCAACTCTACTTATAAGCACTATAGTAAAGACTGATGTTCAGTTGATCAAATTACCCAATAGCCTTATAGATTAGGAAGTATTTTTCTTACCTAGTTTCTAAATTTGCTTTACCTTTGGATAGAGAGGGAGATTTTATGTGTTACCACAACATTTAATAAAGCAAAGTTAATAGATTCAGAAGTTAAATGAAGATAAATGAATCTGCAACTGGTACATGGTTGAGCTGGTCTATTCTCAGCAGTAAGCTAACATCCTAGTTTGTTTTCACTGCATGCAATACTCTAGACACACAAGCAATTCATTTTTATTTCCTTTTGATCAGTTGCTCCCAAAAGGTCGATAAGGATAAAATAAACTATTTTTTCTTACATTTCTACACCAGTTGACAAGACTGGCTGCACAGTAATGAGTCTAACGCCTTAATGCCAGTTAATTACCATATTGCTGTAATGTGAAGTCATATTTATTTTTGCAGAATTTCCCTCATATTTTAGGTGTGTCTTACAGAGATCTCCTGGTTATAAACAAGACCATTAAGTTTAGGGACATTTCAGCAAAAGATAAAGAGCTCACAATTGACACTCCCTTAATAGGGAACGGTTTTGTTCTGCTGTTTGATGTCAGGTCGAAAACTCATAATCCCAGACGTGTCATGCTCAGTTAGCGGATAACAGATTGTCAAAAAAAGCAATAAATCTTCTTGCCATTAACTGCTGTGCAGAGCTGCCATACTAAAGCAGACATGCACGATAATTCAGTATGATGAGTGTGGCCAGCGGCAACCTTCTGGACTATGGAAACCAGCAGGGGCGTGTTAGTAGCAGTAGATTTGGATTGCTGCCTGGATAGGCAGGGTTTACTTATATGCCATTATTTATCCGATAAGTACACTTATGTGTGGCAACAGAGTAACATGTGGAATAATGAACATTTATAAAAGCGAAATATATAAATTAAAGGGAAAATATCATCAAGCAATAACCTATTGTTTAGGTTGAGTTTTTGTGTTAAACATATTTTCTAAGAATTTTTGGTGATATTATTTTCAATTTTAATTTCGTTTTTTAAATCCTGCATTTTTCACCAGGGTCACTAGGTGTAAAAATAGTCTGACTGTGTTGGGCAATGGATGTGGATCCACTGTCCAAACTTAATAATTTGATTTTGGGCTAGACTTTAGGGCATTATTCTGGTGATCCCCTGGTACTCACCCTTTAACCCCAATACAGGGATCATTACTTTGCTGCAGGGGATCCCCACAGCTGCTACCTCTTGGAATATTCCCAGTATGTTTGGCTGCTGACCCACAGAGATCAGATACACTGATGCATGGCACCGAGAGAACAGGCAATACATATAGTCAGGAAACAGGCAGAGGTCAAGGCTGGCAGAGTTTGTATGAATACATGAAACTATCCAAAGGTCAGGGCAGGCGAGACAGGATCAGTACGGTGATCAGGGATAGGTCAGGAAGCAAGAATCAGACAGACAAACAGATAATAGCGCTTTCACAAGCCCTAGCAAGATCTGTAAAGACCAATTGCACAGGGAAGGACTGAAGGAAACAGCCAGGTATATATAGGAATAGCTGATTAGCAAGCAGCCATGCAGCAGCTCACAGAACAGGAGAAGATTACCCCTAATGAAAGACAGAAATACAATGAATGCAAGTCCTAATTCACACACAGTAAGCTGGCGCCTTTGTGCTCAGAATTGGCTGTGAACCGCCATTGTAACACTGACAATTCCTCTTCTGTAGGATTACAATGACATGCAACACATCTGTGTAAGTAACACAGTATCCACCATTCACAATATGTGATATTGCAGCTTATATACTACCTGCAAAAGGGCTAATAATAATTATTAATGAAAATGCTGAATATGATAAGGGAATAAAGATAAGTATACTAATATGAATACAACAATATTAACATCAATAATAATATCACCACCTACTGTATCTGTAGGGGTCACTAAAGGTTTCCTAGTTTCCCTCCTTTTTCCTGGTATAACTCTATTACTTTTTCTTATTTGTGTATCACAACACAGTGTTAAAAAAGAAAATACTTTTATTGTACACAAATCTAACACACAGTATTTCTTATATATATAAAAATGAGTTTCGGTCTGTCTGTTTAGACGTCTGTATGGATGTTCTTTATGCGCGACCAAACAACTGGACCGATCTTCACCAAATTTGGCACACAGGTACATCAGGTATCAGGGAAGGTTTTAGACTGGGTCTTGGCTCTCCTCTCTAGGACTTACCGGTCCTGAGATGTTCCCAAAAAATTTCCTGCATTAGCCAATAGAAGCCAGCAAGCCTTTTACTTAAATCCGAACTGCCATTTACACGGTCACATGTCCCTTATTAGCCAATAGAAGCTCACAGGTCCTACTCCAGGTTTTAGCAGTTCGCAGGTCCTTAAATATTCAGTCATATGATGTATGACGGCACAACTACACTGCTACATGCATGGGGGGAAGGGGCCACTATTAAACGGACAGCCGCTGTGGAGTTCACTGTTAAAGGGGCAGGTACTGTGGAGGTCACTGTTAAAGGGGCGGTCACAATTAAATGGACGGGCAATGTGGAAGTCACTGTTAAAAGGGCGAGCACTGTGGAGGTCACTGTTAAAGGGGCGCGCATTGTGGAGGTCACTGTTAAAGGGGCGGACACTGTGGAGGTCACTGTTAAAGGGGTGGTCACTGTTAAAGAAGCAGTCACTGTTAAAGGGGCGGGCACTTTGGAGGTCACTGTTAAAGGGGCGGACACTGTGGAGGTCACTGTTAAAGGGGCAGACACTGTGCAGGTCACTGTTAAAAGGGCGGGCACTGTAAAGGTCACTGTTAAAGGGGCAGGCTTTGTGGAGGTCACTGTTAAAGGGGCGGTCACTGTACAGGTCACTGTTAAAGGGGCGTGCACTGTAGAAGTCACTGTTAAAGGGGCAGCCACTATGAAGATTTATGTTATAGGGGTGGTCAATGTTAAAGGGGTGGGCACTGTGGAAGTCACTGTTAAAGGGGCAGACACTGTGAAAGTCACTGTTAAAGGGGCGAGCACTGTGAAGGTCACTGTTAAAGAGGCGGGCATTGTGGAGGTAACTGGAGGTCACTGTTAAAGGGCCAGGCACAGAGGAAGTCACTGTTAAAGGGGCGGCGACTGTTAAATGGCCGGGCACTGTGGAGGTCACTAATAAAGGGGTGGGCACTGTGGAGGTCACTGGTAAAAAGGCAGTCTCTGTTAAAGGGGCGGGTACTGTGGAGGTCACTGTTAAAGGGGCGGGTACTGTGGAAGTCACTATTAAAGGGATGGGCACTGTGGAAGTCACTGTTAAAGGGGCAGTCACTTTTAAAGGGGCGGGCATTGTGGAGGTCACTGTGGAGATCACTGTTAAAGGGCCGGACACTGGCGGTCACTATTAAATGGTCGGACACTGTGGAGGTCACTGTTAAAGGGTGGTCACTGTTAAAGGGGCGGGCACTGTGGAGGTCACTGTTAAAGGGGCACGCACTGGAGATCTCTGTTAAAGGGGTGGGCACTGTAGAAGCCACTGTTAAAGGGGCGGCCACTATAAAGGTTACTGTTAAATGGGTGGTCAATGTTAAAGGGGCGGGCACTGTGGAAGTCACAGTTAAAAGGGCGGGCACTGTGGAGGTCACTGTTAAAGGGGTGGCCACTATGAAGGTCACTGTTAAAGGGGCGGCCACTATAAAGGTGTCATGACAGGTAGGTAAGCGGGGAAATAACTAAACACGGGAAAACAAACAGAACAAATGACTAGGCCCAAAAGCTAGGGAGAAAGGGGTCACCTCCTAGCGATCCCTAAAAGCTTTCCCTAAACTGCTGTGACCATGTGCATACCCTTAGGGTGGATATGCATATGCACTCATGCCTAAACCTAAACACCCTGGGCAAACCCTAAGTAGCAGGGAAAAGGGAAGAGGCAACCTGCTTCTTGAAATCAGGAGGAAGCAAGCATCTCCCTAGAAGCCTAGATAAAACACACAAAGGGAAATGAAGGAGAGGACTAATCTTGAACAGAGCTGGAGCAGACTATCTACCACAAATCAAGAGCTCCCAGGAAAGAACTATAACCCGCACAGGCCACTGGGGGAAGGAAGGATAAATAGCCTCACTAACAATGAAACCCAGTACACCTGAGGGAAGGTGGATCCAGCTCAAACCCAAATCAAAACAAAGAAGTCAGACATGTGCAGCCAGTCTGACAGATCTCCGCACATTCACAGGGCAAGGCGTGACAGAAGGTCACTGTCAAAGGGGCAGGCACTGTTAAAGGGGCGGACACTGTGGAGGTCATTGTTAAAGGGGCAGGCACTGTATTGGTCACTGTTAAAGGGGTGGACACTGTGGAGGTCACTGTTAAAGGGGCGGACACTGTTAAAGGGGCAGGCACTGTGGAGGTCACTGTTAAAAGGGGCAGGCACAATCGATGAAATATACCGATGCAAAGCCGGGTCCTTCTGCTAGTATTACATAAAATCTATAAACACAGTATAGCATCAGTATACCTCATTACACACAATAACCATCAATGTGTATTAAGTATACTAACACTACCCATGGCACAATGTATATATATCTTAACAATAATCAACTCTCCCCATACAATACCTTACAATACTACTGCCCACCAACAATTCAGCGATCTGCTGCCCAGAAACAATGCAGCTTTATGAGGACAAGTGATGACAGTAGCCATCTTCTTCATACTGTAGAGTTAATCGCTGCATGTAAATGCAGCGCTTCACCTCCACTTGTCGGATTTCTTTCCGACAATCATCTGCTCATCTGCGCAGTGTAAATGCATCTTTAGGGGAGGCACTGGCTCTCATTAAAAGAGATCAGTGTGTATGGAGAAATGGTGACAATGCCTCATAGGAAAATAATATGATATATCTCATCTTCAAGAGATATCTCAGAGAGAAAAAGAACAATCCTGCTGGTGTCACCTATTGGTAGGAGCTCCCTGTACACGGGCTGGGGATCATAAAGACATCTATGGCAGCCCTATCACACCACTACAATAACAAATATACTGCTAGTATGGCCCTTACTGTACAGTTCTGGTTCACTATTATATTTAGGTTTGTTATATATTATAAGACGCTTTTTGTAAACTGTTTATTTTTAAATGTTCAACTTTTTAACAGGCTTTGGAACATGACAAGGGAAAGTGGCAGATGGATATATGGCATGGCTATTTTCCATTGTCATGTTCTAAGACTTGATAAAAAGTTGAACATTGACTTATAAGGAGCCCCTTCCAATCGGTGGCACTAGCAAGGTGGTTCTCTTTCTTTCTGAGATATCTCTTTGCCTATAATTTAAAGGGGTTTGTGCAATTCTAGTATATTGATGACCTATCATAAGCATAGGTCATCAATATCAGATCAGCGGTGGTCCGATTTTCAGGCTCAGTGGTAAAAAGTGCTGCTGTGTTCATGCAAGCACTGCATCCTCATCAACGTTTACCTGCATGTAGTCCCTTCTAGTGATGGTGCAGTGTAATTACAACTGTTCTGTGCATCTAGAAATTCTTGGCTTGGCTATGCCTAGCAGACCCGCGCCAGCATAGTGCAAGACATGCATTTAGGTAGAAATTTCAGTCATGCTACCATTTTGAAAACTGACAGGCAGGATGAAGATGTAAAATTGCAGCGGGCTATAACCGATGTGAGGGGTCTCTTCTACAGGTGTTATGAGAGTTTTTATAGTTTTTGTCGTGATGCCAGTTGCATTTCAGCAACAAGGACATGGAGTCTCATTTAAGTATGGTGTGATGATACCCAGATGTAGGATTGCCAGAGTGGTGTAGGGTGACCTACAATATCCCTGGATATCCTTGCATCCCAGACTTGGTCATCCGAAGCAATGCAAATGAGTAATTAACTTGGATGATGAAGAAATAATTGAGTCCAGACTTTGTATATACGTTGAACACAGCTTTACGTTGCATATACTTGCATCAGGGAACAATCTTCCAAACTTTATCTTGGTCATCAGCAGGTTTTGACATTAGTTTTGGCAGACAAACACTCTCAGCTCTACTATATCTGTACTCTCCCAGCTCTGCTATGTCAGCTGGATTAAATAGGAACTTTTTCTCTTCTGCTGAAACTTAGCTTTCTGTAGTCTGACTCTCACTGTAATCCTAGGAAAACTTCTTCCTGGCTTCAAGCTTACTTAGCTTGGCTTTAGGCAATGCAAGACCAGGAGTGGACATGCAACCATTTAGAACTCACAGGCATGGCCTGTCCGGCAGGAATGAGGCCTGCTTCCTTTCCCAATGAGGGGATCCTCCAGACTCTCTGTCACTAGCTAAACTCCTCCCTCTCAGAGTAGGATGGACTGGAACTAGAAGGTTCCTGTCATGGAACCATGAACCAGACGTACAACAGAGATGAGTGGAAATAAGAAGGCTTTATTGGAAATCAAGCCGTAGCAAAAGTCCAAACGGATGGCTAAACCGAAGCAGGGTCTTGCGTAGACAGAGGTCAGGAACCAGGAGGGTGGTCAGACGAAGCCAGGATCAGGAACCAACGGGGTAGTCAGACGAAGCCAGGATCAGGAACCAACGGGGTAGTCAGACGAAGCCAGGATCAGGAACCAACGGGGTAGTCAGACGAGGCCAGGATCAGGAACCAGAAGCAGCAGCAGTCTTAGAAGCATGTGAACACAGGAGGACCAAGCAAGGAACTGAAGCCACAGACCTTCTATATATGAGCTAGGCATCCAGCTCCTCCCAGTGGGAAGGAGGAGCCGCAGGGTGGGAGGCTACAAGAAACCCAGAAACCAAGATGGCCGCCAGCACATGTCAAACGAAGGAGAACAGTGAGAAGGTAAGACCATGACAGTACCTCCCCCTCAAGGGCCCCTCCTCCGCGGAGTAAGGAACGGTTTCAGAGGGAAGCGTGCGTGGAAGGCTCGGAGCAACGCAGGAGCATGGACATCTGCGGAGGGAACCCAGGAACGCTCCTCTGGACCATAACCACGCCAATGGACCAAAAACTGCAACCGACCGCGGACCAGGCGTGAGTCCAGGATATTGCTCACCTCATATTCCTCACGATTGCCCACTTGGACCGGACGGGGCCGAGGAACCGAGGAAGTGAAACGATTACACACCAATGGCTTCAACAGGGAGACATGAAACACGTTGGAGATCCGCATGCCAGGAGGAAGTGCAAGGGCATAGGCTACCGGGTTTACCCTGTGAAGCACTCGGAAGGGACCAACAAAGCGAGGCGCCAGCTTGGGAGTGGGCACTCGGAGGTTGAGGTTGCGGGTGAACAACCATACACGGTCTCCGACCTGGTAGGAAGGAGCGGGCGCTCGTCTGCGATTAGCCTGGAGTCTCTGGCGTTGCGCAGAGACCTCAAGGGACCTCTGGATCTGTACCCAAGAAGTACGTAGGACGGAAAGGTGATCCTCCACAGCCGGAGTATCCTGGGGAGAGAATACCTCCGGTAACACGGCAGGTTGGAACCCATAATTGGCCATGAAGGGAGACGTCCCAGAGGAAGAGTTTACCGCCGTGTTCCTGGCAAACTCAGCCCAAGGCAGGAGGTCAACCCAATTGTCTTGGTGATCGGAGACATAGCAACGAAGGAATTGCTCCAAGGCCTGATTGGATCGTTCTGCGGCCCCATTGGACTGAGGGTGGTAGGCCGAGGAGAAAGAGAGATGAATCCCCAACTGGGAGCAAAAGGCGCGCCAGAACCTGGACACAAACTGACTCCCCCGATCCGACACAATCTCCTTGGGCAAACCGTGCAACCGGAAGACCTCCCTGGCAAAAATCGAGGCCAACTCTTGTGCAGAGGGTAACTTCTTGAGAGGAACACAGTGGCACATTTTGGAAAACCGATCCACAATCATGAGAATGACCGTATGGCCTCGGGATGCAGGGAGGTCCACAATGAAATCCATCCCCAGGTGTGACCATGGACGCTCCCCGGTGGCTATGGGTTGCAAAAGGCCCAACGGAAGGTGCCGAGGGGACTTACTCTGGGCACAAACGGAGCATGCCGCTACATATGCGGCGATGTCGGAACGTAGAGAAGGCCACCAGAACAGACGTGAAACCGCCCAGGACAGCTGATTCTTTCCAGGGTGCCCCGCGGCCTTGGAGTTATGGTAGGTTCGCAACAACCGAGTGCGCAACTCCTCATGCACAAAACATCTGCCGTTGGGTCTCCCAGAGGGAGCACCAGATTGAGCCGCCAAAATCTGCTCACCCAGAGGAGAGGTCAGGCTGGTGCGAATAGCGGCCAGGATCTGATTCGGGGGTATGACCGTAGTCGGAATCGACTCCTCCCCGGACAGCTCGGAGTACTGCCGTGATAAGGCATCCGCTCTGATGTTCTTGGAGCCGGGTAGGTAGGAGACCACGTAATTAAAACGTGACAAGAACAGAGCCCATCTGGCCTGACGTGGTGTCAATCTCTTGGCCTCAGAGAGGTAGGTCAGATTCTTGTGGTCCGTCAGGATGAGAACCGGAACCACCGAGCCCTCGAGCAAGTGCCTCCATTCTTTAAGGGCCTGCACGATGGCCAATAACTCCCTGTCACCAATCTGATAGTTGCACTCCGCGGAAGACAGTTTCCGGGAGTAAAACCCACAAGGAAGCAGAGGACCCTCTGGTGTTCTACGCTGAGACAGGAGGGCGCCTACTCCCGTCTCAGACGCGTCCACCTCGAGGACAAAAGGCAACCCAGGGTTGGGATGCGACAGAATCGGAGCCGACACAAAGGCGGACTTTAGAGCCTCAAAAGCTCGGATGGCCTCGAGCGGCCAGACCTGAGGATTACTGCCCTTCCTGGTCAGATCCGTGAGAGGCTTGGCTAGCATGGAAAAGTCCCTGATGAACTTCCGATAATAATTGGCGAAGCCCAAAAAGCGCTGCAGGGCACGAAGCCCACTGGGCTGGGGCCACTGTAAGACAGCCGAAACCTTCTCAGGATCCATGGAGAACCCCTCAGCGGAAATGATGTAACCTAAGAAGGTTACCTGGGATCGGTGAAATTCGCATTTCTCAAGCTTACCGAACAGCTTGTTCTCTCGTAAGCGTTGCAACACTCGTCTGACATCCAGAATGTGGGCCTCCATGGATGCAGAATATACCAAGATGTCATCCAAATAGACCACCACACACTGCTGCAACAGGTCACGGAAAACATTGTTGATGAATTCCTGGAAGACTGCGGGCGCATTGCACAACCCAAAGGGCATAACCAAGGATTCATAATGACCGGTCCTGGTGTTAAACGCGGTCTTCCACTCATCGCCCGCCTTGATCCTTACCAGGTTATATGCCGCCCTCAGGTCGAGTTTGGTAAAGACCGTGGCCCCTTTGAGGCGATCGAACAGCTCGGAAATCAAGGGTATCGGGTAAGCGTTCTTGATCGTGATGCGATTGAGACCCCTGTAATCGATGCAAGGCCTCAACTCGCCGCCCTTCTTTTTCACAAAGAAAAATCCAGCCCCTGCCGGGGACGAGGATTTGCGAATGTGTCCGCGTGAAAGCGCCTCCCTCACGTACTCCTCCATGGCCTCATTCTCCGCTACCGACAGTGGATAGACTTTGCCACGAGGAGGAACGGCACCGGATTGTAACTCTATGGCACAATCGTATGGGCGGTGCGGAGGTAGGGCAACCGCGCGCACCTTATCGAATACATCCCGGTACTCTTCGTATTCAGGAGGCAACAGAGAGTCCGAGGAAGTACACAGCAACTTGACAGGCCCATGGATGCAACTAGCCCCACACTGCGGTGACCACGAGAGGATCTCGACCGATCTCCAATCGAAAGTCGGATTATGCTTCTGGAGCCAGGGGTACCCCAAGACCACCGAGTAGTGTGGAGACTAAATAACCTGGAGACAGACCGACTCTCTGTGAACGGCACCAATGGCTATCCCCACTGGAAGGGTCTCATGAGTCACGTGTGGCGGCAGAAGGGGTCTGCCGTCTATCGCCTCAAGAGCCAGTGGGGAACCTCGAGGCTGCAGAGGAATGGAATTGGCGGCAACGAACACTCTATCAATGAACAAACCACCAGCACCAGAGTCCACCAACGCCTGGGTCGTCACCGAGCCCCCGACCCAGGAGAGGACAACCGTGATCAGTGGTTTGTCAACACGGGAAACCGGGGACGAGGAGACTCCACCCAAGATCTGCCCCCGACAGGACCTCAGGTGCGAGCGTTCTCCCGGACGGTTCGGACATGCCAACCGAAAATGCCCACCGAGACCACAGTACATGCATCGGCCCTCGCGTCTCCGGAGTACCCTCTCCCCCTCAGACAGGCGAGCAAACCCCCGCTGCATGGGTTCACCCCCAGACAAGTCATCCCCAGGAGGCGTGGGAGGAGAGGGAGGCACGGGTGGGACAGCAAACGTAGGCGCCAATCTGTTAGGAGACCTCCGCAGGCTCTCCTTAAAGGAAGGTCTCTCCCTGAGTCTGGTGTCAATCAAAATCAGGAAAGAAATAAGAGACTCGAGCTCCACTGGTAGGTCCTTAGCTACAACCTCATCCTTCAAGGCATCCGAGAGACCATGAGAGAAAGCAGCGACCAGAGCCTCATTATTCCAGCCCACCTCTGCTGCCAGGGTACGAAACTCAATGGCGTATTCAGCTACGGATCGTGAACCCTGTCTGATGGACATAAGGAGCTTCGCAGCAGAGGCAGCACGAGCCGGCACATCGAATACCTTCCGAAGAGAAGCAACAAAACCGGAAAACTCGGCAACCACCGGATTGTTGTTCTCCCATAAAGGGCTGGCCCAGGCCAAGGCCTTGTCCGAGAGCAGCGAGATCAAGAAGCCCACCTTTGATCTCTCAGTAGGAAAGGCATGTGGCAGCAACTCAAAATAAATGCCCACCTGGTTAAGGAAACTGCGGCACTGAGTTGGCTCTCCCCCAAAGCGCTGTGGAAGGGGGGCAGAACCGGTCATACCCCGAGACACCGCAGGCGCAGCAACAGGTGTCGGGGTAGACTCTGGCGCAACAACCGGAGCGGCAGTAGGAGCGGGCCCAGGATCGACAACCGACCCATCGGCAACGGAAGCGAAATGAGCCGTGCGTTCAAGCAGGGTTTGCAACGCCACAGCGAACCGACCCAACAGGTGATCCTGCTGATCAAGTCTGGCAACCAGCGTAGGTAGCGAGGATGGCCCTGTACCGTCAGAATTCATGGCTTGGTCCTAATGTCATGGAACCATGAACCAGACGTACAACAGAGATGAGTGGAAATAAGAAGGCTTTATTGGAAATCAAGCCGTAGCAAAAGTCCAAACGGATGGCTAAACCGAAGCAGGGTCTTGCGTAGACAGAGGTCAGGAACCAGGAGGGTGGTCAGACGAAGCCAGGATCAGGAACCAACGGGGTAGTCAGACGAAGCCAGGATCAGGAACCAATGGGGTAGTCAGACGAAGCCAGGATCAGGAACCAACGGGGTAGTCAGACGAGGCCAGGATCAGGAACCAGAAGCAGCAGCAGTCTTAGAAGCATGTGAACACAGGAGGACCAAGCAAGGAACTGAAGCCACAGACCTTCTATATATATGAGCTAGGCATCCAGCTCCTCCCAGTGGGAAGGAGGAGCCGCAGGGTGGGAGGCTACAAGAAACCCAGAAACCAAGATGGCCGCCAGCACATGTCAAACGAAGGAGAACAGTGAGAAGGTAAGACCATGACAGTTCCTCTCTAAGAACACTAACTCTGCCACTGGTGCCGCCATCTGCTGGTGAACCAGGCACATTACACTTAAACATAACATTTGCAAGGAAATATAAATACACATTTTGCAGGACATGAAATAAATACATACAGTACAGACCAAAAGTTTGGACACACCCTCTCTTTTCTTTATTTTCATGACTATGAAAATTGTAGTTCACCCTGAAGGCATCAAAACAATGAATTAACACATGTGGAATTATATACATAACAAAAAAGTGTGAAACAACTGAAAATATGTCATATTCTAGGTTCTTCAAAGTAGCCACCTTTTGCTTTGATTACTGCTTTGAACACTCTTGGTATTCTCTTGATGAGCTTCAAGAGGTAGTCACCTGAAATGGTCTTCCAACAGTCTTGAAGGAGTTCCTAGAGATGCTTAGCACTTGTTTGCCCTTTTGCCTTCACTCTGCGATCCAGCTCACCCCAAACCATCTCGATTGGGTTCAGGTGCGGTGACTGTGGAGGCCAGGTCATCTGGCGCAGCACCTTATCACTCTCCTTCATGGTCAAATAGCCCTTACACAGCCTGGAGGTGTGTTTGGGGTCATTGTCCTGTTGAAAAATAAATGATGGTCCAACTAAACGCAAACCGGATGAAATAGCATGCTGCTGCAAGATGCTGTGGTAGCCATGCTGGTTCAGTATGCCTTCAATTTTGAATAAATCCCCAACAGTGTCTCCAGCAAAGCACCCCCACACCATCACACCTCCTCCTCCATGATTCACGGTGGGAACCAGGCATGTAGAGTCCATCCGGTCACCTTTTCTGCGTCGCACAAAGACACAGTGGTTAGAACCAAAGATCTCAAATTTGGACTCATCAAACCAAAGCACAGATTTCCACTGGTCTAATGTCCATTCCTTGTGTTCTTTAGTCCAAACAAGTCTCTTCTGCTTGTTGCCTGTCCTTAGCAGTGGTTTCCTAGCAGATATTCTACGATGAAGGCCTGATTCACACAGTCTCCTCTTAACAGTTGTTCTAGAGATGTGTCTGCTGCTAGAACTCTGTGTGGCATTGACCTGGTCTCTAATCTGAGCTGCTGTTAACCTGCGATTTCTGAGGCTGGTGACTCGGATGAACTTATCCTCCGCAGCAGAGGTGACTCTTGGTCTTCCATTCCTGGGGCGGTCCGCATGTGAGCCAGTTTCTTTGTAGCGCTTGATGGTTTTTGTGACTGCACTTGGGGACACTTTCAAAGTTTTCCCAATTTTTCAGACTGACTGACCTTCATTTCTTAAAGTAATGATGGCTACTCGTTTTTCTTTACTTAGCTGTTTTTTTCTTGCCATAATACAAATTCTAACAGTCCATTCAGTAGGACTATCAGCTGTATATCCACCTGACTTCTCCACAACGCAACTGATGGTCCCAACCCCATTTATAAGGCAAGAAATACCACTTATTAAACCTGAGAGGGCACACCTGTGAAGTGAAAACCATTTCAGGTGACTACCTCTTGAAGCTCATCAAGAGAATGCCAAGAGTGTGCAAAGCAGTAATCAAAGCAAAAGGTGGCTACTTTGAAGAACCTAGAATATGACATATCTTCAGTTGTTTCACACTTTTTTGTTATGTATATAATTCCACATGTGTTAATTCATAGTTTTGATGCCTTCAGTGTGAATCTACAATTTTCATAGTCATGAAAATAAAGAAAACTCTTTGAATGAGAAGGTGTGTCCAAACTTTTGGCCTGTACTGTATGATGACACAGGATACACAATAGAAGATAGTGGGGGTCAGACAAAGGTGCAATGCCACTCTGGGGTGTTACAAAATCACATGACCCTGGGAGGGAGGGGTCTTGCTTTGATTGTCTTAGAGGCTGACAGACAGCCCATAAGCCTTTCAGGGGCAGTATTTTGTAAGTTCCTTTAGCCTGGGATGGAAAGATACCATTCTGAGCTCAGCTTGCAATCTGAAAGCATGCGTATTGGCTCTGTCTGCCAAAAGACAATTACAGACACAAGCCAGTAATCTAGATGTGGTATGGAGATTTAAGGGACAGTGTAGGGACATATTTATTTAGGTAGATCAGGCTTTTATCAGGGAAAGCACAGAGAAGGAGGGACTAGTCTCTCAGAGTTATGTGCTTCATAAACCTTCATAAACCTGCTGAAAATTCAGAAGTTCATGCTTCACTGAAAATTTTTCTGTATAAATTGAGGGAGGGATCTACCCTTGCTGTGTACGCTAAGAATAGGAATATCCACGGCACTCCAGATCAAATATATGCAATTCTTTTTCATGATCAAATAAAGATTAACATCACTTATGTTTCCATACAATATTATTCATATCCAAGAGTAGAAAAAATAATATTATAGCCACATTATCTTCCCAGGACGTTTCGGTCTATAGTTAGACCTTTTTCAGTGGAATCTCTAATAAACATATCACATCTAAAGTTTGAACTGATATATAATTTACAGAAAATAAGTGAGTGAAAAGAAGAAGAACCATATGGATAAAAAGTCCACAGGTAGAGAGTATATAGATATAGTCATAGAAAAATAAAGTGATTCCAGGTTAATATTGGGGGGGGGGGGGGGTGTATATTGATAGAAAGGAAGTATGAAGTAAGAGTTAAATGTGGAGTAGGAAACTAGCAAGCACATTTGACAAAATATAGTGTTATAAAGCAGAGGGGCACAAACTGTGAAGTTAATGTAATAAGATAATCTGCTTAGTATAGATAGCAGCAATACACAAAATATAAAAGTCTATATTACAAAGAACAAATATTTACCTCATTGGTGGCAGTAGGGAGAGGGCAATCCTGGATGTATTGCTCGTTTGACTAGGGGGTTATTTAAATGGCCGGACACTAGCTGCGTCGGCGGGTGACATCATGCTTGGTGATGTCATACGGAGGGGGTAGAGAAAGCACGCGCCTGCGTGATGTTAGGGTGCACGCATGGCAAGTAGGGACTGCCAGTGAAGTGAGATACGGCAGTGAGGGCAGAATGGAATGGAGGGATGTAATGGCCAGGGGGGTGAAATGCGCAGGATTCATTAGAAAAAATTGTATGAATAATAAAGTGGATTGATGAAAATTAATAGAATGTGGTATGGAGGGATTGTAAGTGTGAGAAGTGAGTAGGTGCTATGCTGAGTACGCTGGCATTGGTGAAAACACAGATGCAATAACCTCTGACTGCGGAATTGAAGGTGATTGTAGAGGGTAGAGGTCAGCATCGGGTCCCTTCAGCCCGTATCGGGTCCCTGCGCTTGATGGGGGCTCAATGGCTGTGAAGGCAGCCCAATGCTTTCCACAGGCATCAGGGCTAGCCTTCTATGTAGTTCTATGAGACCCAGCCCCCTGGCTACATTGGTAATACACTAACAAGCCATGCATTACAATGCACATGTATTGTACTGCATTGCAGAAGGGATCAGGCCCTTATCCCGCAGTGGGACAAAAATAAAAGTAAAAGAAAGTAAAAAAAAAAAAAAAGGTTTTACATAATACAAAATAAAAGATCCAAATAAAAAAGCATCCTTTTCCCATAAATGTCATATTACATTGGAAAAAATAGGAAAATAAAATTTGACATATTAGGTATCACTGCGTCTATATCGACTGGCTCTATAAAAATATCACATGATCCACCCTGTGGAACTAAATAAAAACAGTGCGAAAATAGCCATTTTTTGGTCACCTTGCTAAAGAAAAAGTGTAATACTAAGCGTTAAAAAAGTCATAATGTTCCACAAAATGGTACCAATCAAAATGTTATCTCATCCCGCAGAAAATGAGCTTCTACTTAAGACAATGGCCCAGAAAAATAAATGGCTCTCAGAAAATAGCAAAGACAAAGACAAGATTTTTTTTCTTTTCAAAAATGCCTTTACTGTATAAAATGTAACAAAAGTAAAAAAATAAAAATAAATAGACACATTAGGTATTACCACGTCAATAACAACTGGCTCTATAAAAATATCACATGACATACCGTCTCAGGTGAATGCTGTAGAAAAATAAAAACTGTGGCAAAACCGACATTTTTGGTCACTTTGCCTCACAAAAAGTATAATACCAAGCGATCAAGAAGTCATATGTACCCCAACATGGTACCAATCAAACCATCATCTCATCAGAGAGAAAATGAGCCCCTACCTAAGAGCAAAAATGAAAGAAATATATCTCTCAGAAAATGGCAACACAAAAACAAGATATTCTTCTTTATTAAAATGCTTTTACTGTGTAAAGCTTAACAAAAATAAAAAAATAGACATATTAAATATTGCCACATTCATAACAACCAGCTCTCTTAAAATATCACATGATTTACCCTGTCAGGTGAACGCTGTTAAATAAATAAAAACTGTGCCAGTAATTTTTTGCCACCTCACTCTATAAAATGTGTATTATCGAGGGATCAAAAAGTCATATTTACCCCAAAATGGTACCAATGAAAACGTCACCTCATCCCTCAAAAAATGAGCCCCCACATAAAATAATTGCCCAAAAAATAAAAACCAATCATGCTCGTAAACCAATCCATCAAAATATGTGCTGCAAAAGCCATAGTCCTGCCATGTTCCCCCACAGCAGTTTACCACTACATATAGGGTATTGCCATATTCAGGAGAAAATGGGTAACAAATTATGGGGTGCTTTTTCTCCTGTTGCCCCTTGTGAAAATGAAAAATTTGGGGCTAAATCAACATTTTATTAGAAGAAATTAAACTTTTCATTTTCTCAGCCAAGTGTTTCTAAATTCCGTAAAATGCCTACGGGAACAGAGTGCTTAGTAGACCCCTTAATAAATTCCTTGAGGGGTGTAGTTTCCAAAATGGGGTCGCTTTTTGTGGGTTTCCACTGTAGTGGTACAAAGTGGCATCCAAAAACCATTCTGGCCAAATCTGCCCTCCAAAAACCATATGGCACTTCTTTTCTTCTGACCACTGCCATGTACTTCTACAATGGTTTACCACCACATATAGGGTATTTCTGTACACTGCAGAATCAGAGTAATATATATTGAGGTTTATTTTGCTGTTAACCCATGCTGTGTTGCAAGAAAAAAAATAGATTAACATAAAAAATATTACATTTGGAAATGTCACCTTCATTTTCCTTAACAAACTTTGCAATAATTTGAGTGGTGTAGTTTCTAAAATTGGGTCATTTATGGGTGGTTTATATTGTGTAAGGCCCTCAAAATCACTTTATAACTGAATTGGTGCTTAAAAAAATGGTTTTGGACATTTTCTTGAAAATGTGAAAAATTGCTTCTAAAATTCTATTCTATTGATATTTACAAAATGATGCCAACATAAAGTAGACTAATTGGGAATGGTGATTGATAACTATTTTAGTAAGTATTACTATTTAGAGAATTGTGAATTTTTCTAAATTTTTTGTAAATTTGGGATTTTTTTATAAATAAAAGTGAAATACAATACAGACCAAAAGTTTGGACACACCTTCTCATTCAAAGAGTTTTCTTTATTTTCATGACTATGGAAATTGTAGATTCACACTGAAGGCATCAAAACTATGAATTAACACATAACAAAAAAGTGTGAAACAACTGAAAATATGTCATTTTCTAGGTTCTTCAAAGTAGCCACCTTTTGCTTTGATTACTGCTTTGCACACTCTTGGCATTCTCTTGATGAGCTTCAAGAGGTAGTCACCTGAAATGGTCTTCCAACAGTCTTGAAGGAGTTCCCAGAGATGCTTAGCACTTGTTGGCCCTTTTGCCTTCACTCTGCGGTCCAGCTCACCCCAAACCATCTTGATTGGGTTCAGGTCCGGTGACTGTGGAGGCCAGGTCAGATTGCACATAATTACTACACTGTAACATTTATATTTAGGAATTAATTTGGAATGTAACACAGTATTTTCGGGTTATCAGCACAAGTTATCTAAATGTATAATTGTATATGCAGGTGTAGCAAACATTAACTTGACACTTAACACATTAAATACACAGTTGCAGCATACTATATTGACACTCAGAGGGATTAGGCCATGGTTGATATAAAAATGTAAATAAGACCTAATATACTACATGGCAAACTCCAGGAAAGCTAGAACCAGCCCTGTACCCTGCTCCCCCTCTTCATTGCTCCAGTTGCTCTGCTCAATTCTCTTCAGCCTGGCTGCTCATGGACATGTCCTTTCTCGGGGTATGTCCTTTCTGCTGCAGCTCAGGGTGTGTGTCCCATATCTTTTCTGCTGCAGCTCTCTCCCTCTAACAGTCACAGCTCTAACAGTATATATGACTGGTGGCAGCTGAAGGATAGAACTGAGCATTTGCAACTATCTTAGTAATTGGCGCCCAGCTGGTACAATTATAATGAAGTAAAGAGAGTATATATTAGAACTGGAACATTTTTATAACAGGAAGTAAATTACAAAAGTAACTAGGTTTTTCATGCTGAATTATATTACAACCCCTTTAACACAATATAAGCGATTTAAAGTTTGCTAAAATGTTTTTTTTAAAGCTTTATCAGTGTCAAGGTAATGCTTCCTCCACCTGCATATTTAGTAGTCTTTCAACCTTTTTCAACACATCCTGTATTTACTATGTATGATATCAGCGGGAGAGGCACGGGTTTGGAATTATTTTAGGCATATAACATTCTAAATGTTTTATTACAAAATCTGGCAATTGTTTTTGAAATGGTAAGTAATCTCCATCCAGAATATATGACTTCTATATTGCTTTTTTTAATTTATACTTAGTTTTTCATGGATGTTGTACTTGTGTTTGAAGATGCCATGTTTCTGTAAAGAAGCAAGAAAGACAAAAAACACTGTCTAATTAACAAAAACTCCAGAAAACACTTATATGACTTGTATTTAATGTTTCCCATAGACCTTCAGCTAACATCTGGAGCTGATGTTTTTACCACACAAAAAAATACCACTTAAAATGCAAACGTGCAAAAAAACCTATGTGTAAAAACAACTTCAGTCAACTTGATTTTACTTGAGAAGCTATAAAGACATTTCTGCCGTGAAATGATGAATGAAAGCTTCCATGATTTGTATACAAATGGTTGTTTCTAGCAGTGGTGGGCTAAATATTTAACTTGTCATGAGGTGTTGACCTTTGACAACATGGAGCCTTTATCCTGAAAAGCTGCTTCATTTTCAAAGAAGAAAATAGTTTATCGTTATAAATCTTTTCTTGAAGAGCTTTATTCCAGTCTACAGCATTATATGATACATAGCCTTCTCAAATAATTCACACAGGGCTGAGAGAGGTCAGTCAGCTACACATCTCCTGGCAGGTGGTCCATCACAGTGCATAAAGCCTGGTAGCTGCAAGGTGCTTCAAAGTCGTGGTTGAAAAGTAAAAGCTGTGTATCATTGTGCTCCCTCCTTGTAATTTGAGAGCAGGCGTGCTACATGACAGATTGCTGTCCTGCCACTGAACCCTTTGTTTTCTCCTAGCGCTCCACCATTACATCTTTACTGCAAAAGGACTCTCGTGTACAGGTGCCCTATGGAATGGGTTATGATCTGGTTTAGATGAAGTATAAATTACACATGTAATATTAGATAAAGAGAACCTGAGTAAACATTCTACAGTTTTCAAAATAGCTATTGGATATATTTAAGGAACAACTTTATGCAACAACCACACAACCTTGGTTCAAAATGACCTCCTTAAATGTAATAGCGGTTGATGCACCATGGCCTGCTTTAAATTAGACAAGAGCTATTTGTTTCAGATCCTAGAGAGAATGGAAATCTTCCTGAAAAGATTACAAATTTATACCCATTTTTTTGAGAATACATTAAATTAAAGACCTCTCACAAAAAAAAAATCTCTGACCTGTTAGAAAGGTGCATGATGTAATCTGTAGTGAATGTAATCTTCTCATCAGTGACTGTATTTGTGAGTAATCTGCCTTCTGCTTCTCAGCAGTGTCATGTGACCAGCAATCAGACTTTCCAAATAATACATCTTATGTGTGGACAGGAAGTCAGTTTCTCTATGTATTCCTATGGGAGCCTCAATGTCAGTCTCATAGGAATGAATAGAGAAGTAACTGACTTCCTGTCCTATGTCAGTTGGAGATCAGAGAGCTGGTTACATGACACAGCTACAATTAGAAGAGATGGGATAACTCATAAATATAGTCACTGATGCAAAGATTGCATTCACTTCAGTTTACATCATGTAACTTTCTAACACGTCAGAGAATACACGTTTTTTGAGAGTGCATACGAATTACTAAATGTAAGAATCCTGGAAACAGCGGCCATCTTCAAAGAGCACAGAACTGCTAAAACTGAAGCAATATTACCACAACATCATAAAAAATATACGAAGAACATTAAAAGGTGTCCAAAATTTTATTCTATAGTATCATTTAAGGTTAGTATTCATAGCTTTCCAATAGGAAAGAGGCTGGATAAAAATTGCATAAAGGGGGGAATTAGTAAAGGCAAACTTTAGAGCAACAATGCTTCTTACCTGCATGGACAAGCTGCTTCATTGGGTATAAAACAAAATAATGGTGGTGGTAACAAACATATAAATATGGTAAAAACAGGGAAGAACCTTCCAGAAGTGTCATGTGGTATGATCTTAAGGATCTACAATAAAAGAGAAGTTGCTTATAGTAGATATTGTACCGTTGGCAGACTACTAGGGCTGTGTGCACATCTGCAGCAGAGGTTCAGGCAGGAGTCTCCATTGGAGATTCCAGCAAATACCACAGTGGTATTCCAGCCGGCAAAATGTTGATGCAATAAAATGAAATAAAATGGGTCACTAGGTTTCAACGTTACTTGCGCTGCTGGTCTCCCGAAATGAAGTGGGTTCTTCACAAATGCAAAGTGTTAATGTAGTGGGACCGCGCTGCTCCTTGTTCACATAAGGCGTTTTTCCAGGAATGCAGGTAGAGAAAGTGATTACCTGCATTCCTGGAAAAACGCCTTGTGTGAACAAGGAGCAGCGCGGTCCCACTACATTAACACTTGGCAAAATGTTGATGCTCACAAAGAAACTCAATGGATTCCATTATAGTGAATGATCCCGTGGGTGCTGGGGTGTCAGAAATATGCTGAATCCAGAAATCCCACTACACTGTACCTATGCCGGCACAGAATACCAGAATCTAGGCACAAATGTGCATCTGGCCACATACTGTGCAAATTTCAGACTAGACAGTCCACAGACTAGACAGTCCAAAAATGTGCAGACTAATCAAGTGAAATATGTCAGAAATATGCTGAATCCAGAAATCCCACTACACTGTACCTATGCCGGCACAGAATACCAGAATCTAGGCACAAATGTGCATCTGGCCACATACTGTGCAAATTTCAGACTAGACAGTCCACAGACTAGACAGTCCAAAAATGTGCAGACTAATCAAGTGATTAGCTGATACTGGATGAGATATCCTGCACATTTTTAAAATGTCTAGTCTAAGTTTATACCATCTATTACTTGGCTTACCTCAAGAAATTTCCTCCAAACTTTAGACATAATTTTGGTCACATGTTGCACCTTAAGCCACACTCCTTCCTGCCATTAGTTGACACCCCTATTCTGGATCATTTTGATGTATGAAGGAGGAAGGCACTATTGCAACTACAAAAAGGAGAAACGCCCTACTGTGAGTATTGGGTAAAGAAGTCTCTGCTGTGACTATTGGAGAAGGAGTGCCTGCTGGAATTAAGGGGCTCCTACTTGAAAAGTTCTGCTTTGGCTACTGGGGAAAGCGAAGGAATCCCTACTGTGACGGCTACAGGGAAACTTCCCGGTGGGCCAATGCCCAGGGGGCCACTGGAGTCCTCCTCACAGCCGGCCAGTGGAAGTTTTTGGGGATGTATTTTGTGCTGCTGGCAATATTTTGTGACTGTCGTTTTTGGCTCAGTTGGAGTGGTATAATTTGCCATAATATGTTATTGCTGGCCCTGCCTTCCATCAATTTGGTCCCAACCACAAAACGGCGCAACTTTTAGTATTTTTTTCCAGGGCCACTTTAAGTTCCCAGTCCGTCCCTGGGCACTGCTTTGACAATGATAAAGAGTGCACTGGTGTTAATGCATATTTTTTTCATAGTATAGAATATGGCCTTAGAGAACGGTTAGTCTATTATTATATGCTCTTGACATGCTGGTGGGGCAATACTGTAGATAGTACAGTCAACAAGAAAGAGCAGTTTATCCTATCATTATGTTTGCCTATAACAGCCGCAGTGGGTCTGCAGATGATGGATTTCAGCCTATAGTTTTAACCTATGGTAAATGCTGCTGGCACTGCCATATTAAGCCACTGTTTCTGGCACTATGCTGCTTTGTGTTGTTCAATGCATCAGATAATTAGACTAAAGTATATTCACAGAAGTTAACTCATTTTTAACACTGCAATTGTGGCACTGTAAATTATTGTTCATTATTTTCTGTGTACGAATTTTTCTTTTCGGACACGATAAAAGATCCTAAACAGATTGAATGCTGCCCTAACAGTTATTCATGAATTGAGGAGGGAAGGAGCTTGTCAATTTTACTTTGAACTCACCAATGTCTATTAACCAGTATTATTTACTTTTGTATGGCCAAGGTCCCAACCATGAAAATCAGAAAACA
The DNA here is from genome assembly GCF_014858855.1 of Bufo gargarizans. Taxonomy (NCBI): domain Eukaryota; kingdom Metazoa; phylum Chordata; class Amphibia; order Anura; family Bufonidae; genus Bufo; species Bufo gargarizans. The sequence continues at coordinate 325,236,015 of NC_058083.1, read as the reverse complement.
AACTCCTATTCAGCCAGTCATGTCAATGGGGGCTGTTGTACCAGAGTCCTGACTACAAAAAAGCCATTATCTTACAAGCCAGCAAAACCTAGGAAATGATTATTATTTCTATTATGACATGTTTTTTGCCCTAAGGAATTACACCTGTCAATACTTCAGATGACTTGCTTGAATGTATGTTAACTCTTGCTCAATCACAGGACATCAGTGATACACTGACAAAGGTGACTGATGAGAAGCTTAGTAGACAATATTAAAGATTATAGTCTACTGCCCAAGTTGCAAGGCAATCATGTAATCCCCATGTTTGCATGGGTTTCCTCTGGGTACTCTGGTGTCCTCCAAGACATACTGAAGGATATTTAGTTTGTGAGCCCCATTGGGGACACTGAGTAATGACAATATATGCAAAGCGCTGCAGAATATGTTTGTGCTACATAAATTATAAATGAAAAAATAAAATAAATTGAAAATTTATTTCATAGATTGAAAATTAGTTATGCTGCATCTACTTTTACAGAGAGTAAAATAGTGCAAGCCACCTATTTCTGTTAAAGGCAAGTCTCACAATCTAGAAATAAAATGCAAATATGATTTCTCAAATCGCATAATTAAATTTTAATGAATTTTCAAGATGCAAAAGAGATGCATACATTTTATATTTTAAATGTAGCTAACAAAAGTTAACATATAAAAGATTGAAAATAAACAAAGGTATCACTATCTATTTCAACCTATTATCATGTAGTATTGATCTAGAAAAAGTAAAAACAAACTCCCTTTACTTTTCTTACACTTCACATTTTGCTACAGTTGTCGCATACCTTTTTTTAAGCTAGGAAAAAATCATGCAGAAATTGGACAGCAGAGATTCCAAAAAGCACCAAAGCAGTTACAACATATATTCCTCTTTTAAACCATACAGTACCTCAATAAACCATGAACATGACAAGCATTGGTTATTCAGTGTGGGAGGGGTGAGAGGGCTGCATTAAATTGCTTACATCTCCTGTTTAGACCTAGATTCCCTGCATTTTTCCGCTGGGCCACTAGGGGGAATCTCAGTGCAAATAAATTTTCAGCTTCCATTGCTATAAATAAATGGTAACTGTACTGTATACATTCCGATGTATTGAGCCCCCCCTAGTGGTGGCTTCAGGCAGTTATATAATATACTATGTGAAGGGAAGCAGGAGATCTATGAGTGCATTAATGCCAGTTCTGAGAAATATGGTGCCATATTTATAAAGCACCTGTTCCACTTTATCCAAAAATGGATGAGGTGGAGTACTACTTTTACAAGTTACAAATTACAATAGTTTTTTTTAAATTAAACATTCATTCATCAACTTAATAAGAAAAAAAGAAAAAAAATATGTTGGCCCTTTAACATGTTTAGATAGATAGCAAGCCTGGGCTAGTGAGTATTTTAATCTCCTGTCCTCAAATGGCAGCAGGTATGGGCTTTGCGTACCCTCTTTATAATCCAGCCCTGAATTTGCATGTGGAGCAGCCTTCCTGATCTCTTGCAGCAATATACAGGAAGTCATTGCATGATACAAGAAAGGCTGCCAGGGCTAATGGGGGTTCCTGCTTGCATAAACTACAAAAACACCTGGACTTTTAGTAACATAGTCATATTACGTTTTAAACTCCTCCTATATAGTTATAGGCTAATATCCACTAAGCAGTGTCATAAAATGTTTACCAATAGATGACTCGAATGTCCATTTCACATAGCCATAATGTCTAAGAACATTATTTCTTTATTAAACACATTTTCAGAAATTATATTCAGTGCAGCTGTGTCGTAAGGCAACCCATCAGTTTAAGAAAAATAAATCACATTAACTGTGAAAATAACGGAAATCTAACATGGTGTAATCCTTTTAATCTTTTTTTCTGCAGATCTGTAATTTCCCAGGCACTTCTTCTGCCATCCAAGATGGCCACACTGCTACTCAGACTAAATGATGCATACTGTGGATTTTGTAGCCAAAAACATTTCCTACTTGTACAGACCTGCTCTTGGAATGGCCTGCATTGTTTAAGTGAGCGGTGACCAATCCAAGGGCAGCGAGAGGTGCTTGGGCTACCAAATGCAAAGTATGCATGAGATAGTGTGAGAAAAGATGTGGCCATCAACTATGAAAAAGAAGTCATTATGTAAGTGTTCTGTTTGTTCCTTAGTTAATGTAAACTTTTTTTCTTGAACTACAGGGTTGCTTTAACAAATGGGAATAACATCCTCGCTTTTTAATCTTTTTAATTAAAAAATCTGAAAATAAAAAGATTAGAAAAAGTATATGTTTTACTATCTGGTTTTATCTGGCAGATAACATTTTTGGTGATACATTTCCTTTAAGTAGTCCTAAGAACATTTTGTTTTATTAAAAGGCCACTAAAAGGATCAGTTTTTAAGTGTGGCAATTTTGGGGATCTTTTGACCAAATGAAAAATGTATTATTTGATGTAAAATAAAATAAAAAAATATTAATATTAATAATAAAAAACAATGCTGACCTAAACCAATTGTTGCTCCTGGTAGAGTGGGTGTAGTCTGGTGTGTGGATTGAACTAGACTCAATAAATTCACTAAAACTTGTTGTTTTCCTGATGCAGGAAAATTTGTTGTCAGGGACCTAATTCCGTATGAAAGGAATGTTGTTTCATTTCAAAACCTTAGATTTCCGACAAGATGGAGCATGAGCAATCTGAAAGGAAGAAGCCCTTTTTTGCAACACAAACATGCTCGGACACAGCTTTTCTTTCAGCTAATTAAGTCGTTTTAAAGTAAACTGGTCAGAGAGTGACATCTTGGTGGGGTGCCCTGAAATGAACTGCAGAGCACAGTAGATGGGGCAGCTAATGGTGACTTTTGCTTTTATTTCCCCCAGCTGACTCTATTCTTCTGTATCAATGCAGGAAGAGCGACCTCATACAATTCAGAGTATTCAGAGCCGATGACCTATAGAGACGCCATTATAGATGCAGCTATAGAATGAGATTTCATGGTTTGGAGACAGTTGTAACTGCCCATACTAGCTCCTTATGCTCCCAATACTTTATGTCCATGGTTTATTTCACCCATTAGCATATCCTTAAAACAGACGAGACAACAGGACATGGCCATAAAACACATGTATGTATTGTCACTCAGTTGTCATCGTTGAGTAAATAGTATAGGATCAGAGTTTAATTTGAAAACCTTGAGTCCATATATTGTACGTTAGAAAAAGGGAGAAGCTGTACTGCGTTTAGAGCATATATAACTCAATAGTAGCTAGATTACACCATGATAAATCATCTAACCTATTATAATAGACATTGCAACCAGAATGGGTATTCTGGATTACAGATTTTAATTTATGTATTGGTTGCAATAAAAATATTTCTACTTTTAAAGGGGTTCTTTGGGTTTTTCTAAAAATCTAGCAGCCTTGTGACCTGTGGAAGCAAGTTGATATCATCAGTACTTTACCTTCTGTCATGCCATCAATTCCACTTTGTTGCGCTCGTGTGACCACTGGGACTGGATGTGGACTCCTTTACTCAGGTCCCAACTGGATCTGTTAGTAAGTCTTCCTGTCCAGCTGCAGTTAATGCGAGTACCAAGTATGTATTGAGGAAACCATCTTGCCTCCACAGGTCAGAAGCCTGACAGATTTTAAGAAAAGCCCGGAGATCGTTTACATTTTCTGTTGTATCCACATTATGTAAAAAATGGGATTGCATAGAGCATTGAACAACAAATAACCTCAATCATATTTAATTGCTTAATGACCGCTGATACTCTTTTTTATGGCGATCATTAAGGGGTGTTATTCTTAGCCATCACTTTTTTACTGCAGTCTAGAGTTAGCACTGCATGGGTCCCCAGGGCAGCAGAGCATAGGAGCTCAAATCTTGTAAGACAGCCAGGCTGCTGCTCTAATGGCTCCGATCAGCAGAAACGTTGATCCAGTCTAAAACCTAAGATCCCATGGTAAATGGCACCCACATTATCTAAGTGGTTTCAGAGGGAGGGGGCTTCCTCTATCTCCTATTGGCACCACCACAAATGAGATGCCAAGTGTCAATGTCTTTACAGAGCAGCTGAGGGTCCAGTGAAGGACCCAATGTCTTTCCTGTGTATATGCCTTATTAGGTGAAGAGTTACCTTTTAAAAACCAATAGTGGATTAAAAACGCAGTGAGAATATAAATAAAAGTTTCAAGTAAAAACTCACTTCACCCAGGAGGGGCAGGGTGGGATAAAGCACATAACACCCACTCTGCTTCCTCCTGCGCCTGGGTAGCCCGTAAGATCGTCTGGAAATAACGGCAGTCGCAAATGGAACATCTGATTATTTTCCTTTTTTATTAGCACAGGGTAGGGGTAAGAGCAGGCTCAACGTGTTTCGGGGTCACTGGGATCCCCTTCATCAGGAGCATAAGTACATCACACACATTAGCAGGTATTTATACAGTTGAAAAAAGCGCCAAAAAAAGGAGGGAGTGATGTCATTTCCGGTATGCGTTCCAGAGTGGAACGCATTGTAGCCGGCATGAATTGGAGTGAGTTCCGGTTTGCGTTCCAACGCAGAACTCAAGTGTGAACTCAGCCTTATAGGTCGATGTTAGCATCAAGATGAGGCGCACTACTTTTACACAGCTGAATTCCACATAGATGTCTACAGAATCTGTTCTATTAAACTCTTATACAAGTAGAGCGCCCCTGACAGAGTGGAGAGGGTGTCAGTAGTCAACGTCACTGATTATTTTGCCCTTCCTCTGATCCGTCAAAACTATAACCCCCACAAAAAGGATCCTGTCTGTTGAGCATCCGCCATTCACTCGGTCAGCATTTGGTCAGTAATCCATCAGTATTGCTAAAGCCCCCAAAAATAACAGGAGTGCATCCAAAACAGAGATGACACGTGAATGGAATATTTGCATGTCTTCAGTGTTTTGTACCCACTCCTGCTTTTGGCTATCAAATCATAAGTCAATTCTGATGGAGCCATGTCATAGAGGCCTTACAGCTGCTACATAGACAGGATCCGTTTTGCATTTCATTTTTCCTTCCTTCTGACATATCAGAAGGGTCAAATAAATAATAATGTCAACCAGGCCAAAAAGGCAAAATAGTGGCCCAGTCATGGAGTGGGGAGGATGGAAACAGCATGAGAAGTCCACAGAGTGGCCCAATTACATTGTGGTCTCCTCATGCTGCTACCATCTCACCACTGAGTGTCCCAGTGACAGAGTAGGGAGGTGGCAGCAGCATGAAGAGACTACAGAGTAGTGATGTCGTAGCAGCATGAGGAGACCACAGAGTGGCCAATTGACATAGTGTCAAGGTAGCAGCAGCATGAGGAGACCACAGAGTGGTGAAGTGGCAGCAGCATGAGGAGACCACAGAGTGGCCCAGAGACATAGTGTTGATGTAGCAGCAACATGAGGAGACCACAGAGTGGCACAGTGACAGAGTGGGGAGGTGGGGGCCAATACCAGTACCAGTTGAAGATGGTGGCTGGCAGTAGGAGCACCTGGAAGCAGGTGTGGCATCAGGCGGGTGGCAGCACCAGAATAGTAGCTGAAGAAGATATCCAGAAGAAACAGGCCTCTTTTGTCAAAGTGTAGGTGTGGCACTATGGATGATGTAGTCTGATGCATCAGGCACTGGTGTTTGAAAATCCTGGCTGATCCACGCCTGAATCATCTTCACGAAAGTCAGATTCTCCACATTTTGGGTGGACAAGCGAGTTCTCCTTTGAGTAACTATAGCCCACACCACACTAAACACCCACTCTTATGCCACACTGCTGGACGGGCAGTAAAGCTTCTCCAGGGCAAACTCGGCCAGTTGCGGCCACAAATCGAGTTTTGCTGCCCAGTAGTCCAGGGGATCTTTGATGTGGGGTGCATGGGGCACTCCAAATATACCACAACCTGCTGGTTCAGGTTCTGCTCTATGTCTGCCTGCTGCTGGTTGTGAGTAGTTTCTTCAGTAGGCAGGTGAAGAAAACTGCTCATCAGCGACTCTAGACTGCCACTGCCTAACATCAAAGTTACACAGGGGAGTACCTATGTCTGCCTGTATCATCAAGAAATCATTTATGGTCTTTCTCTGTTCATATAATCGGTCCAACATATGGAGGGTGAAATTCCAATGGGTGAAAACATTGCATATGAGCCTATGTTGGGGGATACAGTTCTGCCGCTGCAGCTCAAGGAGGTTATGCTTTGTGGTGTACGAGTAGCTGAAGTGCATGCAAAGTTTCCAGGCCATTTTCAGGATGTCTTGCAGATGGAAGACTTCAGGAACCACTTTACAACCAGATTGAACATGTGCGCTCTGCAGGGTGCATGGCTCAGCCCTCCTTGACACAGTGCCGATACCATGTTCTTCCCATTATCGGGTACCATTGTTCCGATTTTGAGTTGTGGAGGAGAAAGACAGAATTTGATTTCTTGAAGAAGGACGTGGAGCAGTTCCTCCCCTGTGTGACTCTGTTCGCCCAGGCAAACTAGGTGCAGAACAGCGTGACACTGCAAAGCCCTGCACATGTGGTATGCTGGTGGGGCACTGTAAATTATCCATGCAGTGGAGGCTGAGGACACGGTGGAGGATGAGGAGGCAGAGGCGGACATTGTCACAGGACCAATGGAGTGAGAACATGGAGAAGGAAGCGGCATCACCTGGCCAAGTTGCTGGTTTGGCTGGGCAGGAACCACATTTACCCAGTGGGCCGTAAAGGACATATATTGTCCTTGACCATAGTTACAGCTCCACACGTCGGCGCTGCCGTGCACTTTGGCAGACACCCACAGACTCAAGGACTGGCCCACATTCTGTCCAGATGTGTGCAGGCCTGGTACTGCCTTTTTGGCAAAGAAATGGCGGCCTGGGACTCTCCACCTCGGCTTGGCACAAGCCATCAGTTCTCTGAAAGGCGCAGAGTCCACCACTTGGAAAGGGAGGGACTGCAGCACCAGCAACTTGGCCAGGAGCACGTTCAGCTTCTGTGACTTTGGATGAGTGCCCGCATACTGTTGTCTCTTGGCAATTTCTTCAGTGATCGATTGCTGACGGAATAACTCACGAGGAGCAGGAGCATCAGGACCAGCAGATGATGGCAAGGACAGACCGCTCCCTTCAACTGAGGTGGTGGAGCCTTGACTGCATGAAATTGGGTGCGTGCCATTGGGTGATGCAGCGGTTGCTGCGGCAGGCTGGACCACCACATCGGAGCCACGGTTCTCCCAAGCCACTTTATGGTAATGCTGCATGTGTTGATGCAGGGCGGTGGTGCCAACATTGGCACCCTGCCCACGCCTCACCCTCTGCCCACAAATTCGGCAAATGGCCGTGTTCACCTCAACCAGCAGCCCAACAAAAAATTGCGACACCGCCGAGTATGGCATTTTTCCCCCAACACTCCATACTGACTGTCTGCTACCGCGGCCTCCATGAACCTCTGCACCGCTATTTCCCGGGTAGGTGGTCTTCTGCAAAGCAGGCGGTCTACCCCGGGCACATTTGGTTTCTGACCTCTCACTGCTGCCACCCTGCTGACTCCCGGCCACACTACCACTTTGCTGGCTCAGCCGCTGCCTCGCACGCAAACTGCCACCGTCTTCTCCTGATGATGATGAAGCCCCTTCTTCACCCGGCTTCCAAATGCGATCAGCTTCATCATCCACTGTCTGCACGTCACTGATATCCCCCTCAATGGTCTCAGAGCCAGGAGCCTGACAGCTCGCAACATCAGTACCACCATGTGACTCTCATCATCACTACTTGCTCACCTACTGGAGGATGCAGCAGATCTTTCCTCTAGATCTTGGCTGTGCAGTAGCTGCTGACTGTCATCTAGTAGCTCGTCCTCGCTGAAAAGTGGAGCAGAGCCTACGGCATATAATACTTCTCTAGCAGAGGGAACAGAAAATAACAAAGGCAGATTGAGGACAGGTGAGGGCACAGGGCCTGCTCCCGGATAATGCCAACTAAGCGTTGTGTCTGAAGAATCCATCGACTTTTGGCTGAGGGTGTCTGATGTCACTTGTGACGAAGTAGAACACCGAGTCAATGTCACGGCTTTTGCTGTGTGCGCCGTGATACAGGTGCCATGCTTGCTGTTGCTGCTGGCAACGTGTTGCTGTTATGGCATGTGGTGGCAGTGTCTTGGCTTTGGCTGTGTGCGCCGTGACATGGTTGCCACACATGCTGTTTCCGGTGGCAACGTGGTGGCTAGTGTGTGCACTTTCCCTTTAAGTTGTAGCCTTCCCCTGTCTGGTGCTGTAAGGATTAACTACCTTGCTGGGTAAAGTCACTTGTGCTTCTTATACCTGTGGCTTTAGGCCAGAAGTTAGTTGTACTCCAGCCTTGGTGTGTGCTGGAGTTATGCTCTTTGGTTGTTCCATCTTCCAGTGTGAGGGCCACCTAGTGTGACATCGATGTTTCCAGCGATGTCTTCCCATTCTATCCTCCATGTTCCCCTTCCTTACCTGTATGGTTGTTTGGTGTGGGTTTATGTTCCGGGTTTGGTTTCTCGTCTTGTTGTTGTTACATGTCTGGTCAGTTGGTGTTTTATGTCCGGCATGTATGCAAGTCGTACCCTGTTTGTTGTGCCTCCGGAAGGGGACTCTATGGTTTCCCGGAGGGGTGAACCAGAAGCCAAATCTGTGAGCTGTTGCTGGAGTGCTGGTTCCTGTGTGTCAGTACGTACTGTATCCGCTTGGTGTTTGGATTGCAGTACGTTTGCATGGGTTCCAGTTTACCTTGGTGTGGTGTTCTGTTGTGCTGTCCAGCAGCTGCGGCAGGTAAGTTACCATGCCTTCCTGGGTTCTTGGTTCAGTGGTTATCCCTGCCACTGGATACTTATCTGTCATTCCACTTGGCTTCCTTTCCTTGCTATTTGGCATGCAGAGACTCCTGCTCTTCCGTGTCTTGGACAAACAGGTCGTCTCTCCCCTGCTCCTATATTAGGGATTATCAGGGCGAATCAGGGTCCTAGGTATCCTGGGTATGAGCCGTCCTACCATCCAGGTCCGCTCATATGGTGAGGAGTTAGGGCGAGGATTAGGGACACTTTAGGAGGTGACCTGCTCCCTGATCCTGGCATCCTAGCCTAGCTTCTACTGTTATCCTTCTTACATTGTACGGTGGGTGGTTTCCCCCACTCCCCACCGTGACAATAAGCCATTCAAGCACCGCTGGGTTGCTGGTCAAGACACGACCATTAGATGACACCGGGAGCTCAGGCCTCTTGCTGCGACTCCTGCTGCCACCCCCCACCCCCTTCTGCTGCCTGCGGCAGAAACATTTTGGCCACTGCCCGTTCCCTTTGAAGGGCCTGTCACTTGTCTGTCTGACATACTTTTAGATAAAATGATTACATTAAAAGGAAATTAATACACTCCAAAAAATCTGTAGAACAGTGTAACTTGACTGCAGAGTGGGAAATAAAACGTACTTGTTTTTTCCACTAATACACCCCAGAAAATGTGTAGCACAATGTAACTGTACCGCAGAACGGCAAAAAGATGTACTTTTTTTACACTTATACACCCCAGAAAAGGCTGTAGTACAAAGTAACTGCACCGCAGAATGGCAAATAATACGTACTTTTTTTATACTTATACACCCCCAAAAAATTGTAGAACAATGTAACTGCACTGCAGAACAGCAATTAAGATGTCCTTTTTATTTACACTTATACGCCCCAAAAAAGGCTGTAGTACAAAGTAACTGCACCGCAGAACGGCAAATAAGATGTCATTTTTTTTACACTTATACACCCCAAAAAGGCTGTAGTACAAAGCAAGTGCACCGCAGAACGGCAAATAAGATGTCCTTTTTTAACACTTATACACCCCAAAAAAAAGCTGTAGTACAATGTAACTACACCGCAGAACGGCAAATAATATTAACTTTTTAGACTATTAAAACACCCTAAAAAATGTGCAGCAAATAAGACGTCTTTTTTTTTTACACTAATACACCACAAAAGAAACTGTAGAATAATTTAAATGCACTGCAGAACGGTTAATAAAATGTATGTATATTTCCTATAAATACACCCTGCAACACAGCACTTGCACCACAAGCGCCTGCTGACGTCTCTCCCTGCACTAAGCACACTGGAAAATGGCAGAATCCAAATGGCTGAGGGTATTTATAGGGCTGTGACATCACAGGGGCTGGCTGGCTGCTGATTAGCTGCATGCATGGCATTGTGGATGATCCCTCGTTCCCAAAGTTCTTTGCTCCATGTCCTAACATGTGCAGCAGCCATTTTAGGAAAAAATTTGATTTGTTACCACGAAGCGTGAGGAAATTCGGATTCAGTGCGAATCGAATTTTTCCTGAAATTTGGATCGAATTCCACTTCGTCAATTTTGATTTGATCATCTCTAGTCATAACCATGGAAACAAAGAGTTTATAATGTGATGAAAAAATGAATCAAGCGGGCATATGGAGCAATATGGACAATCACAATACATTATTAGTGCAGGTGTTACGCTGAGCGCTCCGGGTCCCCTGCTGGCCTCGGAGAGCTCACAGCATATGCCCCCAGGCAGCACTCCTGTGTCTCGGCGTGTGCGTCCTCGCTCTCTAGGGCGCGCGTGCGCCGGGACTCTTAGATTCAAAGGGCCAGTGCACCAGTGATTGGTGCCTGGTCCAAAGGGGTTATTAAGGGTTAAGGTTTGTGAGAGGCAGTGCTGACTTAATTAGGCTGCACCTGTGCACTGCCCATTTATACCTTTTCCTCCCACAAGCTTTCTGCCGGATCTTTGTGCCTTATGCCTCAGAGAAAGCGTTCCCTACTGTGTCAGTTTGCCTTGCCTGTTGCCGAACCCGTTGCTACCGTCTACTCGCCTTTGAACCTTTGCCGCCTGCCCTGACCTCTGCTACGTCCGACTACGCTCTTGCCTTCTCCCTGTGTACCACGCCTTATCAGCTGCCAGAGAGGTCGAGTTGTTACTAGGGGACACAACCTGGTAGTTACCGCCGCAGCAAATCCATCCCGCTTTGCGGCGGGCTCTGGTGAAGACCAGTAACTGCTTAGAACCGGTCCTTTAGTACAACCCGTGCCATCGCCTCTCTGGTCCAGAGGATCCACTTCCTGTCCTGCCGGTACGTGACAGCAGGCCAGCCAGTATCCTCTTTCCCTAGGGACTTGCCCTCTAAAAGTCACTGCAGGGGCCCCCATAATCATCTTACAGCATCTTGCTGCTTCTGTCTGAGCAGATATTTGCATGTAGCTTTACAGCGGTCCCACAGAATGAATGTTACTGTTGGGCCCCAGACACCACAGAAAGACACTCTCTATACACTGACCACTGCAAAAAAAAAATCCACAGTGAAAATTTACCTCTGGCTAATTAAATCAGCATTATGTCAATTTATGCTGTGGATTTTCACTATAGAATTCACCTTGACCCTTTGTGTGGCAGATCCACTGCAAACTGCAACAAAATCTGCAGTGGAAATTCTGCAAATTGAAATGAATTGAAATGAAAATCCACATTCTGTGGCCATATCCAGTGGTGTAACGCCAATAGAGGCAGACCAGGCAGTTGCTGCAGACCAGGCAGTTGCTATGGGGCCCGTCCTAGTTCCTGTCCTGTGGCTCCTGTCCTGGCCGTTCAACTTTATAGGCCTCAGGCCATCACCGCTATCTTCTGCACCGGGTGACGTGGGATGGCGTCACAATGTTAGTAGCGTCATCATGCAAAACCCGGAGTAGGAGGGCACTGTGATATCATTGCGACCGCCTGCACTTGGACGTGGGAGAGCTTGAGGAAAGCAGGTGGCAGCCGAGAGAAGGGCCGTCTTTAATATGGAATGGAACCTGGGCAAGAATTTACTTGGGCCCTCTGGATCCCGCCTTCCCACATCCTAGCATGGAATCATGCCCTCCACCACAACACACACACACACAAAAAAAAAAATCCACACACCTCGTAGAGGTGAAAAGGCAGTGTTTACATTAAAAAGCTTGCAGGGACATGCAATAAACACCAGAACTACTACGTTTAGCTGTTTTGGTTCTGGTGACTATAGTGTCCCTTAATATAGAGGGAAAAAAATAAGAATCAGCACAAAAGTATCAAATAAAACGGCTGTATCATTATTCAAAAACTTAAAAAAGCATAACTTCTGACACAAATGTATAGTATTTTGCAGATTACTTTTTTTTTTTTTTTTACAATGTGCAGATAGTACTGTACTACTAACTCCTCCATCCACCCCTACATACAGAGTAATACAACGCCACATACCTCTTACATCCAGTGACGTCTCTTTGATGTAGATGTTCTCTTTCCTCATCTTCTCCTTTCAGAACTTCAGACCAGACCACCATTTTTCAGCCATTTCTCGTCTCTGCAATTTGACAAACAAAATCTTAGTTTACTAATTTTCCATCATCCTTCCATCTCCTGGACAAATCATCCTACCACCCCCAATACTGTGTCGCTGTGATCCCCAATACTATACTGCAGAAACAGATAAACCCCCTGATAATAGCAGTACCATGCAGATAGTGCCATTCAATAATTTTTGGCACACAGTGCCCTAAAATAACTGCACCCAGCAAATAGTGCCCCTGACACTAATATTGTAAACATAACATCCCCAAAAAATAATTGTAGCAAGCTGATACTGTGCCAAGGTGCCCCCACAGTAATAGTGCTCCCAAAAGTCCCACCAATAGGAATAATTCTCTGCTAGAGCACACATGGTAGTAATAGTGCTCCTACAGTGCCCCCAACATGTCCCCACTGTGCCCCTGAAGTAATAATGCTCCCATAGTGCCCATACTAGTAATAATGTTCCCCATAGATCCCAATTAGTAATAAAGCCCATCATAATGCCCCCAGTAGTAATAATTCTCCTTATAATGTGCCAGTGCAAAAAATACCACCTTTTAATGCCCCCAGTTGAGCTAATGTCCCCATAGTGCCCCCATAATGTGCCATTCTAAAATACCCCTATATCGTGCCCCCAGTAAATGCCCCATAGTGCTCCTCTCCCCCTTCTTCCTAGTGCCCCCATAATGTACCAGTATAAAATGCCCCATATATAGTGCCCCAGTAGATGCCCTTAGTGCCCCCCCATAATTTGCAAGTATAAAATACCCCTTCTTAGTGACCCCCATAGATGAGCCCATAGTACTCCTTTCTCCCCTTCCCCATAGTACCCACCATAATGTGCCCCAGTATAAAATGCCCCTATACAGATCCCCCCATATAAAATACGCCTTCTTTATGGCCTCAGTTGAAGCTCCCATAGTGTTCCTTTACCTCCTTCCCCCATATAAAATACCCCTTTTTTGTGGCCTCAGTAGATGCCCCCATAGTGCCCCCAATAATGTTCCAGTAATAAGTGCCCCCACAGATGCCCCCAATCATGTGCCAGTAACAAGTGCCCACATTGATGTCCCCCAGTCATGTGCCAGTAACAAGTACCCCCATAGATGCCCACCAATCATGTGCCAGTGACAAGTACCCCCATAGATGCCCCCCAATCATGTTCCAGTAATAAGTACCGCCATAAATGCCCCCAATCATGTGCCAGTAAAAAGTGCCCCTATAGATGCCCCCAATGATTTGTGCCAGTAGCAAGTGCCCCATAGATGCCCTCCAATCATGTGCCAGTAACAAGTGCCCCATAGATGCCCCCCAATCATGTGCCAGTAACAGGTGCCCCCATAGATGCCCCCAATCATGTGCCAGTAGTAGTACCATAGCACCATATAAAAAAATAAACACTTATACTTACCTCCATCAGGCTGGCAGCGATGCGATGCAGGCCTCTTCCGGCCTGTGTCCCGCGCTGTACGGCTCAGGCCTGCAGCCTATCAGAGGAACGGGGAAGGGAGACGCCTCTCCCTCCTCTCCCCCACCAAAACATTTCCATCTGTATCACTGTCCTAAGGGCAGCGATACAGATGACTATGGAGATGAGTGCTTCCACAATGGAAGCGCTCATCTCCATGTGCCCTGCCGCCGCCCCCCATGTCACCAGTGGCCAGCAGGGCTCAAAAGGCAGCTGCCTTGGGCCCCCCAGGAGCAACTGGCCCTGGGCAGCTCCCCCTTTTGCCCCACGTTAAAGATAGCCCTGGCCGAGAGCAGAGCACAGGTTAGTATATATTTTTTTATGTATGTTTGCTTTGAATCCAGAGGAAAAAAAGTAGTCTGGTTTGAGACCTGAGCTTATAAAAGCAGCCAAACAACGTGAGTTTGTGAGCGTTCACGTGTTTGAGTTCAAGTGTGTGTTTGTAATAAGTGTGTGACTTTAGATTACGTGGCTTCAGATTCAGGGACTTTAGGAGGGGACTGCAGTAAGTTAGATTCTTATCACTGCACTATATTGTATTTTTTCTCTTTTCTTGCATAATCCCCATTTAGTATGTGTTCCATTATTGACAACGCAGTCCAATGCACATCTTGTCTAATGCAGTCCTGGAACAGCCATTTGAGAGTGCATATCTGTATTCAAAATGTGAGCAAATTGCCCATTTGGAATGACACATCCAGTATTTAACCGGGCAAGTTTCAACACTAAGAAGCATTGACAATTTGGAATAGAGTTTGCTGCTCACTGAGCAAGCATTCTATGGGGTAGATGTGGGGGAGGGTGGTAGTGAGGAGGCTCAGGAAAGTGAGGTAGCCAGCTGGGTAACTGTTAGAAAGCGGGGTGGAGGGAAGAGTGCCAGGAAGACTAGTCCTGATCTGACACACCCCAACAAGTTTGCAAGGTTGGCAGATGAGGGGGATATCAGTTCAGGCAGAGCACTGATGCAGCCTGACACTTCGTCTGCCAGTCAGGGGAATGTCAGCTCCAGTAAGCAGGGGACCAGGAGAGCAGGGCAGGCCAGACAGGTGCTGGTAGTGGGAGACTCAATCATTAGGGGTACAGATAGGGCGATCTGTCACAAACACAGAGATCGTCGAACGGTGTGTTGTCTTCTTGGCGCTCGAGTGTCTTCCTGGCGCTCGAGTTCGACAAATCGCAGATCGGGTTGACAGATTACTGGGAGGGGTTGGAGAAGATCCAGCAGTCATGGTCCATATCGGAACCAACGACAAAGTTAGAGGTAGGTGGAGCGGCCTTAAAAATGATTTTAGGGATTTAGGTCAAAATCTTAGAGCAAGGACTTCAAAGGTAGTGTTTTCTGAAATACTTTCTGTACCACGAGCCACACAAGAAAGACAGCGAGAGATTAGGGAGGTTAACAAGTGGCTTAAAGTACTGGTGTAGGAAGGAGGGGTTTGGGTTCCTGGAGAACTGGGCCGACTTCTATGTCGGCTACATACTCTATCGTTGGGATGGGCTGCACCTCAATGGGGAAGGGGCAGCTATGTTGGGGGTGAAGATGGCTAGAAGGTTGCAGGAGTGTTTAAACTAGGGACTGGGGGAGGGCAATTATGTTATAGGATGGGGAGATAGTTCAGATAGAGACTGGGGGCAAGGCAATGGGACTGGGGGAGAAATGGAAGGAGGGACTAGAACAGTTCAGAAGGAAAGGTGTAGGGTAAAAAATATACATACACCTCTTAATTGTATGTATATTAATTCCAGAAGCCTGACTAATAAAACTGGTGAACTGGAATTATTGATGTATGAGGAGGACTATGATATAGTGGGAATAACTGAGACATGTCTGGATGATAGCTATGACTGGGCGGGTAACATACAGGGTTACAGTCTGTTTAGAAAGGATCACTAAACCGGAGAGGGGAGGGGTCTGCCTTCATGTAATGTCCTGTCTAAAGCCCACAGTCCGAGAAGATATAAGTGAGGGACATGAACATGTGGAGTCACTGTGGATAGAAATACATGGAGACAAAAACAATAATAAAATACAAATAGGTATAGTTGAGCGAACCCAAACTTTTTGTTTTTTTGTACACGAACCCGAACCCAGACTTTTTCACTGAAGTCCAAAGTTACTTGAAGTTAAAATATACCATCGGATTGGAGAAAACTCTGATCCGATGGTATATTCTAAACCCGAGGCGTCCCCATGGTGATGGGGACGCACTTCTGACAGGGCGCTGCCATCCCCGGCACCTGAGGGGTTAATTGCTCGGCGGCAGCTCCCTGTCAGAGGTCATGTGCCGGGAATGTTTCTACAATGTTTGCATTGGTGGGCAGTGCGCCCCCCCAGTATTAAAATCATTGATGAGCAGTGTGCCCTCCCCTTCCTCCCCAGTATTAAAATCATTGGTGGGCAGTGCGGCCTCCCCAGTATTAAAATCATTGTTGGTGGGCAGTGTGCCCTCCCCCCCCCGGTATTAAAATCATTGGTGGGCAGTGCGCCCCCCCGGTATTAAAATCATTGGTGTCGTATATCTCGAGTTCTCCAAAGCATTTGACACTGTACCGCATATAAAATGAGAATGCTTGGACTGGGAGAAAATATCTGTATATGGGTAAGTAACTGGCTCAGTGATAGAAAACAGCGTGGCTATTAACGGTACACACTCAGATTGGGTCACTGTCACTAGTGGGGTATTCTCTTCAATATATTTATTAATGATCTTGTAGAAGGCTTGCACAGTAAAATATCAATTTTTGCAGATGACACTAAACTGTGTAAAGTAATTGACATGATACTTCTACAGAGGGATCTGAATAGATTGGAGGCTTGGGCAGAGAAGTGGCAGATGAGGTTTAACACTGACAAATGTAAGGTTATGCACATGGGAAGGAATAATGCAAGTCACCCGTACATACTAAATGGTAAAACACTGGCTAACACTAACATGGAAAAGGACCTAGGAAATTTGGTGAACAGAAAACTAAGTGGGTATGCATCAAATGGGTTTCCTCAAAAGGGGCATAGATGCCCACGATGAGAAAATAGTCCTACCACTTTACAAATCACTAGTCAGACCACATATGGAGTACTGTGTACAGTTCAGGGCTCCTGTGAACAAGTCAGACATAGCAGAGCTGGAGAGGGTTCATTGGAGGGCAACTAAAGTAATAACCGGAATGGATGGACTACAGTACCCGGAAAGATGATCAAAATTAGGGTTATTCACTTTAGAAAAAAGACGATTGAGGGGAGATTTAATAACTATGTATAAATATATCAGGGGTCAGTACAGAGATCTCTCCCATCACCTATTTATCCCCAGGACTGTGACTGTGACAAGAGGAAATCCTCTGCGTCTGGAGGAAAAAAGGTTTGTACAGAAACATAGAAGAGGATTCTTTACGGTAAGAGCAGTGAGAATATGGAACTCTCTGCCTGAGGAGGTGGTGATGGTGAGTACACTAAAAGAGTTCAAGAGGGGCCTGGATGTATTTCTGGAGCTTAATAATATTACAGGCTATAGCTACTAGAGATGGGTAGTTGATCCAGGGAGTTATTCTGATTGCCTGATTGGAGTCGGGAAGGAATTTCTTTCCCCTTAAGTGGGGAAAATTGGCTTCTACCTCACAGTTTATTATTTTTTTTTTTTGCCTTCCTCTGGATCAACTTGCAGGGTAACAGGCTGAACTGGATGGACAGATGTCTTTTTTTGGCCTTATAAACTATGATACTATGCTACTATGCTGGCTATACTTGTGGGGGATGATGAAGACCATTATTTTGACTACAGAGAGAGACTTTTTTTCTGCTTGCTAGTTTTCTGCATTCTATATGCTAGTGAGGGGGCCATTATATATAAAACATAGGGGGCCATTTTACAGTGAGGGCATATAATACAGAGGTGGCCATTCTCTGTACTACTGAGGGGGCCATTATATATAATACAGAGGGGGGCATTCTATATACTAGTGAGGGGGGCACTATATGCAATATATAGGGGGCCATTCAACAGAGGGGGGCATTCTTTATACTAGTCAAGGGGCCATTATGTATAATACAGAGGGGGCTTTGTATATACTTGTGATGGGGCCATTATAAATAATACAGGGGGGGGGTATTGTATATTATGTTAATCAGTCACATGGCCGAGGTGCAGCTCAGTCCTATTCAAGTAAATCGAGCTGAGCTGCAATACCAATGGAACTCGCTGTGCTTGGTAAACTGTGAGGAGGCCATGACTCACACCAGAATACAGCTGTCTCCTCAAACAGCTTATCGGTGTAGGACTTCCACATAAGTAATATCCTGAAGTCATTAATATCCAAATCTCAGAAACCCTTTTAAAGTACAAATACATGAGGAGTGGCATGGGTGCGGTATGAGCCCTGGCAGATCTATCATCATTTATGTCAGTTGTCTGCTATAAAAGATGACTGAAATGTACACCAGATATGAGGATTTCATTGTAGGGGCATAGAATGCCAGAGGTTGCCCTTAATTTATGATAAGGTGTGCAACTAGTGTTAGGCGAGCATGCCAATAAACGTGCGGGGAAGTACTGGCACTCACTGTATTGCCGTAGCCATGTTGGTTGCTGGCATTACAGTGATTGGCTGGCCGGAAAGAGTCATCGGTGCTATATAGCCCCGATAACACGTGGTTCGGCTCACTCTTAGGCCTCATGCACTCAACCATTGTTTTGGTCCGCATCCTAGCCGCAGTTTTTGCGGCTTGGATATGGACCCATTCACTTCAATGGTGCCCATCCGTTGCTCCGTTCTGTGGTCCACAAAAAAAATATAACCTGTCCTATTCTTGTCCGTTTTGCATCAAGAATAGGCAGTTATATCAATGGCTGTCCATGCGGTTCTGCAAATTGCGGAACGCACACGGACGCAATCCGTGTTTTGCAAATCCGCAATTTGTGGACCGCAAAACACACAACAGTCGTGTGCATGAGGCCTCAGTCAGGGAGAGCTGCAGCAGAAGGGACAGATAGTGTAGGCAGGGCCGGTGCAACCATTTAGGCGAACTAGGCGTTTGCCTAGGGCGCCGGTCTGCTGGGGGCGCCCTGGTGGTCTCCCCCTGACTGGGGCTGCAGCCCTGGGCGAGCGGCTCTTGAGCCGCCCTCAGCGCCGTTACAGGGGGGCCAGGAGGTGGAGGTCCATCTTAAATATGGCAGAGAAGGCATCCGCTTACCCTGATGGCAGGTGCCTACTCTGCCAGTAAATTACTGGAGGAGAGGAGGCGGGCGGCAAGGGAGGCTGTTCTAGCAGCTCCCCACTCCTCCCTCGCGCGCCCTCTGTGATGCCGGAATATAACGTTATTCCGGCCCCGGCACACTAAACGGCGAGCTGGAGGACTGAGGAGCTGCACCACACTGGACCCCAGGGAGGTGAGTGTTTAAGTGTTTGACTGAGTGAGTGTCTGCCTGTGTATTTATGTCAGTGAGTGAGTGTATGTATGTCTGTCTTTCTGTCAGTAAATGTATGTGTGTCTGTCATTGAGTGTCTGTGTGTGTATGTCAGTGAGTGAGTGTATGTCAGTGAGTGTGGATGTCTGTCGGTCAGTAAGTGTCTGTGTGTTTGTCAGTGAGTATATGTGTGTTTTTGTCTGCCAGTGAGTGAGTGTCTGTCAGTGAGTTTCTGTGTGTGTGTGTTTCGGTGAGTGTGTGTCTGTCTGTCAGTCAGTGAGTTTCTGTGTACGTCATTCAGTGAGTGTCTGAGTGCGTGTCTGTCTGTCAGCGAGTGCGTGTCTGTCTGTCAGCGAGTGCGTGTCTGTCTGTCAGCGAGTGCATGTGTGTCTGTCAGCGAGTGCATGTGTGTCTGTCAGTGAGTGTATGTTTGTCTGTCAGCGAGTGTATGTGTGTCTGTCAGCAAGTGTATGTGTGTCTGTCAGCGAGTGTATGTGTACGTCATTCAGTGTGTGTGTGTGTGTCTGTCTGTCAGTGAGTGACATGAGGGGGCGGCAAAATGGATCTTTGCCTAGGGCGGCAAAAATCCTTGCACCGGCCCTGAGTGTAGGGACAGGAATAGTTTTTTTTTTAGGCAGGGATTAGTCTTGAAAGGTGTTAGAGACCCGAAAGTCCTTTTAAGGACTTGTTTTATCTGGCTGCAATATATATTATTAGCGCAACCTACGTTAAATTGCGTGCAATTGTTTGGCCGCTGCTGACAGTGACAAAACCTCTGCTACATCTGTTGTGTTACATTTGCGCACCCTAAATATCAGTAATATTCAGCGCAATTGTTTGGACGCTGCTGACAGCGATATTACCTGCGCTATATATCCTGTACAACGTTTGCGCATCCTCAAATATCTTTGACATTCAGCGTAATTTTTTCGCTGCTGGTGAGAGCGACATTACCTGCGCTACATCTCCTGTGTAATGTTTGCGCATCCTAAATATTTGTGACATTCACTGTCATTTTTTTGCCACTGGTGACAGCGACACTACCTGGGCTATATCTCCTATGTAATGTTTGTGCATCCTAAATGTCTTTGACATTCAGTGTAATTTTTTCACTGCTGGTGACAGCGACGTTACCTGTGCTACATATCCTGTATAACATTTGCGCATCCTAAATATCTGTGACATTCAGTTTAATTTTTTCGCCACTGGTGACAGCGACATTGCCTGAGCTACATCTCCTGTATAACGTTTGCGCATCTTAAATATCTGTAACATTCAGTTTAAAAAAAAATTCCGCTGGTGAAAGCGACATTACCTGCGCTACATCTCCTGTATAATGTTTGCGCATACTAAATATCTGTGACATTCAGTTAAATTTTTTCACCGCTGGTGACAGCAACATTACCTGCGCTACATCTCCTGTATAACGTTTGCGCATCCTAAATATCTGTGGCATTCAGTTTAATTTTTTTGCCGCTGATGACAGCCATATTACCTGAACTACATCTCCTTAATAACATTTGCGCATCCTAAATATCTTTGCTATTCAGTATAATTTTTTCTACGCTGGTGACAGCGACATTACCTGCACTACATCTCCTGTGTAACGTTTGAGCATCCTAAATATCTTTGACATTCAGTGTAATTTTTTCGCCGCTGGTGACAGCGACGTTACCTGCACTACATCTCCTGTATAACATTTGTGCATCCTAAATATCTGTGACATTCAGTGTCATTTTTTTGCCACTGGTGACAGCGACACTACCTGGGCTATATCTCCTGTGTAATGTTTGAACATCCTAAATGTCTTTGACATTCAGTGTAATTTTTTCACCGCTGGTGACAGCGACGTTACCTGCGCTACATATCCTGTATAACATTTGCGCATCCTAAATATCTGTGACATTCAGTTTAATTTTTTCGCCACTGGTGACAGCGACATTGCCTGAGCTACATCTCCTGTAGAAAGTTTGCGCATCCTAAATATCTGTGACATTCAGTTAAAAAAAAATTGACGCTGGTGACAGCAACATTACCTGCGCTACATCTCCTGGATAACGTTTGCGCAGCCTAAATATCTGTGACATTCAGTTAAATTTTTTTGCCGCTGATGACAGCCATATTACCTGAACTACATCTCCTTAATAACATTTGCGCATCCTAAATATCTTTGCCATTCAGTATAATTTTTTCTACGCTGGTGACAGCGACATTACCTGCACTACATCTCCTGTGTAACGTTTGAGCATCCTAAATATCTTTGACATTCAGTGTAATTTTTTCACCGCTGGTGACAGCGACGTTACCTGCACTACATCTCCTGTATAACATTTGTGCATCCTAAATATCTGTGACATTCAGTTACATTTTTTCGCCGCTGGTGACAGCAACATTACCTGCGTTACATCCCCTGTATAATGTTTGAACATCCTAAATATCTTGGATATTCAGTGTAATTTTTTCACTGCTGGTGACAGCGACATTACCTGTGCTACATCTCCTGTATAATGTTTGCGCATCCTAAATATCTGTGACATTCAGTTTTATTTTTTCACCGCTGGTGACAGCAACATTACCTGCGCTACATCTCCTGTATAACATTTCCGCATCCTATTTATCTTTGACATTCAATGTAATTTTTTCGCAGCTGGTGACAGCGACATTACCTGCGCTACATCTCCTGTGCAACATTTGTGCATCCTAAAAATCAGTGACATTCAGTGTAATTTTTTTGCCGCTGGTGACAGTGACAATACCTGCGCTACATCTCCTGTATAACGTTTGCACATCTTAAATATCTTTGACATTCAGTGCAATTTATTTGCACATACACTTACAAAACCTGTGCTTCTGTACGTGTGAGATACTTACAAGCATATATATAATTTAATATGCTCAAGGCAAGCAGTAAGGGATGGGGGTGCACGCAGAGGCCGTGACCCTGGGCACGGTGAAACTGTGTCTGCTTCCAGAGCACAAGAAACACACTCATCCACGATACCTAGCTTCATGTCCCAGTTTGCAGGGTTGCGCAGGACACCACTCTTGAAGTCACACCAGTGCGACCAGGTGGTTGGTTGGATTGCAGCAGATAATGCTTCCAGTTGGTTAAGCACCACCCTGTCTTCCACAAAGTCCAGTCCCAGTAGCCAAGAGTCTGGTCAACAGAATCCTCACCCTGATCCTCCTTCCTCCCACCATGGAGAGTCTTGGCAAACAAGTGATCCCACACTCGGATATTCCGAGAAGCTCTTTTAATCACCAGTTCTTGATTTGGGCCTCTCGCCAAGCCCTTTTGAAGAGGGACATGAAGAGATCTTGTGCACTGATTCCCAAACTCTTGAGCATCCACAGTCAGAAGAAGATGATGGTGGGGAACAGCAATTAGTGTTTCACGAGGTGGATGATGATGATGATGAGACACAGTTGCCCATAAGTCAACGGCAATTAGTGTCTCAACAGGTTGATGATGAGTATGAGACACAATTGTCAATAAGTGAGGTTCTTATTAGGTCAACAAGTCAGGAGGATGACCGGAGTGAGGAAGTGGAAGAGGAGGTGGTGGACAATGAAATCATTGACCCAACCTGGGAAGGTGGCAAGCCGAGCGAGGACAGCAGTACAGAGGGGAGGGATCCACAGCACCGCAACAGGCTGGAAGAGGCAGTGGGGTGGCAAACGGAGAAGGTGGGTCACACCAAACAGGCGCGCAACTGTTCCACGGAGCACCCCCTTTCGGCAATCTCCCTTGCCAAGGGGTAGGTGTTCCAGAGTCTGGCGCTTTTTGGAGGAAAGTGTGGACGATAAAAGAATTGTCATTTGCAACCTGTGCCATACCAAAATGAGCAGGGGTGTGAACACTAGCAACCTCACCACCACCAGCATGATCCTCCCCATGGCATCAAAGCACCATAATAGGTGGGCAGAACACTTGGGTCCACAATCAATGTCTGCGGGTCAAACCACTGCCTCCTCTTCCCCTGTGTTACGTGCTGGCCAATCTTGTGTCCAAGACTCAGGCCTGGATGCCTCCTGCCCTGCACCTGGACCTTCGCAAGCACCATCATCTAGGACATCCACTTCTGTGTCCTAGCGCACCATACAGATGTATATACCCCAGGCCTTTGAACAAAAGCGCAAATACCCAGCCACCCACCCACCCACCCACCCACAGGCCATAACACTAAATGAGCACCTTTCCAAATTGTTGGCCCTGGAAATGTTGCCATTTAGGCTTGTGGACACTGAGGCTTTCCACAGCCTGATCGCGGTGACTGTCCCTCGTTACTCAGGACCCAGCCGCCACTATTCTTCCAGATGTGCAGTCCCAGCCTTACACTAGCATGTGTCCCGTGACATCACCCGTGCCCTGATAAACGCAGTTATTGGGAAAGTCCACTTAACGACTGACACATGGACTGACACAGGGACGCTAAATTTCCCTGATGGCACACTGGGTGAACATTGTGGAGGTTGGGAGCGAGTCGTACTCTGGGATGGCACAGGTGCTACCGATGCCAAGGATTGCGGGCCCTACTTCCATCAAGATTTCCGCCACCTACATTAGTGGCTGCAACCCCTCCTTCTCCTCCACTTCCTCCTCCACTTCCACCTCTGAATTCTCATCTTGCAGAACCAGTCAGCTATCAGTCAGTAGCTGGAAGCAGTGTAGCACTGCAGTGGGGAAGCGGCAACAGGCCTCGCTGAAACTAATTTGCTTAGGTGACAAACAGCACACTGCCGCAGAGCTGTGGCAGGGTATAAGGGACCAGACTGAGCTGTGGCTCTCGCCACTCAACCTAGAACCAGACATGGTTGTGTCTGATAATGGACGTAACTTGGTGGCGGCTTTGGAGCTCGGCAAGCTCACACACATACCATGCCTATCCCACGTGTTCAGCTTAGTGGCTCAGCGATTTCTTAAAACCTACCCCAATTTGCCTGAGCTACTAGTGAAGGTGCGCCACATGTGTGTCCATTTCCAAAAGTCATCTACAGCTGCTGCTGGTCTGGCAACACTGTAGCAGCGCTTGCAATTGCCAGCTCACCAACTGTTGTGCGATGTGAGCACGTGCTAGAACTCCACGTTCCAGATGTTGGCCAGGCTTTATGGGCAGTAGTGGAATACCATCTGCAACATGGTCGTTGCCTTTCCAGTCAGCTTCCGCTCTTCACAAGCGACGAGTGGACATGGATGTCTGACCTCTGTGAGGTTTTACACAACTTTGAGGAATCAACACAGATGGTGAGCGGCAATGCCGCTATAATCAGCATAACCATCCCACTTCTGTGTCTACTGAAATGCTCGCTGCTCACAATGAAGGCGGATGCTTTGCATGTGGAAGAGGTGGAAATGGGGGAAGACAGTACACAGGGTGATAGCCAGACAACCCTCAGTTCGTCTTCTCAGCCCGAATTGGATGATGAAGAGGAAAAGGATCAGGAGACGGTTGACTCCACTACAGAGGGTAGTACCCATAGCAGGGTTATTCCATCTGTTCCAGGTGGATATGCCGAAGAGGAGATTGAGAATCATCCTCCTAATGAGGATAACAAAGTCTTGTCTGTTGGGACTCTGGCACACGTGGCTGACTTTGTGTTATGCTGCCTTTCCCGTGACCCTCGCGTTATACGCATTTTAGCCAACACCTATTACTGGTTGTTCACCCTTCTCGACCCCCGCTACAAAAAGAACTTCTCATCTCTTATTCCTGTGGTGGAGAGGACTAGCAAAATAGTGCAATACCAGAAGAGCCTTGTTGAAAAATTGCTCCACAAATTTCCAGCTGACTACGTTGGCGGCAGAATATTTAGTTCCTTGGGCAACCAAGGAGAGGAGACAAGAGGAACACACAGCAGTTCCAACAGAGGCAGGGGAACACTCTCCAAGGCCTGGGACAGTTTCATGACACCCACCAACACCCTCACCCCGATGCGCCACCTAGTGTCACAAGGAGGGAAAAGATTTGGAAGATGGTGAAGGAGTACGTAGCAGACCGTGTCAGCATCCTCAGTGATCTCTATATGCCTTACAACTATTGGGTGTCCAAGCTGGACATGTGGCACAAACTGGCGCTCTACACCTTCAAAGTGCTGGCCTGCCCTGCCGCCAGTGTTTTGTCAGTGCATGTATTTAGTGCTGCTGGGGGCATAATAACTGATAAGCGCATTTGCCTGTCAACTGAAAATGCTGACAGGTTGACTCTTATCAAAATGAACAAGGCCTGGATTGCCTCTGACTTCTCTACTCCACCAGAGGAAAGCGGCTGAACATAAAGGCACTTTTATGGTGTATTGAATACACTGTATTCCGATGCACCCCTTCCACTACAAAAAAGGGTATATGGTTCAATCTTCCTTTTCTCGTCCTCCTCCATCATATCAACATGCTTATTAGGCTGCCCTCGCTGCTAATGTTTTAGAGGGTCAGATCAGCAGCAGACCCTCACCCCTAATGTTTTAGATGGTTACCAGCAGGCCCTCGCCCATAATGTTTTAGATGGTCAGATCAGCAGCAGGCCCTAGCCCCTAATGTTTTAGAAGGTCAGCTTAGCAGCAGACCCTCACTTCTAATGTTTTAGATGGTCAGATCAGCAGAAGGCCCTCGCCCCTAATGTTTTAGAGGGTCATCTCAGCAGTAGACCTTCACCCCTAATGTTTTAGAGGGTCAGATCGGCAGCAGGCCCTTGCCCCTAATGTTTTAGAGGGTCAACTCAACAGCAAACCCTCACCCCTAATGTTTTAGATGGTCATATCAGCAGCAGGCCCTCCCCCCTAATGTTTTAGTTGGTCAGATCAGTAGCAGGGCCTTGCCCCTAATGTTTTAGAGGGTCACCAGCAGGCCCTTGCTCCTAATATTTTTGAGGGTCACCAGCAGGCTATCAATCATAATTTTTCAAGGCTGTGTATGATGCCCTCCTTTATGTGTAATACAGGGTGCATTGGAGTGCCGGTTCCTTGTAATGTTTGGCAGCCCTTTAACTTAGTGCATAGGCTTTGTGAGTGTAGGAGTCCCACTGCCTGAGTAATTGTACCACAATGTGAATGAGGCCCTTCTTTATGTGATATACAGGTTGTATCGGAGTGCCTGCCTCTTCCTTGTAATTTTGCGCAGCACTTGTCTTGGAACTACAGGATGAAGGTCCACTGCTGTCAACTTGCACTTTATATACAAGTAAATATACAGGAAAGAATGTTTCCTAACAATTTTTCCTCTAAAATCGATTTTATCTTTGGTTTTGTGCGTATTATTGTGAGTCTGCAAAAGTGGCATACTACTCGGACAACATCATTCCCAGCAGCGACCAGGGAGTCCAAGATGCATCTAGACATTCTCCCCATGCGGTTCCCAAACCATTTCAGTGGTGTTTCCATCAATTTCTGACCTTTTCCTGTGAACCAGACACCCTCCCCTCTTCAGAGCAGGGGGTGCCTGGTTTAATGCTTGGTTTCTCCCATTGACTTCCATTGTTCTCTGGTGCTTTGTAGAGCACCCAAGCATCCCAAAGTGTTCTACTCAAGCACCAGAGCACCCGAGCACTTTGGTGCTTGATCAACACTATGTGCAACTCATTATAAATAAAGCAAAACCACTGGGGGCATAAAGTATATCAAAACGTGATAAATCTCACCCACAGGGTTCGAGGGTGTGAAGAATTCTACAAAAATAATATTTTGATTAAAGTTTCATAGTATGTGTGCCTTCTGCGGGCAGCCCATCTGTCCTTTATGTGGTCCATGTGAAAACATGATGACTTGCTCTGTAGATGGCATGTGTTGTCATAATGTAACATCATTAAGCAAAGTGTTTAGAACAAAACTATCAGAGCCAGAACATGAACAACAAACCCAACAATTACACTGTCATTTCCTAGAGTTGTTAAGGTTTCAGTCATCTCCAACTTTCTCTGTTAAGCCATATTGATCATGTCACAGGAAACATCTGACTTACTGATTTGTTAGGCAATGTGCAATTCTCTGCCTTTTTAATATCACAAAGAAAAAAAAGTTCTTTGTAATGATTTGGCTCAAATTCCTGTACACATTGCTCCAGCGTCTGTAGCAGCATGTGTTTCTGGGATTGTTCTGGAAGAGAAAATGCAGAAACAGCAGGGAGCAGAAGATAAACAGGCAATTCGTGACTCATTAAAACAAGCATTGGTAGCCAACATTGTAGAGTGTGTGAAGACCCCAGATCCAGCTCGCCTATAAACTTTTTTTACCAGCTGGACATAGCATCTGTCAGAGTTTGGAAAGGGAGATAATCTGGTACAAATGATTTCAGTTTGTCGCATTGATTAACCTGCCACCTCGCACGAGTCAGCTGACTGCGAATCTATTGAGCTAATACACAAGATAGTGTCTTATCAGAATATTCTGTCTGTCTGACTATTCCTAGCCAAAGTTTTACCCTCCTTAAATCAAGAAGCAAAAATCTGTGCGGGGTTAATCCGCCAAGTTCAATTCTCACCTTCCATTCTTCTACATTAATGAGATTGTTTGTTTTGATAATTGAGAAAAAAAACTGCAAACTTGTAAATCTCCCCATCCCTGCTCACTAGTACAGCAACTTTCTAATTAAAATAAAAATGGCAGTTTTAGATCCAACTGATGCAACATAAACAGCTCTATATGGAAATCATGAGCTCCCATCTGCTGCTTGCATACGTTAAACCATGGATTTCAAGCCTTGTGCAATATTTAATATTTATGGGAAACACACTGAACACATTTTTTTTAGTTTACCAAAATAAAGTAGGGATTCGTAGAATTATCTCATGTTTTCATGCTGTAGAAGTGTCCAGTTTTATGTAAGAGAAGTCTTGGCGGCAAATGAGCCGAGAATCTTATAAAATATAAATAAGATGCTATTACATTTGGCAACACATTGCATTATTGTCTTTTCAATTGGGAAAACACACAGGCTTTTGAAAAAATAATTCAAAGGAATAACTTCCATTTTTTATCACAGGAAGACCATTATTTGTAGTTATGAAATTTTATTGCTCCCTAATCCAATCTATTCTGAATATAAAAACATTAACATATGGTTAACACAGCTCTGGGCTGGAAAGTCCATATCCCTGATGCACACTGTATGCAGGGTGACATTCACACTAAATATGATCCCACAGGGTCTGTACTTCATTTTACCTGGGGTTGGAGAGCCATGAAATCTCTGGAAAAGTTGTTCATGAGGCTGAACCAAATGGTGCACATTTTACTAAGACTCTAACAGTGCGATCTGCTGCCAAAGGTTGTGGCTTAAATGACTCTCTAAGTAACATTAAAAATCTGCTGCTTCATGCCTCTGAATTTCAATATTTATAGTGTTCTATAAAATGGTCCACCGTCAGAAAGAGATGAACCACTGTGCACTCTCTGAGCAGATGGCGCGCAATATGGCACATTTACATGGACCAGCTGTGGTATGCAGAAATCAGTGCTGAGTATGGGCAAGCTACTGACACATCTGGAATTCTAACAGACCAGACCCAATAATGCAAAGTATTTACCCAGTAACAAAATACAAATACTGATCCTCATTAAGTAAGAATCATAGAATTGTTAATGCAGTTTTGGATTGAACCTTTTAAAGTTTTTCATCTGGACCCATTTATGGGAAGAAGGTATGCAAATGAGCTCTTAGCAAGCTCTACCTCTAATACCACCAGATGTATCCTATAAGTCAAGGAGATAAAGTACCCCCGAATCCTGGACCCATTTATAGAATATGTGATGTCAAATACTCTGTAACAATACTAACATACAATTATTTATATATAAAGAGAAATTGAACTGCATTTGTTGAGATTATTATGTTGTCAATATGGAATTGGGACTGTAGGCAACCTCTGTGCACCCTACTGCTGCATGACTAATGAAATACTATATGGTTACCACTAACAATAATTTATGATGTGCTCTCTAAAATAGGTTTATATGCCACAGCTCCAGAACCACTTATACACTGAGCAAAAATATAAATGCAACAAGTTCGGTTTTGCTGCCATTTTGCATGAGCTGAACTCAAAGATCTGAAACATTTTCTACATACACAAAAGACCCATTACTCTCAAATATTTCTTACAAATCAGTCTATATCTGTGGTAGTGAGCCTTTCTCCTTTGCCGATATAATCCATCCCACCTCACAGGTGTGGCATACCAAGGTGCTGATTAGGGTTGAGTGAACCCGTACTGTAAAGTTCGGGTTCATACCGAACTTTAGGATTTTTGGACCCCAAACCCGAACCCGTACTTTTCAGGAAAAGTTCGGGTTCGAGTTCGGTGTTCAGCGATTTAATGGCGCTTTTTGAAAGGCTGCGGAGCAGTCAATCAACAAGCGTTTTATTCTTGTGCCCTTAGAAGCCATCACAGACATGCCTACTAATGGCATGGCTGTGATTGGCCAGTGCAGCATGTGACCCAGCCTCTATATAAGCTGGAGTCATGTAGCGCTGCACGTCACTCTGCTGTTACTAGTGTAAGGAGAGGATGCTGCTGCTGTGAGGGAG
The DNA here is from genome assembly GCF_014858855.1 of Bufo gargarizans. Taxonomy (NCBI): domain Eukaryota; kingdom Metazoa; phylum Chordata; class Amphibia; order Anura; family Bufonidae; genus Bufo; species Bufo gargarizans. The sequence continues at coordinate 325,206,266 of NC_058083.1, read as the reverse complement.
AGAATAGGAAAGAATCTTTAATCTGAAATGCATCTTAACTCAGCGATCTACATAGATTTTGTTTTGTGGGTGCAGTGCACAATCTTTTTACCCTGCCCTGAGCCCAGTGACAGAGAAAAATAACTTTTATCCGTCTGGTAGTTAGGTGGGCGGCCGCGGCCATTTTATGCAACCTCAGTGCAGCAGCACAGCATATGTGCATTTGTGACATTCAAATACAAGCTTGAAGTACTGCAATAATAATCTGGGTTTAAAAAAAATCACTAATTTCTTGCAAGACCGTACATCTGGGGCCTTTGCAGCATTTCACAGTGTGAAAGCAAGCTTGCAATACTTCAATAATTTTCTAGGTTTAAAAAACACCCATTTTTGTCAATACCCAACATCTGGTGCCTTTGCAGCATTTGTTAGCGTGAAAGACAAGCTTGAAATACCGTATTTACCGTATAAGACGACTGGGCGTATAAGACGACCCCCAACTTTTCCAGTTGAAATATAGGGTTTTGGCTATACTCGCCGTATAAGACTTCCCCTCCAACAACATTTACTTTGGCATCAAGATCTGCAGGTAATTGTTGTGCAATTTTCGTCTTTTGCCTCAGTACCATACTATGCCTTTCCAAGAATCTAGTACACCAGGATGCAGTGGCCTTAAATCTGTTGCTGTGATCTGGGTTAGATTTGGCTCACTGAAGTGCAAACAAACGTATTTTATTTTGTGTCACTACATAACCGTTTTGGCGATGCTCATTCACCATGTCTGCTACATGTTTTTCGAGTTCTGGCCAATGTGGGGTGCCTCTCCTTAACCTCTTAAGGACATAGGGCGTACAGGTACGCCCTTGTGCCCTGGTACTTAAGGACACAGGGCGTACATGTACGCCCTGTGTATTTCTGATCACTGCCGTGCGGCTGGCAGTGATCGGAACCCGGTGCCTGCTCAAATCATTGAGCAGGCACCTAGGCTAAATGCGCGGGGGGGTCCCGTGACCCCCCCCATGTCGGCGATCGCGGCAAACCGCAGGTCAATTCAGACCTGCGGTTTGCTGCGATTTCTGCAGTTTCTGATCCCCGCGGTCCCTGACCGCGGGGATCAGAAACTTTAGGATTCCAAAAATGTTCCTGCATCCCTCCCCCCTGCACCCCTGAGTTATTTGAGCACGGTGGGAGGTGCAGGGGGAGGGTTGCGGGCGGTGCGGGCGGTGCGGGAGGCGGGCGGTGCGGTAGGCGGGATCGCGATCCCCCGCCCGCCTCCCCTTGAATAATCGTTGGTTTCTAGTGGGTATACCAGGGTGCCAGCACATTGCTGGCACCCTGGTATAAACGGCTGACATCTGTGCTGCGATGTCAGCCGTTTAACCCTTTCCATACCGCGGTCCGTACGGACCGCTGTATGGAAAAGGTTAACAGCGCAGGGAGCTCCCTCCCTCTCCCATCGGGGGGCTGCTGTGCCTTTGCAGCCCCCCGAATGGAGAGGGAGAGAGCTCCCAGGCAGCCCCCCCAGAGCCCCGTCCTTACCCTTCCCCGTCTGCGCAGTTCTGACCATAACTGAGCAGACGGGGAAGGTTCCCATGGCAACAGGACGCCTCTCAGGCGTCCTGCTGTCCATGGTGCTGAACAGATCTGTGCTGAAAGGCATAGATCTGTTCAGACAAAGTGTAAAATACAGTAAAGTACTATATATTGTACTGTACTGTATTATACAGACATCAGACCCACTGGATCTTCAAGAACCAAGTGGGTCTGGGTCAAAAAGAAAGTGAAAAAAAGTGAAAATAAAGTAAAAATCAAAAAACACATTTATCACTGATTAAAAATAAAAAAAATTAAATTCCCTACACATGTTTGGTATCGCCGCGTCCGTAACGACCTGATCTATAAAACGGTCATGTTACTTTACCCAAACGGTGAACGCCATAAAAATAAAAAATTAAAAACTATGATGAAATTGAAATTTTGCCCACCTTACTTCCCAAAAAAGTTAATAAAAGTGATCAAAAAAGTTGTATGTACTCCAAAATTGTAACAATCAAACCGTCATCTCATCCCGCAAAAATAATACCCTACCCAAGATAATCGCCCCAAAACTGAAAAAACTATGGCTCTTAGACTATGGAAACACTAAAACATGATTTTTTTTGTTTCAAAAATGAAATCATTGTGTAAAACTTACATAAATAAAAAAAAGTATACATATTAGGTATCGCCGCGTCCGTATCGACCGGCTCTATAAACATATCACATGATCTAACCCCTCAGGTGACCACCGTAAAAAAAAAAAAAAAACACGGTGTAAAAAAAGCAATTTTTTGTCATCTTACTTCACAAAAAGTGTAACAGCAAGCGATCAAAAAGTCATATGCACCCCAAAATAGTGCCAATAAAACCGTAATCTCATCCCGCAAAAAATGAGACCCTACTTGAGATAATCGCCCAAAAACTGAAAAAACTATGGCTCTTAGACTATGGAGACACTAAAACTTTTTTTTGTTTTAAAAATTAATTCATTGTGTAAAACTTACATAAATAAAAAAAATTGTATACATATTAGGTATCGCCGCATCCGTGACAACCTGCTCTATAAAATTACCACATGATCTAACCGGTCAGATGAATGTTGTAAATAACAAAAAAAAAAAACAGTGCCAAAAAAGCTATTTCTTGTTACCTTGCCGCACAAAAAGTGTAATATAGAGCAACCAAAAATCATATGTACCCTAAACTAGTACCAACAAAACTGCCACCTTATCCCGTAGTTTCTAAAATGGGGTCACTTTTTTGGAGTTTCTACTCTAGGGGTGCATCAGGGGGGCTTCAAATGGGACATGGTGTCAATAAAACCAGTCCAGCAAAATCTGCCTTCCAAAAAACGTATGGCATTCCTTTCCTTCTGCGCCCTGCCGTGTGCCCGTACAGCAGTTTACGACCACATATGGGGTGTTTCTGTAAACTACAGAATCAGGGCCATAAATAATGAGTTTTGTTTTGCTGTTAACCCTTGCTTTGTAACTGGAAAAAAGATATTAAAATGGAAAATCTGCCAGAAAAGTGAAATTTTGAAATTGTATCTCTATTTTCCATTAAATCTTGTGCAACACCTAAAGGGTTAACAAACTTTGTAAAATCAGTTTTGAATACCTTGAGGGGTGTAGTTTCTTAGATGGGGTCACTTTTATGGAGTTTCTACTCTAGGGTTGCATCAGAGGGCTTCAAATGGGACATGGTGTAAAAAAAACAGTCCAGCAAAATCTGCCTTCCAAAAACCGTATGGCATTCCTTTCCTTCTGCGCCCTGCCGTGTGCCCGTACAGCAGTTTACGACCACATATGGGGTGTTTCTGTAAACTACAGAATCAGGGCCATAAATTATGAGTTTTGTTTTGCTGTTAACCCTTGCTTTGTAACTGGAAAAAAAATATTAAAATGGAAAATCTGCCAAAAAAGTGAAATTTTGAAATTGTATCTCTATTTTCCATTAAATCTTGTGCAACACCTAAAGGGTTAACAAACTTTGTAAAATCAGTTTTGAATACCTTGAGGGGTGTAGTTTCTTAGATGGGGTCACTTTTATGGAGTTTCTACTCTAGGGTTGCATCAGGGGGGCTTCAAATGGGACATGGTGTCAAAAAAACTGTCCAGCAAAACCTGCCTTCCAAAAACCATATGGCGCACCTTTCACTCTACGCCCCGCTGTGTGGCCGTACAGTAGTTTACGGCCACATATGGGGTGTTTCTGTAAACTGCAGAGTCAGGGCAATAAAGATACAGTCTTGTTTGGCTGTTAACCCTTGCTTTTTTAGTGGAAAAAAAATTGGTTAAAATGGAAAATTAGGCAAAAAAATGAAATTCTCAAATTTCATCCCCATTTGCCAATAACTCTTGTGCAACACCTAAAGGGTTAATGAAGTTTGTAAAATCAGTTTTGAATACCTTGAGGGGTGTAGTTTCTTAGATGGGGTCACTTTTATGGAGTTTCTACTCTAGGGGTGCATCAGGGGGCTTCAAATGGGACATGGTGTCAAAAAATCTGTCCAGCAAAACCTGCCTTCCAAAAACCATATGGCGCACTTTCACTCTACGCCCCGCTGTGTGGCCGTACAGTAGTTTACGGCCACATATAGGGTGTTTCTGTAAACTGCAGAGTCAGGGCAATAAAGATACAGTCTTGTTTGGCTGTTAACCCTTGCTTTGTTAGTGGAAAAAATGGGTTAAAATGGAAAATTAGCCAAAAAAATGAAATTCTCAAATTTCATCCCCATTTGCCAATAACTCTTGTGCAACACCTAAAGGGTTAACGAAGTTTGTAAAATCAGTTTTGAATACCTTGAGGGGTGTAGTTTATAGAATGGGGTCATTTTTGGGTGGTTTCTATTATGTAAGCCTCGCAAAGTGACTTCAGAGCTGTAGTGGTCCCTAAAAATTTGGTTTTTGTAAATTTCCGAAAAATTTCAAGATTTGCTTCTAAACTTCTAAGCCTTGTAACATCCCCAAAAAATAAAATATCATTCCCAAAATAATTCAAACATGAAGTAGACATATGGGGAATGTAAAGGCATCACAATTTTTAGGGGTATTACTATGTATTACAAAAGTAGAGAAACTGAAACTTTGAAATTTACAAATTTTTCCAAATTTTTGTTAAATTAGGTATTTTTTGGTGCAAAAAAAATATTTTTTTTTACTTCATTTTACCAGTGTCATGAAGTACAATATGTGACAAAAAAACAATCTCAGAACGGCCTGGATAAGTCAAAGCGTTTTAAAGTTATCAGCACTTAAAGTGACTCTGGTCAGATTTGCAAAAAATGGCCTGGTCCTAAGGTGTAAAAAGGCTGTGTCCTTAAGGGGTTAATGCACACTTACCCCTTGGCATACTCTTTAATGCTTTTAATTTGCTTTCCAGTCACAAACCATCTTTTCTGTTACTCCATATTGTCTTGCAGCAGCGCAGTTATTATGTTCCATGGCAAAGTTTACAACTTTAAGTTTGAAACTGGCTTCATATTTATTTCTTCTTGCTGGTAGAGCCATGATGGGGTCTTGACTGTTAGCCATTTGTATACTGTACTGTATGTACTGGTGCTATACTGTATGAACCGATTCAGATACTGGTGCTGTACTGTATGTACAGGTACAGATACTGGTGTTGTACTGTATTCACCACCACATGTATCTGCTCCCAAGATAGACTCTGTTTTTTCACCACGGATAAGATGCACACCAAACTTTATTAGAGATCCGCCAACATTAGAATTGGCTGAAGTGCAGATGCTCCTGCTTTCCCCCTGCCTTCCCTCAGAATCGCCAATCCAACCCAGTATACAACAACCAGCCAATCACAGCAAGCGATGTACCGGTATTTTCTGTGCACACTGCATACAAAGCCTGCTTGGATTGGGTGGGTCAGCTCTCCCTGCCTGCCCAGCCCTCCCTGTCTTCAAGACGATCTGAGCGGTAGTACGCAATGTGATATTGCCGGCATGAGAAAACCACTAAGAGCAGGAAGAGGGGGCTGCTTCAGGAGCGGCTGGCCGGGATGCAGCACACGGTGGCTCAGCTAGAGGGCGCCTGTCCCTGAAGCTGGAGAAGGACAGCTTCTCCAGTCTTGCTAGGAAGTAAGTTTCAGCACGCTGTATACCGGCATATGAGACGACACCCGGCGTATAAGACGACCCCCGACTTTTGAGAAGATTTTCATGTGTTAAAAAGTAGTCTTATACGCAGGAATATACAGTACTTCAATAATTTTCTAGGTTTAAAAAAACACCCATTTTTGTCAATACCCTACATCTGGCACCTTTGCAGCATTTGTCAGTGTGAAATACAAGCTTGCAATACTTCAATAATTTTCGAGGTTAAAAAAATACCCATTTTTGGCAATACCCTACATCTGGGGCCTATGCTGCATTTGTTAGTGTGACATACAAGCTAGAAATACTGCAATAATATTCTGGCTGCATCTGTCAGTGTGAAATATACACGTTAGATACTAGTGTTCTATTCTGTTATTTAAAAAAACACCCATTTTGGGCAAAATAACAAATTTGCAGCCTTTGCTGCATCTGTCAGTGTGAAATACACACGTTAGATACTGGTGTTCTATTCTGTTATAAAAAAAACACCCATTTTGGGCCAAATACTAAATTTGCGGCCTAAGCTGCATCTGTCAGTATGAGATACAAGCTTGAAATACTGCAATAATATACTTGGTTTAAAAAAACACACATTTTTGGCAATATCCTACATCTGGGGCCTATGCTGCATTTGTTAGTGTGACATACAAGCTAGAAATACTGCAATAATATTCTGGGTTTAATAAACACCCATTTTGGGCCAAATACTAAATTTGGTGCCTTGGCTGCATCTGTCAGTGTGAAATATATACGCATTAGATACTGGTGTTCTATTCTGTTATTAAAAAAAAACACCCATTTTGGGACAAATACTAAATTTGCGACCTTGGCTGCATCTGTCAGTGTGAGATACAAGCTTGAAATACTGTAATAATATTATGGTTTTAAAAAAACACCCATTTTGGGCAATACCCTACATCTGGGGCCTTTGCAGCATTTGTCAGTGTGAAAGACAAGCTTGAAATACTTCAATAATTTTCTGGGTTAAAAAAAACACCCATTTTTGGCAATATCCCACATCTGGGGCCTATGCTGCATCTGTTAGTGTGACATACAAGCTAGAAATACTTGAAAAAGCGGAGCGAAACGCGCATCGGGGTGCGCTCATTGCTGGTCCAGGGTCCAATCCTTCTTTTGGCGCTACTCTTTTAAGGTATTATGTTTTAGTTATCGCCATTGTATCTGCCTATAGGTGATCTTAGTAGAGTGCCGTGTATTTGGCCCTTCTATTGGCATATGTCATAGCGTCCTTTGTACTGTGTATACCTTTGAGTAGGCTTATGCATTGCATCTGTGGTTGTCCTTAATTGTCTGCTTGGTGTGGACCTATTGAGCTTTCCCTTGAGCTTTTCCTCATTAGGATTTGGTTACCCTGTGGTCTAGCAGGTGAGCTGCTTGTCGCAGCGCTAGCCTGCATTGCTGCTGCATCCATTATTTTTCTATGTATTATGTATGTTGTAATGTTAATTACTCAATAAAATATGCAATTATTTTATATGTGTGCCCTTAGAGATTATATGGTGTAGTTAGAATTTATTGTCACACATTGACTCTAATTGATGATTTAATAGGTTGTACTAAGCTAGAAATACTGCAATAATATTCTGGGTAAAAAAAACACCTATTTTGGGCAATACCCTACATTTGGGGCCTATGCTGATTTTGTTAGTGTGACATACAAGCTAGAAATACTGCAATAATATTCTGGGTTTAAAAAAACACCCATTTTGGGCCAAATACTAAATTTGGTGCCTTGGCTGCATCTGTCAGTGTGAAATACACACGTTAGATACTGTTGTTCTATTCTAATATTAATAAAACACCCATTTTGGGCAAAATACAAAATTTGCAGCCTTTGTGAAATACACGCACTAGATACTGGTATTCTATTCTGTTATTAAAAAAACACCTATTTTGGGCAAGATCCCAAATTTGCGGAGAATGAGGAGAGCGTCGAATAAGGGACGTGGCCCCGGTCATGGTGCTGCTGGTGGAGCTCCTGTTGCAGGGAGAAGACGTGGTCGATGTGTGCCAGCTACACAAACAAGTGAAACACCTTCAGTGTTATTTGGTCGGGCCTAATGCGGCTCTACGAATGGTGAGGCCAGAACAAGTACATGCGATAGTAGATTGGGTTGCTGACAGTGCCTCCATTTCCTTCACATTGTCTCCCACCCAGTCTCCTGCTGAAATATCAGAGTTAGCACCTGCAGCCGATGTCCATCAGTCTTTCACCTCACCCCTTGCAAATCAGCCAAGTAGTCTGAGCCCCAAGTCATGCAGCAGTCTTTTCTGCTTTTTGATGACTCTGCTAGCAGGGTTTACCAGGGTCATCCACCTAGCCCTGTCCCAGAAGTGGAAGAGATTAAGGTGCACCGATGGCCAACCACTTATGTTTCAAGATGAGTACATCGGAGGACCACCGCAGCACGTCTCGGGTGATGATGAAACACAGGTGCCAACTGCTGTGGCTTTCGAAAGTGTGCAGACCGACAAGGAGGGCAGGGGTGAAGATGATGTGAAGGACGATGAGGTCCTCGACCCCACATGGAATCAAGGTCATGCCAGTGACCTGTGTAGTTCGGAGGAAGAGTCTGTGGTCGCTCAGAGCAACCAACACAGCAGAAGAGGGAGCAGAGTGCAAAAGTGGAGCAGCTGTCACCTAGGCAGTACGCCTGCTACTGCCAAATGCAGCAAGGGACCGAGCACACCAAAGACAGCTCCAAGGAGTTCCCTGGCATGGCAGTTCTTCAGACAATGTGCTGATGACAAGACACGAGTGGTTTGCACGCTGTGCAATCAGAACCTGAAGAGAGGCATAAACGTTCTCAACCTGAGCACAACCTGCATGACCAGGCATCTATGTGCAAAGCACGGGCTGCAGTGGAGTAGACACCTCAAAAACAAAGAAAGGTCTCTAGCTCATCCTGCTTCCTCTTCTGCTGCAGTCTCGGCCTCTTCATTCACCTCTGGAGTGACTGTGGCACCTGCCACCCCGCAAACCGAGGATCTGCCAGCAACACCACCACCTGGGTCACCAAGAATCTGGACGCGTTCAGCTCTCCATCTCCAAAACACTGGAGCAGAAGAGGAAGTACCCCCCTACACACCCTCGATCCCTGGCCCTGAATGCAAGCATTTCAAAATTACTGTCCATTGAAATGCTGTCATTCCTTCTGGTGGAGACAGAGAGTTTTAAAAGCCTTATGATGGTGGCTGTCCCACAGTATGTCGGGACCAGCCGCCACTACTTTTCCAGGCAAGCCATCCCTTCCCTGCACAACCAAGTGGGGGACAAAATCAGGTGTGTACTGCGCAACACCATCTGTGGCAAGGTCCACCTAACTATGTATATTTGGACCAGTAAGCACGGTCAGGAACGTTATATCTCCCCAACAGCACACTGGGTAAATGCAGTGGTGGCTGGACCTGAGGCGGATAGCAGTTTGGCGCATGTCCTTCCACCACCTAGGATTGCAGGGCGCTTCTCTTTGCCTCCTGTTGCTTCCTCCTCCTACTCCGCTTCCTCATCCTCTACCGCCTCCTCATCCGGTCAGCGTAACACCTTCACCACCAACTACAGCATAGCCAGGGGTAAACGACAGCAGGCAGTTTTAAAACGTATCTGTTTTTGGGACAAACCCCACACCGTGCAGGAGCTGTGGACGGGCCTTGAACAACAGACCGATGAGTGGTTGGTGCCAGTGAGCCTCAAGCTCAGCCTCGTGGTGTGCGATAATGGGCGAAATATCGTAGCAGCTCTGGGACTAGCCAGTTTGGCGCAGATCCCTTGCCTGGTGTATGTGCTGATTTTGGTGGTGCAAAGGTTCCTTAAAAATTACCCAGATATGTCAGAGCTGCTGCAGAAAGTGCGGACCGTCTGTGCACGCTTTTGGCGTTCTCACCCTGCTGCTGTTCCACCTTGCACATGCTGGCCAGACTGTGCAAGCAGCAGCAGGCGATAGTGGACTTTCAGTGTCTGCAGTGTGTCCGCAACGACCACCGAGTTGCCCACATTCTAACTTTTTCTGATTACTGGGTGGCCAAGCTGCTGAATCTTCGTTACAAGGACAACGTACCATCCTTAATTCCGTCACTGGAGCATGATCGCAAGATGCGCGAGTACGAGTACAAACGCACGCTGGTAGACGCTCTGCTGGTTGCATTCCCACCTGACAGCGGGGGCACAGTGGAAGCACAAGGTGAAGGCAGAGGAGGACGAGGAGGTCGCCAATGCAGCTGGTGCACCACCAGCACCTCAGAAGGCAGGGTTAGCATGGCCAAAATGTGGAAAAGCTTTGTCAGCACGCCACAACAACCAGCACCACCAGCTGATATGAAACGTCTTAGCAGGAGGCAGCATTTCAGCAACATGGTGGAGCAGCACGTAGTGAATGATGGGTCTGCACCTTCAACTTCTGGGTCTCCAAATTGGGCACATGCTTGGCCATTACGCCTCGGAGGTGCTGGCCTGCCCTGCAGCCAGTGTATTGTCTGAATGTGTGTTTAGCACGGCAGGGGGCGTTATCACAGACAAGCGCAGCCGCCTGTCCACAGCCAATGTGGACAATCTCACATTCATTCAAATTACCCAGGCATGGATCCCACAGGACTTGTCCGTACCTTGTGCAGAATAGACATGTATACCGGCCTTACCCAGCCATTGTTATACTACAGCGCAATTGCTCATTGTTGTATTTTGAATATTTCCCACTCTTTTAGAGTGTACCCTAATAAATAAAAAAATATTAAAAGAAAAAAACAGTGCTGGCTACCTCGTCCTCCACCGCCGCTTCCACCTACACCGCTACATCCACCACCTCCTCAAACTCTTACTCCATATGGACCTCCACCACATAAATCAAGATTCTTTTTTTTTTTATTTGTACGTACTTAATTTTATGTCATTTCACTAATTTGTCTGTTACATTTTCGGGTGAAATTCACAAAATTTTGGCTGGGATATACCACTGCTATACCGAGTAGACAGGTAAAAAAAATCCCTAATTTTTCTGTTACATATTCGGGTGAAATTCACCAATTTTTTGGTGTGATATAGCCCTGCTCTACCTAGTAGACAGGTAAAAAAAAAATCCCTAATTTGTCTGTTACATATTTGGGTGAAATTCACAAATTTTTGGGTGACATATCCCTGCTCTACCTAGTAGACAGGTAAAAGAAATCACTAATTTGTCTGTTACATATTCTGGTAAAATTCACCAATTTTGGGGTGTGATATACCCCTGCTCTACCTAGTATACAGGTAAAAGCATTTCACTAATTTGTCTGTTACATTTTTGGGTGAAATTCACAAATTTTTGGCTGTGATATACTACTGCTATACCTAGTAGACAGGTAAAAAAAAAATCACTAATTTGTCTGTTACATATTCAGGTGAAATTCACTAATTTTTGGGTGTGATATACCCCTGCTCTACCTAGTAGACAGGTTAAAAAAAATTTATCTGTTACATTCTTGGGTGACATTTGACCATTGTTGCTGTGATTAAACCCCTGCTCTGCATAGGTGACAGGAACATAAATTTAAAAAAATCATCTGTTACATTGTCAGGTGACATTTTACCAATTTTGCCGTATACAAACCCCTTCTCTGCATAGGTGACAGGGAATTAAATTAAAAAAATTATTCTTTAATTGACGCGCGCCACCTCCTTTACTTGTAAGCTTCGGCTTCAATACTTTGTCCCACTTTTCCACTCGATCAACATTTCATTTCATCCATTGACCTCCCTTTGGATGTGGTATCCCTTTCTCACGCTCCCTCTCCGGTGTGGAACCCTGATTCGCCGCTAACCGTGATCAACATGATAGGCGCAGAAAAGAGCATCGAAAGTTGATAGAGAAGATATCAAATTGGATCGTGAATATCACAGGGACGTGCGACATGATGGGGCAGTATATGTGCACACACCTACACGTTTACTGAATGATGGGTCTGCCCCCTGCAACTTCTGGGTCTCCAAATCGGGCACATGGCCTGAGCTTGCCCTTTACGCCTTGGAGGTTCTGGCCTGCCCTGCAGCCAGTGTATTGTCTGAATGTTTGTTTAGCACGACTGGAGGGGATTATCACAGGTTATATTTCCCAATGTTTTGAGTTGTACCCTAATTTAAACAAAAAATAAAATAAAAAATGTAAACTAAAATACAGCGTAGGCTACCTCCTCCACAGCCGCTTCCACCTACACCGCCACATCCACTGCCTCCTCAACCTCCTACTCCATATGGACCTTGTCCTCCTAGATCAAGATTATTTATTATTTTTTTTTACGTATTTTAAAGTCATTTCCCTATCCACATTTGTTTGCAGTGCACTTGCCATGCTCTTAACCACATTTTGCAGCCCTCTAGCCCTTTCCATGACATTTTTAGAGCCATTTTGATGCTCCAAAGTTCGGGTCCCTATTCACTTCAATGGGGTTTGGGGTCAAGTTCGGGTCCTGAACTCGGACTTTTTTGTGAAGTTCGGCCGAACCCGTCAAACCCAAACATCCAGGTGTCTGCTCATCTCTAGTGCTGATTAGACAGCATGAATATTGCTCAGGTGTATTTTCGACAGCCCACAATAAAAGACCACTTTGAAATGTGCACAGTTTTGCCTTACTGGGGGGGGGGGGCAGAAAACCAGTCAGTATCTGGTGTGGCCACCATTTGCCTCACGCTGTGCAACACATCTCCATCGAATAGAGTTGATCAGGTTGTCGATTGTGGCCTGTGGCATTTTGTCCCACCCCTCTTCAATGGTGTCATGCTGTCGTATACGCTGATCCAGAGCATCCCAAACATGCTCAATGGGTGACATGTCCGGTGAGTATGCTGGCCATGCAAGAACTGGGATGTTTTCAGCTTCCAGGAATTGTGTACAGAGCCTTGCAATATGGGGTCATGCATTATCATGCTGCAACATGAGGTGATGGTCGTGGATGAATGGCACAACAATGGGCCTCAGGATGTCGTCACAGTATCTCTGTGCATTCAAAATGCCATTATTAAAATGCACCTGTGTTCGTTGTCCATAACATACACCTTCCCATACCATAACCCCACCGCCAACATGGGCCACTCGATCCACAACGTTGACATCAGCAAACCGCTCACCCACACTACGCCACACAAGCTGTATGCCATTTGCCTTGAACAATGAAAACCGGGACTCATCCGTGAACAAAATGCCTCTCCAATGTGCCAGATGCCATCGAATGTGAGCATTTGCCCACTCAAGTTGGTTACGACGACGAACTACCCCGATTAGGACAACGAGCATGCAGATAAGCTTCTCTGAGACGGTTTCTGACAGTTTGTGCAGAAATTCTTTGGTTATGCAAATCGAGTGTTGCTGCAGCTGTCTGGATGTCTGCTCTAAGACGATCATGGAGGTGAACATGCTGGATGTGGAGGTCCTGGGTTAGTGTGGTTACACGTGATCTGCGGTTGTGAGGCCGGGTGGATGTACTACCAAGTTCTCTGAAACGCCTTTGGATACGGCTTATGGTAGAGAAATGAACATTTATTGCACAGGCAACATCTCTGGTAGACTTTACTGCAGTCAGCATGCCAACTGCACGCTCCCTCAAACGTTGCGACATCTGTAGCATTGTGCTGTGTGATCAAACTGCACATTTTAGAGTGGCCTAAGTTTAAGGCACACTTGTGCAATATTCATGCATTCATTCAGCACCTTGATATGCCACACCTGTGAGGTGGGATTATCTCTGCAAAGAAGTGCTCACTAACACAGATTTAGACAAACTTGTGAAAAATATTTGAGAGTAATGGGTCTTTTGTGTATGTAGAAAATGTTTCAGATCTTTGAGTTCAGCTCATGCAAAATGGGAGCAAAACTGAAAGTGTTGCGTTTTATATTTTTGCTCAGTGTAGTTAGGGACGAGCAAATTCGAACTGAAAAGTTCAGGTTTGTATCAAACTTTGCGAGTTCGGGTACCCGTACCCGAACACAGACTTTTTTTTACTGAAGTCCAGGTTCGTGTTTGGGTGTTTTTTTAATTACTTAAATTATTTTCCATTATAACATGGTTATATCGGAAAATAATGGAATTCTTATGACGGAATGTACAGTCATGTGAAATAATTAGGACACCCTTTGAAAGCATGTGGTTTTTTGTAACATTTTTAATAAAAGGTTATTTCATCTCCGTTTCAACAATACAGAGAGATTAAAGTAATCCAACTAAACAAAGAAAACTGAAGAAAAGTCTTTTCAAGATCTTCTGTAAATGTCATTCTACAAAAATGCCTATTCTAACTGAGGAAAAAGATAGGACACCCTCACATGTATTCCCTCTTAAATTGGCTCAGATCTCACACAGGTATATCACACCAGGTGCACATAATTAGTAGATCGTTACTCTGCATGTTGAATGAGGCTTGCCCTATTTAAACCTCAGACATTTAGTTTGGTGTGCTCCTGACTGTTGAAGTGAGAGTGAGCACCATGGTGAGAGCAAAAGAGCTGTCAGAGGACTTCAGAAAAAAGATTGTAGCAGCCTATGAGTCTGGGAAGGGATTTAAAAAGATCTCAAAAGATTTTGAAATCAGCCATTCCACTGTCCGGAAGATAGTCTACAAGTGGAGGGCTTTCAAAACAACTGCCAACATGCCCAGGACTGGTCGCCCCAGCAAGTTCACCCCAAGAGCAGACCGCAAGATGCTAAAAGAGGTCTCCAAAAACCCTAAAGTGTCATCTCGAGAACTACAGCAGGCTCTGGCTACTGTTGATGTAGAAGTACATGCCTCTACAATCAGAAAGAGACTGTACAAGTTTAACTTGCATGGGAGGTGTGCAAGGAGGAAACCTTTGCTTTCCAAGAGAAACATCGAGGCCAGACTGACATTTGCCAGAGATAAAGTTGACAAAGACCAGGACTTCTGGAATAATGTTCTTTGGACAGATGAGTCCAAAATTGAATTATTTGGACACAACAGCAGAGGACATGTTTGGCGTAAACCAAACACAGCATTCCAAGAAAAGAACCTCATACCAACTGTGAAGCATGGAGGTGGAAGTGTCATGGTTTGGGGCTGCTTTGCTGCAGCAGGACCTGGTCAGCTCACCATCATAGAATCCACGATGAATTCTACTGTGTATCAGAAGGTGCTTGAAGAACATGTGAGACCATCAGTTAGAAAATTAAAGCTGAAGCGGAACTGGACCATGCAACATGACAATGACCCAAAACATACTAGTAAATCAACCAAAGATTGGCTGAAAAAGAAGAAATGGAGAGTCCTGGAATGGCCAAGTCAAAGTCCAGATTTGAATCCCATTGAGATGCTGTGGGGTGACTTGAAAAGGGCTGTACGTGCAAGAAACCCCTCAAACATCTCACAGCTGAAAAAGTTCTGCATTGAGGAGTGGGGTAAAATTTCCTCAGACCGATGTCGAAGACTGGTAGATGGCTACAAGAACCGTCTCACTGCAGTTATTTCAGCCAAAGGAGGTAACACTCGCTATTAGGGGCAAGGGTGTCCTATCTTTTTCCTCAGTTAGAATAGGCATTTTTGTAGAATGACATTTACAGAAGATCTTGAAAAGACTTTTCTTCAGTTTTCTTTGTTTAGTTGGATTACTTTAATCTCTCTGTATTGTTGAAACGGAGATGAAATAACCTTTTATTAAAAATGTTACAAAAAACCACATGCTTTCAAAGGGTGTCCTAATTTTTTCACATGACTGTAAAAGGGAAATCTTTAGAGGCATTCCATTTTGCATTCCGTCATCACCCAAGACTACCAGGCCAGTTAGAGCTAAAGTCTAAACCATATAGTGGACATCTACACCCACAAGTGCTAAATTGAAGCCATCCAACCTGCCTCCATACTTCCTTACTGGTGCCAGAAATTGCACTTTGAATCCGCTCACATTCACAAAAGGGAGAACTTCTCTCCTACTGAACTTTGGCATCTCTGTATAGGCTGCACCCTCAGGTTATCAGCAAACTCCTGGACAGTCTTCTGTACTCAATTGTTGTAGCTGCAGCTGCGCTATAGTCTACCTCTTGCTGTCCCCTAGTAGTAGTGTCTACCTATTGCTCACCCCCAGCAGGTTAATGAGTGGACATCACCGCCCATGATACACTATTAAGCAAGGCACCCAACCAGAGCTTTAAATCAGACCCTTTCTCTTCATCCTCTGATGCTGGCCAGCATCACTGCTCCCATGACAACACGGGCTAAAACTCTCTGCACTATCTCTGAGTGGGTGATGCACTAGCCATTTCCCCCCTAGTGCCCTCAGGGAAGGTGGGGATGGCATCTTCCTGCTGCTAATTTCATCTCCAGGTTTTGTCACTTTTTAAAGTTCCTTCTGCTTCATGTTAGGCTACTTTCACACTAGTGTTCGATCGGATCCGTTCTGAACGGATCCGATCATATTAATGCAGACGGAGGCTCCGTTCAGTACGGATCCGTCTGCATTAATAACTTAGAAAAAATTCTAAGTGTGAAAGTAGCCTGAGCGGATCCGTTCATACTTTCAATGCAAAGTCAATGGGGGACGGATCCGCTTGAAGATTGAGCCATATTGGGGCATCTTCAAACGGATCCGTCCCCATTGACTTACATTGTAAGTCTGGACGGATCCGCACGCCTCCGCACGGCCAGGCGGACACCCGAACGCTGAAAGCAGTGTTCAGCTGTCCGCCTGTCCGTGCGGAGGCGAGCGGAGCGGAGGCTGAACGCCGCCAGACTGATGCAGTCTGAGCGGATCCGCCTCCATTCAGACTGCATCAGGGCTGGACGGCTGCGTTCGGGTCCGCTCGTGAGCTCCTTCAAACGGAGCTCACGAACGGACCTATGAACGCTAGTGTGAAAGTAGCCTTACAAATGCGTGATTATGGATATTGGGGTTAAAAATGATACACTGGTGGTTCAAATCTTCTAAATTATGCCATAGGAGAATGTAAAGGAAACTGCACTAAGTATTAAATAAACTTGGAAAAATGTCATATAATAGTTATAAATACTTGGTGTTTAGTTAGATATGTATATTTTTGTACAGTTAATTTGGTTTTAACACAACAGCTTGCAGTACGTGATTATTTTATGTTTGATTTTATAGTTGTGTTCTTGTTTGTTTTTGACATTTTTTAAGGAAATTTTCTGAAAATGATTTTAATTAAGACATCAGATTTCATAAATTTTTTAGAAATCCACTAAGCAATTAGTCAGAAACAGTAAATGCTAATAATAATTGAGGTGTATACTCTTTTGCACTTATTTGCCAGCATTACTTATTCACCCTTGAATCATGAGCACCATTAAAAGTTAATTAGTTTATATTGATGTATCTTCTGTAGCTGTGAAATGTACATTTTATCAGGGATTTGCTAAATTTTTCTTTTCATTTAAAACTTTCATGTCGGCTGTGGAAAGTTATTTTGCTGATATATCAATGTGGGACCTGACCTTGATCTCTCATGGGGAAGAAGCACAGAAATCTAAATACAAATGCTTACTCTTAAGTAATTAAATAGTAACCATCTTTTTTTTTTTTTTGCATCTGGTGTCTTACTGTCTCATGCTAGTGCCAGATTCACTGCAACACTTTTCAGTACTGATGTGTAAAGTCCTCCATGCTGCTTCTGAGGATGTGCTAAAAAGGGGAGAAGTATCAACTGTTCTCTATGTGTGCTGTGTATGAGAAACATAAAAGTACCTAGGGGGAGATTTATCTCCCTTTTGCCTGTAAATTCCCATTAAAAAGTGGTGCTTTTAACTACAACTTTAAAAAAAAAATTGAAGCCTCTCTCAGATTTTGTGCCGGCCTCACCACTTTCCTTAAAGGTGGCATGGCAAGGGTGGGAAGGGGGCATGGCCAGGCACTTCAACAAATTTATCTTTATTTAGGCCAGTTTTCTGAGCTATCATAGATTTCTGTTTAGGCACATGGAATGCAGGAGAATGCAATGAGAGTTCTGTATGTACTGTACCGTCAGTATTACAGGTATAATTTATCACCGTCTACATCACTGTGCCGTGCACCAAGATTCATAGTTTATTCCTTATGTTAAACAAAAAGAAAAGCATAAAGTACCCTTCAGTAAAGCCAAAAACCAGTGTGCACCCCTGTAGGGATGTATCAAAATGGCTCCTGTGGAATAAAATAAATAAACTGAGTCAGCACCGATAAAGTAGTGGATAAAAGAAATGTTCTTTTAGTGCATGTTGTGGCAGTACAAACACGTGCTTTTTAATCCCTTCTGTTAGCTGTAGATTTACTGTGCATAAGTATTTCAGGTCAATGTTATCATCAGGTCTAATTTATCGCTGTGGACTTCACCACGCAGTGCCCCAAGATTCAAGTAGTGGCCCTATGACAGAAAGGGGAGGGTGGCAGTACTGTGAGATGGGGAAACAGCTATCCTTGTCTGAAGACTGTTTGTGTAGATTAAATTAAATGATCTGGACTGACATTCTGCTGTTTGGCCACAAGATGCAGCTGTTTCCTAAACACAGCTACAGACTGCATATATGTCCATATTCATGAGTGGTGGGGTTACATAGAGCCTGGAGAGGAAGAGAAAGGGAGCAGCCATCTTAGAGGGAGCCGAGACTGAGGAACTGTGTCAGCAGAGCATTCAACGGCATCCAGGTGTGGGAGCATACATCAGTGACCAGAGCTGCGGCTAAGTGAAGCTGATCGTGTCCAAGACCCTGATCCTGTCCAGAAGAAGGAGGATTGCTTCCAGGAACGCTGATGAGAGCTGAAGAGCAAAGCTACATACACTGCGGGACCGCATAATTGTTGGAGAGGCATTTGTTCTGTTCAGAGTCACCAGCGGGTGACCGGGTCGGTAAGATCATGCACACACCACTCTATAGTGTTGGCGCCTAGAGTTTGAGACCAGGCCTGTAGTTAGTTAGTGTCTCTTTGTCAGGCCACAAGTGTTGTTACTGTCCATTGCAAGGACTCCATAACTTAAATTGACATTTCACACTGGAGAGCTGATAAACTTCCCACAAACTCAAGCCAGGCTGGCCTTTTGCTCAGGAGGAATACTCAGCCACATGCTACAGGACCATTAATGGGAGGGGGAATTCAGTAGAACTTTGCAAGATTGTAAGCTGTTGTGCTGCACCGCAGGCTAGCCCACGCCACACATCCAAACAGTTATTCTTGTTTTTGGGGGGGAAATAACAGGTAAGGTTTGTCAGTTTAGTTGTGCCTGCCAGTAAGTAAATTACCACACTTTCCTCCTGCATCCATTGGAGGGTGCCGCGCTGTGCAGCACAATGGTCTCAGCCTTTGGGCTGGTTGTATGTAAATTTATTGTATGTTCCCAGCATTTGTGGTTGTGTTCATTACCACGTTTAAGTAAAATTCTGTTTTGGCAAAAGCTGGTGGTGGAGTTGTTTTCCTCATTCGTGACTTCGCTGTATTCTGGGGAACTCACCCCGGTACACGGCTTACAGTATAGTAGTGGCCCCATGACAGAGTAGGGAGCGTGACAGCAGCAGTGGCAGTAACAGTGACAATAGTGGCCCCATAGCAGATTAGGGATGGGGGCCAACAGCAGTGGCAGTAACATGGACAATAGTGGCCCCATAACAGTGCGGGCGTAGTAGCAGTGGCAGTAAGACTGTGTTCACATCAGTGTTTATTTTTCCGTTCTGCATCTATAAAGCCTCTTTCAGACTGTCAGTATTTGATCAATAATTGTAAGCCAAAATCTGGAGTGGGTCCAAAACAGAGCTTACAAATCTGAACAATTACTGATGCAAAATACTGACCGTGTATAATAGGCTTTATGCTCAATTTGCATCTGTTTTGGACATTTATGTCTGAAATCAGTTATTTTAACAAGGAAAAAAGTGCCCTGCGTGCAGGACTTTCATGGATTCATTCACACGGTCAGTATTTGGTTAGTATTTTGAATCAGTATTTTATCAGTATTAGTAAGCCCAAAACAGGAGTGGGTCCAAATTAGAGATAAAATGTAATGGATATATTTGTATCTCATACGTGTTTTGAACCCACTCCTGCTTTTGGCTTACAAATTTTCACTACACAAACATGACAGCCTGCATCTGGCCATTTGCGCAAGGGACTCGGAATGCCTCTCTGCCTCCTTCTCCACTGCATACTGCCATGGTCTGTCTGGGTCATCTGCGTTGTCTTCGTCATCACCCTTCAGCTCCTCGAGCTCCTCCTGCTTCTCTCCTGTCACTTGTGTGACAGGCGCAGCACTATTAAGTGCCTTTTGCATTTTACATTAGAAGAATTTTGATATCTCTGACTTTTAGTCTAACCAGACTGTCTGTTACTCTGTAATTCCTCTAGCGCCATTCTATGGAAACAGTAGGTTTAAAGAGCACACCAAATTCTTGAAATAACTTCTTTATTAACTTCAACTTTTCTTCATATATAACACTGCTGTCTCCGTAGCATATAGTCCATGTACATAACATGTGTTGAAAAGATATCACAAGATGGCGGCATGCATAACATGGTGGTTCAACTGTTCAATCTTGTCATTCAACATAAAATGGTGGATATATTTCTCTCTTGAGTATCTGTACTATCACTTTAAGTTATTTAAGCACTTTATGATCTCTCTGAGAGGTATATCTGCGGTCTAACTAATAGTTCACTGGCTGAATTTGGTCGCAATTTGCAGTATGAAGGTAGCAGTAACTATTTGCAGATTGGTTAAGTATGATATGGTATGGTTGCATGCAATTTGGATTACAATATGGAATTTGAATTTGCATTGTGAACTTTGTAGTTTGCAATTGTGAACTTTGTAATTTGCAATTGTGAACTTTGCAATTTGAAATTGGTGGAACTGTAAGTAAACACACATATAACTGGTTGAGTATACAGTCCTAATCACTATATTAATAGTAGGAACATTATATAACTGTTTCAAATACCTAGTTTGGCCTCTCTGCTTCCATAAAACACAGCTCTTAGTGGAGTGAATGTCTGTTCAGCTTCTCTCCTCTGGTGTAATGATTTCTAGCAGCTCCTGCTAGGGAATTTCCCACACAGGCTGTGTGTGAGGCTGTCTGTGATTTGTCAAAACTCTTGCTGTGTGTGAGGCTGACTGTGATTAGTCAAGACTCCTGCCCAGCAACAACAATTTAAATCTATGCTTTCTGTTGTTTCTGCTGTGTCATTGAGCTTACCTTACATAATGAATCTTAAAGGCATATTATCTTTTCTGCTTCTGTGAACACAATATATACAACAGTTATATGGCATCCAAACATGAAGTAACTGTAAATAACTCTGCTTTTGTCTTTAACACACAAACATAGGAACTGTATTAAGGTTATTGGCAGGTCTAGGTATATAAACATATAAGCTATGTTAGCATCCTAGGACAGGTCTTAGCTGGCCAGCTACTCTCCCACAAAATTACCTATAATTCTATGTTCTCAGTAGTAGGACTTAAACATGAATTTGAGGAATTTTCAATCATGTTCTCAACTCTCAAGGGTCTTTTATCACTCTCAAGTAGAACAACTAACTTCTGTATAGGACGTTCGAACTTGAGTGGAGTAGTGAGATGTTTTCCTTTTTTTTTTTAGTTTTGAGTCTCCTTCTTGTAATAACACTCTTCTTACTAGACTGTCTTCATCCTTTTGAACTTCTAGAACTTTGGCCAATTTCCATTGACTTCTAGGTAAATCTTCTTCTTTCACTAACACTATGTCACAAACTTGGACATTTCTTCTGGATGTTTGCCATTTACTTCATAGCATAAGATTGCTTACTCTTTCCTCCATCTATCCAAAATGGATCTGATAGATATTGAACTCTTCACCATCTCCTTTTGGAATATAAATCCTTTTTGGTGAACTTGCCAGGTGGTGGCTGTATGTAATCAGACTTAAGGTGAAGTAGATGGTTGGGAGTTAAAGGGTCCAAACTTGTTGGATCGTTGATGTTATCAACTGTAAGTGGATGACTGTTAACAATAGACATGACTTCATAGAATAGGGTCCTAAGTGAAGCATAATCTATTCTTCAGGCGTTCATTTTCAACAATGAACTTAACACATTTCTTACAGTTCTGATTTGTCCTTCCCAAACTCCTCCTGTATGGCTTGCATATGGAGCATTCATGTGAAAATCACACAGTTTCTCTAACAAATTACTTTTTCTTTATCAATCTCTTTTAGAGCTTTCTTCAATTAATTCTTTGCTCTGACAAAATTAGATCCTTGGTCAGAACCAGGCTCTCTGACAGTACCTCTAATGGCTATGAAACATCTCAAGGCGTTGATGAATGCGTCAGTTGACATATCCTCTAACATTTCCAGGTGAATTGCTCTGGAGCACAGACATGTAAATATTAGTCCGTATCTCCTTGCGGTTCTGTTTGGTGATGAATGGGCCAAAACAATCCATTCCGCTATAAAGAAATGGTGATGATGGGTTTACACGATCTGACGGTAAATCTGCCATTCTTTGTTCTTCGGTTGGTCTATGTGCCTTTCTGCAGACTACACATTTACTTGTATACTTTGCTTCCTTTCACTATCCAGTAACCACCTTCTCTCAAACAGCTTTGGGTAAAGCTTCTTCCTTGATGCAAGGATTTGTTGTGGTAGTGATCAATAATCAATCTTGTAGAGTTTTTGGGTAGAATTGCTGGATGCTTCACTCTGCTAGGTAACAATGCATTTTCCAGTCTCCCTCCCACCTTTAGTATACCATCCAGCAGAACAAGATTAAGCTTGTATAATGGGTGGTTGTTTGAAAGCTTTTTAGGTTCTTGACTAAGTCTCTTCAACTCTTCACTGTAGAATCTCGGTTGAATGAGTCTTATGACTGTTTCTTCAGCTTTTATTCTTTCTTCTACATTCAACAATTCCTTCTTTCTGATTCCTTTTGCCAAAATGTTGAATTTGAGCTACTACATTTATGACCGTATTCCATTTTGAACATCTGGTTAGTCTTTCAAGTATGTCATCTTGACACTTGGCAGCAGTGCTCAAAGTTTGTACAACTTTTACTTCTGGATCACCCATAGACAATTCTGTGTAACCTTTACTGGGCGTGATTTCTTTTTCCCAAAGGAACTCTGGACCTGTGAACCAATTAGAATTTTTCAATTCTGTTACATTCAGGCCTCTTGAAGCATGATCTGCTGGGTTATGCTTTGTGTCAATGTGATGCCAATGTTCTGGATTTGTTATTTCCAGAATTTTTTCAACTCTGTTGGCGACAAAGATATGGCATCTTTGCGCTTCGTTGTTTACGTATCCTAGGACAACTTGTGAGTCTGTCCAAAAATATTCTTCATCTATTTTTAACTCCAATACTTCTCTCAGAAACTTGCTTGCTGATGCTGAAACAACAGCTGCTGTCAGTTGAAGTCTTGGTATTATCTGAATACTGGTAGGTGCAACTGTGGCCTTCCCCATAACCAGGGCACAGTGTATCTTTTCTTCTCCTGTCACTCTGATGTAGGAGCACTGACTATAACCATATCTACTGGTATCTGAACGGTGATGAAGTTCTATTTTCTTGTACTTTCCGAAATCATGAGGTACAAAGCATCTGGGTATCCGAACTTCTCTCAAGTTTTCCAAGTCTCTTATCCAACTCTCCCACCTTGGCCTCAAATTTTCAGGTATGCGCTCATCCCATCCCAACTTCTGTCTGCATAATTATTGTAGTATTTATTTTGCTCTGAGGATTACTGGGGCCAAGAATCCCAATGGATCAAATATTGAAGCCACTGTGGAAATAATGGTACGTCTAGTTGCAACTTTCTCTTCAATAGATACTTCAAAGAAGAACTTGTCGTTCTCTACATTCCATCCCAATCCAAGTATGTTCTGAACTGGAAGATGATCATAATTGAGATCTACATTCTTCATCATTGCTGCACGTTCAGAGTCATTGATGGATTCCAGTACCTCTCTGTTGTTTAGGATGATTTAGTAAAGGCTCAGATTTCCTTTTGCGCATAACTCTTGGCTTTCTTTCACTAGTTTGATTGCAGATTCTGTGGACTCTAGACTTGTAAGACCATCATCTGCATAAAAGTTTTTCCTCAGAAAATTTGCTGCTAACTGGCAATCCTTTTCATTCTGATTGACCAGGTACTTCATATCATAATTGGGGCAACCTGGAGATGATGCTGCTCCAAACAAGTGTACTTTCATTCTGTATTCTGCTGGCTCTGAATCTGTATCTCCGTTCTCCCACCATAGAAATCTCAGGAAGTCTCTAGCTTCATTTTTCACAGGAAACTGGTGAAACATATTTTCAATGTCACACATGACCGCTACGGGATACTTTCTGAATCTACAGAGTACTCCAGGCAGAGTGTTTGTAAGATCCGGTCTTTTTAGTAGATGATCATTCAATGCAACACCATCTTACTTTGCTGAGCAATTGAATACTACTGTAATCTTATCTGGTTTCTTTGAGTGATAAACACCTTGATGTGGGATGTACCACACTTCTCCTTCTTTAGGTTGGTTATTAACTTTTGCCGCATGTCCTTCTTTGAGGATGCCTTCCATAAATTTCAAATAATCATTCTTGAGTTTGGGATCTCTTCACATCCTTTTCTTCGAGCATTTCAATCTTGCTAGGGCAAGATTTCTGTTATTTGGCAGACGAGGTCGTTCTCTAAAAGGTAAGGGCATTTCAAGATGACCTTGTTGCTTAATGCTTTATTCTAGAGTGTGTACGAACTTTATGTCTTCTCGGGATACACTCTTTTCTTTAGAACTTATGTCTGCAAAGTCGGATTCAAGGATCTTGATTACTTTTGCTGTTACAGTTGGTAACTCTTGGACAGATATTCGATGACACAATCCTGTCACCTGTCTTGAGTTTGCGATCTGCTGTTTTCCTCCAACACCCCATCCTAGATCAGTATGAACAGCGTAGGGTTCACCCTTTTCTCCTGTGATTACCTTTCATGGTACCAAGGCTTCGGAACAATCGTAACCTATCAACAGTCCAACACCAAACTCCTTCAGTGGGGACATTTCATAAGTTATGAAAGATAGGCGCTCCCATTTATTGGCTGCTTCACGGGTAGGTATGTGATCTCGATCTAGAGGTATATCGTCTTTTGTATAAGCTGGAGGTAGATCTAATGTGAAGTTTAATTGAAGTAATATAACTCTCAGTCCTTTGACCCTTTGACTGTTCACTAATGTGTCTCTCCCCATCATTGTGGTGAGTTTGAGCTTCATTGGTTCTGTAGCCACTTGTAATTTCTTGCAGATTTCTTGATCAATGACGGTGACATCACTCTGGGCATCCAGTAGCGCATAGGTGTATACCTTCTTGTTCCTCCTTTTAGGATTTGAAATGTGCACTGGTACAACCATTAATATGCCGTTGCTTTCTCCTTCCCTCACTCTTCAAGAGAATACCGATACTTTCTTTCCTTCCTCAGTATTTTTAGGTATTGAGGATTTACCTTTCTTTGGACATTCTTCATGTTGTATTGTAGGATGGCGTCCTTTGCAAATGCTGCATGTGGCCTTTTTCTTACACTCCTTAGTAACATGGCCTTTTCTTAGGCATCTGAAACACAGTTGGTTATCCAGTACAAACCTTTTCTTTTCATCTGGGGACTTCTCCTTTAATTGTTGGCACTTGTGTATGGAGTGGTTCTCCCCACAGAACATACATTTGAAGGTAGTCTGAAGATTTGTTGGTACTGTCTCTCTACTAATCCCAGTAGTAACTTTGAACTTGCATTCATAGGTATCTAGACCTTTAGCTGCTGTGTTGGTTGCAAAGCTAGTTGCTCTTGCACATCTTATCTCTCTTGCAGGCCTTTCTTCTAAGGATTTTAGGACGTAAGATGATGTTACTGGATACATGCTATCTGTGTTTCCTCATTGACGAACTCAGAGAACGCCTTAAAACTTGGGAAGTTTTTGCCTAGATCCAACTATTTAGTCACATAGTGATTCCATCTAGAAGCCACTTCTTCAGGTAGCTAAGTTAGCATCCTGTGATTTTCTAGATAGTCGTTCAGTACTTCCAGTCCTTGAACATGTGGAATGGCATTGCTGCATGCTTGCAGAAAGTCACCATACTTTTGGAGTCTGAAGTGTTCTTTAGGACCTATTTTAGGCCAGTTATTCAGTTTCTCTCTGAAGGCTCTTTGTACTAAGAAAGGATGACCATATCTTGCATTAAATTTTTCCCAAGCTTGCTTGTAGGCTTCTTCGTCTTTTCTATAGAAGTTACCTTCAAGAACTTCCTTGGCTTCTCCACCATCATATCTCTAAAGGTAGAATAACTTGTCAACTGGACTGAAGCTCAATGATCAACTGGACTGATGCTCAATGATCATCTTAAAACTTGCCTTCTACTCTATGAACTTCAGTACGTCTCTTGAAAATACAGTAGGTTCCGGAGCGGGAAGTCTAGATAGGACTGTTCTCTGTGGTTTTATTGGGACAATGGTTGTAACATTCTCCTGAGCATTGCCGTGGCATCTAAGAATAGAATCATCTGGTTCTATATTCTCACTTAGTTCTGAATTAGGTGAGTCCCTTTCTTTTTCTTTTCTGGTAGAAATAGAGGGTAAATCCACACTTTTTCCCTAACACTGGACTAGGCCTCTCTTTGTCTTTCTGAGCAGGGATGGAAGGATAATGATCTATTTCCTCACTAAGTGCTGGAGATTTCCTTTCATTCTCTTGAGCGTATGAAGGAAAATAGAGAGTCTTTTTCTTCACTTAGTACAGATTTGAACCTATGACTACTTTGACTTATATCCTCCTCGTGTACTCTGAGTATGGCTTCTATGATCTTAATGTCTTTCTGCCTTTCCAGACTTTTCATCTGTTGGTGTTGTGCTTCCATTTCAGCTTCCATTTGATGGCGCTGTGCCTCCATTTCAGCTTCCATCTGATGGCGTTGTGCATCCTTTTCAGCCATCAGTTGGCGCAGCACCTCGATGGCAACTTCCATCTCAATTTCTGCTCTCTTGACAGAAAGTTGCTCAGCTAATTGCTTTTTTTTGGCTGAACTATTTGAGGACTCTGATATGTGGATGGAACTACTGCTAGAGAAGGAAGTCACACTTGGGATTGTGGTACCACCTAAGGACTTAGCTTAGTCTCTCATGAAAAGCTCATTCATTCTACTTCTTGCTTTATCTTCATCATAGTTAGCTGCAGATGAAAGTTCTTTAGTAACTGCAGTACATGTGTCCATGTTCCTTACAATGTCCTGGGAAGGTGTCGTAAATGACCACAGGTTGGCATATGCTGCCTTAAGCTCTGATTCTGATTCTTCTACCGCCTCTACCATATCACTCAATTTCCCTTTTATACTTTCTTGCTTTAGCTTTCTACAAGTGTCTTTAATGTATGATTTCCACCTATCACACATCCGGGCAAACTTTTTCTCTTTTTTTGTTTTTTGTTTTAAATGTTTTTATTTTCCATATAAAAAAGATTACATACAAAAAATATCACATGATTACCATTAACAATATCATATTTACCATCATATCATTATTCCATTTCACAATAAAAAAGAGTCAAACCCCCCACACACACACCCTCCCACCCCCCTAGGTTGTCTCGGTTTCTCCCAGGGAAAATTAATTTCATAATCTCATATTGGTGACTACATTCTCCCTTCATTTTTATTTGTATATTTAGTTTTGTTTATTTATTTATTCCCTTTTCTTTTTCTCTTTTCTTTTTTTTTCCTTACAAAAATACTTATATCTTTGCACCCTCTCGTAAAGGTTCTTCCATTCTTCAATATTTGGTGGTCTATCCGCACCCCACTCCCTAGCTACCCTCGCCATCATTAATCCTTTTTCCCATTTCACCTCACTCTTTGTTTCCAGACCTATCCCCCTGATATATCCTAACGCAACTACAGAAATCTCCAATGGCAAAATACTGCCAGTTTCTCTAGTAAGTTCTTTAAATACTTATAGACCTGTATAAGAGGACAGTGCCAAATTAGATGGGTAAAATCCATGTTTTCCATTCTACATTTCCAATATATAGAATCCTTTGTTTTATACATCCTACTTAGCACACAAGGAGTTATATATGTACGATAGAGGATAAAAAACGGTATCAACCAGAAATGACTAGATATAGTAACCCTTTTCATACTTTTATGTATAAATCTCCAATCTATAGTGTCAAAATCCATTTCTTGTGCCCATTTACTTTCACTCGTATATCTGTGAAATTGATACTTTAGTGACACTACTATTGTAACAAAATTCTGCAAATTCTGAGTCTTTAGTGATTAAATAATTTTTATTCTCGGTTGAGTCAAATGCATGCTTCAATCGAAAATATCTGAACCGTGTAAGGGTACTTTCACACTAGCGTTTTTCTTTTCCGGCGCTGAGTTCCGTCCTAGGGGCTCAAATCCGGAAAAGAACTGATCAGTTTTATCCTAATGCATTCTGAATGGAGAGTCAGTCCTTCAGGATGCATCAGGATGTCTTCTGTTCAGTCTTTTTGACTGATCAGGCTTTTCAGAAAAACGTAGCATGTTGTATTTTTATCTCCGGCCAAAAAGCCTGAACACTTTGACTGAACGCCTGATCAGGCTTTTTTCCCATTGACTTGCATTAACGCCGGATCCGGCCCCGTGTGTTCAGTCAAAACGGATCCGGCTTTTGCATGTTAAACCCGAAAAATGTGAAAAAAAAGTTAAAGTCCATAAATGGCGGATCCGTTTTTTCCAATGCATTTTTCCATTGTGATCGAAAGCCTGATCAGGATTCAAATGTAATCCGTTTTCACACGTTTTTCCGGATCCGGCGGGCAGTTCCAGTGTCGGAATTGAACGCCGGATTAAAACAACGCTAGTGTGAAAGTAGCCTAAGTAAATCTAGCTCTGTATTAAGCCTCAATTGCTCTAATGTTTTAAGCTTCCCTTCAGCCGCAATCTGTGAAGCAAACTTAATACCACTTTTTTCCCAAAATACGTAATCTTCCAATCTCTGAAACTCACCAAGATTAATATTTCCCCAAATAGGGGTGAACCTTAATGAGTGTTTTATTCCCAATAATTTTTTTGTATTAACCCATATTAAGTGCATCATATGACTAATTGGACAATTCTTTTCCTTCATTTTTATAATCCCGGTTTCAAGAAGGCTGAAGATATTATATTGGAAACTTTCAAACTCACCCACCAAATATTGATACAATCCGCCATCCTCTGTCATTAACCACTGCGACTGGGAGGCAAAATAGTAACCTCGAAAGCAGGGGACGGACAGACCACCATCTTCTTCATTTAACCACAGATAGTTTTGTTTCATCTTAACCCTTTTTCTCCCCCATATGAGATCATTAATCAATCTTTCCAATACATTGAAAAAATGGTCCCCTATCCACACAGGACATGAAGATATCACATATAGAATCTGGGGTAAAAGAACCATTTTAATAATGGCGATTCGATCAGCCTGTCTCATAAATAGTTTTTGCCATGTACATGTTTTATTTTTAACCCTTTTAAGAAGTGGGGAGACATTAAGTTCTATATAATCCTGAATCCTCGAGCTCACTCTTATTCCAAGGTATTCAAATCAGAGTCCGTGGATTTAAATATTTTGATATTTATATCATTTTGCAATATTTCATGTCCTATTGGGAGCAGCACCGATTTTGTCCAGTTTACCTTAAACCCGGATATTTGTCCAAATTGATTAATTATCTTCATTAAATAAGGCAATATGGATGCCCCCTCTTACAAAAAAAAAAATACATCATCCGCATACAAGCATATTTTA
Organism: Bufo gargarizans; assembly: GCF_014858855.1. NCBI lineage: Eukaryota > Metazoa > Chordata > Amphibia > Anura > Bufonidae > Bufo > Bufo gargarizans. The sequence goes on along the minus strand of NC_058083.1, from coordinate 325,176,874 downwards.
TCCAATGCACCCCTGCCCCCAAACCCTTTAATTTTCTCATCTGCCCGGACCTTACAAGCAAGGGGTTCAACAAATATAGCAAATAATAATGTGGAGAGGGGGCACCCCTGCCTAGTACCTCTTTGTAGTGACAGGCTCTGATAGCACGCCATTAACTTTCATCCTCACTTTAGAGTGAATATACAATAATTGTACCCATCTAATGAATTTTTCTCCCAGATTCAACTCATACATTATTTTCCAGAGGTATGCCCACTCCACCCTGTCAAACGCTTTTTCCGCGTCCAATGACAGGATGGAGTGGGCGCCCTCCCTACCAATCTGGATATTCAGCAAAGCCCGTCGGATGTTTGTTTGGGCTTGACGTTTTGGCACAAACCCTGATTGATCTGGGTGGATTAGTTTTTCTATAACTTTTTTCAAACGGTTTGCTAATAATTTGGCACATATTTTAAAATTGGTGTTTAGGAGAGAGATGGGTCGATATGAATCCACCATACTCTCATCCTTCCCTTTTTTCCTTACCAGAGTTATTACAGCCTCTGATAGAGATGAGGGGAGATTGGCCTTATCCATTGATTCATTCAGAACCTGTAGAAAAAAAAAAAAAAGCTGGAAGAACAGACTCTCCATATCTTCTATATATCTCAAAGGGAAGGCCATCCAAACCAGGTATGGAATTACCCTGGATGGATTTCAGCGTTTCCCATAATTTCTCCTGCTTAATAGGACCATTCAGAAATTCACTATCCTCCTCAGAAAGTCTAGGGAGCAATATATCTTCAAGGAAGAGTTCTATATCTCTATCATTCCCTACACTCTCTAGGAGTAGAGGTCCTCATAATATTTAACAAACTCTTGTTTGATTTCTCCCTGATTGGATGTTATCCCCCCATCTCTCTTCCACTCTTGATTCTATTACTTTCCTTTAGATTGTAAGCGTAGACAACAATCTCCCTGGTTTTCCAGACTCACAAAAATATCGTGCCCCCTCAAAGAAATTTTTTTGTTGTGCCTTATCAGCTAAATATTTTTTTAGTGCAATTTTAGCCTCTTCTAGTTGACTCTCCAATTCAGGTAGATTATTCGCAAGAAGTTCCTCCTGTATTTCCTTTATTTTATCTCCCAGCGCATTCTCCTTTTTAACAAATTCGCATTTCAGCCCCTTAATTTTACCATTAAAGATGCCACGTAAATAAGCTTCGAAAGCGCCCCACACGTAGCCTATTTGTGTAGATCCTAAATTTATTCGCTAATACTCCTTAATATCTGCATTAAAGGGGTTGTCCCACTTTGCTAAATCAGCCTGAGCTGCAGTCACTCTGCTGGTAACTTCCTGCTTTTCTGCAGATAAGGCTGGGCGGGCTTAGGCAGCTAGAGTGAAGGCGGCCACGCCTCCTTATGACCTCACACTGAGAGCTGAGTCCTGTGTGCTCGTTCATGTGAAAAGTATGACTCACCAGTCTGGCTGGCACCAGGAAGTGTCTGTGAAGCTCATCTCTCCTGCTGTGGACTCACATCAGTCCGTGGAGCAATGGTCAGTGATTTTATTGACTACCATTTAGATGACCTGAATATTAACTACACATAAAAGTTTTCATATCTATTCCAAAGCCTATCTGTGCAGCAGAAACTGTAATTTACTGCAGCCCAAATGCATGTCTGCTTGTATCCATATGATTAGTTTTTTTGTCTCCTATAAAAAAAAATCACTGAACAGCACAGATTTGTTACCATTAGAGCTGTACTACATTAGAGTAATAACGTGCATATTCAACTCAGCCACATATCAGGGTATTACCCTATCTCTTCACCATTCTTTATATGCCATATATTGATAATCCCCACCTCACCAATCACTGAGAATGTACCAGCGCATACCTAGCTCTGCTACATATCCCTGTTATGTCAGTCCTACACCTGTAATATCTCTCCACCATTCTTTATATGACATATATTGATAATCCCCACCTCACCAATCACTGAGAATGTACCAGCGCATACCTAGCTCTGCTACATATCCATTTTTATGTCAGTCCTACACCTGTACTATCTCTCCACCATTCTTTATATGACATATATTGATAATCCCCACCTCACCAATCACTAAGAATGTACCAGCGCATACCTAGCTCTGCTACATATCCATTTTATGTCAGTCCTACACCTGTAATATCTCTCCACCATTCTTTATATTACATATATTGATAATCCCCACCTCACCAATCACTGAGAATGTACCAGCGCATACCTAGCTCTGCTACATATCCATTTGATGTCAGTCCTACACCTGTACTATCTCTCCACCATTCTTTATATGCCATATATTGATAATCCCCACCTCACCAATCACTAAGAATGTACCAGCGCATACCTAGCTCTGCTACATATCCATTTTATGTCAGTCCTACACCTGTAATATCTCTCCACCATTCTTTATATGACATATATTGATAATCCCCACCTCACCAATCACTGAGCATGTACCAGCGCATACCTAGCTCTGCTACATATCCATTTTATGTCAGTCCTACACCTGTACTATCTCTCCACCATTCTTTATATGACATATATTGATAATCCCCACCTCACCAATCACTAAGAATGTACCAGCGCATACCTAGCTCTGCTACATATCCATTTTATGTCAGTCCTACACCTGTAATATCTCTCCACCATTCTTTATATGACATATATTGATAATCCCCACCTCACCAATCACTAAGAATGTACCAGCGCATACCTAGCTCTGCTACATATCCATTTTATGTCAGTCCTACACCTGTAATATCTCTCCACCATTCTTTATATGACATATATTGATAATCCCCACCTCACCAATCACTGAGCATGTACCAGCGCATACCTAGCTCTGCTACATATCCATTTTTATGTCAGTCCTACAAAATACATATGGTTGCCCCCCGGTGTCCATAAAATACATATGGTTGCCCCCAGTGTCCATAAAATACATATAGTTGCCCCCAGTGTCCATAAAATACATATATTTGCCCCCAGCCTCCATAAAATACATATAGTTGTCCCAAGTGTCCATAAAATTAATATGGTTGCCCCCAGTGTCCATAAAAAACATATAGTTGCCCCCAGTGTCCATAAAATACATATATTTGCCCCCAGCCTCCATAAAATACATATATTTGCCCCCGGTGTCCATAAAATACATATAGTTGCCCCAAGTGTCCATAAAATTCATATGGTTGCCCCCAGTGTCCATAAAATACATATAGTTGCCCCCAGTGTCCATAAAATACATATATTTGCCCCCAGTGTCCATAAAATTCATATGGTTGCCCCCAGTGTCCATAAAATACATATAGTTGCCCCCAGTGTCCATAAAATACATATATTTGCCCCCAGTGTACATAAAATACATATATTTGCCCCCAGTGTCCCTAAAATTCAGATAGTTGCCCCCAGTGTCACTAAAAACCCTATATTGTTGCCCCCAGTGTCCCTAGAATTCATAGAGTTGCCCCCTGTGTCCCTAAAATTCAGATAGTTGCCCCCAGTGTCACTAAAAACCCTATATTGTTGCCCCCACTGTCCCTAGAATTCATAGAGTTGCCCCCTGTGTCCCTAAAATTCAAATAGTTGCCCCCAGTGTCACTAAAAACCCTATATTGTTGCCCACAGTGTCTCTAAAAATGCCCCCTTTATTGTCCAATACTCAATATTCGGTGGTGAGTGGGCCACTAGATCTTATACTTACCTTTTATGAAATATCCGGGGCCTCCGACGTCCGTCCTCTCGCTCCGCAGACTCGCCCGAACTGTTCGGATGTTCGCGCATGCGCTGCGCTATCTCCGACACACAGGATAAACAGCGCATGCGCGAACGTGCGCATACTCAGAGGAAGGGAGAGGCAGCACGATAATTTGTAGGGCCGTTGTGCGCAGGCGCGGCACAGCGATTCGGCCGGAGGAAAGTGGCCGTATCCCAGGGAGACAGAAAACAACAAAGGAATCGCTTTTCATGATTTTTTGAAGGAAAGGTAGCTTTTGGTTTATAACATGAATAGGAAGATTTGTTGTTTGGGGGTAAATAGATTAGATAAAAGCTATTTTATGAAGTGGGACAACCCCTTTAATGCCTTCATCATTATCAATTAAATTCAGCCAGTGCGGATTCAATCGGAACTCTCGGCCTTTTATCATACGACTTTTCTTTTTAAATATAAGGCTAATGGGGGAATAATCTGAAATGCTGTTAACCTCATACCTCATACCTAAGATCTGATATAACAGTTCCGGACTAACTAGTGCCAAGTCTATTCTGGACATTATTGTGCTTCCACGGCTAAAACACGAGAAAGCCCTCTTATTATCATAGAGGTATCTCCAAACATCTATTAATGACAATTCATGGGAAATTCTTTCAAGCAGTGTCTGTTGATTTGTATCATATTTATCATTCGAGGTAACAGAAAATCTATCTAACTTCATATTCATAACATTGTTAAAAGCTCCCATTATTAATATGGGACATTTAATTCTGGAGTCTGCAAACTCAACCAGGTGATGTATAACATATAAGGAAAATGGCGGGGGTATATAGACAAAAGCCATAATACAAACTATACCAGTCCACTGACAGTGAAGAAATACATATCTACTCCTCTCGTCTATTTTCTGATCAAGTGGGAAGTAGTCTACGTCACGATGGATATAGACGCTGACCCCACATGAGTAAGTAGAGAAACACGAATGATACTGGTACTTAGCCCACTTCTTCATAAACAAATTCAGCTTATCCTGTGTGTTATGTGTCTTCATCAGTCCCACTATTGCTGCGAGATGTCGGGTAATAATATCAAAAACTATAACCCGCTTAACCTTATCTCCCAGTCCACGAACATTCCATGTCACAATCTTACTCATGTGGGCCTCCCACCTGAATTTTCACATATTTATTCCATACTATATATACTGGGTCCACCAAGACAACCATCCCACCCATTTCCCAGCCCTCTCCCTCCCCCCCTTCCCCCACAACTGGTCGGCAGAGATCGAACATCTCACCCACCTCTTACACTCCGCCCATTCCCTCCCCTTTACCTCCCCTTCCAGTGTACTCCAATTTGATTTCATGAGCCTATCCCTTTAGGGGACTGGGAGGTGGACGGAACTGCCACCAAGGGTGGCCGCGCCGCCCTTGTTTTCTACGGCCAAGAGTCTGGTCTGCAAGTCCGGCAAGGAGGTGGAAATTGAATTAATCGCTGAATGCAACTGCAAGAGGGACAGTTGAATGGTGGATAGGGAGACCTCCTCGTTAACCGGGGTTGCTGAATCGGCCATGAGAAGCTGATACAATTCCGCTTTTCGGGCCGAGGAAGGTTGCCGAATGCCCCTCCTGTTGAGTTCGGTGATGAGTTTGGGAACCGTCCAGTGCCGAAATTATGCATTGCTGGCATGAGCTGACCCAGCCGTTTCGGGAACTGATAAGGCGTCCTCTATGTCCGAGGCTCGAGACATGACGACTGCGAAGGAAATTAAAACAAATAGGACAAGAACGTTAGGAGCAGAGAACCGACTAAAAGGGGAGGAGACACCACCCGTGAACTTACCTGAGAATGGGACTTCTGCGCCTGCCGGAGCAACTCCCGGTAACCGCGCCAGCAAGTCGCGGGTGGCGAAACTTGGTGGGGTTGGCCGAAAAGGGAAGCCTGGAAAAAACGCAAAGAGTAAAAAGACCGGAAAAAGAATAGGAGAAGCAGAAACCCAATGTGAAAACTTTTTTTTTTTTTTATGAGGGACACTACCATGTGCTACCATGACGTGGGAACCTGAAGGCGAAGGAACGTTAGGCGATTTCTTTTTGGGTTTTTACTTATTTAAATAGCTCCTGGGGGTTCCTGGGGCTCACCAACCCCTGTATCATTAATACAGTTAAACAGGTTTAGAATCAAAGAAATAGACCCTAGTGGCAAATAACTGTCTCCAAAGACAGCTAAATGTTGTTCTTTTTTTCTCTCTCTCCCGGCCCATTATGGTATCAGAGTCTGGGCCCTCTGGTGGGCCAGTCTGACTATAAGCATTAGTCTTTGCATGCTGCATCATAGACACAAAACAGTTTTCACAAGTGGTGGCCTGAAATCTGCTGTCAGAGTCACTGAGCAAAAAACATGGATATGACTGCTGTGGTGCTGCATTGCTCTGTTAGCATAACCACACCTAAAAGGAAGAATTCCAGTAATAAATATACTGCACATTAAAGAATTCCCTTTGCAATATATAGGTGTAGGAGAGTCATTATAAGAAATCCTATTTAAAAAAAACAACATAGTACATTTAATATGGAAATTAAATAGGCAATAGAATACTACAAGCAATACGTCCTACATATCCACTTTTGGGGAGGGGGGCTGCTGTGTAACATATCCTGATTGACTTTCCTGATTACCTCCTAGTAAGTGTGACAGATGCAGACTTTACACTCACAAATGTCCCCTGCTCAAGATGTCCATCAGGCAATCAGTGTTCCAGTTCAGATTTGTCTAGCTCAACGTGTGCTTGTCATGGACTGCTGAACGCACAAGGTTTCCCATCTCGTAGGGGGTAAGCTAACTACATCTCCTAGACAGGAAACAATTCTATCTACTCCCACCTTAGAAGGGATGTTTCACTGTGTCACAATGACACTTGTGCAGGGAACAGGAGATGTCCGTCTCACATCATTATTCCTTCTGACCATCACCTGCTGTGTAATGTTCTTCTTGTATTTATTATGTCACGCTCAAATAGGAAGGATCCAAATAATAGATAAATATGTCAGTCTGGGTAACAATCTACTGAGCTTCAAGCCTATGGACCTTTAAACATGTATCAGTCCACAGGTTACGTGATATTATTTAGCATTATCTCTGTGAAATAAAGTAAAATCTTTATTTGCTTTCCTTGATCACCTGTTCCTGTATTACTACAGTACATACTACATGCTTTCCATTGCTTTACTATTTTTCAGCTTTGGTTTGACTGTGCCACAGACCAACAATGTGCATGACTATTTCATTTTGAATATTTCTATACATGCAAATAATCATTGTTTAAGAAGCATATGCACGACTTCATGTATCGTATAATATTAAATGATTGCTGATTTATTTATTTTTATTCAATCTTAAAGTAAACCTTTCACATTGAGCACAGTGCCTGAGGAGGAGCTGAGCAGATTTATATATAGTTTTAAAGATTCAGTAAAACCTGTGATTCATTTAAATTCCTGCTCATTGTGGTATTTTAAGTGAAGGAGATGGTCCTATCAGTGACTGACAGCCTTCCCTCTATGACTGTGTACAGACATAGCTGTCAATCACTGATAAGACCGACTCCTTGACTTCAAAGACCACAATGAGCAGGAATATAAATGAATACAACTTATACTGAATCTTTTCCCATACAATCATATATCAATTTGCTCAGCTCCTCCTACTCTATAAAATACTACTAGCATTAGGTCCCGTGCCACTATGAGAGATCTTGACGAGGTGCATGGGCTTCGGTGTGTTCTTGATATAAGAATATATTGGCAAAAGTCAAATTTTTTATATCAGAGTGAGGGTTTAGCCATATATTGTCAATTGCATTTACCATTGTAGTGCACCAATTTTTGCAATGTTCTATAAAATACTACCAGCAGATTATTTAGCATTTTCATGGTGACAGATTCTTTTTAACCTCTGACACTTTTTTCACCTTCCTGACAGAACCTATTTCTGCAAATCTGACATATGTCATTTTATTCGGTAATAACTTTTAAATGCTTTTACTTATTCAAGCCATTCTGAAATTCCTTTCTCGTAAGACATTGTTATTCATGTTAGTAGTAAATTTGAGTTAAAATGTTTATTACTTTTATTACCTTTATTAATAAAAAAAATGACATTTTCTACATTTTCTAAATCTCTGCTTTTAAAATTCATAAAATATATCTACTTTATGTTGGCATTATTTTGTAAACTTTTTTTAGGACATCAATACAGATGTGGAAAAAACACAAATTTAAATTTTTTGTTCAATTATACAAAATAAAAGCATTTTTGAAAAGAAAAATCATGTTTTTGTGTTTCCATTTTCTAAGAGCCATTTTATCTTAATTTTTTCTCGCAATGGTCTTGTGTGAGGGCTTATTTTTTGTGGGATGAGTTGATGTTTTCATCGGTACAATTTTTTGGGGGGAAATGCTGTTCTAACTCCATACGGGTGGATCATGCAATATTTTTAGCCAGTTGTTATGGATACCTAATATGTCTATATTTATTATATTTCTTTTTTTCTGCTCTGCAAATGGCTTAATGACAGGAAATTGGCAATTTTTACTTGAAACCTCAACCTTTGAAGGTCTGATCCCTTGTACAATGCATTACAATGCATAGTGTATTGTAATGCAGTGTGACTGTCAGACATTTGCTTATAAGATGTAGCCTGGGGGCTGGGCCTCATAGGCTTCTGTAGCTGGCAGGTTCTAAGACCATTGTAAGGCCCTGGGCTGCCTTAGCAGCAATCGACACCCCGCAATTAAATCACAGGGAGCCAATAGGGTCAGAAAAGGATCTCCCTCCATCTGTAAACCCCTCAAATGTGGCATCAGAGTTTTCACTGGTGGTGGAGGTTACAGCAGGGACCTAGCCATCAGTACCTTCTGTGCCTGCCCAATCAGCTGCTGTACAGGTCCGCTGCTGGTCGGGAACTCACTTCCTTGTGTTCTGTACATGTATTGAGCGCATTGGGAAGGGGTTACAGGAAAACACCTCTAAACATTTTTGTTTGCATGTGTTCTTTATAAGTACTGGTAAAAACTATAGCTTAGATTTATTGATCCTAAGGCTACATGCCCACAAACGTATTTTGTTTCCATGTCCGTTCCGGGTTTCTCTGCGGAGTCAATGAAAACCCATTCATTTCATTAGGTCCGCAAAAAATGTGGACAGCACACCATGTTTTGTACGCATCCGTATGTCTGTTCCGTAGCCCTGCCAAAAATATACAGCATGTACTATTCTTTTCCGTTTTGTGGACAAGGCATTTTTACAAGGGATCTCTATAAAAAAAACGGATGCAATACGGATGCCAAAAGGACATCATCCTTATTTTTTGGAAGTCAAAAGGAAGTCATCCTTATTTTTTGGGGATCAGTGTTTTGCGGACCGCAAAACACATATGGTCGTGTGAATGTAGCCTAAAGATCAGATGGTGTAAGCTTAGATACAGCCTGTCTAGACCTGTACAAGATTTTTTCAGAGGCTCAGGCTGGATGATAAATGTGATTCAGGGAAAACTTTTCTTTGATTCTATACAAACTATTGTTTGGCTTACGTTGAAACAGATTTGCATGCCAGAACTGTGCAGCAAAAGTTCAGACTCCACCCTTTTATTCTAAAACTCCGCCCCATGCCAAACATATCGGAAAAAAATGTAGAAAGGCTAGATCCACCAAACTGCACCAATTTGCTCCATTTTATTCAGATTTTTTATACTGACACAGTAAATCTGGTCCTTTGTTCTCTTGTTTTCACTGTTACAGTTCTGTTTCTACATGTTGGCAGCTACAGTGGGATGCGAAAGTTTGGGCAACCTTGTTAATCGTCATGATTTTCCTGTATAAATCGTTGGTTGTTTTGATAAAAAATTTCTGTTAAATATATCATATAGGAGACACACACAGTGATATTTGAGAAGTGAAATTAAATTTATTGGATTTACAGAAAGTGTGCTATAATTGTTTAAACAAAATTAGGCAGGTGCATAAATTTGGGCACTGTTGTCATTTTATTTTGTCATTTTTACTAATTATTGGAACTCTAATTGGCTTGGTAAGCTCAGTGACCCCTGACCTACATACACAGGTGAATCCAATTATGAGAAAGAGTATTTAAGGGGGTCAATTGTAAGTTTCCCTCCTCTTTATTTTTTCTGAAGAGTAGCAACATGGGGGTCTCAAAACAACTCTCAAATGACCTGAAGACAAAGATTGCTCACCATCATGGTTTAGGGGAAGGATACAGAAAGCTGTCTCAGAGATTTCAGCTGTCTGTTTCCACAGTTAGGAACATATTGAGGAAATGGAAGACCAAGTTCAAGTTAAGGCTCGAAGTGGCAGACAAAGAAAAATCTCGGATAGACAGAAGCGACGAATGGTGAGAACAGTCAGAGTCAACCCACAGACCAGCACCAAAGACCTACAACATCATCTTGCTGCAGATGGAGTCACTGTGCATCGTTCAACCATTCGGCGCACTTTACACAAGGAGATGCTGTATGCGAGAGTGATGCAAAGGAAGCCTTTTCTCCGCCCACAGCACAAAAAGTGCCGCTTGAGGTGGGCTAAAGCACATTTGGACAAGCCAGCTTCATTTTGGAATAAGGTGCTGTGGACTGATGAAACTAAAATTTAGTTATTTGGCCATAACAAGGGGTGTTATGCATGGAGGAAAAAGAACACAGCATTCCAAGAAAAACACCTGCTACCTACAGTAAAATATGGTGGTGGTTCCATCATGCTGTGGGGCTGTGTGGCCAGTGCAGGGACTGGGAATCTTGTCAAAGTTGAGGGACACATGGATTCCACTCAGTATCAGCAGATTCTGGAGACCAATGTCCAGGAATCAGTGACAAAGCTGAAGCTGCTCCGGCGCTGGATTTTTCAACAAGACAACGACCCTAAACACTGCTCAAAATCCACTAAGGCATTTATGCACAACGTTCTGGAATGGCCATCTCAGTCCCCAGACCTGAATATAATTGAAAATCTGTGGTGTGACTTAAAGAGAGCTGTCCATGCTCGGAAGCCATCAAACCTGAATGAACTAGAGATGTTTTGTAAAGCGGAATAGTCCAAAATACCTTCAACCAGAATCCAGACTCTCATTGGAACCTACAGGAAGCGTTTAGAGGCTGTAATTTCTGCAAAAGGAGGATCTACTAAATATTGATTTCATTTCTTTTTTGTGGTGCCCAAATTTATGCACCTGCCTAATTTTCTTTAAACAATTATTTGACACTTTCTGTAAATCCAATAAACTTCATTTCACTTCTCAAATATCACTGTGTGTGTCTCCTATATGATATATTTAACTGACATTTTTTATCGTAACAACCAACGATTTATACAGGAAAATCATGACGATTAACAAGGTTGCCCAAACTTTTCCATCCCACTGTATCTTTCCTTACACAGGCATGAGTTGGTAAGACTGGGTTCCATGAGCTAGAAGTTCTTAGCTTCTGTAGTAATACCAAGTTGCATTGTTGTATTCCTCTGACCATCTGTGCTTGACCTATACATCTTGGCTTGCCCACTGACCACGCTTTTGCCTGTTGTCTTGGGTCCACGCACTGGTGTCTTCTGGGTAATCATCCTCCGAATGGAGACTACTCCTAGAGGTAGCAGTCTGATGGCCCCTGTAGTGAAGTCCATATTCTGTACAGGGACAAAAGGGTGAAAAACAGGGTTCCAACTTTACAACACCCTCAGAGTAGCCCCAGGCCAGATCCATTCAGTGGTACAGTTAGCCCCAGGTTTGGGTAACAATAAGAGGTAGATTGCGGCTGAGGTGTAGCTGTGGCTGTTTAAGGAGTTGACTTATATATAGATATTGCAGTTGCCTGGCGTGTGTGAGAGGCTGCAGGCTCAGTCACAGACAGCACGTGCACACCATTCATACAGGGTGTGACAGAAAATACCTTGCAGATAAAAAAAAATTATATTTAATATTTTTCTGTGATATAATCCCAGTTGCAAGCCAGTGTGTGTCAGGCCCACACAGACTGTATTGTGGCCACTGGCTAGGCCTCCACTCATACCGTTACAGGGTGTCATTCACTCAAATACCTTGCAGATAAAAAAAATTATATTTAATATTTTTCTGTGACATAATCACATTTGCAAGCCCGTGTGTGTCAGGCCACACAGACTGTACTGTGGCCACTGGCTAGTGGCTAGGCCTCCACTGATACCGTTACAGGGTGCCATTCACTCAAATACCTTGCAGATAAAAAAAATTATATTTAAAATTTTTCTGTGATATAATCACATTTGCAAGCCCGTGTGTGTCAGGCCCACACAGACTGTATTGTGGCCACTGGCTAGGCCTCCACTCATACCGTTACAGGGTGTCATTCACTCAAATACCTTGCAGATAAAAAAAAATTATATTTAATATTTTTCTGTGATATAATCCCAGTTGCAAGCCAATGTGTGTCAGGCCCACACAGACTGTATTGTGGCCACTGGCTAGTGGCTAGGCCTCCACTCATACCGTTACAGGGTGTCATTCACTCAAATACCTTGCAGATAAAAAAAATTATATTTAATATTTTTCTGTGACATAATCACATTTGCAAGCCCGTGTGTGTCAGGCCACACAGACTGTACTGTGGCCACTGGCTAGTGGCTAGGCCTCCACTGATACCGTTACAGGGTGCCATTCACTCAAATACCTTGCAGATAAAAAAATTATATTTAAAAAATTTCTGTGATATAATCACAGTTGCAAGCCCATGTGTGTCAGGCCCACACAGACTGTACTGTGCCCACTGCCCACCACTTATATAGGGTGGCAAAGTACCTTGCACGCATAGTACCACTTATCTAAAAAAAAATGACAGGCAGAGGCAGGCCACCCCGAAGGGGCCGTCGTGGTCGTGGTGCTGTGATTTCCACTGGCCCTGGAATAATGCCCAGTGTTCAGAGTCCACGTACCCTGAACCCCAAAAAATCGGAGAAAATAGTTGACTGGCTTACACAGGACACCCAATCTTCAACAGCTTCAGCTAAGAACCTTGACGCACCATCCTCCTCCAGCTCAGCTTTGGTCACCTGCTCTCAAGTTACCACTCTCCCGCCCGCCGCCACCACCACCACTACCACCACAGCCACCAAAGCCACTTTACTTGATCCCTCAGAGGAGTTTTTTACACATCAGTTGGATGAAATTAGTGATGCGCAACCATTATTGCCAGAGGATGTAGATAACAGGGATATGTCTCAGTCAGGTAGTATTACACACATGGACATACAGTGTGATGATGATGATGATGTTGTACCCGCTGCTGCTTCCTTTGCTGAGGTGTCAGATACAAGTGAAGTGGTTGATGATGAAGATGTGTCTGTGGATGCCACGTGGGTGCCTGCTCGAAAAGAAGAAGAAGAGCGGGAAAGTTCAGAAGGGGAGACAGAGAGAAGGAGGAGACGAGTTGGAAGCAGGGGGAGGTCGTTGCAAGGAGCTAGTGGCACAGTCAGACAGCATGTATCCGCACCTGGGGTCAGCCAGACAGCACGCCAATCAACTCATGCTGTTGCCACCACCAGAATGCCGTCATTGCCAACACCCACCTAGGTACAACTGCTTTGCGAAGGCACATGATCTCACATCACAAACGCCAATGGGATCAACACATGATGATGAGTAGAAGCAGCACACAAGCTCAAAGCCACCATCCTCCTCCTGGTCCAGCATCTTCAGCCATGTCAACCACTGCTGTCCTCCTTGCCCCCTCTCAACCACCCGCCACTCCGCCTCTCACCTTCAGCAGTTCCATCTCATCTGCCCACAGTCAGGTGTCTGTAAAGGAAATGTTTGAGCGTAAGAAGCCAATGTCACAGAGTCACCCCCCTTGCCCGGCGTCTGACAGCTAGCTTGACGGAACTCTTAGCATGCCAGCTTTTACCATGCCAGCTGGTGGAGTCTGAGGCCTTCAAAAAATGTGTTGCTATTAGGACACCACAGTGGAAGGTACCCGGAATTTTTTTTTTTTAAAAAGACAATCCCAAACCTCTACTCAGTGATTGATAAGGAAGTCATGGCATCTCTGGCATACAGTATTGGGGCAAGGGTCCATCTGACCACTGATACCTGGTCTGCAAAGCACGGTCAGGGAAGGTATATCACCTACACTGCGCATTGGGTCAACCTGCTGACGGCTGCCAAGCATGGAATGCGTGGCTCTGCAGCGGAGTTGGTGACACCGCCACGACTTGCAGGCAGGCCTACTGCCACCTCCTCTACTCCTCCTACTCCATCCTCTTCGATAACCTCCTCGGCTGAGTCCTCTTCTGCTGCAGCATCTGGCTGCACATCAACTGAATCTCCCGCGCTCCCCAGGGGCTATTCCACATCCCGAATACGACAGCGCAGGCAAGTCACGCTGTCTTGGGGTTGACTTGCCTGAAAGCAGAGAGCCACACCGGACCAGCACTCCTATCCCCCCTGGACGCACAGGTGGATCAGTGGCTGACCCCGCACCAACTGGAGATTGGCAAAGTGGTGTGTGACAATGGAAGCAATTTGTTGGTGGCATTGAATTTGGGCAAGTTGTCGCATGGCACATGTGTTGAATCTCATTGTACAACGCTTTGTGTCTAGGTACCCAGGCTTATAGGACGTCCTCAAGCAGGCCGGGAAGGTGTTGGCCATTTCAGGCGTTCCTACACGGCCATGGCGCACTTTTCGGACATTCAGCGCTGAAACAACATGCCAGTGAGGCGCTTGATTTGCGACAGCCCGACACGTTGGAATTCAACACTCCTAATGTTCGACCGCCTGCTCCAACAAGAAAAAGCCGTCAACGAGTATTTGTATTACCGGGGTGCTAGGACAGCCTCTGCGGAGATGGGAATTTTTTTGCCACGTTACTGGACGCTCATGAGCAATGCCTGTAGGCTCATGCATCCTTTTGAGGAGGTGACAAACCTAGTCAGTCGCACCGAAGGCACCATCAGCGACCTCATCCCATTTGTTTTCTTCCTGGAGCGTGCCCTGCGAAGAGTGCTGGATCAGGCTGTAGATGAGCGTGAAGAGGAAGAGTTGTGGTCACCATCACCACCAGAAACAGCCTTGTCATCATCGCTTGCCAGACCTGCGGCAACGCTGGAAAAGGAGTATGAGGAAGGGGAGTCAGAGGAGGAATGTGGCTTTGAGGAGGAGGAAGACCAACCACAGCAGGCATCCCAGGGTGTTCATTGTTGTCACCTATCTGGGACCCTTGGTGTTGTACGTGGCTGGGGGGAAGAACAGACTGTCAATGACATCAGTGAGGACGAGGAACGGGAAATGAGTAGCTCGGCATCCAACCTTGTGCAAATGGGGTCTTTCATGCTGTCATGTCTGTTGAGGGACCCTCATATAAAAAGGATGAAGGAGAACGACCTGTACTGGGTGGCCACGCTACTAGACCCCCGGTATAAGCAGAAAGTGGCGGAAATGTTACCAAATTACCGAAAGTCACAAAGGATGCAGTAGTTCAAAACCAAACTAAAAAATATGCTTTACACAGCTTATAAGGGAAATGTCACAGCACAACGGGAATCTAACAGGGGAAGAGGTGAAAGTAATCCTCCTCCTACCACGACCACGGCGGCAAGGACCTTCAGTGCAGCAGGAGGCATTGTCACTGACAAATAAAGTCGCCTCGGTCAAAAAAGTGTTGATTACCTCACCTTCATTAAGATGACTGAGGCATGGATCCTGAAGGGACTGACAGTGGGGGATACGTTTGACTAACAAAAGGCCTGATGACATGCATTGGCCTCAAAATGGTCCCCACGCTGCTGTATTTAATGTCTGCATACTGGATGACTTTCGTGAATTCTCCACCACCAACTAGGGTTCAAGCTGTAATGGTTTAGTCACCTTTCTGCCTGGAAAACATACATTTTTCTGGCCGCCTGCTACAGCAGCGGCTGCAACAGCACAGATTTTTCAGGTATGTGTACATGCCTAATTTTTCTGGCCTAGTGCTGCACTGTAGCTGCAAAAACAAAACAAAAAAAAGGCACATGCATGTGTCAATTCCTCTTCGTTATCGGTACCTTGTTGTGGTGAAGGGGCTTGCGTATCACAATGAAGCGATCATCACCTCTATGAGTGTGTTGGCACACCCCAGATAAGGCCATTGCTTCATTATGATCTAAAAGCGATCGGCTGGATAATTTTTCATAGAAAAAAAAACTTTTTCTTTTTTTTATGCAGACAATAAAAAAATAATAATAAAGTCTCTTAATAGTTTATTAGAAATAATGCAGACAATTTAAAAAAAATCCCCATCAATTCCAATACAAAGCAAGTACAAAGCTCAGAACAAAATTATTTCAGGATGTCGTTATTTCGACAATGATTAATCAATTCGACACACGTCCCCGGATAGGGGACGTAACAGGGATTAAACTTATAGGAATAGAACTAGTTAAGACACCACTCATATAGGGTGTCACAGCACATTGCTCCGTGCACGCGCAGTGCCCCAACTTGGGAGTGAGAGGACCGACCAAGCTGCTTTTTCCATCTCCCGGTTCCTAAAATCAATTCAGTTTGGTGTATCAGAGTTTGGTCTGTCACTGTGAAGGCAGTCGAAGGTACCCGGCCTAAATTTTTTTTCACAAAAGGCAATCCCTGATATGGGACTTAACAGGGATTAAACTGATGAGAATAGTACTACAGAAAATACCACTCATATCGGGTGTGACAGTAAATTGCACGGCGCAGACGCAGTGACCGTGACATGGATTCAAACAAAGGTGAGGGAGCCAGCGTTTTTTTAACCATCTCCCCGTTCGAAAAATCAATTTAATAAATGGACCCCAGATCGGGGACGTCACGTAACAGGGATTAAACTGATGAGAATAGTACTACAGAAAATGCCACTCATATCGAGTGTGACAGTAAATTGCACGGCGCAGACGCAGTGACCGTGGCGTGGATTCAAACAAAGGGGAGGGAGTCAGCATTTTTTTAACCATCTCCCCGTTTGAAAAATCTATTCAATTCACCTTTCAGGGACCCTTGGTGTTGTACGCGGCTGGGTGGAGGAAGAAACCTTCAATGACATCAACGGGACATGGCTAGCTTGGTATCCACCCTTGTGCAAATGGGAAGTTTGCAGTTGGGCAAATGGACTGTTTGCGGTTGTTTGCGGTGCATTAAAAGGGGAGTTTGGTCTGTCAATGTCTGTGAAGCGGGCGTAACCCTTACACTACCTGATCGATACAACATCATACCTGATCGTATACACACACTGGATGTTTTAAACCACGTTGTTCAAAAAATTTTAGGATTGTTAGGTGAGTTATGCCCTTTATGGATTAAAATCCAACTCTGCATCAACTATGTAATTTTCCATGGGAGTTTTGCCATGGATCCCCCTCCGGCATGCCACAGTCCAGGTGTTAGTCCCCTTGAAACAACTTAATCACTACTGTGGCTAGAAAGAGTCCCTGTGGGTTTTAAAATTCACCTGCCTATTGAAGTCAATGGCTGTTCGCCCGGTTCGCCCGTCCGCGAACATTTGCAGAAATTCGCGTTCGCCTTTCGCGAACGGAAAATTTTATGTTCGCGACATCTCTACAGATCACCCACATTCAGGTCCGGACAAAGGCACACGTCTCTTATCCGCCACACGCTTATATCTCTCCCTCATCCTCTTCAGATTACCCTGAATCTTTCGCCAAATAAATTACAAAGACGAGGAAAATCCTCATCAGGTAAACCAGAAAACCCCTCTCCAGAGAATGTCCCAAACTGCGGATGAAACCTATATGCACCAAAAAATGGGGACTTATCAGAGGACTCCTGGCGACGGTTATTTAAAGCAAACTCAGCAAGGGACAAAAAAGAATAACAATCCTCCTGATTCTCCGCCACAAAACAGCGCAGATATGTCTCCAGATTCTGATTGACGTGTTCGGTCTGACCATTCGACTGTGGGTGAAAAGCAGAAGAGAACGACAACCGAATCCCCAAGCGAGAACAGAAGGCCTTCCAGAATCTGGAAACAAATTACGTGCCCCTATCAGAAACGATGTCTGAAGGAATGCCATGCAATTTAACAATGTGATCAACAAACGCTTGCGCCAACGTCTTAGCATTGGGTAACCCAGGAAACGGAATGAAATGCGCCATTTTGCTAAAACGGTCCACTACCAACAGAATCATAGTCTTCCCCGAGGAACGAGGCAGGTCCGTAATGAAGTCCATGGACAGATGAGTACAAAGACGGGAAAGAATGGGTAACAGGAGGAGAGAACCCGATGGCCGTGAATGAGGGATCTTGGCACGAGCACAGGTCTCGCAGGCTGCCACAAAACCCTCAACCGTCTTACGAAGAGCCGGCCACCAGAATCTCCGAGCAATGAGATCCAGTGTGGCTCTACTCCCCGGGTGCCCAGCAAGGACAGTATCGTGGTGCTCCTTAAAAACCTTGTGTCGTAAAGCGAGAGGCGCAAACAACCTCCCAGAAGGACAAAGATCAGGAGCCTCTGCCTGGGCTGCCTGAACCTCTGCGTCCAAATCAGGATAAAGAACAGAGAAGACCACCCCTTCAGCCAAAATGGGACCCGGGTCTTCAAAGTTCCCCCCTCCCGGAAAACAACGTGACAGGGCATCCACCTTCACATTTTTAACCCCAGGGCGGAACGTGACAACAAAATTAAACCTAGAAAAGAACAAAGACTATCTGGCCTGTCTCGGGTTCAGACGCTTGGCCGATTCCAAGTAGGCCAGATTCTTATGGTCGGTAAACACGGTAATAGGGTGTCTGGCTCCCTCTAACCAATGGCCCCATTCCTCAAAAGCTTTGATGGCCAACAACTCCCTATATCCCACATCGTAATTTCTCTCTGCAGAGGAGAGTTTCCTTGAGAAAAAGGCACACGGTCGCCATTTGGCAGGAGAGGGACCCTGAGATAAGACAGTACCCACACCGACCTCAGAAGCGTCCACCTTAACGATAAAAGGTAGAGAGACATCAGGTTGTACCAAAATGGGAGCGGAAGCAAAACTCTCTTTGATACTAGAAAAGGCTTTAAGCGCATCTACCGACCACGAGGAAAAATCTACCCCCTTTTTAGTCATATCAGTGAGTGGCTTAACAACAGAGGAATAATTCAATATGAACTTTCTGTAATAATTGGCAAAACCCATAAACCGCATCAGCGCCTTCTGATTCTCAGGAAGCTCCCAATCAAGCACAGCGCGGACCTTCTCAGGGTCCATGCGACAACCAGAAGCGGAGAGAATAAAACCAAGAAATTAATTATCCGGAACCGCAAACACACATTTTTCCAGTTTAGCGTACAATTTATTATCCTGCAGAATCAGCAAGACCTGGCGTAGGTGGTCCCGATGAGTCTTGAAATCTGGAGAAAAAATCTAAATGTCATCTAGATACACCAGAACCAATTTCCCCATTAAATGATAAAAAATGCTGTTCACAAAATGTTGGAAGATGGCCAGAGCATTCATCAAACTAAAGGGCATAACCAAATTCTCGAAATGACCCTCAGGGGTATTGAAGGCCGTCTTCCATTCGTCCACTTACCTGACCCTGACTAGGTTGTATGCCCCTCTTAAATCCAACTTAAAAAAAACTTTAGCCCCAATAATCTGGTTAAACAGGTCCGGGATCAGAGGAAGCGGATATGGGTCACGAATTGTGATACGGTTCAGCTCCCTGAAATCCAGACAAGATCTTAAAGAACCATCTTTTTTCTTATCAAAAAAAAAAAACAGCAGCCACAGGTGACTTTGAGGGTCGGATGTGTCCCTTTCTCAGGCTCTCAGAGATATAAGTACGCATAGCCACTCTTTCAGGTTGGGAGAAATTGTATAAATGTGATTTTGGCAGCTTGGCGCCTGGGATGAGATTAATAGGGCAGTCATACTCCCGGTGAGGGGGCAACTCCTGGACACCCCTCTCAGAAAACAAATCCGAAAATTAAGAGAAAAAAGATGGTACAGTCTTGGTAGAAACCTCTGAAAGAGACACTGTGAGGCAATTCTCTCTGCACTCCAACCATTTATTTGCCTTTCTTGCCAATCAATTGTGAGGTTATGTTTAGTTAGCCAGGGTAGCCCCAACACTAGAGGAGTAGGTAATCCACTTAGGATGAAACATGACATATCCTCAACATGAGCGTCACCCACAGTCAAACGGATATTGTGAACTATGCCCTTTAACGAAAAAGCAGAGCAGAATCTATAGCAAAAACAGGTATATCCTTTTCCAAAGTGCATACCTGGAAACCATGCGTTATTGCAAAATGATTATCAATGAGATTGACAGCTGCTCCACTATCTACAAAAATTTCACAAACAATGTTCTTGCTGTCTAGCGCCACCCTGGCAGGTAGGAGAAAATGGGAACTACAAGCAAACGGCAAACCTTCAATTTCCGCATCAACCTTGCCAATAGTAGCAAATGGAAAGTTTTTAGAGGGTTTTTTATTTTTGTTTTTATTTTATTACCCTCAGAAAACTCCATTAATCTCCTAGAAGAGCAAACATTAGCCAAATGATTTATACCCCCACAACAGAAACAAACCCTCCTCTGAGAGCTGAATCCTCTACTATCAGAGGCAAGCAAACCCAGCTGCATGGCCTCCTCCTCAGAGGGGATAGAGAGAGACTGAGACCCCTGTGCACTGAATGAGACAGCCCCACTGTCCTTGGGATGAATATGACTGGAAGGAGTAGTCTCCTCTCTCTCTAAGACGCGGGTCAATACGAACAGCTAGAGACATGGCAGATTCAAACGAGGCTGGTCTCTCATGAAAAGCAAATGCATCTTTCAATCTTTCCAAAAGACCATGGCAAAATTTACTTTGGAGTGCAACATCATTCCAACCAGTATGAGCTGCACATCTCCGAAATTCAGAACAATACATCTCTGCGGATGTTTACCCTGGCATAAAAGACGCAGTTTAGATTCAGCCAGAGCAATACGATCCGGGTCATCATATATCTGCCCCAGGGCTACAAAAAATGCATCCACCGATCGGAGGGGCCGTGCCCCCACCAGCAGTGAAAAGGCCCAAGACTGAGCGTTATCCCTGAGCACCGAGATGATGATCCCCACCCTCTGCTCCTCATCACCAGAGGAATGGGGAAGTAGGCGAAAATGGAGTTTGCAAGCCTCTCTAAAGCGAACAAAATTCTCACTACTCCCGGAGAACGTATCCGGAAGCGAGATCTTAGGCTCGGAACAAACTCCATGAACGCCAGCAGAACTGGTCACCTGAAACTGAGACACAGTTTTACAGAGATCTGCTACCTCCAGCAAAAGACCTTGCATGCGGTTAATCAAGGCTAAAACCGGATCCATGCTTAAGACCGTTATGGCGGTTTATAATGTCATGGATGATGTTGCAGATAGCTGGAACTTATGAATAAACGTCCGACTGGCTTGATCCCAAACTAAAGAGCATATAGATGAGCCCTATAAAACCCTAAGAGCTCTCCCTGACTGCTATGCCCATGCAAGGGTCTCAATGGTAGACTGATTGCATGCCCACATACCTAAGACTGTGTGACACCTGAAAACCCTATAATAGTGAGGGGACACGACCACCGGCTCTCTGCACTTAGTACGGGCGGAGTCAGGGTCACCTAGAATAAAGCCAGCAAGCAAACACAATACATGAAAAGACTTATCTGAGCAAACAGCAGCAGCAGCCTCCAGCAGTGAACACTTCATCCAGGAAGTAGTATAAACTGCAAAAAGAGGCAGTATGGGAGGGAATATAAAGGGAGACGATTAGTCTAAATAGGTGACACCTGGGAGAAGGAAAGGTGATGACAAAGTTAAACCAAAACAAAGAGCGTCATGCAAGAGGTAGAGAAGGACGTCTGCCAGACCTTATCACTGCTCCAAGGGGGCACTATTATTGTGTGGTCGGTAGAAAGAGGATTAGGTGGGTTTAGAAGTCTGGTTGTCCCTCCTTACATTTGTATTGCGGCTCAGACCTTAACCCTACAGTAGACCCTGGTATGTGGACCTTTACAAAATATACTTGAGTACCCCTGTTCAAGAGAACATGTTTCCACTGCTCTGGAGCTCAGTGGCAGCATGCTGTACACCACCCCTGCTAAAGCTTGTCATAAAGCATCATCCTAAGCTTGCTTGTAGCTAGACCATGGAAACCAATTTCAGCTTGTGACACACAATAGTGCTAGTGTCACTTCCAGGGGAAGTTTGTTAGTCTGTAGTAAATAATCTTTTTAATTCTGTTACTTTTAGATGCTTTCACTTCAAAATAATACCAACTGATTGGGGCACATCTCATGCAGTGGACCGTAGAGGATGGCAGTGGTAGTTGTGGCCATGAAGGTGGTATTAGTACTCATAGAGAACAGGCAATCTCCACTCCTGCTCTCCCTAGGGCCATGCAGTGACTAGAGGGCACATTTCTTCCTTCTTCCTATTGTGGCTTCCCTTGATGTAGTATGATTTGCTGGGTGCATGGCAGGAAAAGTAGATGATGGAGACAATGAACAGGCCTGTTGTTTGCAATAAATAAAGTCTCTTGTTATTTACGTACTGATTGGTGCAGAAACTTTAAATGAAGATGGCCAGTCTGTATTAAAGTGTGGGGATGCTTTTGCAATACTCCCTTCCACAGCAGCAAAGCCTTTCTACTATTGTTGATCGAGCACCAAAGTGCTTGGGTGCTCTGGTGCTCGAGTAGAACACTTTGGGATGCTCGGGTGCTCTGAAGAGGGGAGGGTGTCTGGTTCACAGGAAAAGGTCAAAAATTGGTGGAAACACCACTGAAATGGTTCGGGAACTGCATGGGGAGGATGTCTGGCTGTATCTTGTACTCCCAGGTTGCTGCTGGGAACGATGTTGTCCGAGTAGTACGCCACTTTTACAGACTGACAATAATACGCACAAAACCGAAGATGAAATAGATTTTAGAGGAAAAATTGTTAGGAAACATTCTTTCCTGTATATTTACATAAAGTGCAAGTGCTGCCAAAAATTACAAGGAAGAGGCACTCCGATACAACCTGTATATCACATAAAGGAGGGCCTCATTCACATTGTGGTACAATTGTTCAGGTAGTGGGACTCCTACACTCATATTACAAGGAACCAGCACTCCAATACACCCTTTATTACACATAAAGGAGGGCATCATACACGCCCTTGAAAAATTATGATTGATGGCCTGCTAGTGACCCTCAAAAACATTTGGAGCAAGTGCCTGCTGGTGCCCCTTTAAAACATTAAGGGAGAGGACCTGCTGCTGATCTGACCATCTAAAATATTAGGAGCAAAGGCAGTCTAATAAACATGTTGATATGATGGAGGAGGAGTAGGAGGACGAGAAAAGGAAGATTGAACCATATACCCTTTTTGTGGTGGAATACAGTGTATTCAATACACCATAAAAGCCACATTTAAAGTGCCTTTATGGTCAGCCGCTTTCCTCTGGTGGAGAAGAGAAGTCAGAGGCAATCCAAGCCTTATTCATTTTGATGAGTCAGCCTGTCAGCATTTTCAGTTGACAGGCGGATGCGCCTATGAGTTATTATGCCCCAGCAGCACTAAATACGCGCTCTGACAAAACGCTGGCGGCAGGGCAGGCCAGCACCTCCAAGGCGTAGAGCGTCAGTTCGTGCCACGTGTTCAGCTTGGACACCCAATAGTTGTAAGGCACAGAGGGATCAATGAGGACGCTGCCACGGTCTGCTACGTACTCCTTCACCATCTTCCAAAACTTTTCCCTCCTTGTGACACTAGGCCGCGCATTAGGGTGAGGGTGCTGGTGGGGTGTCATGAAACTGTCCCAGGCCTTGGATAGTGTTGCCCTGCCTCTGTTGGAACTGCTGTATGTTCCCCTTGTCTCCCCTCCTTGGTTGCCCAAGGAACTACGTACTCTGCTGCCAGCGTTGTCAGCTGGAAATTTTTGAAGCAATTTTTCCACAAGGACCTTCTGGTTTTGCACCATCTTGCTAGTCGTCTCCACCACATGAATGAGAGATGAAAAGCTCTCTTTGTAGTGGGGGTTGAGAAGGGTGAACAACCAGTAGTCCGTGTTGGCCAAAATGCGTATAACGCGAGGGTCACGGGAAAGGCAGCATAACATAAAATCAGCCATGTGTGCTAGAGTCCCAACAGACAAGACTTCGCTGTCCTCATCAGGAGGATGATTCTCAATCTCTTCATCCTCTTCCTCCTCTTCGGCCCATCCACGCTGAACAGATGGAATAAACCTGCTATGGGTACTATCCTCTGTAGAGGAGGCAACTGTCTCCTGCTACTACTCCTCCTCCTCATCATCATCCAATTCGCACTGAGAAGACGAACTGAGGGTGGTCTGGCTAGCACCCTGTGTACTGTCTTCCCCCTGGTATTCCATTACTGCCCTCTGCTGCTAATAAAGCCTGGCCAACATGTGGAACGTGTAGTTCCAGCGCGTGCTCACGTCGCACAACAGTCGGTGAGCTGGAAATTGCAAGCGCTGCTGCAGCGTTGCCAGACCGGCGGCATCTGTAGATGACTTTCGGAAATGGGCACACACGCGGCGCACCTTCACCAGTAGCTCAGGCAAATAGGAGTAAATTTTGAGAAACCGCTAAACCACTAAATTGAACACGTGAGCTAGGCATGGTATGTGTGTGAGCTTGCCAAGCTCCAAAGCCACCACGAAGTTACGCCCATTATCAGACACAACCATGACTGGCTGTAGGTTGAGTGGCGAGAGCCACAGCTCAGTCTGGTCCCTTATACCCTGCTAAAGCTCTACGGCGGTGTGCTGTTTGTCACCTAATCAAATTAGTTTCAGCTGGCCTGTTGCTGCTTCCCCACTGCAGTGCTACACTGCTTCCAGCTACTGACTGATGGCTGATGGTGGTGCAAGATGAGAATTCAGAGGTGGAAGTGGAGGAGGAGAAGGGGGGGGTTGCAGCCACTAATGTAGGTGGTGGCGGAAATCCTGATAGAAGTAGGACCCGCAATCCTTGGCGTTGGTAGTACCTGTGCCATCCCAGGGTATGGCTCGCTCCCGACCTCCACACGCTTACCTAGTGTGCCGTCAGGGAAATGTTGCATCCCTGGCCAAAAGCACTTGTCCATGTGTCAGTCGTTAAGTGGAACTTCACAATAACTGCGTTGGTAAGGGCATGGGTGATGTTACGGGACACATGCTGGTGTAAGGCTGGGACTGCACAAGGGAATAATAGTGGTGGCTGGGTCCTAAGTAACGAGGGACGGCCACCGCAATCAGGCTGCAGAAAGCCTCAGTGTCCACAAGCCTAAATGGCAACATTTCCAGGGCCAATAATTTGGAAAGGTGCTCATTTAGTGCTATGGCCTATGGGTGGGTGGCTGGGTATTTGCGCTTTCGTTCAAAGGCCTGGGGTATGGACATCTGTACGCTGCGCTGGGTCACAGAAGTGGATGTGCTAGATGATGGTGCTTGCGAAGGTCCAGGTGCAGGGTGGGAGGCATCCAGGCCTGCGTCTTGGACAGGGGATTGGCCAGCGCGTAACACAGGGGAAGAGGAGGCAGTGGTGTGACCTGCAGACACAGAATTTGGACCCAGACATTCGGCCCACCTATTAGGGTGCTTTGATGCCATGTGGCGGATAACGCTGGTTGTGGTGAGGTTGCTAGTTTTCACGCTCCTGCTTATTTTGGTACGGCACAGGTTGCAAATGACAATTCTTTTATCATCCGCACTTTTCTCAAAAAAGTGTGGCCCGCCTTCTCCCTTTTGCCACCCCACTGCCTCTTCCAGCCTGTTGCGGTGCTGCGGATCCCTCCCCCTCTGTACTGCTGTCCTCGCTCGGCTTGCCACCTTCCCAGGTTGGGCCAGTGATTTCATTGTCCACCACCTCCTCTTCTACTTCCTCACTCTGGTTATCCTCCTGGCCTGTTGTTTGAGTCCTTCGCAGAACCGGAGTTCGGAGATGCTGGAGAGTCCCGATTCTGGGATATCTATAACTACAGGGAGGCTATGCATGATTGGGCTACAGCGGGAGGACATTGAGACCCCAATCAAGCTGCGGCGGTTTGTGGGGTATGTGGTGGTTATGGTGTCAAGTTGAGTGCTAGGAGCCCTCGGGAAGCACTAGGAGCATCCATCAACGGAGGTACCCAGTCGGGGTACCAGGAGATCCGTTACAGGGGGGAAGAGGGTGGAAGAGGGGGGAGAAGGGCAGAGACTCAAATAGTTATTATGCATATTCTAATAATGGAGAAAGTAGGGTATGGTGTTAGGATGAGAAGCGGACCATCTGTGGTCGGTACAGCGACTGTATGGAAATATGTGGAGTAGGGTCACTGGTATGACAAGTTAGATTTTGACAAACAAAAATTATGCAGCAACATATACCAAAATTGTCGTGCTTCGCGTCATCTCGAGTTGTCACCACTCGTTATTAGACGGCTTAGGCCCTAGAGGGAAAAAGGAGAAAAGTGAGTTAGGCAAAAAATAATTATACGTTCAATTGATCTAGACAGTAATCTTTGTTCAGTCCATTAGGTTGCAGAGTGTTCAAACGACGGATCCACTACATCTCTCTCTCTCTCCTGTAACTGCAGTTCACGGTTGCCACCCCGTCTTAAAGGGGGTATCCAATCAATGACCTGGAATTGCAATTGTCTGACTGCATGTTTCTGTGTTATGAAATGTTGAACAAAAGGGGAATCTATTTTTTGGGTACGTATGTTCGATTTATGTTGGGATATGCGCTCTTTAATTTTCTGGATGGTTTTACCGACATATTCCAACCCACAGGTACATTTAATTAGGTAAACAATGTAATTGGAAAGGCATGAGAAGTGTCCCTGAATATTGTATACTCTACCCGTAGTGGTATGTGTGAAGGTTGGGCCTTTTGGTATGTTCCCACATTGTGCACAGCATAAACATGGATATGTGCTCTTGTTGGTGGTACCTGTGATGGTACTTTGTGTGCATCTTCACCACATATGTACTCAGCATTCTTTGTACTCGACATTCCACTCAGCTTCTTATGTACCCAGCACTTATGTCCCAGCATCCATTTGCTTCTCCACTTTTTGTCTCCTATCACTTTGTGTGTTACAATAGCCCCCTGGTGGACATTCTCCTGATGTACAAATATAATATAAAGTACAATGATGAAATGTAATGAAATTTATGGATAAACCCTATGTATGAAATGATATGATGAAATTATGATTTGAGGAATTACTAATCATGTCAACACCTTTTATGCAAGAATCATGTCACTATGACAATTTTGTAACCTTTTGTATTTATACGTATCTTTTCTATCTCTTGTACATCAGCCCGGTGAAGGGTATTCAATTTGCCCAAAACGTTGTTCAGTGTACCACGATGTCCTGCTAAATAAAGACTAATCAAGCATAACAAAAATTGGTGTGCTGTCTGAATTGTTTGATACAAATTGAGTTTTAAGTGGTGGAGCCAGGGACACACCCTTGATGAACACCCACATCAGCCAGAATAGATAGAGTGCTGTGATCAGCTTGGATTACTATATTGAAGAACCTCACTTATTAACATCTGTGTCTCATTATCATCATCCACCTCGTGAAACACTAATTGCCGTTTCCCACCGTCATCTTCTTCTGACTGTGGATGCTGAAGAGTTTGGGAATCAGTGCACAAGATCTCCTCATGTCCCTCTTCAAGCAGGCTTGGCGAGAGGCCCAAATCAAGGAATGGCGATAAAAAGAGCTCCTCGGAATATCCTAGTGTGGGATCACTTGTTTGCCAAGACTGTCCATGGTGGGAGGAAGGAGGATCAGGGTGAAGATTCTGTTGAACAGACTCTTGGCTACTGAGACTTTGTGGAAGACAGGGTGGTGCTTAGCCAACTGGAAGCATTATCTGCTGCAATCCAACCGACCACCTGGTCGCACTGGTGTGACTTCGAGAATGGTGTCCTGCGCCGCCCTTCAAACTGGGAAATGGAGCTAGGTATCGTGGATGAGTGTGTTTCTTGTGCTCTCATAGCAGGCACAGTTTCACAACGCCCAGGGCCACGGCCTCTGAGTGCTCCATCAGTAGCACGGCCACTTCCCCATCCCTTACTGCTCGCCTTGAGCATATCAAATGCTATATAAGCTTGCATACAGAAGCGCAGGTTTTGTAGGTGTATGTGCAAATAAATTACACTGAATGTCACAGGTATTTAGGATGCGCAAATGTTACACAGGAGATGTAGCGCAGGTAATGTCGCTGTCACCAGCGGCGAAAAAATTACACAGAATGTGAAAGATATTTAGGATGCGCAAACATTATACAGGAGATGTAGCTCAGGTAATGTCGCTGTCACCAGCAGCGAAAAAATTACACTGAATGTCACAGATATTTAGAATGCGCAAACGTTTTACAGGAGATGTAGCGCAGGTAATGTCACTGTCACCAGCGGCAAAAGAATTACACAGAATGTCAAAGATATTTAGGATGTGCAAACGTTATACAGGAGATGTAGCCCAGGTAATGTTGCTCTCACTAGCGGCAAAAAAAAATAAAAATGAATGTCGCAGATATTTAGAATGCGCAAACATTTTACAGGAGATGTAGCGCAGGTAATGTTGCTGTGACCAGCGGCAAAAAATGAAACTGAATGTCACAAATACTTAGAATGCGCAAACGTTATACAGGAGATGTAGCTCAGGTACTGTCGCTGTCACCAGCGGCGAAAGAATTACACAGAATGTCAAAGATATTTAGGATGTGCAAATGTTATACAGGAGATGTAGCGCAGCTAATGTCGCTGTCACCAGCATCCAAACAATTGCACGCAATTCCTGTCCCTACACTATCTGTTCTGCTGCAGCTTGCCCTGACTAAGACTGAGCCGAACCACGTGTCATCGGGTGCTATATAGCACCCGATGACACGTTCCGGCCAGCCAATCACTGTAATGCCAGTTACCAACATGGCTACAGCATTATAGTGAGTGCCAGTACTCCTCTGCACATTTATTGGCTGCGTAGCAGCCAACAAACATGCGGGGGAGAGACTCGAGCATTGCGCTAAAGCACATGTGGTGTTCGGCCGAACACCCTGCGATGTGCCGAGCATCTTGATGCTCAAGTCAAAATAGTGTTTTTCCAAGCATGCTCGCCCAACACTACTTTCTACCATAACTAAGCACACTACCTTGCTGACCAAGCACACTACCTTGAGTCCAAAGCATGACCTTGTGAGTTCTAAACCTTCTCCGGTGTCCAGTCTCCCTTTCTCTTAGGAATACTCTGGTAGTATAACTGCTTTCTGGGCAGTTGTAGGGTCAGAGATTATGGCTCTTTTAGGCCTTATTGTGCAGGAGGTCTCTCACACATGTCTTTTCTCCAAGCTGCTTCAGACTAGACTTCCTCAAAGCTAATTAGTCAGGGGGAAGACCTAGTCCATCTCCTGATAACCTAACACAATTTGCTAAATTGTTAACCATATACAATGCCATTAAGTGCACGTACATAACAAATACACGGCATACAACATTTAAAAAAAAAAAGTTATTAACCCTTTGCAGTAGTCCTTCTGTAGTACTTCACCCACAGATCAGAAATGTCACAAATTCACAAACTCACGCACTTGGTACTTGCTACTGAGCCCTTTAGTACAACCCATAATACTACCAATGCTTTTCTATGGAGGGTACATGGGCTGCATACATAATTGTATGCACCAGTTTGCAATGGATACATAAAAAACATACATACTTTCTGCCACATAATGTATTTTATTGATGCCTATATTTAAAGTTCAACTGTGTCATGATATTTGGCACTTTAAACTGAAAATGCAATGTGTATTAGGACAAATTAACATGTAATTACCTACAGTATAATTACTAAGTAACCTCTGTGAAGCTTGAAAAATCCACTACACACAATAGATGTATACTGGATAAAAAATCTTTGGGATGATTGATTAAATTCCATCTCATGAGCGCTCAGTGGTTAGTGTCAATATTGCTCCCCATGGCAATCATATGGTTTGCCTACACAGACATCGGACTGCTTTGTCATGTGAAATATTGTGTGTTACCCTGTGAGCAGTGGAGCCAGTCGGTCCAGGAATCATTGTCGAGACTGACAGTTACATTGTGTCAATGAATGGTGAAACGGTAGAATCAAAAATTCAAGTGGACCCAGACAGAATGTCCTGACCTTTAGGAAAAAGGCTGATTTGTTACGGTATAGCTGCCCTTCATCTTCCACCCTAATCCATTACACCTATCCAAGCCAACTTTCTCATACATTATGTTCTGCTTCCCATAGATCTGTATTGTGCTGAGCACTAGATTTAGACTAAATGCTTTTTAGGTTGCTAGCTATTCTCCATTATTTCTGCATTATTGTCACATAAAAGTATGACATCGCTTTTATCCTTGGTTCAAGTTTTTCAATAGATGCACTTCCACAATATATCATTTATAGTACACTTGTATAAATGCACCTTGCTATAAGTTGAATTAGAATTTCAAACAATATATGTACAGTACATACATTCATTCGATAGATAGATAGATATGATATAATATAGATAAATATGTAGCTGAGGCAAATTTGATGGTTAACACATTAAGTAAAGAATGGCAAGAAAATGTTAATTGACTATTTTCAATGGATTTTAATGACTGCGATGTATCAGAGTCAATTTTAGCTCGGTTACATCTGTAGATAGAAAGCCTTTAGCAGCATTGTACATTTTACAATCTGGTGTTATAGTTTTCCTATAAATTTAAGATCTATTCTATATTTGGGATTTCCTTAGAATAATCATGTGTATAGTGGGGCAACACTACAGTAAAATCCATGCCAGAGTTAATTGTCTATACGATGTAGCCTCCTGTCCATTTGTGCCCCTTATTTATGTCGTTCTCTGTCACTGGCTGCACAGCAGTGGACTTAATTCTCTTTGTTCATTGTTGCGCATGTCTAGTTATCTTTAGCGTGAAATGGACTGCATAAGTCAATGAACTTGATCCTTGACTTTTTGGATAGGAGAGATTTGCCATAGACCATCTGCTCTGTTTGGGGCCCGATATTTATGTTCTAAGTCACTATTGCAATCACCTTGTCGCATGTTTCCGTTGTCCAGGAGAACTGGAAACGTTTCCATTTGGATTTTCTCCAAATGTGTTTTCAAATACTGTACTTTGTTCTGATTTTGCCGTTGTCTGCTCTTTCCTGTTCTTCAAGCAATAAGAATCTTTAAAGTCAATTAGCATTCTAAAGGACTGATTCAGTTCTGTGTTCTATTAAAGTCAGCACTGCATGTCTTTATTCTAAAAATAAAGCTGGACAATTAAAGCTCATGTCTCTTTGCTCTGCTTTGATTCGGCACAAAGCTTTCCCACTTGCTGCCTTTGGATTTAATGTTAACAGTCAGTTAACAGAAGAGACACAGTAACAAGCATGGCGGCATTCCTTGTTTTTGCTCAATCAGTCTATGTTACAACTATCAGTTTGATTTATTTGTCCACACTGACCCTTATTCAGCACTTAATTGTCCTTGCATAATGTTTGAAGAGACTTGTGACACAAAGAAAAAGACAATTGCTGATGTTCTGTGGAACAACTGTTGACCTGATGGACAAAATGCCGTTAGAAGGTCGAAGGTCACAGCCCTTTTGAACAACTTGCCCCATTTTTACAGACAGAGGTCACACAATGATGGCTCTAAGTAGGGCCTGTCTAAAAAGTATTTACACATTCTGCAATCAAGAAAACCAACATAGAGTGGATCTATAAGGAGTCTGTGATTTAACACATGATGGAAAGGGTGTCGAACGTTCTAAAAGACGTTTATTGAATGTTGACTTTAATTGGTAAGAGGCGGGCTGCAAACATTACAGACCCATCACCATGCACTCCTCAACATTGAAATTACAACACCAGGAAGGACAAGCTATAATGTTATGCAAATCGAGGAAATAACAGATGTCACTGCAATCTGCAGATGATCACATTTTCAAGCACCTACGGTGGCTCCAATCTATGGCACGTGGGCGTGGCATAAAAGCCAGATTGAAACAAAGTTTTTTAGTCATATGAAACTTAAAAAATCAGATCAAGTTATGTGGAATGATTGTGTGATGCCTCCTGTTCATCGACGTGAAAGTTATCTCCAACTGAGAGGGACAGAATCCTTGAACTGAGAGTCCTTGGTTTATCACTTTGGTAAATCACTACTCACATAGGCTGAGATGTCAGCACTGTTCAAAGTTGCACATCCCAGTATTTGGGAAAACAACGACAAACTGGAATGACAGCAAGAGGTGCATAGAGGTGAACCTCTGTACAGACTGATTTTCTAAATAGAAGAATGGAGTGTAGTACTACATTATCTACTACAAGTGAAATTGGACGTCACATCCCAAGCTTAGGGTGGCAAACAGTGTCTGCACGAACCATCACAAAGCATTTACATGACACTGAACTACGAGACAGACGACCAGCTACAGATATTCCATTGACCTCACACCACCATTCTCAAAGGCTATCACGGTGCACAGAAAGACAGTAGTGGAGGCAGGAATAGAGATCTACCCTCTTCAGCAATGAATCTCACTTTTGTCTCTGATGCAATGTACACTAACTAAATTACATTGATTTGGTTTTGGAATCTGTGGTACGGTCATTTCTCCAAACTGGTCATAATTAAGAATCATTTTGGAATTTGAGTGGTACAGAAATACTCCAGAACTCATAAGATCCAAATATGAAATTAAAATTCTTGGGTCAGCACTGGATCATCAAAGGGAAACTTGAGGAATGCAATGTAAATGTTTCTGTAGTTTTTTATTTTAACTGTGGTTACAGCATGGTTCCTACAATGTGCCGTCCTTAGAACATTTGTTCCTACACGGGGGTAATCTGGGTAATGCACAAATTCAGATGGCAACTAAGCTTCACCTAGGAAAGTTTTAGAATTATAGGGTTGTCTAGCCAATCATTTTTTAAGGAATGCTGTTTTCTGCCTCCTTGTCCCTTTTGACACGCAGGAAATGCCTGCTCAGCCAACTACTGGTTGCAGCAGCGACCTGCATCTGCCAGTGATTGGCTAAGCAGAAATTTCCTACGTGTGGAGAGGGACCACAAAGCAAACCAGCAAGGACCTAGGAAACATTAAAATATGAGAAGCACAGGATTGGTGAATGTAGAATTTTTTTTGCCACTCTAAGCCTTTAAAAAAAAAAGCAGGATAACCCCTTTAACAGAAATCCAAAAATAAAATCTTGTGTAAAAAAGTGTAATTGTCAGGTCCATCACTAAAAACCTCTGAGCTTCATGGAGATGCAAAGCATACCATCATATGCTCTATCCAAAGCATCATGAGCTCAATCTAGCTGGATTGAGTTCACTGAGCTATGAGGCTCTGAACCTTATTCTTGTGCATGCTTGACATTGTACTGATATTTAATAATCCCCTGATGAGCTGTGAAACATGTGGGTGGGGGGTACATGTTGGGAGGTGTGCCTTACTTATTTGTGTAATTAATATATATAGATATGTCACTTGTTTACCTATTACTATTAGGAAAATGCATTTTGGCATTGAATTGTGTTTGATAAGTTACACGCATAAAACTGGCTATTCATATGCTTTCAGTTAATGAGTTTAGTTTCTGGTGTCAGGTTTTCAGCTTATATTTTAGGCATCATTAAAGTAAAATTATGTCAAGATGGATATCATCTGTACAGGCAAAAAAGTTACTTAGAATTTTTTTTTTACAAGTTAGCATAGCATGTAGTCCAACTGAAGTGGTTGGTAGGTGGAGTGTTCAGTTGGCACAACCTTTGGCTTCTGGAAATGTGTAAGGGTAAAGGCACATGCACATGGCAAGCTTTGTGGAGGTCTTTGTTGGCTTGGCTGTATACGTGTATTATTAATTCTATCTATCTCATATCTATATTTTTTTTTATTTTTTTTATTTTGTTTTAGATTTTATTTTTTCTGAAGATAAAACATATTACACAAGTATTGTATGTATGAACAACAGTGCATATAAATAACATAAAAGACAAAAATATATATAATACATATCATGCAAGGGAAAATAAGATATGAAAACCATTGATGTTCCAGCAGATGAGTTCTAGAGTCTCAATTGTATCCTCAAGTCAGTTATCATAGGGGTTTACTTTTTGCATTGGTTTTATATGACTTGAAAAGTACAATCAGCATGGTATAATCTACTATAACGGCCAAGCTATATCTATCAGTTTTGTCTCTGTTGCAGTCTGCCTAATGTACCCTTCAGTTGTTCCATCAGGTACCACTTAGTAAAATTGAAAG
Organism: Bufo gargarizans; assembly: GCF_014858855.1. Lineage (NCBI taxonomy): Eukaryota > Metazoa > Chordata > Amphibia > Anura > Bufonidae > Bufo > Bufo gargarizans. Next base: position 325,142,812 of record NC_058083.1, on the reverse strand, counting down.
GCCTTACTATGCTCTCTATTTTTGAGTCAGACAGAAATCTTACTATGAAATTCCTCCACACCTTAAAGAACTTTCCCACCTTGCTTTCTTTGAGCTGCTCTGCTTCTCTTTGTTCTAGAGCCATCAAGGCTTTCATATTTTGCAGAATCATTTCCTTGGTGGAAATCTTGGATTCCAGCCAATTTAACAACATAGATCTCTTAGTTACTATACTCAGAGCATGAAAGAGAACTGGCAAGCGCCGTTCTATTGGACCTTACCTTCCTGCCTCTTCCCAATAGTGAAACAGGTAAATCATAGGGTGTATGAGGATGTCCTTGTCCCATACATCTCTGTTAATGCGCATTACTTGATTCCATAGAGAGGATATTTGTGGACACTCCCATAACCCGTGATATAAATCGGTCTGTGGTGTATGGCATTTCGGGCAACTCGTCAATCTGTTGGGTCTATTCGGAGTTGGTGGTAAATTAAAAGCATATTTAGCATTATGCATTATTCAAAAGTGGGTATCTCTCCAAGATTCATTTAGTATAGACTTTCTTAGTGCCCCCCTTCCCTTTAATATCTTGTCACCCACTTCCAGGTCTTCCAATATCCGAGTCCAAGGTCTGAAAGTTAAGAGTGGTAGTCCCTCTCCCAGCGCCTCCCTTACTTGAGAGTATATAATAGCTATAGACTGGGAGTCTGTCTCCGTCTGTATAATCTTATCAAGGCTATTTTGTCTTGTTTCCTTTGAAGGGTCAGACAACCTAGCAGTGAGAAAGTTATGCATTTGAGCAAACTGAATATTTTGGAAAGGGCTCAGATTGTATTTATCCCAGGTTTCCTGATACGTCATTCATCTGTTTTCTAAGACATTCATCATATGTTGAGCCGAGAGTATCCCCTTCTCTCTCCATTCCTTGAAGAGGCTGTTATGTCTACAGTACCTTGTTCAAACTCTGGGTGATTCCAAAGTGGCTGATATTTAGACATTCTATGGCACAACCGAAACCGTACTCTGATCGCTTTCCATGCCGCCCAGGAGTGTCTAAAAAGGGCCAAAGTTCTAAGGCGAAATTCTTTCAATCTCACGTGTAACAAGGTGACAGGATCTCACGGGAAGCACGGACTTCTCTCCAGACCACAGTCAGAATGGTTATTTGTGTGTCTTATCCAATCTATAATATGCTGTAGGAGGCAGGACAAGTTATACAATCTTATATCTGGCATGTTCATACCTCTCTTCCATTTGAGAGCCATGAGCTTCTTAATCCCTATTCTTGGGCGTTTCCTGAGCCAAATAAAGTGTGTCATTTCGCTATATAATTTAGTTTTGGAGGGGGTACAAGAGTCTCGAGAAACTCATCATTTTGATTAAGTGAATCCTTCCCAGAAGTGACAAAGGCAGGTTATGCCATCTGCGTAGCTCTTGTGTTATTTTGAGTACTAAAGGTGCATAGTTGGGTTTGTATAACAAGTCTGTTCTATTTCCAACTTTAATTCCTAAATAAGTTATGTAATCTCTTACTATCTGTATACCGCATAGCGTTGTATTCTGAGGGGCTCCTTCTCTCGTTTTCCTTAGCTGTAATAGAGCACATTTGGGTAAATTGATTTTAAAACCTGAAAGTTTACCGGTCAGTGATGTTGTGTAGCACTTCTTGACCGCCGATCTCACTTTCACAAATCCAACCTGCTCCGGGGGTAATCAGAGGCAGGAGCACTTGTGCCAATCTTTGGCCATTAATTTGGAAAAGATTTTTAGATCTTGGTTGATAAGGGAGATCAGGAGGTATTCTGATATGTGCCATATTCATTTGTGGTGTGAGTCCTTCTCCCTTCAGTATTGCATTCCCCACACAGGACAGAAGCAGGGAAATCTGTGTTTTTAATATTTTAGAACAATTGCCTGGGTATCCGTGGGGTCCCGGGGTTTTGCTTCCTGGCAAATGGATTATTGTGGTCTGTATTTCCTCTGCTGTAATGGGCCTATTAAGAAGGTCTAGCTGTTCTGGAGATAAGGTTGGTAATTTGAATCCCTCTAGATAGTGTGTTTCCTTTTCTTTGTAATAATTGGGCTTAGAGTATGGGGCTGAGTAGTAATCTCTAAATATTTTCAGTATTTCCAATGGATTAAAAGTTAAATTTCCCCCGGGTCGCATAGTTGGTAGATAGGTTTCGCCATCCGTCGACCCTTAGCCAGATTAGCCAGTAGTTTTCCAGTTTTGTTTCCATATTTGTGAAGTTCTAGCTCCCACTGTGCCCTATAGAAACCCTCTCGTCTCTCTGCCCATGTTTCAAATTCCCCTTTTGCCGCAATCCATTCTTGCTTACATTGGGACGCCTGGGTCTGCAAGAAAGCTCTTTAGGTCTCCTGCACCGCCTTACTTGCTCTAACATATTGTGTCTTGGTAGCTTTCTTAAGCCCTGCTACATGTGAGATCAAGCGGCCTCTTAGTACAGCTTTACCTGCCTCCCATAACAACAATGGAATTGTTACATGTTCCTGGTTTAGAGAACTGTATTCCAACAACCATTTTCTCAGCAGTTCAGGGAAGGATTCTACCTTACGCCAGGAAGGACGGGAATCTCCATACATTTTCCGCTCCCCTTGAGACTGCATCTAACAAAGTCAAGGTGATTGGCGAATGATCTGAGATGACCAGGTCCCCAATGTACATCTCATGCACTCTGGGAAGCAACTGGGGATCTGCCAACCAGTAGTCGATCCTAGACCAAGAGTTCTGCGCATGAGAATAATGGGTATACTCTCTGTCATCAGGGTGCGCGGTCCTCCACACATCTAATACCGACGTGTCCTCTAAAAAGGAAGCTAGAACTCCCCTCACCTCTATTTTTGCATTAATTTTCACTTTGCTGATCTGTTTGCAATCCTCAGTACTATGTATTACTGCATTAAATTCTCCTCCCAATAACTTGTCTTTTACCGGGTCTTGAAAGAATTTGTCTCGTAAGGAAGCGAAAAAGGATCTCTGGGTCACATTTGGGGCATATATGTTGTATATAATAAGCTCTCCACCTGGATCTCTTAGATTTATTACCGACAGCCTACCTTCATCATCTAAGGACTGACTCTGGACTCTATGGGCTAGGTTTCTGTGCACCAGTGTAATCACCCCCGCCTTCCCCTCTACTGCCGGGAATCCAAAGACCCCTCCCACCCACATCTTAGCCATTCTCTGAAAGTCATCCTGCACGAGGTGCATCTCCTGCAGAAGGGCAATGTCTGCACCTAGGTGCTTGAGATGACGTAACACCATCATGCGCTTCTGAGGGGAACGCAGACCTTTAACATTTCAAGTAACTAACTTTACCATTATACACAATAGTAATCTGTTCCCCCACCTTTGCTGTAACACAACATGGTAATGTAGTATCTTGCTGCAGGACTAACATAAATTGAACTCCAACTTAGTAAGATAAATTTAACTGTTTTAACGTTTTGCAATATCGCTAACATAACGAAACAAAAAGTCGTGGCCTTTTGCTGGCATCTTGCGACATTTCGTTCTCTCCCAGTGTAATGTCTCTGGGAAAGAAGGCTGTCCAGTGTGGCTGATCTTTCACAGCTCTGTGGCCATTTAAGGGCTTGCTAAAGTTGTTTGGTAATGACTACCTTAGAACTTGTGCCTCTTCTAGTCTTTCGCAAACTTGCTTGAGTCTTCCATCAGTCGTCTTGCTGGACCCGAAGAAGAGTCGGATGCTTTTCTCTGCGCATTAGTATGTGGCTCCCTTCTGGTCAATTTGCTGTTCCCTTCTATATTCAGTTCAAGTTCTTGTAGGATCCATCCACGCATCTGACTCGTAGCAGTGCCGGGTACAGCAATTGGAAGCGTATGTTACAGTGATAAAGAGAAGTACATAGTGCACTAAAGGTTTTTCTTCTTTTTGTGATTATTGTCCATTCTGGACATGCTGTTCTCCTGTCTGATGCACGGATCTTCTCCTTCACTTGCCTTCTTCCCGCTCCTCAAGATGTATCTCGCGAGGCTTACAGTGAGATCTACACCCTGATGCGGAGATTCAGAACTTAGGCGATTTGGAGAGGGTGATAGGTTCGGGAGAGGTAGCGGAGCTCCGCTAGTCGCCACTCTCCATACCAGCGCCGGAACTGGAAGTCCTCATATCTATATTTAATTTATATACCTAATATGTATATGATATGTAGCGATCTAATATCTACAGTATATATTATCTATCTATCCATCTATATGTATCTATCTACATTTCGTGTGGAGAAATGCATGATCTTTGCCAGTAAAAAGTACAGTTTATATTCTAGTAAAAGTATTATAAATCTCCTGTGTAAATGTCCTTAGAGTTGTGAAGGAAATGTACTAAATTATGTGTTATAAAATATACTGGACACAATTTATCCCTGCAGAGCTGTGTGTGCATATTAAATGTGACTAGTGGTAAAATATGCCCATAACTCAGTCTAAAAAAAACTAACAATAGACAAAATAAAATATGCAGTAAATGTCAGTTATGGCATAGAGGACATGAGGAATTACCAAGATCTTGTTTGAAGCCCATAAGAAAGATGGCAAATGCATTATTGGTGAGCATTGACTATGTTCAGCGGGTTGACAAAGGCATACAAATAATGCTGTAAAATAATGGATAATGATAGGACACAGGGAGATGAAAGTAAAGTAAAGTCATTTCTTCCCATAACAAGACAAAGGTTCATAGAGAATGTACTTGATATCAAACTGAGTTTCCTGCTGGCCGGAGTTACCTGGGAGTTGAGAGACTATAGACTGAATAATGCGCCTCAAACAATGACAATGACAGCAGAAGTGTGGAGAGACTGATGGGGCTTCCCATGGTCTCAGGCTTTGCAAACCAAGACCATTCTTAGAGAAGGAGCAAAGAAGCAGTAAGAAACCGTTTACATTATCAATAATTAAACCCAAATTCACAGGCACTTGTGAAGACTGAAGTAAAGATATCTCAACAATACACTTGATAGCCTTGATTTATAACACAGCCTGAATTATATGGAAGCCTCCAACTTAGGTTACTATATAACTACTGATTAATGTGGATTTCAAGTAATAACATAAATACAAAGTCAGAATTAACAAATATATATACAGTATCTCACAAACGTGAGTACACCCCTCACATTTTTGTAAATATTTAATTATATCTTTTCATGGGACAGCACTGAAGATATGACACTTTGATACAATGTAAAGTAGTCAGTGTACAGCTTGTATAACAGTGTAAATTTGGTGTGCTCTCAAAATAACTCAACACACAGCCATTAATGTCTAATCCGCTGACAACAAAAGTGAGTACACCCTAAGTGAAAATGGCCAAATTGTGCCCAATTTCCCCTTTTCCCTCCTCAGTGTCATGTGAATCGTTAGTGTTACAAGGTCTCAGGGGTGAATGGGGAGCAGGTATGTTAAATTTGGTGTTATCACTCTCACACTCTCTCATACTGGTCACTGGAAGTTAAACATGGCACCTCATGGCAAAGAACTCTCTGAGGATCTGAAAAAAGATTTGTTGCTCTACATAAAGATTGCCTAGGCTATAAGAAGATTGCCAACACCCTGAAACTGATGTGCATGGTGGCCAAGACGATACAGAGGTTTAACAAGACAGGTTCCACTCAGAACAGGCCTCACCATGGTCGACTAAAGAAGCTGAGTGCACGTGCTCAGCGTCATATCCAGAGTTTGGCTTTTTAAAATAGACGTATGAGTGCTGCCAGCATTGCTGCAGAGGTTAAGGGGGTGGAGGGTCAGCCTGTCAGTGCTCAGACCATACGCCGCACACTACATCAAATTGGTCTGCATGGCTGTCATTCCAGAAGGAAGCCTCTTCTAAAGATGATGTACAAGAAAGGCCATAAACAGTTTGCTGAAGACAAGCAGACTAAGGACATGGATTACTGGAAACATGTCTTGAGGTCTGATGAGACCAAGATAAACTTATTTGGTTCAGATGGTGTCAAGCGCGTGTGGCAGCAACCAGGTGAGGAATACAAAGACCAGTGTGTCTTGCCTACAGTCAAGCATGGTGGTGGGAGTGTCATAGTTTGGTGCTGCATGAGTGCTGCTAGCTGTAGGGAGCTACAGTTCATTGAGGGAATCATGAATGCCAACATGTACTTCATACTGAAGCAGAGCATGATCTCCTCCCTTCGTAAACTGGCCCAAAGGGAAGTATTCCAACATGATAACGACCCCAAACACACCTCCAAGATGACCACTTTGCTAAAGAAACTAAGGGTAAAGGTGCTAGACTGGCCAAGCATGTTTCCAGACCTAAACCCTATTGTCACCACCAGACATCTGAGAAGCTCTGACAGACGTTCTTCAGAACCTCCTGCTTGAGGTTCCTTTTGTTTTGCTTTCGTTTTCTCATCTCGTTAGCCTCTCTCAGCTGTCATGTAGTTGCACTGATTGCATCCCTTTAAATCCCTTCCCATACTGCATCACTTTGCGGTTTATACAACTTCCTGGAGTGTGTACATGCTGGATGCTACTACTGAGTCTTCTACAGATAAGTTTGTTCATTCATTTGTATTTTCCTGTTTGCTGGATCCTAGGTGACCCTGACTCCCTCCGTATTAAGCCGGTGGTCGTGTCCCCTCACTATTATAGGGTGTTCAGTTGTCATACAGTCGAGGAACGAGGGTATGCAATCATCTACCATAGAGATTTTTGCATAGGCTGAGCAGTAAGGGAGAGACCCAGGTCTGTTACAGGGCTTACCCTCTGGTTCCTTAGTTTTGGATCCAGTCAATCGGATCTTCATTTTGTGTCTTCTAGTTTTCTGTACACCTTCCGTGACACCTATTGAGCATCTGTGGGGCATCCTCAAACGGAAGGCGGAGGAGCGCAAGGTCTCTAACATCCACCAGCTCTGTGATGTCATGGAGGAGTGGAAGAGGATTCAAGTGGCAACCTGTGAAGCTCTAGTGAACTCCATGCCCAAGAGAGTTAACGCAAAACTGGAAATAATAGTGGCCACAAAAAATATTGACACTTTGGGCACAATTTGGCCATTTTCACTTAGGGGTGTACTCACTTTTGTTGCCAGCAGTTTAGACATTAATGCCTTTGTGTTGAGTAGGGATTAGCGAACTTCATATTTTGAAGTTTGAGTTCGTGTTTGGGTTGGGGTATGTGCTGAATTGCATTATGGATTCCGTTACCACGGACCATAACGCAATTCCATGACGGAATGCATAACGGAATAACTTTAGAGGCATAATAGAAGTCTATGGCCAGCATAATGGATCCGTCCGGTTTTCATTAAGCTGGAGTCCACTTCTGCATAATGGAAAGGCATTCCGTTATGCATTCCGTCATGGAATTGTGTTATGGTCCATGGTAACGGAATCCATAACGCAATTCAGCATATACCCCAACCCGAACTCGAACTTCATATTTCATCCCTAGTGTTGAGTTATTTTGTTATACAAGCTGTCATGTTATACAGTGTTGTATCTTCAGTGTTGTCCCATGAAAACATTATGAAATATATATATCTATATATATACAGTGGAGGAAATAATTATTTGACCCCTCACTGATTTTGTAAGTTTGTCCAATGACAAAGAAATGAAAAGTCTCAGAACAGTATCATTTCAATGGTAGGTTTATTGTAACAGTGGCAGATAGCACATCAAAAGGAAAATCGAAAAAATAACTTTAAATAAAAGATAGCAACTGATTTGCATTTCATTGAGTGAAATAAGTATTTGAACCCTCTAACAAAAAAAGACTTAATACTTGGTGGAAAAACCCTTGTTTGCAAGCACAGAGGTCAAACGTTTCTTGTAATTGATGACCAAGTTTGCGCACATTTTAGGAGGAATGTTGGTCCACTCCTCTTTGCAGATCATCTCTAAATCCCTAAGGTTTCGAGGCTGTCTCTGTGCAACTCTGAGCTTGAGCTCCCTCCATAGGTTTTCGATTGGATTAAGGTCCGGAGACTGACTAGGCCACTCCATGACCTTAATGTGCTTCTTCTTGAGCCACTCCTTTGTTGCCTTTGCTGTATGTTTTGGGTCATTGTCGTGCTGGAACACCCATCCACGACCCATTTTCAGTTTCCTGGCAGAGGGAAGGAGGTTGTCGCTCAGGATTTCACGATACATGGCTCCGTCCATTTTCCCGTTTATGCGAATAAGTTGTCCTGTGCCCTTAGCAGAAAAACACCCCCAAAGCAAAATGTTTCCACCCCCATGCTTGACGGTGGGGACGGTGTTTTGGGGGTCATAGGCAGCATTTTTCTTCCTCCAAACACAGCGAGTTGAGTTAATGCCAAAGAGCTCTATTTTGGTCTCATCAGACCACAGCACCTTCTCCCAGTCACTCTCTGAATCATTCAGGTGTTCATTGGCAAACTTCAGACGGGCCTGCACATGTGCCTTCCTGAGCAGGGGGACCTTGCGAGCCCTGCAGGATTTTAATCCATTGCGGTGTAATGTGTTTCCAATGGTTTTCTTGGTGACTGTGGTCCCTGCTAATTTGAGGTCATTAACTAACTCCTCCCGTGTAGTTCTAGGATGCTTTTTCACCTTTCTCAGAACCATTGACACCCCACGAGGTGAGATCTTGCGTGGAGCCCCAGAGCGAGGTCGATTGATGGTCATTTTGTGCTCCTTCCATTTTCGAACAATCGCACCAACAGTTGTCACCTTCTCTCCCAGCTTCTTGCTAATGGTTTTGTAGCCCATTCCAGCCTTGTGCAGGTCTACAATTTTGTCTCTGACATCCTTGGACAGCTCTTTGGTCTTTCCCATGTTGGAGAGTTTGGAGTCTGCTTGATTGATTGATTCTGTGGACAGGTGTCTTTTATACAGGTGACTAGTTAAGACAGGTGTCCTTAATGAGGGTGACTAATTGAGTAGAAGTGTCTAACCACTCTGTGGGAGCCAGAACTCTTAATGGTTGGTAGGGGTTCAAATACTTATTTCACTCAATGAAATGCAAATCAGTTGCTATCTTTTATTTAAAGTTATTTTTTCGATTTTCCTTTTGATGTGCTATCTGCCACTGTTACAATAAACCTACCATTGAAATGATACTGTTCTGAGACTTTTCATTTCTTTGTCATTGGACAAACTTACAAAATCAGTGAGGGGTCAAATAATTATTTCCTCCACTGTATATATATATATATATATGATGGACAGTGAAGATATTTTTACACCTTGGCACTTGTAAGTGGTGGTGGTCATGTCCAAACTGTAGTCTTTGTATACTTACTATATATTGAAGTATACAAGACTATAGAATATAGGCCAAAAGTTTTTTTACATATTGCATGAAGTTCCAAAAGTCTCTGATGTAATAAAATAGGACTGAATAAATATATCTATGGACAGTTAATAATGTGCATTTGTACAGTAGTACATTAAATGAGTGGAGAATAAGCATGAGTTGTTGTAAAATGGAATATTCTATTTTTCTACATTTTTAGAAAAGCTCTACTGAAATTCAAGATTTTTGCATTGGCATTTTTAGAATTCCTCATCAACAGACTAAAAACAGCAATGCTTCTATGGCAGAAAAGCAGAATAAAACCTCTATAAGGCACTGCATAAAATTGAAAGAGATGGAGATGCATATGGAGATGCAGTGAACAGGGACGGACAGGGAACTTAACCCTTTGAGAACCAAGGGACGTATTTGTCCCATGTTTTTAATTGCCTGTATCGTCTGATTAAGAACTTAAAATACTTTTTCTTTTTTTTTTTGAGTCAAAATATAAGTTCTTATCAACAAATGGATCTAGCTTTTTGCCAGTTATTTCATGAAATGGCTTAGTTACAGCAACTGAAGTGTATGAACTTCAGTTGCCGTAACAAAAAAATTTAGCTTCTTTTGGCCTTCCATTAAAAGTGACCTAAATAGTCACATTTGTCCCGTGTCATAACTTCTCCCCCAAAAATGACACAAGTGTGGAAATGGTTTTATTTATTGTTCAAATACATTCTTAAATGAAAAAAAAAAAAATATTATATTGATGACGGTAATCTTATGGTCCTCAAAGGGTTTTTAAAGTGGACCTGGAAAAATAATACTAAAAGTGGCCCCATGTTTTAGACCCAAATTTACAGAAGGCAGGATAACACAAGTAGGCAGAGACAAAACAAGTGCAGCACAAAATATAATCCCTGCAGAACTATATACCACAGAACACTATACTGCTCCAACAGTACAGTTCACTGCCCAGCAGAACAAAATACCCCAATACAGCACAATACCGTATACTGCCCCAGAAGCACAAAATACCTCCCTTCTGTGATGGCCTGCACCAGCTACCACACTGTTCTCCTTCTCCAGATGTCTCTAATTAAGACATGGAGAAGGGGGCCTAAGGAAGGGAGACACAGCCACAGCACTAAGCCATCCCTACCTTCAGCATCCGCCCCTGTTTTTTAATGCGACCAAGCATACAGGAGAATATAGAACTATATATCTATGACATCAAGTGATGTTTTCTCTGATATATACACTCTCTTTGAAGAGTTTTCCACATAGACATCTTGGATTGTCCACTACTAAAATGCCCAATAATGGCTCTATAGTGCCCCTAATCGTGAGCTATATAGTGTTTTCAGTAGTAAGTGGCTAAGGAAAGAAAAAAAAAACTGAGGCCCATTCCATGCCGTCATTTGCTGTGCAGGCCAGTCCTCCAGCCTGTGGCCTGAGAAGTCTGCATCCCTGTGCACTACAGTATGTGTACACTGCCCCAATAGTGGCCTGTGGCTGTGAGGGTGACCAGTGTAAAAGGGAGCTATGGAATCCCATGTCCCACTGAAAATGGTGATACAGATAAATTCAGATAGTTATGTACCCTGCTGGCAGCTGTGAGGAGAGCTTGGGGGGCTCCCTGTACGGTTTATGACTAGGAAGCCCCTGGCAGTGGTGCCCCACATAAATCTATGGACACAGTCTTGAAGATGTGTACAACTTGATGGCTGGACAGAGATATAATTTGGCTATGTGCATGAGGCCTAATATTGACATTTCAAGAGAATAAATTGGCTACCCACCTACCCACGAGCGCTCTCACTTGGTTGTTTCCGTTTCCAAACCTCTTACAGATATGTATGGAGCTGAAGCACATATACTTGATGCTAGTCCTCACTCCGTTGTATTAGTGTGTGCTGACCAGGTGGCATACTGGACCCCCCTGATTTATCATTTATCATGTATGGATAAAAAAATAAATGTTAATGGTTGGAATAACCCAACCCAACCCATCAAACTTCATAAATGTTTTAGATTTATTATTACATGAATAATATTGAATTGTATAATTGAATAATATTTATTGTCAGGTGACATTAAAGCATGAATATTTCCAACTACAGGGGAAATGTAGTATTACATGGCAGCGATTCAAATGAATGGCTGCCTATGTAATACATGGATAACTCAAGTCTCCAAAATGTTAAAAGGCTCATCTCCATACTGGCTCATAGAGGGGGTGACGAGTAGGGGTCCCTTTCCACTTTATTCCATATTATGGCATATGGATATATAGACAGCCCTTTCAACTGCTGGTGGATTAAGAGAAGGCAAAGCAATGGGTAGTAAATACTCTAAATATTTTATGAACATATGCTATTATATTCCAGTTTTATGGCATTCTCAATATAAAGCTCTTTAGTGTATAGGAAGGAGCGCTCCCATTGATGTGAATGGGCCATCTTGTAATTACACCTGCTCACCGCTGTCGAGGGCGAGCAGGTAAACAATGAAGGGAAGGCTGTGCTCGGACAGAGCGTGGCCTTCTCCTAAACTAGCTGATCGGCAGGGGTGCTGGGTGTTTGACCCCTGCCTATCTGAAATTGATGACCTATCCTGAGGATACATGATCAATATTAAAATCTCGCAAAACCCTTGTCTCATTAAAGCCATTAAGCCATTATATAATATGGATGCTTCCCAGATCATAATCATTATGACTTCAACTAACCTGTCATGAACATCAATGCAGTCTGCAGACAGCATTTTATTAAGTTGAAAGAACTGATCAGATTAATATACTGTATATAGTTTTATTGGAGAAGATTCAGTATAACTTGTATTTTATGCATTAATATTTCTGCTATTTCTCATCTTAGGTACGGCCAAATGGTCAGGTTTCCTGATGCAGTTTTGGAAGACAAAACCAGGAGTGAATTCAAAAAAGGAGAAGAAGTTGTATCTGTCCTTTATACTTTCTCTCCTTTTATGATCCATTTCCAAAACTGCATGCAGACACCTGACCATGTGGCCGCACCCTTGGGAATCCAGTAGGCATTCATACTTATGAGCATGCATACAGAGATAGCCGTCAGTCACTAAGCAGGACCACCCACTGGACTCTTAAGCCCAGAATGAGCATACTGAATCTTCTCCCATAAAAATATATATTAAACTGATCCGCTTTTCCACTCTATAACATGCTGCCTGAAGATTGCACCATATCTTCACAGTGACAGGTTAGCTTTGACAACTGCATTCTGGCAGTATGACGGTATCTCTGACATAAAGTAAAAAAATGCAGCAGGTGATGGTAGTTATAGCCTAGCACGGGAAGTGTTAGTAATAGGCCTAGGCTATTGGAAACAGGTAGCAGTTGTGGTTTCTACCACCCTAGTTGTTTTAGCAGTTGCTAAAGAATGATATGATCAGAACAGGAGATTCCATGTTTGAAATTCAGCAATGAAATGATTTATTGGAAATGGCATACAGGAAATAAACCCAAGGGAGAAATGCACAAAACATTTTATGAGCTGCAAGATTTAACTATCTAGAGATATTTATAGTCTCTAGTAGCTCATAGCATTTAAATGTAATGGTAGGATGCAAATAACCATCCCTCCCCTAGCATCTCAGCTCATGAATAAAGCTAAAAGGGTCTCAGGTTTGAGACAGCAGAGGAGAAAAAGAAGAGACACGGGGGAATGAGCGTAGCCATTCTCCTGTTGTCTCTCTAAAGAAATGTCACCAAATGACCATGGGATCAGTTCATGGCTCAGCATGGACATTATGTGCACAGCTATATGTGACATGACTCAGAACAATCCACATCCACGACAACTAAACAGGAATGCTGCTCTGGCAGCCAAGAAACAAAAATCTATGAAATTGTATTAACAGGAAAACAAGATTTTAGGACCTGTGCCCCTTGTGTACAAGAAGTGAAAAAGTATAATACCGAAATATTACAGAACATGACTGGTTTGTACTCATCTTTAATATTTAAAGTGGAACTCCACCACCACTGAACTCCCTACGGATAACAACTTTTACCTAAAGCTCCTTCCTTATTTAAAGGGGTTGTGTCACTTCAGCAAGCAGCATTTATCATCTAGAGAAAGTTACTACAGTGCAAAAGCCACTTACTAAATGTATTGTGATTGTCCATATTGCCTCCTTTGCTGGCTGGATTCATTTTTCCATCACATTATACACTGCTCGTTTCCATGGTTATGACCACCGAGCAATCCATCAGTGGCGGTCGTGCTTGCACACTATAGCGAAAAGCACCAGCCTATGTGCACTCCCATGGTCTCGGCCAGCAGAGAGGACAGCACTTTTTCCTATAGTCTGCAAGCATGACCAGCACTGATGATTTGCTTGGTGGTCATAACCATGGAAACAAGCAGTGGATAATGTGATGGAGAAATGAATCCAGCCAGCAAAGGAAGCAATATGGACAATCACAATACATTAGTAAGTGCTTTGTATTAACTCTGTCTACATGATCAGTGCCACTTGCTGAGGCGACACGACCCCTTTAACATGCATATTTAGTTATTTTATGTCCACTTTGGTACATGCTTGGGTTTTTCATTGGCATGCATTTACATGATAATGATACAAGCAGATTTACTAAAGCTGTCTACAATGTATGAAGTGTAAACATACAGGCAGTGTAAAAACGCACAAGATTTGTCACAATGTCACCTTTGCCTAACTTGATACCAACTATTGGATGGCTTACTTTGTGGAAGAATTTCCATTCCTTCACATAATTAGCTAGTTGAAGTTGCTTTTCCTTTCTGTCATGTTTGATTCATAAATATGTCTAAAATTTGAGGAGCAAAAAAATGTGGACATTTTTGACACATTTTATGACAAGGACTCAATCACATAGACGGGCCAATATGTTTTCAAGCAGGGGATATCTGCAAATGGTTTGTTATTTAATATTATGTTACAGAGCCTTGAAAAGTTTTCATACTACTTGAAGTTCGCCACATTTTTTCACATTACACCAACAAACTTAAATGTATTTTAGTGGGATTTTATGTGATAGACTTACACAAAGTAGCAAGTATGTGGGAAGTCAAATAAAAATGATACATGGTTTTCAAAATATTTAATAAGTATGGAAAGTGTGGCGTGCATTTGTATACAGCCCCCTTGAGTCAATACTTTGTAGAACCACCTTTTGCTGCAATTACAGCTGCAAGTCTTTGGGGGGATGTCTCTGCCAGATTTGCACATCTACAGGCTGAGATTTTTGGCCATTCGTCTTAGCAAAATAGCCCAAGCGCAGTCAGATTGGATGGAAAGCATCTGTAAACAGCAATTTTCAAGTCTTGCCACAGATTCTTAATGGGATTTAGGCCTGGACTTTGACTGGGCCATTTTTACACAATAATATGCTTTGATATAAACAATTCCATTGTAGATCTGGCTGTATGTTTTAGGTCGTTGTCCTGCTGGAAGGTGAACCTCCATCCCAGTCTCAAGTTTTTTGCAGCCTCTACTAGGTTTTCCTCCAGGATTGACTTGCATTTAGCTCCATCCATCTTTCTATCAACTCTGACCAGCTTCCCTATCCGTGCTGAAGAAAAGCAACCCCACAGCACAGGGTATGATAGTGACAGAGTTAACTAATTCTGACACAACCTTTTGAGAAGGTTGCTAGGTGGTGACTGGCTTCACTTGTAGCTCTAGAGTATTTTAGGAGAGTCTGAATTGGGTGTAGGGAGAGGAAGGAAGCAAAGTCCATATGCTCCCTCTTCTTGGGCCTTAGGATTTAGAGACTAACAGATCTGTGTTTGATTGGTGGAAGATCTATACCAAGAGAGAAACGAGATAAAGGAGAAGTTCCAGAAAACTGCATGGTCGAGTGATAATAGTCAGTAAGATAAGTGCAGTTGAGGGCTATATAGACTTTACTGATCTGGAGGGATTACAAATAGGGATGAGCGAATCGACTTCAGATGAAACATCCGAAGTCGATTCGGAAAATACTTTGTTTGAATACTGTACAGAGCGAGCGCTCCGTACAGAATTAGAATGTATTGTTTTTTTTACAGTAGAAATTAATTTATGAAGTTATTATGCAAAGTCTCGAGAGACTTCGCGAAGTAATAACTTCGGCTCATAGGAGCCAATACATTCTGATACTGTACAGAGCTCTCGCTCCGTACAGTATTCAAATAAAATATTATGCAAATCAACTTCTATTGGATCAACGTGGTGGGATTATAAACTGGACTTGATTGACCTGTTTTTTTCTTTAACATGTTATCAACTATGTTACTGTGTTACTTACCTGTTACCCATTAAATTCCTGCCTTTCGGCGCCATTCCAGAAAAAACAATCCTTGGCGGTCTTTTTTTATATGACTGCAGCAATGCCAGTTTGTATGACCATGTGACTGCTCTAGTCAGTCACTGTCATATAACTCTTAGGCTACTGATTGGCAGAAGTGTTCACATGTGTATGCGGGCACTTCAGTGCTGCAGCCAAGTAAACAAAGACCAGCGGAGAGCACTGGAGTGGCAGTGCTGGAATGGTGGGGGATTTAACAGGTATGTAAGCATTCCTTTGTTATTTTATCACATTTCCTTCCATTGGCTAATTTTGTGTGAAAAGCTTTTTAATCATAATGTACATTTCTGAAAAATTTTAATATACACTTTTAATATACACTGTATTAAACTGTCTATGTGTGAATGTAATGATGTGATTGCAATTTCTAAGCAAAGGAATACATTGGGGAAACTGTACAATGGAAAAGAGGCTCTGGTATCCTGTTGAGCTGCCTCTAGCCTGGATACAAGATGAGATACTGTTGGGCATGGAGGCATACAGGTTCTTTATGGTATCCTGTGGCACATTTGCCAACAGATTTTACAGCTGAGCCTGTAGACCCTGCACACTCATAGATTGCCGAAGCTGGCTTCCCAGCTGGTCCTTAAAATGCTCAATTTGCAGTAAGTCAACTTGTCAACAGGACACACCAAGTAGGTGTTGAAAACTCATGAAGATATTCCTGAGAAATCCTTGCTGTGTGTGGGCAAGCATTATTTGTCACGGTCCCTGAGGTGACTGATCGCAGGAAATCAAGGAGATTGGCTGAGCGTGGAGGAATCTAACAGCCTCCTTGATTTCTCTTGATTTAGTGTTGATAGGGTTAATGACCACTTCCATTTTCTCAGCTGTTGCTCAGTGGTCATCACTTCTACCCTTTATAGTCTGACCCCACCCTTCTGACTATGCGGTAGATAGCCTTATTTGGGTTTGGCTGAGCTGGTGTGAGGTCGTCTCTGGTGTTCCTGTTCTTCCATCTCTACAGAAGTTAAGTGCCGCGTTTGTTTGTATTTGTTATATTCCCTGTTGTTGTATCTGGGCCTGAGACTTCCATTCGTCCATCTGGGAGGGAATGGGTTGTCTCTGGTCCTAAACCTATTCTAGGGCCTTATAGGGAAATCAGGGCCCAGGTATCCTGCATATGAATATTCCTACCTTCAAGGTCTATTTATATTGGTAGGTAGTCAGGGCCCCGGATTAGGGTTGTCTAAGAGGTGACCTGTTTCTTCCCTAGTTTCCAGGCCCAGTTACTGTTCCCCTTCTCTCCTGTGTTCAGTGTGAAGTTTACCCCCCCCCCCCCCCGACACTGATTGTGACATTATTGTGCTTAAAAAATGGAACTTGGAAGATGATTATATGACACTTACTAATATTGCGGTCGTCCAAAATCTGCGCCATTTTCTATATTTAACTAGCAATGCCACCTTGTTTACAAAGTCTTTTGTGCTGTCCACACAGAGGACCTGTCCATAAAATGGCTGCTGATGGGTCATGTGACCAGGCAAATCACTCAATCTAAAATATATATAAAAAATAAAATTGGTATTAAAATACACTGCATCTGCCCTCTGTACTTGTACTGTTAGGGGGTTTAGTTCAGGTGCAGTGTGTTTGAATGGATGCATCACATGGAGGCGATTTTCCTGATTATATGACCCTCCATCAGCAGCCATTTTATGGACAGGAGTCTGTGTGGACAGTACAAAAGACTTTGTTATCAAAGGCACAAAAAAATCAGCCGACACTCACTCAGTGCACGCCGCACGGGATAGGAAGTAATCTCCACTAGTAATCAAGGAAAAATCCCAGCAGTCGTGTCTTGTATATTCGTGATGTTTTATTGCATCAAATCAAAATGTCCTCAATCCAGGACGCGTTTCGGCAAACATGCCTTTATCAACAGGTACAGGTATACTCAAATGACCAGGTATATATAATAGAATAACTCCTCCCCTTGTGACATCATGACCACCTCCCATCCACTCATCAGGTGGTGGAAGGGGTGGCGGCGCGCACTGAGCGAGTGTCGGATTTCTTTTGTGCTACTGCTGTGAGTACGAGCACCGCTCCAGATGACTACTACTTCTATGACTTTAAGCTTTGAAAATGCAGACGAGGAAGGGGATGGTAAATGTTTTTCGATATGAGAAAAGAAACAGAATAAAAACTGGGATAGTTGATTGACATGATTAATGAAGAAATAGATTTTAAATGCTTGTAAACTTCTTATATTTGGTTAATATGTATGTTATCTGTTCTTTCTTATGAGCTATATGGAAAACTATTTGTATGCTGAAAAACAAAAATAAAATTATATAAAAAAAAAAAAAAAAAAAAAAAAAAAAGAAAATGCAGACGCTGAAAGGATTCTTTCACAAGTGACGTCGACCTCAGATTTTTTGAATATTCCTACCAGTGAATTTAAGAAGCGACATTGGGAATGTGAACTCAGAGGACTCACATCATATGAGTTACATGCCATAAACATTGGCGGAATACCATAAGGGGCAAAGGATCCTGAGGGGCCTCAGAGTGCATTTGCGTCCAACATTTTTTCCAGAAGATATCGAATACTGCAAAGATTTTGAGCGGATCATCAATAAATGTTCGTATGATCTTATGTTGCTGACCATTAATCTCATACAGATTGCAGTGGGAGAAATACAAGCACAAATTTCTGCAACTGAACAACAACTTAGAGATTCTATAACACCCGAAGAATTTCGGCAACTGAAGGATTCAGTGGACTCGTATATTGCAGTGTATAAGAAGGAGTATATAAAAAATAAAGTATACAAATGGCAAGACACGTCATCCCGCCAGAAGTCGGGCTAAAGGAGACCAGCAAAACCAGGATCTTATACCTTCAGTTCGGGAAACTAATCCGTAGGACCTCAGGAGACTCGCTCTTTTTCTCAGAGGGGCAGTCGGCGTCCGCGTGGAGGAGGCGGAGCACGAGGCGTGCTGGCCGCAAGCACCGTAGACACTGGCGAAGGGATGGGACTGAGCCAAGCGGTTCAGACGCACTCTCAGGTAAGAGCACGTCTCTTGTGTAACTTGTCTTCCAGGAGTCTTAATGTTGAACAAATGAAAGCTCTACAAAAAGGGCTTTCTTTTAGTCCATCTACTCCATTTGATTCCTTTCAGTTTGATATTGAACTTAATTATTTTTTTCCGTAAATTGAGACGCAAGGCACATTTTGTGGAATCTGATGAAAAACCGCACCGTGTGCATGGGGATGAGGAGGGACATTCCGGCCTACACCTGGTTGACCTAGGTTTGAAGAATAAAAGTCACTTTATGCCCCCAAAGGTTTACCATCCTATTGAGACTTACGTTCAATTAGTCAGCAAAGAGATACAGAGTCAGATGGATTCTATAAAGAGGGGTGAACTACGTTTTTCATATAATGTGAGAGAAAATGACTATTCGATCATTAATGGAGGATAAAGATCTTATTCTAAAGCCGGCTGATAAAGGAGGTGCGATTGTCCTGATGGACAGAGGAAAATATGTCGCAGAAGTAATGCGTCATCTTTCTGATAGAAATACTTATGGAAAACTATCAAGTGACCCAGTTTTTCGAATCAAAGAAAAAATTGTGCAAACAGCAAGCCATTTCTTATCCTTAGGGGTTATTGATGGGAAATTACATACCTTTTTGGTTAATCATACACCTATAACCCCATTTTTTTATGTTCTTCCCAAGGTGCATAAGACCTTAATTCACCCTTAATTCACCCATTGTGGCCTCTGTAGGGTCAATATTATCACCCCTGGCAATTGTATTGGAAAAGGCATTGACTCCTTTAATTAAGGATACTAAATCCTTTCTATATGATACACAACATTTTCTCAATACAATTGCTAGTCTAAAATCCGTTCCTCCTGATAGTCTCTTGGTAACCATTGACGTGGTTAGTTTATATACCTCTATTGACCATACAACAGGCATTGAAGCGGTTAGATCACTGCTAGATAGAAGTACGCTAGGGAAGAACAGGAATTTTTCTACACCTTTTAAAACTTGTGTTGTATGAAAATGACTTCATGTTTGAAAATGACTTCTACCTGCAGTGGCGTGGGACCGCGATGGGGTTGAATGTGGCCCCGCCCTATGCAAATGCATATATGTCAGGTTTTGAGGATTTTCATGTATATAATACCAGCTGGTATCAGAATAATGTCCTCGTATGGAAAAGATTTATTGATGACATTTTTTGCATATGGGCGGGGCCACATGAGACCCTATTGTCCTTCCTTGATCATTTGAACCGTGCACCTGAAGGGTTACAATTTACCCTAGTCTGTGACAATCATAAAGTGAGCTTCCTTGATACCATGGTGAATAAGGATCAATGTGGTATTCTGTCTACTGATCTCTTTAGAAAGGATCGTAATAGGAATAGTATTCTTCACTTCTCAAGTGCTCATCCACCAGCACTGAAGAGGGCTATTCCTAAATCCCAATATTAGCGTGTGCAAAGAATTGTGTCCGATCCAGACATACAACTTACCAGGATTAGCGAGATGACTAATAGATTTGAAGAAAGGGGTTACCCTCCTTTGATTTTGAGTAAAACGAGAAGTGAACTTGATAATCCTGGTAAACTTGGGACAATTAAATCGCCTAGAGTGGCACTGGTGCACAAGTTTCATCCATATAACCAGAAACTGGATAATATTATACGGAGACATTGGCATTTATTGGAGAAGGCATATCCCATGATTGAAGAATTTAAGAATCCTCCATTGATATGTAATAAAAGGAATTCCAGTTACAGGGATAAACTTGTGCACTCTGACATTGGGAGTACAAAAAAGACATTAAAACAAATGGGCACCTTCCCATTTTTGCGCTGTTCTCAATGTTCCCATATAATTAGAGGGTCTACATTCTATCATCCACAGAGTGGGCGGCCTTTCCCAATTGAAGGCTTTTTTACGTGTGAATCCACTAATGTGATTTATTTGATAAAATGTCCCTGTGGTCTATTGTATATTGGTGAGACCACACAAACAATTAGGGATCGTATTGGGAAACATAAATCTACTATCAGAACCAAAAATTTGATGTTACCTATTCCGTTCCATTTTGATCAGTGCAAACATGGGATAGCCCAGCTTAGATTCCAGGTACTGGAACAGGTTAAAAGACCTAGGAGAGGAGGGGATATGAAGAAACTGCTATTACGTAGAGAGGCCTATTGGATTCATATGTTGGATACTTTGCATCCGAGGGGCCTCAACAGGGATTATGAGATTATGCATATTTGATTTGTGATTTATTCATATTTTTATTATTTTTCAGACATCTATTATCCATTGAGGGATCACATACACCTGAAAATATGGTCTGTTATATATATTTTGATGAACTTTGAAACATATTTTGAGACATGTACTTTGTTTGTCGGATTCTGATATATGGGTTGATACTTTGTTTTTTCCACCCCTTCCACCACCTGATGAGTGGATGGGTGGTGGTCATGACATCACAAGGGGAGGAGTTATTCTATTATATATACCTGGTCATTTGAGTATACCTGTACCTGTTGATAAAGGCATGTTTGCCGAAACGCGTCCTGGATTGAGTACATTTTGATTTGATGCAATAAAACATCACGAATATACAAGACACGACTGCTGGGATTTTTCCTTGATTTGTTATCAAAGGGACATACCTTATGAAATATGGAAAATGGTAAGAATTTCAACAAAGGCTATATTAGTAATACAACAAAGGACATTTCCATGGAGTTTGTATGTTCTCCCAGTGTTTGCGTGGGTTTCCTCTGGGTAAACCGGTTTCCTCCCACACTCCAAAGACATACTGATTGAGAACTTAGATTGTGAGCCCCATTGGGGACCGCCTGATGCTAATGACTGTAAAGCGCTGCGGAAGATAGTAGCGTTATATAAGTGCATAAAATAAATAAATGAAATATACCGTAATCATCTCACAAACACATTGGTCAACAATAACCTATCCCCTTTAAATAAATATAAGTATAGGTATACTGTTCAAGTAATACACCCCCGTGTTCCATCTCACATGATGACCTAGTGAGCAGCTAGCTTGCCTTCCTCTTGTTCTGAGCATTGAAGTGGTTGTACAAGTTTAGAAAAAATGTCTGCTTTCTTACCAAAACAGTACCATAACCATACCAATACACTGAAATAAAAGGAGCTGAAATACCACACAACCTGTGGACAAGTGTGATGCTTTTGTTTAAAAGAAAATGTTTTTCTAATGCCCAACAGCTCCAGTAAGTAATAAAAGAATAGACATGTTTAGTATAAATTAAAATAACTAAAGCAAGAAATGCATACATGAGAACAGAACTTGGCTTGCTTGACATGAATAGTTTCCTGATTGCTGATAGATGGTAGAGTTTGCCTTAAAGATTTGATGTGCACACAGCGAGATGGCTATATTTTAATGTGAAATATTTGCATAACATAAACTCACAACTAGCCAGAAAGACTAATTCTGTATTCAATGTGCATTGTCAGAATGATTACCCTTCTCATAAAACATCTAAGCTGTATATTTTCATTATCATTTTATTGATACATAAAACATTTGGTTAACTTCTGCAGACAAACTGCATTATTTGCTCAGTTAATCGACTTTGCGACAAAACTTACCAAAATCTGTGATACCCCCAACTGTGTCAACGGCATTAGCTTTATATATTTGATACTCACCCTTCAATGGGCACTTTGTAGTTTAAGACTTTTATCTGATACCAGGAGCATAGCTAAAGGCTCATGGGCCCTGGTGCAAGAGTTCAGCTTGGGCCCCCTCTTCGCTGTGCGTTGGTGCACCTAGCTTTTCCGCTGCCTGAGGCAAATATTGAAACCCCCCCCCCATGCGAAATTCTCAACCTAACCCCTTCCCTCTAGTTCTACTGTTAAAGGAGTTGTCCTATTTTTACTACTGATGACCTATCCTTAGAATAGGTCATCAATATTAGATCGGCCGGGGTTCTCCAGCACCCCCAACGATCAGCTGTTTGAAGAGAGGGCAGTGCTCATATGAGAGCTGCTTTCTCTGCTCCTTTCACCTGCTCGTCGTAGCATTTGCAGTGATGAGCAGGTAAACAGAGCAGAGAAGGCAGCGCTCATAAAAAAAAAAAAAAGCAGACAACCCCTTTAAAGACATACTTGGAAAACATTCTATACAGCGCTACAGAACATACTGGGTCACACAGCGCCACATATGTACCTCTTACATCCAGTGGCGTCTCCTCTCTGATGTAGATATTCTCTTTCCTCTTCTTCTCCTGTTAGACTAGACCACCATGGTGACTTCTTTCAGCCACGCCTCATCTCTGCAGAGTTTAACAGACATCTTACTTTCCTACTTTTCCATCATCCTGCCCCCCCCAATACTTTGTCCACTGTGCTCCCCAATACTTTCCTGCAGAAACAGTCCCCCTGACAATTCTGGTACCACACAGATAGTGCATCAGTACAAAAATATCCCTTTATATTGTGCGCTAGTACAAAAAAAATTCCCCCTTCCTTTCAGATCAGACCCCCATATAAAACCTTAAATGTGATCCTCCCATCTCAGACCAAACCCCCTTTAGACCTCTATGTCAGACCCCATATAAGACCCCAGTTTTAGATCTCAGATCAGACCCTCATTAGACCTCAATGTAAGACCCCGACCCAATATCAGACCTCAGATAAGACCCCCATTAGACCTCCAGACCCCCATATCAGCCCTTAAGACCTCCATATCATACCTCCAGACCCACATATCAGACCTCATGCCAGACCCCCATATCAGACCTCCAGACCCCCATTAGAGATCCATACTCCCACTAGACCTCCAGACCCCCATATCTGACCCCCATTAGACCTTCAGACCCCCAGTCAGACCTCCAGACCCCATTAGACCTCTCCAGACCCCCCAGTAAGACCTCTAGACCCCCCAGGCAGACCTCCAGACTCCCCAGCCAGTCATCTAGACCCCCAGTCAGACCTCCAGACCCCCCAGTCAGACCTCCAGACCACATTAGACCTCTCCAGACCCCCCATTAGACCTTCATATCAGACCTTGCCTCTCCTGCCGCAACTCTCCCTGTCCTGGCTGTTTTCTCTTCTCAGGGCCCGCGCTGCAGTCACCTGACCTCCTGCAGCATCAGGTCAGAGTGCGCTCTGTACGTCCTGATGCTGCAGGCAGCCAGGACACAGCAACACAGGCCCTGAGAAGAGCGAGGAGGAGGAGGAAGGGTAAGTACTGGACAGCGCTCACAGCTCTCCCCCTCCTGCAGACTAGTGAGCACTTCCATTATGGAAGCGCTCACTAGTATTCCCTTTATAAGATCCACTGCATCTTATAAAGGGAAAAGTACAGTGCCACTGGCAATGGGGGCCCGGTCGCAACTGCGACCCATATAGTTACGCCAGTGTCTGATAAATATAATACATTTTATTGTTTGTGGCTCACTTGTCCAAGTTGTGAACAATATCATTATGCTAATCAATTAGATTTCACTTTCCTATTTTTCCGTCCCTCCATAATTTCATACAAATTTGTGCATTGTTTCCAATGGAAATGTAAACCGCTTTGTCACAAATAATTATCAAAGGCAAAAGTTTAGTTCTTCTCACTGTGTAAAAAATTATATGCATAATCTAGAACTCGACATGCAATGTGGATAAAAAATTTGCAGCATGTCATATTATGCAAATTTTTCTTGAAGGATTTCCCAGAGCATTTATTGTCTGCTTTTTCTTCACTCTGCAATCCAACTCATCCTAAACCATCTCAATTGAGTTAAAAGGGTTGTGCACCATTGGGAGGGTTTTGGCAAGTGCCCCATCCTGAGCCGACTCATACTTGTTTTGCAGTGTTGGCTCCCGACACATTTACTCCATGGAGCTCAAAGCATGACGTTGGGAAGAATGTCTATCAGTTCGAGACATCTAAGCATGCTCTCAAGCAGCAGGTGGAAGAAATAAGGACTAAGCTTGAAGAGTTAGAGGCAAGAGCTTCTTGAGATAACAGGTTAGCTTAATCAAAGGAAAATGAGAAACCTGAAGAGGAGAGTTCTCTGAAAGATGCCAAGAAGTCTAAGCCAGAGCTTGTTAAAAAGGGGTCTGGAGATGGGGGCACTGCGGTGCCGGCCGGGGCGGAAGTATGGAAGATGTTTCTGATGAACCTGTTAATGGGGCTGATGTGGATACAGACGCCAAGAAACTCATGGCAGTGGGTAGCCAGGACCTGGTCCTGAAAGATGTCACCTCCGCCTACAAGGCCTTCCAAATAGCCAGCAGCCTGCTGGGGAAAAAGTACAAAGAGATGGGTGACCAGTATGCAGATCCTGTATCCTACTATGGAATGTCTCTCATGAATCCTACACAAAGGGAGAGCAATGTCCCGGCTGACCCTCTGGAGGGAATGCCTGAAGACGAGGAGTTTGTTAAAGACCCTGGTGTTCCCTGTACCTCCAACCTTAATAAGGAGAAAAAGAAGGAGTTAGGAGGGCCGGTATATAATACCCTGTCCGAGAAGGATGAAAAAGCTCACAAAGTGAGTAGAGACTCCAAAGAGACAACAGCTGAAAGAGCTGAGCTAAGGCTGATGACCTGAAGTGGGACAAATCCTCAGATGTTACAGAGATCAAAGAAATGGCTAAAAGGGAATCTGACGAAGTGAAAAAAAGTCACTGAGGAAGCGGAGGACTCTGAAACTGCTGCCAAAGCTGAGGAAACCGCTGCTGAAGTAAAGAATGAACTTGAAAGTGGAACTTATGGTCGTTGCAGAGCTAGCAAGTCTAGAAGCAAAAATGCTGGAAAAACTAGAAAAAAAGGAATGGTGACAAAATGGAGATTCCTGGAAGGGTATGGGCGAGAGCCAAAGCATCCGGTGGGTGCAAGTGTTCACCACCACAGGTTTGAACAAAGGGGGGGGGGTGTATGTGGTGATGTGAACGCTAAAGTGAATAAGGATCCCGGAAGAGGGGTATATCTCACCGAGTTTCCTCAACTGGGTAAGATAAGCAAAGTTCTAGAGTGGTGCAGGCTTCAGCAAGGCATAGTTGCTGGAGCTATTTTGTTTAGTATTTAAGGGCTGGATTTTACTTGGATTGGGAGCTAGGTTAGTAGTGGGATCTAAAAATCCACCCCTCCCATTCCAGGGCAGGTTTTCCCTAGCATGAGGGATCCCCAGGTGTAATCACCTGGGATCGTTACTGGGGATTAAAACCCCATCCCAGACTGTCAGTCTGGGGCTGTCATGCCCTGCTCTGACTATGTGCGGAGGTCGGTCAGAATAGCTGCACGTGTTTAGTGTTGTGTTTTGGAGTCGTGCTGGATCCACCTCCCATCAGGTGCACTGGGTGGGGTCATTAGTTTAAATAGCTCTCAATTCTAGGGCTCTGGGCGGGTTATAGAAATCAGTCTGGCCTTGGAAGCAAGGAAGGAAGGTTGTCTGTTCCAGCTCAGAAAAGATAAGTGTGGCTTTAGTTTTTGTTGTTTGCTGTCTAGGTTGTGTTTGTGTCATCTCTCCTATCCAGGTTCTGTGCGAGCAGGCTGCTCCTATTTCCCCTTCTCACCATCTCAGGGAATCTAGGGTGTTTTAGCCCAGGCACGGGGACACATCATTCCTACCACCAAGGTCTGAATGTGGGCTGAGCAGTGCAGGGAGAGAAGTCAGGGATTAGCTAGGAGGTGACCCTTCCCCTGCTTCTCGCCTAGAGCCTGGTTGGCGGTTTATCTGTGTGTCTGAGTGCTCGGCCGCCGTGACATTATAACCCGCCAAACTTTGACTGTCATTGCTCAGCGGTTTTTGTGATGGTGTCAATTGATGCGTTAGTTGACCGCATGCAGGGGCTATCCCTAGAGGTTGCGGAGCTACGTGGCTCGGTCACTCGGTGTCAGAATGCTATGGCATCAGGTGCAGGTCAAATTTGTGTGGAGCCTAAAGTGGCTCTTCCTGATCGATTTGCAGGGGGTACGGATGACTTTATCCGTTTTAGAGAGTCTTGCAAATTGTATTTTCGGCTGCGTCCATCGTCATCAGGTGATGAGAGTCAGAGGATAGGTATAATCATTTCTCTGCTTAAAGGGGACGCGCAATGCTGGGCCTTTTCTCTGCCGCCCGGTTCTCGGGCCCTCCGGTCGGTAGAGGAATTTTTTAAGGCTCTGGGATTAATCTACGATGACCCAGATCGGGTCTCGATGGCGGAGTCGAGATTACGTAATTTATTTCAGGGTGAACATACTGCAGAGGCTTACTGTGTTGAGTTTAGGAGATGGGCTACTGAATCAGAGTGGAATGATCCCGCGTTACATAGTCAGTTTTGTCAGGGGTTATCTGAGAGATTGAAGGATGCCCTTGCTTTTCATGAATACCCAGACTCTTTGGAGAATGCCATGTCTTTAGCAGTACGGTTAGATAGACGTATCAGAGAAAGGTGTAGGGCTCCCTCCGCGCAAGGGATCCCTTCTGTGAGTGGTTTCGTCTCTACTGCCTCCCCGGGTGATGTTACAGGTAGCTACGGGGTAGCGGAGGAACCCATGCAGCTGGGTCAGGTTTCTTGCTATTCTGATAGTAGAGACTTTAGGAAATTGCACAAACTGTGTTACTACTGTGGAAAGAGTGGTCATTTTATTTTTGCTTGTCCTTTTGTTAAACCGCAGGTGAAAGAGAAAAAGGAAAAAAAAAAAACTTCCCTGACACTTGGTAGCGTGAATGGTGTGGTGGAGCAGGCAGGTATGCAAGCTCCCTGCAGTTCCAGTTTTCTCGTTCCAGCTGTGGTGGCGCTAGAGTCAAGAAAATTTTTTGTTGAAGTATTCCTTGATTGTGGTGCTGGGGTAAACCTAATTGACTTTCTTTTTCTTCAAGGTCTTGGACTAAGTACTTGCACTTTGGAGAATGAGATTCGAGTTTTTGCAATTGATTCTTCCCCTCTTTCTCAAAGGAGTCTTACTCACATTGTTCATGGTATTCACTTAGGGGTGGGTGATTCACATGTTGAGATTATTCCTTGTTTTGTCATAAAGGATTTGCCAGCTCCTATAGTTTTGGGGTTGCCATGGTTGACTAAACATAACCCAATTATAGATTGGCAAGCAAGACAAATCATTGGTTGGAGTGAGTTTTGTTCAGATAATTGTCTTAGCACATCTATCTCTGGTGTGTCCACTACGGCTTTACCTCAGTATCTCTCAGATTTTGCGGATGTCTTTTCAGAGGGTGGGGCTCAGGAATTGCCCCCTCATCGAGACTATGATTGTCCAGTTAATCTCATCCCAGGGGCTAAGTTGCCAAAATCTCGGCTTTGCAACCTTTCTCAACCCGAAAGAGAGGTCATGCGAAAGTATATCGCCAAGTGTTCCGCCTATTTTGCATTATAATGTATGTAATGTCCTGTAAAGATTGTACTGAAATGTTATGTTTGACGTTGCTGCCATCTAGTGGTCAAAGTCAGTTTCTACTTCGCCAGAACTTTACAGGAAGTGTATTGTTCTCTGAGCCAGAGGAAGTAACCTTTAACCTGGAACTGTATTTCCTCCATTTCATCACTGCTCCTGGATCTTGCAGGCTGCATGCAGAGGAGCTCTTGATTTATTCCTGGACTAATGGTGGAATTGTCTGTGAGTACTCTCACTGATGAAGTGAGGCTACTGTATTATATGTAATGTACTGATACATATGTTTTGTTTATGTTTATATTGTAGTTTTACAAAGTTATTCAGAAAAGAGAATACAAACAGATCTGATGTCTCACGTTTCTTGACTTCTGAATTATTGTTAAGCTGTCTGACTAGTGTTATACAACAGTCAATAACGCGAAGCAGAACAGTAAAAAGACAACCCACGTGGTGGTCTGGAATAAACTGAGACGCCATTACTGCAGCATGAGTCTAAGATCAGGAACAAAGTACCAGGCTGATGTCACGCTACCGCCAACACAGCAAGGCAGGGAGAACATTCCCAGTGCCCAGCAAGACGATGCAAAGTCTTATGTGTCCAGAACTTCACGGGCTAGCAAGATATCCTCAGCAAGTTCCTCAGCAGTTAGAGCTCGTGCCAAGGCAGAAGCTGCCCGCGTCCAGCTACAGTACGCAGAAAAAGAAGCCATGATGATGCAGGAGTTAGCAGCAAAGAAAGCTGCCGTAGCACAAGAGACAGCAGCTAGGGAAGCTGCCCTAGCACAAGAGACAGCAGCTAGGGAAGCTGCCCTAGCACAAGAGAGAGCTAGGGAAGCTGCCATAGCACAAGAAAGAGCAGCTAGGGAAGCTGCCATAGCACAAGAAGAAGCGGTTTTAGAATCAAAATTGCTCATCCTGCAGCGACAGACTGCAGCTGCTGCTGCTGAAGCAGAGGCCGCTGCCTACATGGGAACAAGTCGGTCAGGAAGTGAAAGATCATATAAAGACTCAGAGGTTCCAGAAAAACCTCTATTCTCTGCAGATCGTACAAATGAGTACCTCCAGAACCTTACTGATGCGCATACAAAGGAACAGTCTCTTAAACCTGAAGCAAAGGAATTCAGGCCGAGATCAACATACCCCCTGAGCAGGCCCAATCAACCTCATGAGGTCAGCGACTGCCAGCAAACCAAGAAGGAAGCACCAGAAACCCCTAAGAACAAAAAACAAGTGTTCCCATCACCTCAACCTACAGATTACATGCGCGAACAACAATGTGCAGTGGATGTCACCAAATATCTCATCCGCAAAGAAATGGTTAGCTCAGGCTTTCTCCAATTTGATGACTGTCCTGAAAACTATTGGGCGTGGAAATCTTCCTTTCTGAATGCCACTGAAGGTCTGAACTTATCACCAGCAGAAATGATTAATTTAATGATAAAATGGCTTGGCACCGAGTCAGCAGAGCACGCTAAGAGGATGAGAAGAGCAAACCTGTTTAACCCTGCAGCAGGACTCAACATGACCTGGAGAAGACTAGAAGAAACGTATGGATCCCCAGAGGTAATAGAAGGAGCACTGTTGAATAAACTTGAAGTCTTTCCCAAGGTGGGCTACAGAGACAACGTGCGGCTACAAGAACTAAGTGATCTTCTACTAGAGATAGAATATGCCAAAGAGGATGGCTACTTGCAAGGACTTTCGTATCTAGATACAGCTAGAGGCACTAATCCCATAGTAGAGAAGCTACCTTCAAATCTGCAAGACAAGTGGATGTCTGTGGGAGGTAAATTCAAAGAAGATTATGGAGTCTCTTTTCCCCCTTTCTCTGTGTTTTCTAGGTTTGTCCGACAGCAAGCGAAAATCCGAAGTGATCCCAGTTTCGCCTTCACCACCAGCGGCAATCAATCACACAGACCAGAGAGACCTCACAGACCTCACGGTAGGACCTATGTATCCACACACAAAACAGCTGTACCTTCAGAAGTCACAGACTACCAAAGCACCCACAAGGTACACACCATAGAAAACCCTGATAGACATTGTCCAATACACAAAAAACCACATCCACTAAAGAAATGCAAAGGCTTTAGAAGCAAACCCATCGCAGAGCGGATGTCCTTCCTTAAACAAAACGGCATCTGTTTCAAGTGCTGCGGATCTACTTATCACATTGCCAAAGACTGCAAAATACCAGTAGAATGTACAGAATGTGGCAGTGAGAGACATATTGCAGCTTTGCACCCCGGCCCTGCTCCTGCCCCACTAGAGACTGTAGAACCCAGGAAAGATCAGGGCAGGGAGCAACAAGAGACCTCACTCTCCTCTGTAATGTCCAATTGCACCGAAGTATGTGGACAAGGCAAGACTGCACGATCATGCTCTAAAATCTGTCTAGTGACTGTGTATCCCACTGGCAAGAGAGAAAGGGTGGTGAAAATGTATGCAGTGCTAGATGAACAGAGTAACAGATCCCTTGCAAAGTCAGATTTCTTTGATATCTTTAACCTTAAGGCAAGTGCAGTTCCATACACTCTAAGGACATGTGCAGGGACAATTGAAACCACAGGGAGAAGAGCTACTGACTTTACCATTGAATCCTTCAATAAGAAAGTGCAGTTCCCACTTCCTACCCTAAGTGTGGCATGTGTGGCATGATACCTGACGACAAAACTGAGATTCCATCTCCAGAAGTAGCTCATCACCACCCCCACCTCCGCTCAATTGCTCACCTAATCCCAGCTGTTGAGCCAGATGTTTCTATCCTTCTACTTCTTGGAAGAGATATCCTTCAGGTACACAAGGTACGCCAGCAAATCAATGGACCTTATAATGCCCCTTATGCACAGAGACTGGACCTGGGGTGGGTCATTGTAGGAGAAGTTTGCCTGGGGACAGTGAACCAGCCTGACAACGTTAGCACTTTGAAGACGTCTGTGTTAACAAATGGACGCACATCCCTTCTCAGTCCCTGTCACAACAACTTCATTGTCAAGGAAAGCTTTGGCAGGTCAACACAACACTGTGACTTTTCTACACTATATGGTAAAGAAGAATTCAACTCCAACATTGAGACAGACAATCTAGGGATAACAGTATTTCAGAGAACTAAAGATGATGATAAACAGGCCCTCTCTATAGAAGATCAGATCTTCTTGCAGATTATGGATAAAGAAGCTTACCAAGATGACAATCACAGTTGGGTGGCTCCTCTCCCCTTTCGCACACCCAGACGTGTTTTGCCTAGTAACAGGGAGCAAGCCATGAAGCGTTTGCATTCACTCAGCAAAACACTGCAGAGAAAGCCAGAAGTGAAAAGAGATTTCACTGAATTCATTAAGGGGATGCTAGACAATAATCACGCTGAAGTTGCAGGACCACTTGAGACAGACAGGGAACACTGGTATCTACCAATGTTTGGTGTTTACCATCCACACAAACCTAACCAAATCAGAATAGTTTTTGATTCCAGTGCAGAGTATAAAGGAGTGTCTTTAAATGACGTACTGTTGAGTGGCCCTGACCTAAACAATACTTTGATAGGTGTCCTCATGCGCTTCAGGAAAGAGCCCGTTGCTTTCACAGCAGATGTGCAACAAATGTTTTATTGCTTTCTTGTCAGAGAAGACCACAGAGACTTTCTACGTTTTCTCTGGTACAAAGACAATGACATAGACAAAGAAATTGTCGAGTACAGAATGAAAGTGCATGTATTTGGCAATAGCCCCTCTCCTGCCGTCGCTATATACTGCATGCAAAAGGCTGCCCAGAAAAATGCAGAGTGCTATGGACAAGAAGCCAAACACTTTGTATTGAGACATTTCTATGTAGATGATGGACTCGCTTCTGCTAGCACACCTGAAGATGCAATATCCATCCTTATCAAAGCAAAACAAATGCTGGCAGAATCCAATCTGCGTCTTCATAAAATCGCTTCCAACAGCCAAAAAGTAATGGAAGCCTTCCCTGTAGCAGACAGAGCTAAGGACCTTAAAGATCTTTGCCTAGGTACAGACGCTCTTCCCTTGCAGAAAAGCCTAGGCCTAAGTTGGGATCTAGAAAATGATAGTTTTGTTTTCAGAGTTTCTTCAGAAGAAAAGCCTTTTACACGTAGAGGCATTCTATCCACCGGTAAATAGCCTCTATGATCCCCTAGGGTTTGTATCACCTGTGACAATAAGAGGTAAGGCCTTAGTTCGTGAACTGTCATCTGGGAAAAATGAATGGGATGCATTGCTTCCACAAGAGAGACTAAGTGAGTGGGTTCAATGGACAGAATCCTTGCAAGCGTTAGAGCAGCTAAAGATAGACAGATGCTATGTGCCCATATCTCTATCATCAGCTTGCAGGAAAGAACTATGCATCTTCTCAGATGCATCCACTACAGCTATAGGTGCAGTAGCTTACTTGAAAGTAATTGATGCAGAAAATGTGTGTCGTGTTGGATTTGTCATGGGAAAGTCCAAATTAAGCCCAAAACCAGCCCACACTATTCCTCGTTTAGAGTTGTGTGCTGCTGTACTTGCGGTTGAAATGTCTGAGCTAATCACAGATCAACTAGACACTGATTTTGATGCTGTGAAATTCTTCACTGATAGCAAGACTGTCCTAGGGTACATTTGCAACACCACTAGGAGGTTCTATCTGTATGTCTCCAACAGAGTGAATAGAATCAGGCAGTCTACACATCCAGATCAGTGGTCCTATGTATCTACAGATCAAAACCCTGCAGATTATGCCACTAGGCCTACTCAAGCAGCATGCCTTCAGAACTCTATTTGGTTCTCAGGCCCAACATTTCTGCACCAACCACACTGTGAGGATATAGACACTGCTTTTCCACTCATAGAGCCTGAAGCTGACCCTGAAATCAGATTTGAAATTACAAGCTTCAGTACCAGAGCTTCTGAAGCCACTCTTCACTCACATTGCTTTGATAGATTTTCTTGCTGGAAGATATTAGTTAAGACCCTAGCCAGACTCATCCATGTCGCTAAAACCTTCCAGAGGGAAACCAGCAGCAATCAGGTCAGAAGGTGGGAAAGTTTCCATGAACAAGTCAATCTAGAAGAACTTGCTCAGGCAAAGTCTGTTATAATCTCTTCTGTTCAAAGCAAACATTTCCAGAAGGAAATTGACTGCATCAAAAAACAAAAGACATTCCCAAAACAAAGCCGTCTTAGGAAGCTTAGCCCCTTTTTAGACAAAAATGGGTTGTTGAGAGTAGGTGGACGTTTGTCTCTTGCAGAACTTTCAGAGGAAGAGAAACAGCCTGTCATTATACCTTATAATCACCACATTGCAACACTGCTTGTTAGGTACTATCATGAACAAGTAGTTCACCAAGGGCGACACATCACAGAGGGTGCAATTAGAACCGCAGGTTTCTGGATTCTTGGTGGCAAACGCTTGGTATCAGCTGTTATACACAGATGTGTCATCTGCCGCAAGCTGCGAGGAAGGTTACAAAGTCAAAAGATGGCAGAGTTACCAGAGGACAGAGTAATTGCTCAACCACCTTTCACCAATGTGGGCTTAGATGTATTTGGTCCGTGGTCTGTCTTAACCCGCCGCACTAGAGGAGGCAGTGCAGACAGTAAACGATGGGCAGTCCTTTTCACTTGTTTGTCCACCCGAGCTGTACACATAGAGCTACTTGAAACCATGTCAACATCAAGCTTTATTAATGCCTTGAGGAGATTCTTCTCAATTCGTGGCCCAGTAAAACTGCTCCGTTCTGACAGAGGAACAAACTTTGTAGGAGCTTGCAAGGAACTTAACATTTGTGCCAGCGAATCACAATTGCAAAACTTTCTCCAAGACAGAGGATGTACATGGGTCTTTAATCCTCCACACTCTTCACACATGGGTGGTGTCTGGGAGAGACTTATAGGTATTGCCAGGCGAATCTTGGACGCTATGTTGCTACAAACTAAAACTGCTCACTTGACCCATGAGACTTTAAGCACCTTTATGGCAGAGGTTACAGCCATTATGAATGCCAGGCCTATAGTTCCTGTGTCCTCAGACCCAGATACACCTATGGTCCTTACCCCAGCAATGTTGTTGACTCAAAAGGTGAACTCTTTGTCTGCTCCATCCGGAACCATAAGTACAACACAAGTTCATGCTAAACAATGGAAGCAAGTACAATGCTTGGCAGACACCTTTTGGAAAAGATGGAAGAGGGAGTATCTGTCAAATCTGCAACGCCGTAGGAAATGGACTGAGGATCGCCCAAATGTAAAAGTGGGTGATGTTGTTCTGTTGAAGGACAGCCAAGAGAGCAGGAACGAGTGGCCTGTAGGACTTACTGTTAATGCTCTACCAAGCAGGGATGGCAATGTTAGGAAGGTGG
Organism: Bufo gargarizans; assembly: GCF_014858855.1. NCBI lineage: Eukaryota > Metazoa > Chordata > Amphibia > Anura > Bufonidae > Bufo > Bufo gargarizans. The sequence goes on along the minus strand of NC_058083.1, from coordinate 325,108,466 downwards.
AGGTCAAGATTGCAAAGAACGGGACTTCCAAAATGTATCTTAGACCTATAACTGATGTCATAGTTTTAGTTTCAGATTAGCTAGGATTCCATTTCCTGTTTATATGTTTTTTCTGCATAGCAGTAGTTATTTAGGTAGTGACATAATAATAATTATGCCAGACAGGGAGTGTTCCGCCTATTTTGCATTATAATGTATGTAATGTCCTGTAAAGATTGTACTGAAATGTTATGTTTGACGTTGCTGCCATCTAGTGGTCAAAGTCAGTTTCTACTTCGCCAGAACTTTACAGGAAGTGTATTGTTCTCTGAGCCAGAGGAAGTAACCTTTAACCTGGAACTGTATTTCCTCCATTTCATCACTGCTCCTGGATCTTGCAGGCTGCATGCAGAGGAGCTCTTGATTTATTCCTGGACTAATGGTGGAATTGTCTGTGAGTACTCTCACTGATGAAGTGAGGCTACTGTATTATATGTAATGTACTGATACATATGTTTTGTTTATGTTTATATTGTAGTTTTACAAAGTTATTCAGAAAAGAGAATACAAACAGATCTGATGTCTCACGTTTCTTGACTTCTGAATTATTGTTAAGCTGTCTGACTAGTGTTATACAACAGTCAATAACGCGAAGCAGAACACCAAGAGTTTGGCAAAAGGTCATATTAGGCCATCTAAGTCTCCGGTGGCAGTAGGCTTGTTCTTTGTAAAAAAAAGGATGGATCGCTGAGACCGTGTTTAGATTTCCGGGAATTGAACCGTATTACGGTCCGGGATCCATATCCCCAGCCTTTGATTTCTGACCTTTTTGATCAGATTGTTGGAGCCAAGGTGTTCTCCAAGTTGGATTTTAGAGGGGCCTACAACCTGATCAGAATCAAGGAGGGGGATGAGTGGAAAACGGCCTTCAATACGCACGAGGGTCATTTTGAGAATCTGATGATGCCTTTTGGGTTGACGAACGCGCCAGCAGTATTTCAGCGATTCGTCAATGACATTTTTCATCATTTGGTGGGGAGGTTCGTGGTGGTTTATTTGGATGACATTTTAATTTACTCTCCTGATCTGAAGACCCATCAGGATCATGTGAGACAGATTTTGACGATCCTTCGGGAGAATAAATTATATGCTAAATTGGAGAAATGTTTGTTTTCGGTGCAGGAGCTTCCGTTCTTGGGATATTTGCTTTCTGACTCTGGTTTTCGTATGGACCACGAAAAGGTCCGGGCGGTTCTGGAATGGGACCGACCAGAGAATCAGAAAGCTTTGATGCGGTTCTTGGGGTTTACTAATTATTATAGGAAATTTATTTTTAACTATTCCACCATTGTAAGACATCTCACTGATATGACTAAGAAGGGCGCTGACGTCTCTGTCTGGTCGGATGAGGCATTGCAGGCCTTTTCGGCCATTAAGAGAGCGTTTTGCGTCTGCTCCCATTCTGGTGCAGCCCGATGTGTCTCAGGCCTCAGCCATTCATTGGGGAGGTTGATGCATCTGAAGTGGGGGTTGGAGCAGTGCTGTCGCAGGGTTCATCTCCTGGCAAATGGGTCCCGTGTGCTTTTTTCTCCAAGAAGCTCTCGGTCGCCGAGAGGAATTATGATGTTGGAGATAGAGAGTTGCTGGCTATCAAGTTGGCCTTTGAGGAATAGCATCACTGGTTGGAGGGGGCGTCTCACCCCGTTACGGTATATACAGACCATAAGAATTTGGCTTACTTACAATCTGCCAAGCGTCTGAACCCTAGACAGGCCAGATGATCACTGTTTTTTACCAGGTTCAATTTTGTGGTTACATTTCACCCAGGGGTTAAGAACGTCAATGCTTTGTCTCGCAGCTTTCCTGGGGGAGGTGATTCAGAAGATCCTGCTCCGATTTTGGCTGATGGAGTGGTGGTCTCCGCTCTGTACCCCGAATTGGAGATGGAGGTGTTGGGAGCCCAGGAGGGGGCTCCTGGTTCTTGTCCCCCAGGGAGGTTGTTTGTTCCTGAGGGCCTGCGATACAAGGTATTCAAGGAACATCACGATACTGTCCTTGCTGGACATCCTGGTGGTAAGTCCACCTGTGATCTGGTGTCCCGGAGGTTCTCGTGGCCAGGGTTACGTAAGAGCATTGAAAATTACATGGCAGCTTGTGAAACCTGTGCTCGGTCAAAGGTTGCTCATACTCGACCGGCTGGTTCACTTCTTCCATTGTCTATTCCGTCTTGTCCCTGGACGCACTTGTCTATGGACTTTATTACGGATCTGCCGAGTTCCTCCGGGAGAACAGTAATTTTGGTGGTAGTTGACCGTTTCAGTAAAATGGCTCACTTTATATCTTTAACTAGTCTGCCTAATGCCAAGACTCTTGCGCAGATGTTTGTGGATAATATTGTGAAATTGCATGGTATTCCTTTGGATGTGGTCTCCGATAGGGGCACGCAGTTTGTCTCCAGGTTTTGGAGGGCGTTCTGTTCTCGGCTGGGCATTCAACTTTCGTTCTCTTCGGCTTTTCATCCGCAGTCGAATGGAAAGACAGAGCGTACTAATCAAAACTTGGAGATGACTTGAGGTGCTTTGTGGCTGAGAATCAGGAGGACTGGTCCTCATTCTTGTCTCTAGCAGAATTTGCTTTGAATAACCGTAGGCAGGAGTCCACGGGTAAGTCGCCGTTTTTTGGCGCATACGGCTTTCATCCTCAGTTTGGTACCTTTTCTGGGACTGGTTCCTCGGGGATGCCAGAGGAGGAGAGATTTTCTTCTGCATTGTCTTCCATCTGGCGGAGGATCCAAGGGAATTTGGAGAAGATGGGTGAGAGGTATAAGCGAATGGCTGACAAGAGACGTGTGACTGGTCCGGACCTGTGTGTGGGTGATCTGGTATGGTTGTCCACTAAAAATATTAAGTTGAGAGTGCCATCTTGGAAACTGGCTCCAAGATTTATCGGTCCGTACAAAATATCTGTGGTGATCAATCCAGTAGCGTTTCGGCTGGATCTTCCGCAAACTTGGAAGATCCATGATGTGTTCCACAGGTCTTTACTGAAAAAATACGTGAAACCAGTGGAACCATCGCCATTGCCTCCTCCTGTTCTGGTCGATGGAAATTTGGAGTTCGAGATCTCCAGGGTTCTCGACTCTAGAGTTCTTCGGGGTTCCCTTCAGTATCTGGTACACTGGAGGGGATACGACCCTGATGAGAGGATGTGGGTTCCGGCGCTGGATGTCTGTGCCAGCCCTCTGGTGAGGGCGTTTCATAGATCCCATCCGGATAAGGTTGGTCCGGGGTGTCCGGAGGTCACCCATAGAAGGGGGGGTACTGTCATGCCTTGCTCTGACTATGTGCGGAGGTTGATCAGAATAGCAGCACGTGTTTAGTGTTGTGTTTTGGAGTCATGCTGGATCCGCCTCCCATCAGGTGCAATGGGTGGGGTAATTAGTTTAAATAGCTCTCAATTCCAGTGCTCTGGGCGGGTTATAGAAATCAGTCTGGCCTTGGAAGCAAGGAAGGAAGGTTGTCTGTTCCAGCTCAGAAAAGATAAGTGTGGTTTCAGTTTTTGTTGTTTGCTGTCTAGGTTGTGTTTGTGTCATCTCTCCCATCCAGGTTCTGTGCAAGCAGGCTGCTCCTATTTCCCCTTCTCACCATCTGGTCTGAATGTGGGCTGAGCAGTGCAGGGAGAGAAGTCAGGGATTAGCTAGGAGGTGACCCTTCCCCTGCTTCTCGCCTAGAGCCTGGTTGGCGGTTTATCTGTGTGTCTGAGTGCTCGTCCGCCATGACAGGGGCGTGGTTGCAAGCAGAGGCCGGGTGAGGCTCTGGGTGTGTGGTTTCAGCCGGGCTAGACTGAGAAACCACGAGGCTGGCACAGAGCCTGGACTGATCATGTTACAGCCTGGGGGGGCTGGTATATGCTTGGCTGAGGAAGCCGGACCTGGCACTGTAACTGAACAGCACTGTATAGGTGAGTCAGCGATTGTATCATATGTTTAGTTAGAGCCCAGCCGGGTAGGTGTTTGTTTTGTATTATTTATGTTTTTCTGGAGCAAGATTAAATCACAAGTTTGGCTCTGTAACCCGGCAGTTTGTGGAGATAATTGCGAGAGTGACCCCCGAAAGAAAGCTAATCCCTCACAATTGGTGGAGGATGCGGCAAGCGTCCACTCTGAAAAGTAAAAGGCAATGTGGTTGCTAGAGGCAATGAAAACTCAGGAGCCTGCTTGTTCGTTGGAGCAGGTGCTGCTCATATAATCTGCACTTTCTTTTTCCCTGTTGTGTAGTGAAGTTAAATTTTTTTTGTGTGTGTGATTTTGTGCTCTCTGACTAAGTGAACTGTGTTGCTGCGAGACTGACTCTGGTCATGGGTCTCGAGGAAAAGCGAATATATGCCGTTGCCAAGGGCAACCGTCGGGAAGAAAAAGAGCGGAAGAGCGATTTGGCTCTCAGGAGTTCGAGTGGTCCCTGCAAGTGTATACAGAATCCTAGAGATAATCTCTAGAGGTGTCATAAGGCTGTTGCTGGGAGCAACCCAGCACGACAGCATGCATTGTACCATATGTTTATTTAGAGCCCAGCTGGGCAGGTGTTTGTTTTGTATTATTTATGTTTTTCTGGAGCGAGATTAAGGCCTCATGCACACGAACATATTTTGTTTCCATGTCCGTTGCGGTTTTTTTTGGCGGATAGGATGCGGACTAGTGTTGATCGAGCATGCTTGGCCGAACACCAAATGTGCTTGAGCGCAATGCTCGAGTCTCCTCCCCGCTCGTTTCTTCGCTGCTACGCACTGTAACGCCATAGCCATGTTGGTTACTGGCATTACAGTGATTGGTTGGCCTGAACGCATCATCGGGTGCTATATAGCACCTGATGACGCGTGTTCGGCTCAGTCTTAGAGTTTGTTCACACGGCCGTTGGTGTCCCGTTCCCGCAATACACGGGCACCGTTCCGTAGTCATTCCGCATCACGGATGTGGACCCATTCATTTCAATGGGTCTGCAAAACCCGGAGATGTGGAATGGTGCGGAACGGAAGCACGGAACGGAACACTACAGAAGCACTACGGAGTGGTTTCTGGGGTTCTGTTCCGTGCCTCAGCACTGCAAAAAGATAGAACATGCTCTATCTTTTTGCGGAACGGAGGGATCGCGGACCTATTCAAGTGAATGGATCTGTGATCCCCATGTGCCTGCGCCACGGAAGGTGCCTGTGGATTGCAGACTGCAATTTGCGGTTCATAGCACGGGCACAGGACACCAACGGTCGTGTGAATGAGCCCTTAGTCAGGGAGAGCTGTGCTGAGAAAGGGACAGACAGTGTAGGGAGTAATATAGGAATAATTTTATTAGAAAAACTTTTCAGAAACCCAAAAGTCCTTTTAAGGACTGTTGTGTGTGGCAGCAATATCTATTTTTAGCACATCCTGCGCTAAATAGCGTGCAATAGTTAGGCCGCTGCAGACAGTGACATTAGCTGCGCAACATCTCCAGTGTAAAGTGTGCGCATCCAACAAATATCTGTGACATCCAGTGTACTTTTTCCGTAGACTGTGTCCGCTGCTGACAGTGACATTAGCTGCACCACATCTCCAGTGTAAAGTGTGCGCATCCCAAAAATATCTGTGACATCCAGTGTCCTTTTTCGGTAGACGGTGTCCGATGCGGACAGTGACATTAGCTGCGTCACATCTCCTGTGTAAAGTGTGCGTATCCAAAAAATATCTGTGACATACAGTGTTCTTTATCAATAGACGGTGTCCGCTTCTGACAGTGGCATTACCAGTGCCACATCTGCATTGCAACGTGTGTGCTGAAAAAATTTATCTGTGACATACAGTGTACTTTTTTCGTAGACGCTGCAGACAGTAAAATTACCGGTGGTACCTCTCCTGTATAAAGTTTTCTCATTCCAAATACCTGTGACATTCCCTGTAATTTTTTATTAGCCGCTGGTGACAGCATTGACATTATTTGCGGAATATCTCCTGTGTGACGTTTCCACATCCCAAATCCCTTTTTAAATTTGTTTGCACATATACTTCAAAATCCTACGCTACTGTATGTGTGACAGACTTTTAAGCATATATAACATTTAATATGAAGAAGGTGAGCAGTAAGGACGAGGCAGTGGCTGTGATGCTGATGGTGCCCTGATTCCCAAACTCTTGAGCATCCACAGTCACAAGAAGATGACGGTGGGGAACAGCAATTACTGTTTAATGAGGTGGATGATGAGACACAGTTGCCAATAAGTCAAAGGCAATTACTGTCTCAAGAGGTTGATGAAGAGGATGAGACACACTTTTCAATCACTGAGGTTGTGGTTAGGTCAACAAGTCAGGAGGGTGAGCAGAGTGTGGAAGTGGAAGAGGAGGTGGTGAACGATGAAGTCACTGACCCAACCTGGGAAGTGGAAAGCTGAGCGAGGACAGCAATACAGGGGGTAGGGATCTGCTGCACCGCAACAGACTGGAAGAGGCAGTGGGGTGGCAAAAGGGACAAGGCGGGCCACACCAAACAGGCCCGCAACTGTTCCCCGGAGCACCCCCTTGCAGAAATTTCCTTGCCAAGGGGTAGGTGTTCCGCAGTATGGTGCTTTTTTGAGGAAAGTGCAGATGACAAAAAAATAGTAGTTTGAAACCTGTGCCGTACAAAAATGAACCGGGGCGTGAATACTAGCAACCTCACCACCACCGGCATGATCCGCCACATGGCATCCAAGCAGCGTAATAAGTGGGATGAACTCCTGGGTCCACAATCTGTGTCTGCGGGTCACACCACTGCCTCCTCTTCTCCTGTGTTACGTGCTGGCTGTTCCAGCCCTGCACCTGGACCTTTGCAAGCACCATCAGCGATCACGACCACTTCCGTGTCCCAGCGCAGCGTAATAATGTCCTTACCCCATGCATTTGAACAAAAGCGCAAATACCCAGCGACCCACACACAGGCCATAGCACTAAATGCGCAACTTTCCAAATTACTGGCTCTGGAAATGTTGCCATTTAGGCTTGTGGACACTTAGACCTTCCGCAGCCTGATGTCGGCGGCCGTCCAGAGTTACGCAGTCCCCAGCCGCCACTATTTTTTAAGGTGTGCCATGCCCGCCTTACACCAACATGTGTCCTGTAACATCATACGTGCCCTGACCAAAGCAGTTACTGGGAAGGTCCACTTAACCACGGACACATGGACAAGTGCATTCGGATAGGGACGCTACATTTCCCTGACGGCACACTGGGTGAATGTTGTGGAGGCCGGGAGTGAGTCGTAAGCTGGGATGGCACAGGTGCTACTGATGCCAAGGATTCCAGGCCCTACATCGATTAGAGTTTCCGCCAGCACCTACATTAGTGGCTCAACCCCCACTTCTCCTCCCCTGCCACTTCCACCTCAGAATTATCCGTGTGCAGCACCAGTCAGCCATCAGTCGGTAGCTGGAAGCAGTGTAGCACTGCAGTGGGGAAGCTGCAACAGGCCGTGCTGAAGCTGATATGCCTAGGGGACAAACAGCACACCGGCGCAGAGCTGTGGCAAGGGATAAAATACCAGACTGAGCTGTGGCTCTCACCACTCAACCTACAACCAGGCATGGTTGTGTCTGATAATGGCCGTAACTTGGTGGTGGCTTTGTAGCTCGGCAAGCTCACACACATACCATGCCTCGCCAACGTCTTAAACTTAGTGGTTCAGTGGTTTCTCAAAACCTACCCCAATTTGCCTGAGCTACTAGTGAAGGTGCGCCGTGTGTGTGCACATTTCTGCAAGTGATTGACAGCTTCAGCGGGACTGTCAACGCTGCAGCAGCGCTGGAAATTGCCAGATCACCGGCTGTTGTGCGACGTGAGCATGCGCTGGAACTCGATGTTCCAGATGTTGGCCAGGCTTTGTGAGCAGCAGAGGGCAGTAGTGGAATACCAGCTGCAACATGGTCATCACCTTTCCAGTCAGCTTCCGCTCTTCACAATGTCTGACCTCTGTGAGGTTTTACGCAACTTTGAGGAGTCAACATGGATGGTGAGTGGCGATGCCAGTATTATCATTGTAACCATCCCACTTCTGTGTCTACTGAAACGCTCGCTGCTCACAATAAAGGCGGACGCTTTGCATGTGGAAGAGGTGGAAATGGGGGAAGACAGTACATAGGTTGATAGCAAGGGCACCCTCAGTTTGTCTTCTCAGCGTGAATTGGATGATGATGATGAGGAGGAGAAGGTTGCCTCCACTACAGAGGATAGTACCCATAGCAGGTTTATTCCATCTGTTCAGCGTGGATGGGCCGAAGAGGAGAAAGAGGATGAGGAGATTGAGAGTCATCCTTCTGATGATGACAGCGAAGTCTTGCCTGTTGGTACTCTGGCACACATGGCTGACTTCATGCTAGGCTGCCTTTCCCGTGACCCACGCGTTATAAGCATTTTAGACAACACGGATTACTTTTTTTTTTTTTTTTTTTAAACCCCCACCTTGCAGGAAAAAAAAAAAAAAAAAAAAAAAATTTAATAAAATATAAAAAATAAAAATAACCCAAATTAATTATTTAGGCTTGTTCCCGTCTGCCCACAATTTGCCCCACTTTAGATAGGATCCTCTTTGTTTATACAAAATCCTCTCTTAACTTTTCACTTTCTCAACCAAGCTTAACCAATGGTTGCAGTCTGGAGCAGAAGAGCAAAACCATAATCTGGAAATGAGAAGACTGGCCAAAAACATTACCTTGATCAAATTAATTTGGACCGATCTCCAATAGCTGCTCACCCTTGGGCAGTCCCAAAACAAATGTAAATGATCTGCCTCGGAATCGCCACAGCGTGGGCAGTCAGAGGAGGCTCTAAGTCCTCTCCTATATAACCACCTAGGTGTCACATATATTTTGTGCAAAATATTAAATTGTACAACAGTGTGATTAAAGTTGTGTGAAACGGATTTTAAACTTTCCCCTATATTCTCCCAATCTGGGGGACCCATCTCTAGAAGTACAGAAGACCAGGATCTTTGTCCTGGAGAAAGAACACCCAAAAAAAATTCTTTCATTAAATGTCTATAACAATGTGATATTTTAATTCTCGTGACAACTTTTTTACAGAATAAATCATGTAAGAATTGCGGAGTATCTATAGAAAAAAGGTGACTATTCAAAGTAGTAGAAAGTGCTGACCTCAATTGAAAGTATGCATACCAAGCCACCTCACCCAGGTTTGTTCTTTGCCTTAGCTCCGTCAGAGACAGGATTTGTCCGCCGCTGACCACCTGATATAAGTACTGAACATTCTTAGTCCTCCAATACTGGCAACAACCCAAATCCCCTAACTCCAAGAGCTTTGAGTTATGCCACAGTGGAGTACAAATAAGTGATGCCTTGACTCCACACCAGCTCCTTATAACTAACCACGTCTTTATAGCCATTCTGCAAAAAAGTGTATACCCAGTCTGTGGGTTTGCTAAATAATCGGACTCCAATACAGTAAAAAAATCCGAAAAACCTGAGTCTTTCACCACTCTGTTGCAGAAATGGCTACTTTCCCAATCATTAAAAAAACAAAGTTGAGAGGCCACAAAATAGCCCTTAAAATAAGGGAGGTTAAGACCTCCCTGATTATAGGGCATGGAAAAATAGAGTGCCTTCAGTCTCACGCGCTTTCTCCCCCATAATAGATCATTAATCATCCGCTCTATCAATCCAAAATACTTGTCCGTGATCCATACAGGTGAGTTGCGCAGGACGTAAAGAACCTGGGGCAGCACTACCATTTTTATTAGAGAGATTCTATCCGCTCTTGCGGGCAGGATTTTTTGCCATATCTTAATTTTGACCCTCAGCTTTTTCAAAAGGGGAATCAAATTGAGTTGTAAAAATTCCTGAGGTTCGGCAGAGACTGAAATCCCCAGGTATTTTATTGAATCGGAAATTGTTAGCTGGTTGTCCCAGTCGCCTCGCAGCTCATCTATAGGGAGGAGAACAGTCTTCTCCCAATTAATCTGCAAACCAGACGGAGCAGAAAAAGAACCCACCAAATCCATTATTCGAGGGAGAGTGGTTTCTGTTTGATGGACAAAAACCAAGATGTCGTCTGCATAGAGGGATACACGATCATGCTTTCCCATTACACCAAAGCCGGACACCTGCAAGTCTTGCCTAATGCTAACTGCTAAGGGTTCAATATAAATGTTAAACAAGAGGGGGGAAAGAGGACATCCTTGACGGGTACCTCTTCCTAGGGAAAAACTCTCAGTGATCGTATCATTGATCCTAATCCTGGCAACTGGAGAGCCATAGAGTAACTGCACCATTGACATAAATCTCGGACCAAATCCCATTTTTTTCATCACCTCCCAGAGAAAAATCCACTCCACCCTGTCGAAGGCTTTAGTAGCATCCAACGACAGGATGGAGCGGGAGCCGCACCCCGGTGATTGAATATTCATAAATAACCTATGCAAATTATGATGGGTGCCTCTCTTTGGCATAAAGCCGTTTTGATCTGGGTGGATAATGGTGGACATAACCCGCGAAAGCCTCCTAGCCAAAACTTTTGATAGTAGCTTAGCGTCAGTATTTAGTAAAGAAATTGGTCTATAGGAACTCATTTCTATAGGGTCTTTATCCTTTTTGGGAATTAGAACAATAAGAGCTTCCATCATAGAGCAAGGTAAACCCCCTCCCTGTATTGCTTGGGAAAAAACCTCTAGTAGCTGGGGGAGAATCACATCGCTGTATTTGCGGTAAACCTCGTATGGAAGGCCATCCATCCCTGGCGACGAGTTCCCCGAGATAGACCCCAAGGCCTCCTGGAGCTCCGAAAGAGACAATTCCTCTTCCAGATACTCTATTTGGGCTTCACTTAAGGTAGGAAGTGGAATCTTCTTCAAGAACTGCGTCGCCAGATCAGATGACAAGCCAAGAGAGGAGCTATATATATGAGAGAAATATTTTAAAAAGGCATCCCTAATTCCTTCTGGGTCTGTTATAATTTCCCCCACTGTGTTACGAATCGAGACAATAGATTGATTTTTCTTATCTTGTTGTGTAATTATCCTGGCTAGAAGCTTACCAGGGCGTCCGGACTCCGAAAAATATTTTAAACCCTTAAAGAATACTCTATGGTTTGCTTTCTCTATTATATATTTCTCCAAAGAACAACTGGCCTTCTGCATCTCTTCCCTGTTATACTCGGAAGGTTGGCTGGTAAATCGTTCAGTTGTGTCTGCAGCAACCTTGACCAGTTCCTCCTCTTTTTTCTTAAATGTTCTCTTTGCTGCAGCAATCTCACTTATAAACACCCCCCTCAGATATGCTTTCAGGGCGTCCCATACTATATTGATGTCAGCAGAGGGGAAGTTCACCTCCCAAAAGGAGGATATCAATAATTTAATGGGCTGAGGGTTATCCATAATAGTAAGCCAGTATGGATTCAGCTTAAATCCTAGCCCCCTGTTATCTTTATTCTCCCCAATGCAAACCTCAACCAGTACGGGCGAGTGGTCCGAGACTGTTCTTACCCCATATCGTATCTTCCGGATATTACGCAAGTTGCTCTCATTAGTAAATGCTAAATCAATCCTAGACATTGCTCTACCACCCCGGCTAACACAAGAGTATACTCTCTTTCCTCCGCCAAGATGTTCCCATATATCCACCACTCCAACCTCCAAGCAAAACTGTGGCAACGGTGAATTACATAAATTCCTCCCTCGATCTACGTCTAGTGTGAATCTGTCTCTGTTCGGGTCCATAACCGCATTGAAGTCCCCCATCAGGACTAGCCGGCATTCTGGCCTCCTTTCAGAGAAAAGCATCAACTGGGTCAGTGGGTACATTGAAAAAGGCGGAGGTATATAGAAAAAGGCAAGAATATAACTATGCCCATGCAGCTTACCATGCAGAAAGATGAATCTGCCCTGATCATCTATGTAAGATTCTATAAGGATAAAATCCACAGAGTTATGAATCAGAACTGAAACGCCCCTAGAGGAGCTGCTAAAAGTGGAGTGGTAAGATTGAGAATACCATCCCGTTGTCAAGCGGGACACAGTTTCTTTAGTGAGATGAGTTTCTACTAAACAAATAACTGCTGGAAGGTATCTTTTTAATGCATCCATAATAGCTTGCCTTTTGACCCTTTCCCCGAGCCCTCTAACATTCCAAGTTACAATTCTAGTGGCCATCCTTCACTACTACGGAAACAGACACGGGGCAAACCAAAAAAAAAAAAAAACGCCCCTACCTGCAAGGTGGGTTCCCTTTCCCCCCTCCCCTTTCCCCCCCATCCCCCCTCTCTATTGATCCGCCCAATCAGCGAACCTCTAACCTCAAGCCAATCTCCCCCCCCCCCCGCTCCATCCCCCCTCCAACATTTCAATCATAATAATGCACGATTTCAAATATCCCTTTGCTCCATCCAGTCCAGCGCTTGCTGTGGTGTTTCAAAAAAAAGAGAAGTCCCATTATGGATCACTCTTAATTTCGCTGGATACTGTAGGGAATATTTAATCCCCTTTGATGCCAGGCGTTTCTTTATCTCTATGAAATTTCTTCTTTTATCCTGGGTCTGCCGAGCAAAATCAGGAAAAAAGAGCAACCTAGTGCCCTGGTACTCAACAGGAGTACATTCTCTTTCTCTTTTCAATATCATATCTCTATCCATGGATGATAATAATTTCATTAAGATTGCTCGCGGCGGCCTCCCTGGAATAGGTTTCCCTCCTGGGATACGATGGACTCTTTCTATCTGAAACATGGAAGAAAAATAGTCACTGCCTAGGTTATGCAAGACCACATCTTTAAGTTGTTCCTCTAAGTGTCGGCCTTCCGCTCCCTCTGGGAAACCAATTATACGGACGTTGTTTCGCCTTGACCTATTTTCAAGGTCCTCTAGCTTATTATGTAGTGCTTGGTTTTCTGAAGCAAGGGACAAAGTTTTGGATTTTAACATATTAATATCGGTTTGCAAAGAGTCCACTGTTTTTTCCACATTAAGGACTCGCTCGCGGATCTTTACCAGGTTCTCTCTTATTACAGAAATGTCACTCTGTACAGACCCTAATTGGATAGACATCTCCTGCACTAGAGTGCCATTGTGCTCTACGGCCGAGAGAATTTTATCCAGAACAAAAGGGTTATGTTCAGTTCGCATCTGAGCGGATAGGTCCTCCCCCCCCTGCTTCCTGATCTACCTCCACTAAACCGTCCTCAGAAAATTCGTCGGTTTGGGGAGTTTTTGCAGATTTTTTCAGATTAACAGAGGACTTTGTTTTGGCTAAGTTCTTTTCATTTAGGAAGGGCGACTTCAAGAACTTATCAATTTTATTCTCCGGGGTCTTGGAGCCCAGTTTTGTTACAGTAGAGTCAATCGACCTTCGTTTTGGGGCCATTCTTTTTTCATTCTCTTTTTTTTTTTTTTTTTTCCCTTCCCGACTCTCCTTTTTTACTTCTTTTTACTTTTTTTTTTTTTTTCCTTTGCTTTAGTTTACACTCTTCTTTATATCCCCTTTACTTCTTTCCCCTCTGCTCCTATTCCTCCCTTTTTACTTCTCTTTATCGGCCCTTTCCTTTCTACTCTTGTACCTCTATTCACCCCTTTAACCCTCCCTCTCCACCACCACACAGGGAGGGGGAACGCCAAATTTCGGCTCTGTGCAGCCGGAAAACTTAATCAAGTAACAATAAAGCCACGATAGTTAGTTTCTCACGTGGCCCGACGAGGGAGACGAGGATCCTCAGGATGACAAAAGATCCAGATGACAGGTGGCCACTTCAGGGAGGAGGAAACTGCAGGCAATCGGTTTTCAGGTGAAGAAAAAATGAAAAAATCCCGCCGATCACCAGCAGGGGGAGCCAGCAGCAAGCGAACCAGGGGGCCGGTGAACAGCTGAGCAGAGAGCGCCGATCCGAACACACGCCACACCGCAGAGGAGAGAAGGCAGCAGAGAAGGGAGACGGACAATCCGGACGAGGGAAGACCCAGGAGCACGGAACACAGAAGAGCAGACCAGCGTCAGGAACCGGAACCAGAGGCCAGAGAGGAGCAACAGGAGCCAGCAACCAGCAGCCAGATCGATAAATAGATCGCAGGGCCCCCTGCACTCAGAACCGCTAACGGCACTGGAGCATGGCAGCACGCTGGGGGCGGTCGGCGCTCAATCAGCGCCCTGGATCAGACGGAGCCGGGAGCTTGGAGGGGAGGAGGCATGCAGGGGGAGAGCGAAACGTGACGTGTTCACGTCATCACGCTACCCTCTCTGTTTTGAGACAACACGGATTACTGGTTGTTAACCCTTCTTGAACCCTGCTACAAAGAGAACTTCTCATCTCTCATTCCTCTTTTGGAGAGGATGAGCAAAACGGTGTAATACCAGAAGGTCCTTGTTGAAAAATTGCTCCAATAATTTTCATCTGACAACGCTGACAGCAGAGTCCATCTTCCTTGGGCAACCGAGGAGGGGAGACAAGGGGAAGACACAGCAGTTCCAACAGAGGCAGGGCAATACTCTCCAAAGCCTGGGACAATTTCATGACCCCCTCCATCCCAGCCCCCTAATCCTAATGTGCAGCCTACTGTTACAAGGAGGGAAAAATTTGGGAAGATGGTGAATGAGTACATAGCAGACCGTGTCAGCGTCCTAGATGATCCCTCAGTGCCTTACAACTACTGAATGTCCAAGCTGGACACGTGGCACGAAATGGCACTCTACACCTTGGAGGTGCTGGCCTGCCCTGCCGCCGGCGTTTCATCTGAGCGGGTATTTAGTGCTGCTGGTGGCATTATAACAGATAACCATATCCGCCTGTCAACTGAAAATGCTGACAGGTTGGCTCTTATAAAAATGAACAAGGCCTGGATTGACCATGACTTCTCGACTCCACCAGAGGAAAGCTGATGAACTTAAAGGCACTTTAAATTTGTTGTTTATAATGTACTGTATACACTGCATTCCCATACACCCCTTCCACCACAAACAAGGGTATATGGTTTAATCTTCCTCTTCTCATCCTCCTCTTCCATCATATCAACATGCTTATTCATTGTATATAATGCCCTCGCATATATGCCCTGGCATATAATGTTTTACAGGGTCAGCTCACCTGCAGACCCTCGCATATAATGTTTTACAGGGTCAGCTCACCTGCAGGCCCTTACATATGTTTTTCAGGGTCAGCTCACTTGCAGGCCCTCGCATCAAAGTTTTTAGAGGGTCAGCTCACCTGCAGGTCCTCGCATATAATGTTTTACAGGGTCAGCTCACCAGCAGGCCCTCACCTACAATCTTTTACAGGGTCAGCTCACCTGCAGGCCCTCACATATTATTTTTTAGAGGGTCAGCTCACCAGTAGGCCATCAATCATAATTTTTCAAGGGTGTATGATGCCCTCCTTTATGTGTAATAAAGGGTGTATTGGAGTGCCGGTTCCTTGTAATTTTTGGCAGCTCTTTTCACTTTTCATACAAATAAATATACAGGAAAGAATGTTTTCTAACAATTTTTCCTCTAAAATCGATTCTATCTTTGGTTTTGTGCGTATTATTGTCAGTCTGTAAAAGTGGCATACTACTCGGATAACATTATTCCGAGCAGCGACCTGGGAGTCCAAGATGTATTCAGACATCCTCCCCATGCTGTCCCCGAACCGTTTCAGTGGTCTTTCCATCAATTTCTGACCTTTTCATGTGAACCAGACACCCTCCCCTCTTCAGAGCAGGGGGTGCCTGGTTTAATGCTCAAATTCTCCCATTGACTTCCATTGTGTTCGGGTGCTCGGAAGATATATATAAAAATGACTTGTCAGGGGGCTCAGACAAGGGCCAATATATATAAAGGGGGCACAATAAAGAGACCGCATAAATATGTGGGCACAGAGAGGAGGCAATATATAAGGGGGAACTATATATAAAATGAGCACAGTGAACAGGCAATATATAAAGAGGGCACAGAGAGGAGGTACTGTATATAACAGGGTACAGACAAGAGGCAATATATATAATGGGGCATAGAGAAGAGACAATAAATAGAGGGGCCATAGACAAAAGGCACTATATGTAAAAAGGGCACCGACATAGGGCACCATATACAGGGGCCACACAGCATGAGGCACTATATATTGGTTTCGCAGAGCGTGCAGCACTATCTATAAGGAGTAACAAGCATATAGCACTGTATACAGAGGGGAGGGGCACCGTGTGTGGCACATTTTTTTTCAGGGGGCATAGTATGTGACATGATTAAATTCTGAGATACAGTGTATGCTGCTATTGAATTTATGGCCATGCTTGTAGCACTAAGAGGTGTTTTTGCTAGTATACAGGGTGTGATATGTTGGTGAAGCAAGAAGCTAAGACAAGTAATGGCTGTGAGAAGTCATCATGGTGGTCTGAACCGGATGGAGAAGAACTCAAGAGGAGATATCACCTGTAAGTCACCAATGCTGTAGTCCCTTGTATGATGATCTACAGTTGATAGGTGGTGGCATTTCGTTTTGAGAAACAACTCTCAGCATACCTTAGCAACTGTTCAAGCCATACTGTGAGCGGTAATTTCACACTGTACAAGCTTTTATGGCAAAGTCTAACTGGTATCTGTACTTAACTTTTTTAAACTGGTGATGTATGTATGTATGTACTATGCTTGATTATGGGGCTTGGTTCTTGGTTCAGATGCTGTATTTATGTACTGAGGTCAATTCTGGCTCTGTATGTATGGTATGAACTTGGTTCTGGTTCCGTATTTGACTTACAGGCTTGCTTCTAGTGCCATATTTATGTAGTTAGCTTGGTTCTGGTTCTGTATTTGTTATTAGCTTCTGATGCTGTATTTAACTTCTAGCTTTGGTTCTGGTGCTGTATTTATGTAGTTAGCTTGGCTCTGGTGCTATATTTGTGTTATGTGCTTGGTTCTGTATTTATACCCAGCATTAGTATGCACCTCTGTAATTGTAAACACACATTGGGAGCCTGCTGGGTTGGGGGCCCACTCAAATATGTTTTGTAACCTTGCCGCCCCCCCCCCCCTCCCCCTTTTCATGCTGAACCCTTAGCTATGCCTCTGCCTTCATATCTTAAAGTAAAAATGGACTGGTCATTTCTCTTTAGGCTACATTTTAGAACGCATCAGGTTTTATCCCAATTCATTTTCAATTGGGCTAAAATAACTGATGGATGTATCAGGTTGCATACATTCTGGTACAAATACTTGACCGGACAAAAATGCACAGCTTGCTGCATTATTTTATTTTTTTTGTCCTATCAAATTACCAGATTCAAAACGGAATTGACAGATCCGGTAATAATTATAATGAAAGTCTATGGATGCTGGATCTTGTTTAATGCGCATGTGTGGGGTAAGGTGGGGGGACAATAAGCATATTATTGCTGTTCTTGCCTGCAATCTCCTACAGGTTATTTCACAGTAAACAATGAATATTAATCAGCTCTTGCATACCAATTTCTACAAGCCCAGCACTTTCCTGCCCTATAGGTGGGACCCCCTCTTCTGCCATCTGCTTTTCCTCCTTTCCCTTCCCACATCATCGAATATTGATAAGAATATGTCATCAGGAACATCCTGCTCCTCCTCTCTCTGCATCTTGAGGACTTTTCTAGGACATGGAGACTCTAAGGGTTGATTTGAAAGAAGTACAGCCAGCAAAAGATGAAGATGGTCATCAGTTAATTTGCACATCTAAATCGTCGTTTGCCGGCTGCAGATCATGCTGTCTGAAGAGCACTCTGCTGCCAGCAAATAATGATTATGTAAGGGGATGAGTGATGGCATTATGGGGATCACTCATCCCCATACTGTGGAAGTGATTGCTGCATGTAAATGCAGTGCTCTACTTCACTGACGAGCAGGCGCTTGTCATAAGGAACGCTTCCTTCCCAACAATCAACTGCTACATTGTTCAGTGTAAAGGGGCCTTAGCAGTTAACTTCTCTTGAGGTAGTGTCCCTCTACACGTTAATTTCTTCTCATAACTATACGGACAAAGTTGGCCACAAATCTTTCAAGATCATGGTGCACGCACATGTCTGTGAGTGCCAGCACATTCGAGAATAACTACAACTTTCTATTGTGGATTGTGGTATGTGCTACAGCGGTGCATGCCAAATCCACGATGTAGATAATTAGAGATGAGCAAAGTTATCAAAAATTCAATTTGGCTGCTTCGATGAATTGCACAAAGAAATTTGATTCATTACCAATTACTTCATCAGGAATCACATTCCATTGTATGTAGCGGGCGCAATGACGGGGAATGGTGATCGCCCTGCCCCCTGTCATTGAACCCTTCAGATGCTGCGTTCAACGCTGATTGCGGCATCTGACAGTCACATTGAAGCCTTTGAGGGGTTAATTGCGGAGAGGCCGTCGCCGCCGTCTTGAATGAAGAAAATCCGTGATTTGGTGTGTTTTCTTCAATCAAGATGGCCGCAACTGCCTCGCCGCAAGAAGGTGAGTATGTGATTTTAGTTTTTTTCCACCATTTCAGGAAAAATTAATTAGTTGTAATGAAGCGCATGGAAATTCGGCTCTGTGACAAATTTAATTTTTCCTGAAATTCGGATCGAAGTCCACTTCATTAACTTCGAATCACTCAACACTCTAGATATTAAAAATATTCTCGCATGTGCCGCTACTCTTGGGGCATTCCCTCAACTCCTATGGTATTCCCTCTGCCCACAAAGAGAGAAAAATACTCAATCACAGTACTTTTGATGCTTGTCCAAATCCATGGATTTGCTTATCAGTACACCACAAAGGGTTAAGTTTTACATGCGCTGCAGAATATAGTAGCGCTATATAAGTGCATAAAATAAATACATTATAAGTAATACATGTCTATAGCTCAATAAATAACTGATAAACCTGTGCTACACTTTGTTAATGGTAAAGTGACAAGCCCATACTTCTTGAATAACATCATTAATCCAGTAATTCTGCCTCTGCATGAACAATAAAGGCCATATTTGATGTTCATGGAGAGCAATGCACCAGCTCATCGTGGTCGCATCATCAGGGAATGGCTAGGGAACCTCAAATGGAGTGGCCTACACTTTCTTCAGACCTGAATCCCATTGAAAACCTATGGGAACAGTTGAGTCGCCGTGTAGAGGCTCATAACTCCAGGACCTCAATGACCTCAGGGCCGCCCTTCAAGAAGAGTGGGATGCCATGTCTCATCAGACAATAAGTTGAATTGTGAACAGCATGAGACGTCGTTGTCAAGCTGTAATTGATACTCAAGGCCACATGACAAGTTTTTGAGACATTGACATTTTTTTGTGTATTCTAAATTTATGTAAATTTTTTTCAATCCATACAGTCCTGTCAGCTCACTCTACCTACTTTAGGCTATGGCTACACGGCATCGTGTGTCGCACAAATGTCACGCAACATTTTATGTAATGACAGTCAATGGTGTTGCACTGCAACATGCTGTGTCGCAATTGCAGAATGTCACATGTTGCAGTGCGACACCATTGACTACCATTTAAAAAAATGGGCGAATTTTCTGCAACAAGAAATAGTGCGACACATTTCGTTGTGTAGCCCTGGCCTTCACAAAGCTGTCCCTCATTCGTGAAACTGTAAGGGTTGACTGTGGTCCTAGATTTTGTAAACTGTTTAATGTGCATTTAACTTCCTGTAGGTCTATATGTAACATTTTTTTCATTAGTAAAAAGTTGTGTAAAATAACACATCACCCCATTGATGATTTTTTAAATACCATGGAGTCATTAGTTCTTCGGTATGCACCGATGTCCACAGCTACAAATCTATATTGGAGTGTCGGCTATCCCCTGGATAGGTCATCAGCATCTGGTCAGTGGGAGTCCAACACCCGGAACCCCCGCCGTTTGAGCTGTTTGAATAGGCACCAGTGTTCCTGTGATCGCTGCGGCCTTCTCCATGCTCACCAAGTACAGTGCCGTACATTGTATAGCGGCTGTGCTTGGTATCGCAGCTCAGCCCCATTCACTTCTATAAAGCTAAGCTACGCCTAGGCCACGTGATCGATGAACATGTCATCACTGGCCTAGGAAAAGCTGAGAGAAGTCCAGGGCGCTACTGTAAGTGCTGCCTTCTCAAACAGCTGATTGGCGGGGGCCCTAGGTGTAGGATCCCCATCGATCAGATACTATAGGTCATCAGTATTAAAGTCTTGGAAACCCTTTTAATATAATAGAAAAATATTTTTTGTAATAAAAAAATTCAGAGCCAAGGTTTGACAGTCTTAATATGTTTTCTGTTCACTCTACTGGCACAATTTGGAAACTGGCAGATTTCCCAAAACTTTTTAGCTATTTGTGTGGTGGGATGTGGGATCAATTCATCATGTAGTAAGTCCTACAAGGTTCTGCAAGTGTCTCGTACTATATCCCTTTAGTGACTAGCCTGTTTTTGGCCTTACTGACCAATCGTTTTTCTATAACTTTTTTATTTTTCAGTCCATATAGCTGTATGAGGGCTTGTTTCTTGTGGGACAAGTTATAGTTTTTAATGGCACTGTTTTGGTGTACACATAACTTTCTGATTAACTTTTATTGACTTTTTCTGCTAGGGAGAAGGGAAAAACAGCAATACTGCCACTGAGTTTTTACGTTATAAATTTTACGTAATTTATGTTCTTTATTTTTTGGGTCAGAGCGATTATAGCGATACCAAATACATATAGTCGTTTTCTGCTTTACTACATTTGTTCAATAAAACCCTTTTTTTAGGAAGAAAATCTTTTTGCATGGCCACTTCCCAAGACTCATAACTTTTTGATTTTTTATTCTATGGAGTTGTGTGAGTGCTTGATTTTTACGGGACAACTTGTCGTTTTCATTGGTATCATTTTGGAGCAAATGACGCTTTTTGATCGCTTGTTATTAAGCTTTCTCAGTAGAAACTAAGTATAAATGAGCAATTCTGTATTTAGTTTTTTTTTATTACGCCATTCAACATAGGGGATAATTTACATGATTTTTGTGTAGTGCGGGTCGTTAGGGACGTGGAGATGCTAAACATATGGGGTAGATTTTTTTTTGGCATTTTTTTAAAACTGAAAAGCGCATTTTCATTGAAAAAAAGGGTTTATTTTTACTGGATTTTTTTTATTTAATAAATGTTTTATTTTTATTTTTAATTTTTTTTTACCACCTAATAGTCTCACAAGGGGACCATTATAGACAACATTTTGATTGATTTTAAAATACAAAGCACTATCCCTAAACTATCCCTGCTGGAAACTACTCAGACCCCAGCCAGCCTTTCCACAAATTGGCACCCCGCAATCTCATTTGCGGGGTGCGGATGGGAGACAGAGGGAGTTGGCTCTCATTCGACTGGGCTGCCATAAAAAAGCGGCATCCCAGCCTAAGGCCCCTTAGTGACCGCCATAAAAAGGCATATGAGTTGTCACTGAAGGGATATAGGATAAGGTTGAAATTCCCATCCTAAGCTAAAAATGCAGTGACGGTAAACTTTCCCTAGTAACTAGAGATCTGTTTTGAGACATAAAATTAAAGGGGTTATCCCATGATTAATGTAAAAAATGAAAATCAGACATCATATACTACATGACACTCTCTAACAAAACTATAACCAGCCCCGTACCTCACATGGATCCAGAGGTCTTCCCATTTATAGCTGTGCTATATTTATATCAAGCTGACAACTCAAGGGGAGTGTCTTTTCTCAGGGGGCATGTCTTTCTTCTGGAGTTCTCTTCCTATCACAGCTTAGGAGGCAATTAAAGGATGAGACTGAGCATGTGCGGCCATCTTAGTAAGTAGAACAAAGAAATAAGAAAAGAAAAACAGCAGGGGGCGCTATACAGATATATTTTATTGAATAACTAAGTGGCTATGCAAAATTTTTCATTACATGCAAAGTATTCAGATCCAGGTGCTGGTTTGAAAACTGTAGAATATTTTTCATGGGAATATTTTTTAAAGAAAAATAAATATATTTAATAAAAAAAATATTAATAAATAAATATTATGTACTCTTACCTTAGAGTCATCATTAGCCGCTCCTCAGGAGCATTGGTTCTTCTGAATTTATCATCCTGTCTTTCAATTCTTTGTGACATATGATGCAGCAGATTGTCAAAACTTTCTATGGTCATCATAGAATTTATCAGGATGTAATCGAAGATCCAGATACAGTACTAAAAATACTCCTTAGGTCATTCGTTTTAAAGTTATTGGGTGAACTCAATACCAACATCTTTGTCTTTCCCAGGCATGTCTTCTTCATCTGGATTTTAGAATTAAAGCATTCAATCCAAATGTACGCAGGCAGCATGGTCTCAAAGAGCAGGAATGATCTGGTCCCAGCTCTATCAACATACAATAGTTGACGTACACGATGCGTACATTTAAGATACATAGTCTGCCAAGGTACTAAATATTTTTGCATTTAAAAGGCAACTCACTAAAAACCAGATCAGCTAAAGTAAACAAAAAAAATGAAGAATATTGGATATAAAGGTGCTTTTTCTAAAGGATCCAGCAAATAGATCCAGTAAATTGCTATCCGTTGAATCAGTTTTAAATTTTTATTACCGGATCCAGTTTGACTGTATACGTGAATGTAGATATGAAAGTAGCCATATTGTGGCTTAAAATATTAGCAGAATAGGACTAAACACAGTATGGAACTGTGTGCCAATCCAACCTCTGCACAACCGATGGTCTCAAACACATTATGAAGGCAAGAAATTTCACAAATTAACTATTGACAAGCCATAACTGTTAATTGAAAACCATTCCAGCTGACTGCCTCATGAAGCTGATTTAAAGAAGCACAAGGGGGCTACTCTGAAGAATCTAAAATATAAAACATATTCTACACAGTTGCCAGCGATAGTATAAGATGTAGCGATAGTATCCCAACCAGTCTATGCATCCATATACAGTTGCAAGAAAAAGTATGTGAACCCTTTGGAATGATATGGATTTCTGCACAAATTGGTCATAAAATGTGATCTGATCTTCATCTAAGTCACAACAATAGACAATCACAGTCTGCTTAAACTAATAACACTCAAATAATTAAATGTTACCATGTTTTTATTGAACACACCATGTAAACATTCACAGTGCAGGTGGAAAAAGTATGTGAACCCTTGGATTTAATAACTGGTTGAACCTCCTTTGGCAGCAATAACTTCAACCAAACGTTTCCTGTAGTTGCTGATCAGACGTGCACAACGGTCAGGAGTAATTCTTGACCATTCCTTCCATTAACAGAACTGTTTCAGTTCAGCAATATTCTTGGGATGTCTGGTTTAAATCGCTTTCTTGAGGACATGCCACAGCATCTCAATCAGGCTGAGGTCTGGACTCTGACTGGTCCACTCCGGAAGCGTATTTTCTTCTGTTTAAGCCATTCTGTTGTTGATTTACCTCTATGCTTTGGGTCGTTGTCCTGTTGCAACACCCATCTTCTGTTGAGCTTCAGCTGGTGGACAGATGGCCTTAAGTTCTCCTGCAAAATGTCTTGATAAACTTGGGAATTTATTTTTCCTTCGATGATAGCAATCCGTCCAGGCCCTGACGCAGCAAAGCAGGCCCAAACCATGATGCCCCCACTGCTATACTTCACAGTTGGGATAAGGTTTTGATGTTGGTGTGCTGTGCCTCTTTTTTTCCACACATGGTGTTGTGTGTTTCTTCCAAACAACTCAACTTTGGTTTCATCTGTCCACAGAATATTTTGCCAGTACTGCAGTGGAACATTCAGGTGCTCTTGTGCAAACTGTAAACATGCAGCAATTTTTTTTGGACAGCAGTGGCTTCCTTTGTGGTGTCCTCCCATAAAATCCATTCTTGTTTAGTGTTTTACGTATCGTAGATTCGCTAACAGGGATGTTAGCATATGCCAGAGACTTTTGTAAGTCTTTAGCTGACACTCTAGGATTCTTCTTCACCTCATTGAGCAGTCTGCGCTGTGCTCT
This sequence comes from Bufo gargarizans, assembly GCF_014858855.1. Lineage (NCBI taxonomy): Eukaryota > Metazoa > Chordata > Amphibia > Anura > Bufonidae > Bufo > Bufo gargarizans. The sequence continues at coordinate 325,084,553 of NC_058083.1, read as the reverse complement.
TGCAGTCATTTTTACAGGACGGCCACTCCTAGGGAGAGTAGCAGCAGTGCTGAACTTTCTCCAATTATAGACAATTTGTCTTACCGTGGACTGATGAACAGCAAGGCTTTTGGAGATACTTTTATAACCCTTTCCAGCTTTATGCAAGTCAGCAATTCTTAATCGTAGGTCTTCTGAGAGTTCTTTTGTTAGAGGCATCATTCATATTACGCAATGCTTCTTGTGAAAAGCAAACCCAGAACTGGTGTTTTTTTTTTATAGGGCAGGGCAGCTGTAACCAACACCTCCAATCTCATCTCATTGATTGGACTCCAGTTGGCTGACACCTTACTCCAATTAGCTCTTGGAGATATTTTTAGTCTAGGGATTCACATACTTTTTCCACCTGCACTGTGAATGTTTACATGGTGTGTTCAATAAAAACATGGTAACATTTAATTCTTTGTGTGTTATTAGTTTAAGCAGACTGTGATTGTCTATTGTTGTGACTTAGATGAAGATCAGATCACATTTTATGACCAATTTGTGCAGAAATCCATATAATTTCAAAGGGTTCACATACTTTTTCTTGCAACTGTAAAAAACTGGGTAGATATATTTAACAAACTACCCAGCTTATTATTATAGATACATTAGATGGCCGAGATGGTTTGTAGGTACAGAGGCAGACCAGTCAGCGAGCTCTTTCCCCATGGATACAACTTCTCAAAGTCGCTACAGGGAACCCCAACAATCAATCATCTTTACGGTATCGCTGCTGCCTGCCACTGTTTTAGCAGGTTATATTTTGCATGTAGCTGTACAGTGGGCCCCCAGAACAACTTTTACTGGTGGGCCCAATGCACTCCAGTCCGAGATTGACCTAACCCCTTCCCTCCAGTCAGTGTTGTAACTTGACCAGCATGCACTTTCAATAATACCAGTCTCTTCTTATGTGGTATAAGGGTCTTTGGGTCCCCTCAGGCTCCTGGGCTCGGTAGCAACTGCAACCTCTGCATCTCCTATAGCTACTCCCCTGATAAGATGAATGAGCAAGTGGATTGTTTTTTGTTTTAATTACACACAAGTCACAAAAGATGCTGAAAGTGGTCCCAGTTCACGTCTATGTATCTTTGGGCACGGCGGATTATGTTGGCTAATGCTGCTTGTGATGCTGCGGATGGCGTTTGTAATGTTCTCCTTGAGTTCATCCAGGGGATGTGGATTGTAGAGGACACTTTCATTTTTTAATTTCCCCACAGATAAAAATGTCATGTGAACAAGTCTGGGGAATGTAGTGGCCATAACCCCTTGCTTACAGTTCGCTCTTCCGTAAACAGTTCATGATCCTGTGCCAGTGAGTTCCGTGAGCTGCGGGATGTTGTCCCATCTTGTTGGAAAAAGCAGGACATTTTTTCTTCTGCAGCATCATTTCTGAAGAGCTGCAAGCAGCATCAGCCAACATAATCCAACGTGCCCAAAGATGCATAGACGTGAATGGAGACCACTGTCAGCTTCTTTTGTGACAAAAAAAAACTATCCAATTGCTCATTCATCTTATCATCTCTGGAGGCGGGCTACTTTTTCATGGGCCACCTTGTAGTTTAACACTTTTTTGTTTAATACATAATTCCATGTATTTTTTCATCTCTTCAATATCAATCTACAATGCAGAAAAAAGAAAAAGAGAGAAAACATGGAACGAAAAGGTGTGTCCAAACTTTTGACTGGTACTGTATGTGCAGAATTTACTATTGTGATGCTTGACATGCTACATATGGCTATAATTTAGACCAGTGTTTTTAATTTCTTTATGTGTCCCTTAGGCTAGAATTTTGAAGATGGTGTAGCTGTGCCGGCCATGGTGCTGCTGCTCCTGTTAGTACTGTTCTGTGTCTAGAATGCTGCTTAATCTTGCATTTAGGAAACTAGGAATAAAAGAAATCTGTACAAAATGTCCAATACCTTTAAAAGAGATGACACTATTCACTCATTTTCTGTCATAAGAGAGATGTGGTTCAATCTCTTTACTGTACTTTTGACAATGAAATACCATACATTCACGCAACCAAACCATTTTGCTTTACATTTTTACACTCCTCTAATACTCTTTAAAGGGAATCTGTCACCTGCTTTTACCATTTTAAGCTGTCACCATCGCTATGTTCACTAAAGTACCTAATTTCCAGCAGTCTTCTTTTTACTTTATTTCGTTTTGTAGTTTTGATATAAAAGCGCTTTTTATGTTATGCTAATGAGTCTCAAAGGTGCCCAGAGGGGCGTTTTTTTCACTCTCCAGTGCCCAGTGACGCCCCCTGCAGTGCCCAAGAATGCTTCCTGATCCTCAAATAACCTCCCACAGCCCGGCAAACGGTTCCGCCCCCTCCCCACGTCATAGAAAACACCAGTACCGCCTGCGGCCTGCGCGATCATCAACCTCCTGAGGGCAACAGCCGCAAAAATCTCACTGAGCATGCGCCGAGCCCAGTCATGTAACCTGAGCGCTGTTGCCCTCAGGACGTTGATGATCGTGCAGGCGCAGGCAGTACTGCGCCTGCGCAGGTTTTCTGGCCGCAGACAGGAAGAAGGAAGGGGCATTTCTATAAGGTAGACTATGACGTGGGGAGGGGGCGGAACCGTTTGCCGGGCTGTGGGAGGTTATTTGAGGATCAGGAGGCGTTCTTGGGCACTGCAGGGGGGCGTCACTGGGCACCGGAGAGTGAAAAAAACGCCCCTCTGGGCACCTTGGAGCCTCATTAGCATAACTTTTATATCAAAACTACAAAACGAAATAAAGTAAAAAGAAGACTGCTGGAAATAAGGTACTTTAGTGAACATAGCGATGGTGACAGCTTAAAATGGTAAAAGCAGGTGACAGATTCCCTTTAAGGGGTTGTCACAGGAGTATAACCCCTTTCCATATGCCCTTTACAGCTTTTTTTGGTTGCTCATCAACATTTTATGGTTTGAATGAAATAGCAAGTGGTCAGTCCTGAAGTAGAATTGTTGTGTTTTTTTTTTTTTTTTATTATGTATTATCTAAATTAGATATACAAAACTGAGGCACTTCTGATATAATAGCCACAGCAATTGAAGGCATACTACCAAACACTTATCTAAAGTAAACCCTTCCCAGACTTTAGATGGGGTCATGTGTTCTGCTTGATAGCACATACTGTATAACGTCTGCCGAAAATGTATTTGAACAGAGTCCTAATCAGGCATTTATTATGCTAGGATAATACTAGATCACACTTTAGCATTTGGCATTGCATAATAAATGGCAAAAAAAAATTGAAATAGTGGAACAAATAATGAGTAATGATTTCAAAGTAGTTTACCATTTACAATTGTAGGATCATTTTAATGAAATGTAGCTAGCTCATTTTACATCTGTTTCCTTCTGTATGGATGTACATGGTTTTCTGCATTGACGAACTACAACAAGTTTTGTTAGAAAAGCATAGACCTTTGTTTTACACTCATTTAGAAAGTTTTAGAGATTTAATCTGTAAGGCTAGATTACCACTTCTTTAGTCTCTAGGGACTAGTCTCTAGGGTCACAGCTGCACTTGCTTTTCCATTTTTTGTTCCATCATAGGAACAGTAAAACGAAGATGAAGTCAGTCATTGATCAGTTACATGATGGATACCAATGGTGCCCATCTGATCCCAATGACTTGTAATGGTTTCCGTTGGGTTCCATCATGGTGTCCATCATCATATCAGAAAAAAATAGCTCAGCATGCTGCAAATTTGACAGATTCTTTAAAAGAGGTTCCAAATTGAACTTCTGATACACATGTTGACCTATCATATAATGTTTTTTAAGTCTCTCTCCCCAAAATTCACCTTAATTGAATTACCAAAAATTTGGATTCAGACGCAGCTCAAAAATTTAGGTCAAATTTGATTAATTTTGAATTGATTCGATCTCTAAACACTAATCAAAAAGCTACAGAATGTTCATTCATTCTGTGGATCTGCATTTCCACAGCTCCAGGTACAAAGTGTGGGATTTGGGGTATAAAATCAGAGTGTCCAGACCATCAGGGACAGTTATAACCCCTACCGCAGTGACAGTTAATGTGCCCGATGCAATCACACAGGCTGAACAACCCTAAGACTGGGTTCAGACCTGAGCGTTCTGAAACAAGCGCTCTGTATGCGCGATTGTACGGGTGTTTACAATCGCGCATACAGAGACAGGCGTGCACACATTGTCGTGCGTTCCCGAATATCTATGTGCGGGAACGCGCGACAAACGCCCAAAGAAAAGCTCAAGCACTTGTTTGAGCGTCGGGCGTTTTACAGCGCGATCGTACGCGCTGTAAAACGCCCAGGTGAGAATCATTCCCATAGGGAATCATTGGTCCTTGCCTGTTGTGCGTTTTACAGCGCGTAGGAACGCGCTGTAAAACGCTCAGGTCTGAACCCAGGGTAAGGCACCTTGCAGACGAGCGTGTCCAGATTAGGTCCGGATGCGTTGCATCTGTGATCAGGGAAAATCGTGCGAGTAGGTATGCAATTGCAGTCAGTTTTGACAGCGATTGCATTCCGATGTTCAGTTTTTATTGCGCGAGTGCAATGCGTTTTGCAAGCGCGTGATAAAAAACTGACTGTAATACCCGGACTTCTTCACTGAAGTTCAGGTTTGGGTTAGGTGTTCTGTATATTTTACTATTTTTCCTTATAACATGGTTATAAGGGAAAATAATAGCATTCTTAATACAGAATGCTTACTAAAATGTGGCTTTAGGGGTTAAAAAAATAAATAAATTAACTCACCTCATCCTGTTGTTCGCGCAGCCGGCATCTTCTTCTTTCAGGAGCTGCCAAAGGACGTGGTGAGCGCGGTGACATCAGCGCAGGTCCTGCTGAATGAAGATAGAAATGGGTACGGATTCAGTGCGGGTGCAATGCGTTCCCCTCACGCATTGCATCCGCACGGAATTCTCACCCATGTGAAAGGGGCCTAAGGGCTTATTCACACAGTCAGTGTTCGGTCAGTGATTTTCATCAGTGATTGTGAGCCAAAACCAGGTGCGGCTGTAAACACAGAACAGGTGCAGATCTTTCCCTTATACCTTATGTCTGTGGAGGCTCCACTCCTGGTTCTGGCTCACAATCACTGATGTAAATTACTGACCACTGTCCATTATGGACCTTCACTTACCACTGTCCATTTACAGACAGCTAACAAAGATCTTAAAAATTGTGTGGAAATTAGGAGTAATCTATCATTTGCTGTGTTTTTGGTGTCAGATTTTGGTTCATGTTGCTGCAACAGATTTCTGAAGTGGCACTCGGTTTTATTATATTAGGCTCAAGTGAAGTGTCAGTAAAATTACACCAGGGGGTTGCCTGGTTTGGAGATTGGACTTTTTTGCTTTAAAAAGTTGCACATCATAAATGAGACATAACACTGTTCTGATGTCTAATCCTGCTACTTCTACTTTTCTGAAAATGGTGAGGCTCATCAAGTGATGTCACGTACAACATCTCTTCCAACATTTTTACACCACAAAACTGGCTTAGCAGATTCGATAAATGACCCTTAAAATAACCGGCTATGCGTTGAAAAACTCCCCTGCACACCCATAACCAGGGGCGTAGGTATAGACAGTGCAGTTGGCAGTCACACTTAGGCCCTTGTGCTTGAGGGGACCATAGCCCCTCAGCCACATAAGCAGACACTAGTATTATAAATGCACTAGGCAGGTGGATGGGCCCTGTTACAGATTTTGCACTGGGGCCCAGGCACTTCAATTTACAACTCTGCCCATAGCACACAGTTAGGCCCCTTTCACACGGGCGAGATTTCCACGCGGGTGCAATGCGTGAGGGTGAACGCATTGCACCCGCACTGAATCCGGACCTATTTATTTCTATGGGGCTGTGCAAATGAGCGGTGATTTTCACGCATCACTTGTGCGTTGCGTGAAAATCGCAGCATGCTCCTCTTTGTGCGTTTTTCACGTAACGCAGGCCCCATAGAAATGAATGGGGTTGAGTGAAAATCACAAGCATCCGCAAACAAGTGCGGATGCGGTGTGATTTTCACGCGCGGTTGCTAGGTGACGATCATTATTATTTTCCCTTATGACATGGTTATAAGGGAAAATAATAGCATTCTGAATACAGAATGCTAAGTAAAATGGGGCTGGAGGGGTTAAAAAAAAATATATATATTTTAACTCACCTTAATCCACTTGTTCGTGCAGCCGGCATCTCTTCTTTCTTCAGGACCTGGATAAAGGACCTTTGATGACGTCACTACGCTCATCACATGAAACTGAACAACAGAACGCAATCGCAGTCAAAACTGTCCGCAATTGCGTACCTACTCGCGTGGGTTTGCTGCAATGCACCGGGACGCATCCAGACCTAATCCAGAACGCTCGTGTGAAAGGGGCCTTACAGTTGCTTATTTCTGAAGCCAAGGAATCATGAGAGAATAATCAATTATCTGCCAGACATGCCTGGCTTTTCCTAGCTTGGGGTTAAGCGCATCCCACTTGCGGCTACTGACGTAAAACTGGACAATCATTTTAATCTGATTATGGAGTTCTATGGAACATTGCTCTGCTGTAATGACAGATCTTAACATAGATACAATAAAAGTGGTTGAATCTGATGGAATTCTAATTAAATTATAACTATTCAAGCCTTTACGCTATGTTTTCCAGCTTCTGAGAGTATTAGTAACAATTTTAGGAATGGCCCGTTTTCTCCTTTGGATCACAATGATTATTTATATCAAAATAGCTCCATCTTCCGATTCCTGATTTCCTGCACAGACTGGGTAAAATCACAAATTCCTTCAAAAATATGAGACAAAATTATTCCAGGCTTTTTCAAATAGAACTCCCTCAGATTTCATTATGGTCAAGAGTCCATCGAGCGCCATTTGTTTCCATCATTTGACGCTCCGGGACTACTATAGTGGAACAAAACAAGGGAAATCAAATAAAGGTGCAAAGATATACAGTAGCTCATCTGAATGCAGGTACCCTTATCTACGTACATGGCATGCATACATTAAAGAGGGGGGTGCACGGTCACTCCTGAAGCTTGATAATTGATCCTCATGATAAGTGTATAAAAATCCAGTAATTTGCTATTAAAATCTTTAAAACTTTAATAGTCATCCATGTTTATAAATAATACAGGTCAACATGTTTTTTGCAGCATGTGATATTGGGAAATCAAAAAGCTGGTGTGAACCCAGCCTAAAAATATTTAGCAAAATTTTAAAAAAGACATCTGTCCATCCAGTTCAACCGATTATCCTGCAAAGTTAATCCAGAGGAAGGCAAAAAACCCTCATCAGATAAAAGCCAAATTTACTCATTTTAGGGCAAATATTCCTTCCCAACTCAAAATATGACAGCCTATTTAAAAAACTCAAATATTGTGCTATGACAACATAGAAATTATATATGAAATATAAACAATTTTGCAAATAAAATATTTTTTAGGCAGTTTTCAATATGATCCCCTTTTTGACAATGTAAGTAGTTTTTTAAGCTGTTAGCAGATAACTGTGCATTGAGTAATGTTGTAGCACCATCTAGTGGATAATAGCAACATTACACATCTCTAAGGACTCACTTTCATGAAATCGGTAGTTAGCATTGTCCAATGCAACAAATCAGATTCCATCTTTCTTTTTTTTCTGGTTTGAAAATAATTGGTTATCTGATTCACTAGTGCAATAGCAACACTATTTGTTTGAACACATTTTATAAATGAAGCCCTTAGATTTTCCTTTTTTAAAGATGCCTTCACACGTGGCAGATTTTCTTGCAGAAATTTCTGCATTGAAAAATCAGTTCCATTCATTTGAATAGGGATTTCTGAAAGCTCCATTCAAGTAAATTGAACTGATTTTTAGTCTCAGAAAGATCTGCTGCATTATTATTATTTATTATTAAAGCGCCATTCATTCCATAGCGCTGTAGATCTGAAAAGAGGTATACATACACAATACAGACAATTGCACTAAGCATGAACAAGACGAGTTACAAACTGTTATAGAAGGAGAGAGGGCCCTGCCTGTGAGGGCTTACAATCTACATGGTATGGGAGAAGGACACAGTATGTGATAGTGAAGCTGGTCAAGGCGGTAGAGGCAGCAGGGTCACTGGTTGTAGGCTTGTCTGAAGAGGTGGGTTTTTCGGTTTCTTTTGAAGGATTCCACTGTAGGTAAGAGTCTAATATGTTGGGGTAGCGAGTTTCAGAGAATGGGGGATGCACGGGAGAAATCTTGGAGGCAAATGTGGGAAGAGGTGACAAGAGGATAGGAGAGAAGGAAGTCTTGTGAGGATCGGAGATTGTGTGTGGGGATGTATCGGGAAAGTAGCTCAGAGATGTAGGGAGGGGACAGGTTGTGGACAGCCTTGTATGTATTTGCTAGTATTTTGAACTGAATTAGTTAGGCAATGGGGAGCCAGTGAAGAGATTGGCAGAGGGGTGAGGCAGAGGAGTAACAGGGTGAGAGGTGGATCAGTCGTGCATCAGAGTTGAGGATAGATTGGAGGGGTGCGAGAGTGCTAGAAAGAAGGCCACAGTGGAGAATGTTGCCATCGTCTAGGCAGGAGATGATGAGGGCATGTACAATTAGTTTTGCAGACCCAAAGTGGAGGAAAGCGCGGATGCAGGAGATGTTTTTGAGTTGGAGGCGGCAGGTGGTGGAAAAGGCTTGGATGTGTGGTCGGAAGAAGAGGGCAGAATCCAAGGTCACTCCAAGGCAGCGGACTTGGTTGACCGGGGAGAGTGTGTAGCCATTGATTGTGATAGAAAGGTCTTTTGGGGGGGTTGAGCAGGATGGGGGAAAGATGAATTCTGTTTTGCCAATGTTAAGTTTTAGAAAGCGAGAGGAGAAGAAGGAGGATATGGAAGATAGGCATTGTGGGATAGGAGGGTGGTGATGTCTGGCCCAGAGAGGTAGATTTGTGTGTCGTCAGCATAAAAGTGATACTGAAAGCCATGGGACTCTATGAGGCCAAAAGTGTAGATAGAGAAGAGCAGGGGTCCTAGGACAGAGCCTTGTGGGACACCAACAGAGGGAATGAGACGAGGAGGTGGTATGAGAGTGGGAAACGCTAAATGTCCGTTCTGTGAGGTATGATGTGATCCAGGAGAGGGTCAGGTCAGTGATGCCAAGAGATGAGAGAGTTTGTAACAGAAGGGAGTGGTCGACAGTGTCAAAGGCAGAGGAAGGTCAAGGAGAAGGAGGACAGTCATGTTTTCTGCTTTTAGCTGTTAGTAGGTCATTGGTGACTTTGGTAAGGGCAGTCTCAGTTGAGTGGTGGGGTCGGAAGTCAGATTGTAGGCGGTCAAAGAGGGAGCAGGAGGAGAGGTGAAAGGGACAGTTCAGAATGGACATGTTGCTTAAGTAGCTTTGAGGCAAATGGAAGAAGTGATATGTGGCGATAACTGGACAAAGCAGAGTGGTAGCATGTTTAAAAGCAGAGGGGAAGACACCAGAGGTTAGTGATAGGTTGAAGAGATGAGTTAGGGCTCGGATAAACACTGTGGTGAGGTTAGAGATGAGGTGGGATGGGATTGGGTCAAGTGCACAGGAGGTGAGATGTGATCTGGAGAGTAGAGTGGAGAGCTTTTCTTCTGTAATGGTGGAGAACCGGGTTTTGGGAGAAGAGGACTGAGCAGTTGTGTAGAGGGTCTGTGGGGACTGTGCATGGAAGCTTTCTCTAATGTTGACGATCTTTTGTTTGAAGTATGTGGCAAAGTCCTCAGCTCAGATGAGAGGGGGGTGGGGGCGCTGGGAGACAGAGAAGGGAGTTAAAAGTGTTAAAAAGTTGTTTAGGGCTTTGGGACAGGGAAAATATGAGAGATGAGAAGTAGGCCTGTTTTGCATCAGCGAGTGAGGATTTGAAAATGTGGAGGGATTGCTTGTATGCGGTGAAGTGATCCTTAGAATGGGATTTCTTTCATCGCCGCTCTGCAGCCCTGGAAGCTTGTCTGAGTTTTTTGGTCAGGTTGGTGTGCCAGGGTTGTCTGTTAATTTTTTGTGTTTTATTACGTATGAAGGGGGCAACAATGTCCAGAGCTGTACTTATTGTGGTGTTATACAGGGTGGTGGCAGTATCTGGGTATTGGAGGGAACAAATGGCAGAGAGTGGCAGAAGAGAGTCAGAAAGTAAGTGAAAGTCAAGATGTTTAAGGTTACTGCAGGGGGGGTGTTAGTGTGTGGACCGGGGGAGCAGCAGAAGAGACCAGTAAAGAGAAGGTGAGAAGGTTGTGGTCAGATAGGAGGAGAGGTGTATTAGAAAGGTTAGATAGGGAGCAGAGGCGGGTAAAGATAAGCTCCAGAGTGTGACCATCTCTGTGGGTGGCAGAGGAAGACCACTGTGAGAGGCCGAAGGAGGAGGAGAGCGATAGGAGTTTAGAGGTGGCTGAGTGGCAGGTGTCAATAGGGATGTCGAAGTCCCCTATGATGATAGCGGGGATGCCGGCAGAAAGAAAGTGTAGGAGCCAGGTGTTAAAGTGGTCAAAAAAGATGGTGGCTGGGTCTGGGGGGCGGTAAATGACAGCTACTCGGAGGTTGGAGGAGGAGTAGATGCGAACAGTAGTGTACTTCAATCGAAGTGAGCGTAATGGAGGGTAGCAGTGGAATTGGGCTGTAGGAGCTGGTGTCTGATAGGAGAAGACCAACTCCTTCACCATGTTTGCAGCTGGGGCGGCAAGTGTGAGTGAAATGAAATCCACTATAAGAGAGTTCAGCAGGGGAGGTGTCAGAGGGTGTCAGCCATGTTTCTGTGAGACCCAAAAAGGAACGTTTTCGAGATGAAGAGGTCATGAATGTAGGAGAGTTTGTTACAGACAGAGTGTGCATTTCATAATGCTCCTGCAAGAGGAACCAAAGGAGCAGGGGGTCAGAGAAATGGTTATTAGGTTTAAGGGGTTGCAGAAATTTGTAGAAGGAGATTTGTAGTAGGAGGTAGAGGTGATAGTGGGGATTTGCTGAGGGGGGCCTGGATTTGGCGAGATATCACCAGCAATCAGGAGAAGCAGAGAAATTGCTAGTAGGTGAGAATAAGAGAGGCAGGATGTATCAGTATGTATTTGGGAAGGAAGTGTTTTACAATACCAAACAGATTTGTGCAAGTGGTCAGGTAAGATGGAGGGAGAGATGAATAGTTCCTTGCTGGGTGAATGGATGTGGGGGTATTTCAGGAGGTTTTGGAAAAGTGGGAAGAGTAAGATAAAAGATAGAAACTTTGTTTGCATTAACTATTTCTGTAATTACCTTTGGTCCAATTCTGGTATAATTTAGTATGTGCACTTAAAAAGAGTTGCACTTGAAAAATGTTGCATGTTGAAAAGACCAAGGTCTGAAAAGACCCAAGGATTTAGATTTATACCACTCAGTGTTCAATCAGGTGTGAACAAGAGGGAAGGGGGGGGGGGTACATTTGGCCTAATTAAGGGAGGACCAGATACAGGGGTGACATAGTTAATGTAAACAAATAATCCATAAATCCAGCAGGGAAAGAGACATTAAAAGTTCTATGCAGAGGGTGCATCTTTTCAACATGCAACTGTTAAAGATGTGTGAATTTTATTCTATATTTTGTATCTCTAGGACTGTAATGAGTTAACTTTTTCTTCTCCAAGTGCCCACCCACCCCCTCTTTGTTTTAAGACTGGAGAAGAGAGGGGGGCAAAGAGCTGTGCTGTGAGAAGTGTCTGATTTCTCATCCTTGTACAGGTGTCCCAACAAGGGAGCTATATAGAGAGTGAAGGAGTGCATAAGCCAATTATATGGCTCGATGATATGTATATATTATTCACTGCCTATAGAGAAGCACCTCTTTGAAGTGTCACATATGACGTATGCAGTATTATTGTTAGAATAGAAGCCATTACAAAATGGCGATGGTAACCAGATGTTTACATTAGTTCACATTCCAAAGTAGGGCCCAGTGCGCAGATGCTGGTGTATTATCTTCTCTCAAGTTAGAAATTGCATTGACCATCTATGTGTCAGCATCTAGTCTCTCAGCCACGCGTGGATATTAACCCCTGGGGGGGTACATTAATTTGGAACACCAGAGTGTATCTTAAATGCCCTAATTTAGGGCGTCTTCATCACAACATCTTTCAAGTGCAACTCTTTAATTGCACATACTGAATTATACTAGAATGTAATATTATGTATATGGAATTCACTTTGTCACCACTGCCTACTGACCATCACCCGATTTTCTCCTCTCCAGGTATGTCTGTATTGAATCTAACTGCTGCATCCAACTTTTCCAGAGTCTGATATTGTCCACACCCTTCATCTTTCCTTCTCATGTTCTGCTGCATGTGAAAGAACCCTAATAAGGCTAGGTTCACATCACCAGTGCTTTTCCAGAATTTCGATATTCAGCATACGGTATGTCAGGCATAAATGGCACCCAATGGATCCTATTGGCTATAATGGAGTTTGTTTGGTTTCCTTTATGGTTTCAGCAATTCTGAAAATATACCACTGCATGCCTACTAGACCCTCCGCCATAGATGTGAACCTAGCCTAACAAATGTAGAAACTGATCATTGAAAAGAGAAGATCATTCTTTTATCCTTCTTCACTCTCTAAGAGCATTTCCACGTCACATCCACCATGGCAGGCTGAAATAGCGGAGGGCTTACTATTAAACCCCTAGTAACCAAGCAATTGTTTAGATTTTTTTTCATCATCACATTCCAAGAGTTATAACATTTTTATGTTGATGTAGTGTTATGAGGGCTTGTTTTTGTAGGAAAAGTTGGAGTTTTTAATGGCATCATTTTGGGGAGCCTATAACTTACTGATTAACTTTTATTAACTTTCTGGAGGAAAAAAAAACAACAATACTGCCGCTAAGTTTTTATGGTATACATTTGATAGTGTTCATTTTGCAGCATAAATAACATAATAACTTTATTCTCTGGATCAGTACGATTGCTGCGATACCAAATACATATAGTTTTTTGATGTTTTACTACTTTTGCACAATAAAAACCCTTTAAAATATTTTTGCATCGCTACATACCAAGATCCATAGCGTTATTTTTCCTACAAAGCTGTGATGTCTTGATTTTTGCTAGACAACTTGTGATTTTGTATCATTTTGGGGTACATAACCCATTTTGATTGCTTTTTATTCAGTTTTTAGGTGGCAAATAAGCAAAAAAAAAATATGCAATTCTGGCGTTTTCTTTTTTTCTTACTGCACTCACCGGGCAATTTTGTTTCGTGATACCAAATATGTGGAGGTGATTTTATGTTTAAAATTTTTACTATGAAAAGCATTTTTTATATGGGAAAAGATAAATTTTTTAACTTGAAGACTTTGATGCATGATTCTTCATTTTTAGATGTGCTGTGTGTGGGAGACATCATGACAGTATCCATCCACTGTGGAGCTCAGTTCAGGGAGAACTTACAATCAGATATGGGGCCTGCAGGGGGAAACTGGTCAAAAATACAGTGCACAAGTCATATAACGTCCAGAAATACATATTACAGCTTCTTCTGGAGAGGCGGATGAATGACACTTTACAAGATCTGGTAGTGAAATCTTGGTTCCATTGGAGGGGGGCCTTCTTAATCTTAGGCAGGTGGGTTTAATGCTATAGCTGATCAGTGTAAATAAAATTGGACAACCTTTTAGGGTCACAAATTGGAGTAAAAGTGAATAAATGGTTAATCAGACAGCTTACATTTAACACTAAGGTAATTTTGGTATATTACGCAAGTACACAAGTGTACAATGTTCATACAATATATTTCCGAAAACATCATACAGTAACTGATGACTTTAAAAATAATATTTTATTTGTTTTATCACTGGTGAAATGTATTACTCTCTGCTCTTCTTGTGTTGTACACACTGTGGCTTGCTTGATGTTGCATGCATGTAGCTGCAGTGCCCCCTGCAGAGAAACAAATTGCTATTTAGCATGGATTCATGAAATGATTTTCTCATTTGTACACACTTAACTTCAAATGAAAGCGGTTATTTTACTCACTTATCATGACTTCCTTCCCTTTCTGTGGGTGGGCAGTAAACGATCAAGCACCTGCATCTTTCAGGATGTACTGCAATTACTTCTTGTAAACCCCTTCCTCCCCTGCATAAAAAATAGTCCCACACATAGCCCCGTAGATGCAGTGCCTTCACAATTTTCTTCTCAACTGTCTAGATAAAACTAGATGTAGAGATGAATGATTTATAAATAAATGAAATGTGTCTAGGCAGCTTCATGATGAAATCAATACACTAGCACTGAATGGAGGGGAAGGGGGCACGGAAGCTACTGAGCATGTCAGTCCATCACTAAATGCAGGAGAAGGTGGACCAGAAGGATAACACTACTAGAGAGGAAAATGTAATGTACACAAAAAACAAGTAATATTTTTTTTATTGCATGTATACTGCACTAATACTTCATTTGAAATACTCTGTCCATTGCATAGTAATAGTTTTAATGGAATAACCCCTTTAAGTAGTATAACATCTTATATGACTAATCGCTGAAACGGGAGGTTAGTCATAATATCACATTCTCGGGCATAATCCTTATCCTTGCTACAGCAGTGTTTTGCCCTAGTAAACTCTCCCACTAGGAGATGTCTCATAACAGGTCCCGGGTGACAACTACTAGCATGTGAGTTACCTGACACCACCTTCCCGAACAACTGAGTTTCTGTTTTACTTGTTTTATCATTACCAGCCAATTTTAAATGAAAAAGCTAAATAGAGTGAGAATCTAAACTAGGTGAATTTCAAATATTTCCCAGTATTATTAATAAGGTAGGAAACAAAATCCAACAATGTCCATCTCCAGATGAGGAGGACTTCATTGTGTACTGTCTATACCAATGGGCAGGGTCGGACTGGCCCACCAGAAAACCAAAAGGATCCTACGGTGGGCCCAAGCTCTGACAATAATGGCTCCCTAATAAAACAGGGCACTTAAGGTCCTAAATACACAGAGGGTGGGCCCTCCGAATCATTTACTCTGATGGGTCCAAGGGATTTCAGTCTGACGTTGCCAATAGGAATTAGTAACCAAAGGATTAGATTCACAAAAAATAACATTCTCCTTCCATCAATTTATTTAAATGTTCAATAATGATGGAGAAAATGAGGCCCCCATGGGGCACCCCTGTATTTTCGAGTAAAACTGAACATTGAAACCAAAGTAATTGTGTTGCAACAAAAATATGTCAAAATAAATTGTTTATGCTCATGCAAATACCCTGAGTACTTATATAGCTCTTTCACCAGTGCAGTCATGGCTCTATCATGGGGAATGGAAGTGTATAGGGCAACCACGTCATGTGTCACCCAAATACAACCCCTCCCCCACACCAGAGAATTCATAACTCGCAACACCTTACTTGAGTCTTTAAGGAATCCTGGCATCTTTTGTACCAAAGGCTGGAGTGTGGAGTGGTCTATCAAGCCTCTGGCAAAGATGTTCAGGCAGGGAATATAGGTCTCATCGGTAAGGGAAACATATTCTTATGTGAATTTCGGAGAGCATGAAATGTAATTGGTTTTAATCCATCAAAGGATTCCAAAGGATTTTGTTTGGAAAAAACTTCCAATGGTTCTCCCTCACACAACGTCCCTCAATGGTTCTTCAACTGTTCCGTTGGGTCACAATCCTTTTTCGTTTAAATAGTAAAATGAGAAAGCATGTGTACAATTTCTCTTTCAGACAAAGCCCTTTATTCAGGAGCCGGATGGTTATATAATGAGGATTATGCCAGAGAATTTGATCTTATGACTAATTGCCTGTTACAGCGAGGTTGTTCTCCATACACCATCTCAGCAGCAGGTAAGAAAGCAGGTTTAAAGGGAACCTGTCACCTGGATTTTGGGTATAGCGCTGAGGACATGGGTTGCTAGATGGCCGCTAGCACATCCGCAATACCCAGTCCCCATAGCTCTGTGTGCTTTTATTGTGTAAAAAAGCGATTTGATACATATGCAAATTACCCTGAGATGAGTCAGAGCTTGAAATAAAGATTCTTCTCTGGTCACACAAGTAAGATATGACTCTTATGTTAATTTGCATAAAAGGCGGGAAGTACAAAAATTCATAATACTTATTGAATTTGTCTGCAAATGAAATTAAAAGTGTAATTTCTATGATTAGGGTAACACAATGAACATTTAGAAACCCTCAGTGAGGATAGTATAGTAGAGGTGACAGGTTCTCTTTAAAGGCACAACAACATTATTTAAATCATAAAGCTGGGTTCACATCACGTTTTTGTCTTACATTTAACATATACAAAAAACGTATATGTTAAATGGATGTCTCCATGCCATACAGTAGCTACTGTCACCTTAAGGCTCCACCAAAAAATATATATATATACGTTAACGTATGAATTTACTGGACAATGCGGGATGAAAAAGTGTAGCGTATTTTATTTCCCCAAAGCTTATGTTAGACGTACAGCAAAACCGCGATGTAAACCCAGCCTAAGAAACCTCTTATGAAGAGGGATCAAGGAGTGGTTTTTGCCACTAGCTGTAGCGTTGGCTACTATCCAGTCATTAGTATTATCAAAAAATACTTTCCCACAGGGATGTAGACCTAAAATGAATGTGATCAACAGGTTGCCGTTTCGTACCTAAGAGAGCAGTCATTTTAGGCAACCGTTTAGCACCAATACTTGATTGGATACTGTAGGTTCATACAAATGTGGTGGCCCAAGATAAGATGTGCATTGTGAAAGTTATATGTTTAAGTCGCCCCAGATTAACTCGTATAGTACTGGGGGGTCTTATAAAATTAAATCTTTCATCAATTCTGGCACTACACATGGTATATTGCATTAACTGTACTACATGTAAATTGCAATACCTGGGGTGTACCACAAGACAATTAAGGAAACAGTTTGCATTCGTGGGATATACCAGTTTCCAGGGACTAGAAATGTGCTGACAGCATTGCAGAATTTTATGACATGCCATAACAGTAATGTGAACCTTCCAAGTGGTTGGGATAGAAAGAGTAATGAGGTTCGAATGGGGGTGGGGTATGAAATCGTGAAGCTTTGTGGAGCCTCAATTCGGAAAATTGCCACCCTAGGGGGTCCAATTTACATAAAGATACAGTGTATTTTTATTGATAGTTTTTTCCTGCGGTCACAGACAGTATGAATTATGATTAGAGCAATGATAGTTGTTTGCTACATCCAATTAGATGTGCACCATATAGGGTTAACATATACCTTCATTAATGTGCTGATTAAACCACTAAAGTTTATGCCATGACTAAGGGTCCATTCACACGTCGGCAAAATGGGTCCGCATCCGTTCCGCAATTTTGCGGAACGGGTGTTGATCCATAAAAATTCAATGGGGCCGGAATGTGCTGTTCACATCCGCATTTACGGATCCGCAGTTCCGTTATGCAAAAAAATAGAACATGTCCTATTCTTGTCTGCAATTGTGGACAACAAAAAGGGATTTTCTGTGAGAGCGCCGGCGATGTGCGGTCTGCAAAATGCGGAACGCACATTGCCAGTGTTCATGTTTTGCGGATCTGTAATCAATATGGAACACATATGGACGGGTGAATGGACGCTAAGGATGATAGGTTTCATCCAAAATGCGTAGGTTTTTGTCCACTTTTTTGTACATGTTTTTAAAAAGATTAAATAAAGTATTGATTTTTTATTGACGAATGTGGAGGGTTTTACATGTTTTTGGGGATTTGGATCCTCTGGATCACCACTTGTATGGGTCACTTGATTGTGATGATGAAGAGATGACCTGAAGAACAGTATACTTTTTTTTGTATAAAAGGTGGTTGTACAGGTAAATGATTCATGGGGTGAACTTAGCTTTACACTCATGGCTTCTCCATTTTGGCTTCATTTTTGTTGAATGAATAAGGCTACTTTCACACTTGCGGCAGAGTGATCCGGCAAGCAGTTCCGTCGCTGGAACTGCCTGTCGGATCAGGCAATCTGCATGCAAACAGACAGCATTTGTAGACAGATCCGGATGCGTCTCACAAATGCATTGCAAGAACGGATCCTGCTGTCAGCAGGAATCCAGCCCGGCATACCACTGACCCCTCACGGCCGCGGAACACGGCCGTGTGCATTCGGCCTAAGACTAATAGTAATACCTGATAAAATGGTCATCGATCAACATTCTCCATATGTCTGCTTTTTATTTTTTTAGGCTGTTAGAAGGCATAGAAATTTGGAAGCTATTGTTCAAATTTTTTAAACCAATTCAGTTATAAAGTGATTTTGAGGGGCTTATGTAATGGAAAACACCCATAAATGACCCCATTTTAGAAACTAAACTCCTCAAATTATTTAAAAACTGATGTTACAAACTTTGTTAACCCTTGAGGTCTTCCACAAGAATAAAACGAAAATGGTAGATTTTTTACGTTAATTATTTTTTTCTTTCAATACAGCAAGGGTTAACAGCAAAATAAACCTCAATATACAGTACTCGGATTCTGCGGTTTACAGAAATATCCCATATGTGGCGGTAAAGTGCTCTATGGGCACATGGCAGTGGTCAGAAGGAATGGAGCGACATATGGATTTTGGAGGCAGATTTTACCAAAATGTTTTTTAGGCACCATTCTGTATTTGAAGAGACCCAGACGTATACCTACAGTGGAAACCCTCAAAAAGTGGAAACTACACCCTTCAATGAATATATTAAAAGGGGTACTGACCACTTTGACCCCCTAAGCATTTTACAGAAGTTGGAAACACTTGGCTGTGAAAATGTAAAGTTTTGTTTCTTCCACTAAGGTGTTGCTTCAGCCCCAAATTCTTTTCATTTTCACAAGGGGTAACAGGAGAAAAAGCACCCCATAATTTGTTACCCATTTTCTCCTGAATACAGCAACACACCATGTGTGGTGGAAAACTGCTGTGGGGGCACATGGCAGGACTCAGAACGGAAGGAGCGATTTTTATTTTTTAAGTGATTGTCTTATGTGGGGACCCATTTTTTGCGGGATGAGGTGACAGTTTGATTGGTCCCGTTTTGGGGTACATAAGACTTTTTGATCACATGGTATTACACTTTTTGTGAGGCTGTTTAGGCAGTTTATTTCTTTTCTTTTTACAGCATTCACCTGAGGGGGCATATAATGTGATATTGTTATAGTGCAGGTTGTTACGAACGCGGTGATACTTAATATGTCTATCATTTTTATTGTTGTTACATTTCACACAGTGAAAGCATTGTTGAATAGAATAAAATTTAGTTTTTGTGTTGCCATTTTCTGAGAGCTCCATTTATTTTTTATTTTTTGGGCGATTGTCTTAGGTAGGGGCTCAATTTTTGCGGGATGACATGACGTTTGATTGGTACAATTTTGGGCTAAATACGCCTTTTTGATCGTTTGATATTACACTTTTTCAGAGGCAACGTGACCAGAAAATGGCTTTTTTGACACAGTTTTTATTTTTTACAGCGCTCACCTGCCGGGTAGGATCATGTGATATTTTTATAGGGCTGGATCGTTATGGACACGGCTATACCTAATATGTCTACTTTCCTTTTTTTCCCTATTTCTTACAATATTTTTCCTTTTTTTTTTTTTTTTTTTTTACTTGAAACTTTAAATTTTTTGCAAAACTTTATTTTTTTGACATCTTTTTTCACTTTATTTTTGTCCCACTCTGGGACTTCAACTTTTGGGTGTCTGATCCCCTTTTCAATGCCTGCCTGTGAGATTAAGGGGGCTGGATCTCACAGGCTGACACGAATGACGAAACCCACAATGCGTCGTGAGTTGAACCAGCACTGAATCCGGACCCATTCATTTCTATGGGGCTGTGCACATGAGCAGTGATTTTCACGCATCACTTGTGCGTTGCGTGAAAATCGCAGAATGCTCTACTTTGTGCGTTTTTCACACAACACAGGCCCCATAGAAGTGAATAGAGCTGCGTGAAAGACACAAGCATCCACAAGCAAGTGCGGATGCGGTGCGATTTTCACGCACGGTTGCTAAGAGACAATTGGTATAGGGACCCGATCATTATTATCTTCCCTTATAACATGGTTATAAGGGAAAATAATAGCATTCTTAATACAGAATGCATAGTACAATAGGGCTGGAGGGATTAATAAAAAATAATTGAACTCCCCTTAATCCACTTGTTCGCACAGCCCGGCTTCTAACCATGTTAGAAGGGAAAATAATACAATCTACACAACACCTAACCCAAACCCGAACTTATGTGAAGAAGTCCGGGTTCGGGTCTGGGTGCCAAACATGCCGATTTTTCTCCCACGCGTGCAAAACGCATTACAATGTTTTGCACTCGCGCTGAAAAATCACGCATTTTCCCGCAACGCACCCACATCTTATCTGGCCCAAAATAATGACGCCCGTGTGAAAGAGGCCTAAGGAAGGCATCGTGCTGCCTTCCCTGCCATCGGGTCCCTGTCACAGCAGCGCGGGGACCCGATGGCCACCCCTCACCCCACAGGATACCGCACTTGCAAGGGTTAATGCGCCGGCATCAAAGTTTTCACCGCTGCCGACCCCTGCAGCTGATCAGAGCGCTGTAGCTGTACGGCGTTGGTCTTTTTTACCCTGATGTGCGGCACTGGTATCCTATATGTTAAATTAGCGATTTATATGTTTTCACCCTTTCCTGATGCAGTGATGTTCGTTTTTTCGCTCCCTGCCTTCCCAGAGCCATAACTTTTGCGGGACAAGTTGTACTTTTTAATGCCTCCGTTACACCATTCACTGTATGGGATACATTTTTATATTTTAATAGTATGTGCATTTTTGCACGTGGCAATGCCCATAATCTTTTTATTGTTTTTTTATTTTGGAGAAAGAGGGGTAATATGAATTTTTGTATTGTTTTTACTTTTATCTTCATTTTTCTAAACTTTTTTTTACTTTTTGTTAGGTCTCAAACTTGCAATTATCAGATTGCAATTTGTATAGAATAATGGAATTTGCTCCATTATTCTTTAAAGAAATAGGCATACTACAGTTCAGTGTTGCCACCTGCTGGCCTGAACTGTAATATACAAGTAATTAGTCTAGAAGCCTAGTACAGGTTGTAACTCATTACATGCATAGAACGCTTTCCCTGATCTCCTGATCTTGACCACGGCATCTGAGGGGTTAAATGGCCGCGGTCAGCATTACCGCTGATCGCAGACATTAGCTGCATTAGCAGCAGGCAGCCGGCGGCTATCGCGCCATCTATAAAGACCCAAGATGAAGGGGTTAAAGTGTTGGCAGATCTCTCCCTCACAGTTTCCCTGCACAGCAGTGTCATGGCGACCCAGTATAGCCTCATTCATGTGAATAGGGTTGTGCTGTACTCCTTCACATTTTAGCTATCACAATTTGGATCTTGTCAACATCGCACAGATTCTTAAGCTAGCTATACACATTAGTTTCTTGCTGGCCAAACCCAGGTTCAGCCAAACACTCTAATATGTATGGGGAGCTCCCAACAGATAATGTCAGGGGACACAAGGATCTGGCGAAATTCATATTTTCACCAGGTCCTTTAGTTCTGGCGGGAGATAAGCCGCCAGAGGTGTCTGGCAGTGGCTTTATCCACTTTTTCCATAGAATACACACACACATTTGACTGAGCTGAAACTGTATGGGGTAGCCGGGAGGGAGTCAGGAGAGACAGCTGTCATCCGAACGATCGGCTATTGAATATGGGTTCATTCACGCGTCTGTATGTGTTTTGCACGCGGATCCGCAAAACACGGACACTGGCTATGTGCGTTCCACATTTTGCAGACCACACATTACTGGCACTCTCACAGAAAATGCCTTTTCTTTTCCGCAATTGCGGACAATAGGACATGGACCCATTTTGCGGACGTGTGAATGGACCCTATGTAGGGGCGCCCTTTTGCTTTCCAACCTTAAGGAGATGTCTCACTTCAGCAAGTGGCATTTATAATGTAGAGAAAGTGAATACAAGGCACTTATTAACGTATTATTATCCATATTGTTTGCTTTGCTGGCTGGATCATTTTTTCATCACATTATACACTATTCGTTTCCATGGTTACAAACACCCTGCAATCCATCAGCGGTCGCCGAGCTTGCACACTATAGGAAAAAGCACTAGACTCTCTGGTGGCTGGAACTGTTGGAGCACACAGACTAGTGCTTTTTCCTATAGTGTGCAAGCACGGCCACCGCTGCTGCATAGCAAGGTGGTCATAACCCTTGGATATGAACATTGTATAATGTGATGAAAAACTGAATTCAGCCAGCAAAGGAGGCAATCTGGACAATCACAATGCATTAGTAAGTGGCTTGTATTAACTTTGTCTACATGATAAATGCTATTTGCCAAAGTGAGACAACCCCTTTAAGGGGCTTCAGAGCAGTCTGCCCCCTCACAGCAGAGTGCCACTGTGTCACCAGTCTCAATAAGTGTGTACCTTTAAATGTCTCCTATACATCAGATGACTCGGTTTGCTCCAATTTGCTGTAGTCCTCAATCCGTTTTTCCATTACTTCACGGATTAACACTGGAAGTTATAAGAAGAAATTAGTTAAAACAAAGATCATTTTCCATTGACTGCAATTTTGCTCTGCTAATCAGACAGTATCATGGTGGCATGATTTCTTAAAGTGGATCTGTCGGTGCGAGGGTAGCATAGTACAGCTATGGGTCTGTACTGCTAGTAGCCAAAATGGCACAAAAATGTGCCGTTTGGCTTAGGCCTCATGCACACGACCGTTGTTTCATTCCGTGTCCGCTGTTCCATTTTTCGGCGGACCCATTGACTTTCAATGGGTCCGTTGAAAACTCGGCTAATGCACTGTTTGTCGTCTGTGATCCGTGGTTTCAGTCCATCAAAAAAATATAACTGGTCCTATTTTTTTCACGAAAAATGGTTCGCGGACCCATTCAAGTCAATGGGTCTATGAAAAAACACGGAGGCACACAAGATTGTCACCCGCGTCCGCGCGTCCTAGTCCGTTTTTTTTTCCTATCATTTGCATGGCAAACTTGACTCCAAAAATAAAGGAAGACACGCGGAAACAAAAACGGAAACGGATCACGGAACAACGGAACCCCATCATTGCTCTTGTTACACCCAAGCTCCACTCCTTTATGTGGCCAGCCTCTCACTCCCTGCTTGGCCACTGTCTGGCCCTGTCAATCAAAGCAGCCAACGAGGGGCTGGCCACAGAACTGAATGCAGCTTGGGTGCAACAAGAGCAATGGTGACTCCCTCATTGCACCAAAAGGTGTGATTAGCATATTTATAATTCAGGAACGGAGCCTCGGATGCACAAAAGAAAAACAGTGTTTTAACCCTTTCACTACCAGCGGATTACATGTACGGCGCTGGAGTGATAGGCAAACATGGCGCCCGCTTGCACGTGCAGCGGGCGTCATGGCCGGCCAGATTGCAGGCCAACATAAGAAACGAGCAACAGACGGTAATAAACTCATTTTAAAAATACATGATTGTTCAAAATGAGCTTCAATATCATTACAAAAAGAAAAAGAAAAACCTGTTAAAAAAATATATAAATTTTTCTTTTTTAAATAAAAAAGTTTAAATCACGCCCCTTTCCGTATAATAAAAAAATAAATGCCTAAATAACAAAAAATATAAACATCATGGGCATCACCGCGACCGAAAAAGCCTGTACTATTAAAATCTAAAATTATTTTTCCAATACGTTGAATGATGTAACTGAAAAAAGGGTCAAAATAGCCAATTTGCCTTTTTTCATTGCTTCTCTTACCCAATTTTTTTTAATAAAATGCGATTCAAAAGTCACACACACTCCAAAATGGTATCACTAAAAACTACAGATTGACCCGCAAAAAATTAGTCCTCACCCAACTCAGTAGATATAACTATAAAAAAGTTATGGGGGTCAGAATGTGGTGATGTAAAAAAGCCTTTTTTTCAAAGTTTAAATTTATTTCTACACTATTTAGACCTAAAAAACCTATACATATGAGTTTTGCTGCAGTTTTTTTTTTTCCCCAATTTCACCCCATTTGGAATAACTGTTTGATAGGGAGGTCGCTGGGGACAGATTCCCTTTAAGTGAGAATTCCTGTTTAAAGAATATGGGTCAAATGTTAGAAAATTATAAAGGCTTTGAAATAAATGGCTGTTCATATAACGCCCAATGGTCTATCCAAGGGCCAAAGTGAGGGACATGACCCTTACATCCTTTAGACAGAATAAGGACACCTCTTCTCTTATCTAAAATACATTTGACTTAACATATTCCATCTTACTGTCAAGCATGGTCCGGCCCAGTTCATTCCCCTCTAGTTTTTTGATCACCTCAGCCATTAGCCATGGCATGAATCCCGTCTCGACATCTGTGAAGAACATAAATACACTGTTATGTGGAAAGTATGAATAAAACACAATGAAAGGCAAACATGAAAAAAGCCCACAATAAAATGAAACTATGATCAGTAGATTTCAGGCAACATCTATTCAAGTCTTGAATTACAGAAATATCATTACAAAAAAAAGGTATACGTAAACGGTCGCGTGAATGGACCTTTAGACTGTCAGCCAATCCCTTTAATAAATAATGCACTGTTTCACCTTTACAAACCTCTTTCCACAGGATCATAGAAATATCCATTGTCCCTCAAGCAGCTAAATACAGAAGGAACAAGATCAGCCAGGTACTGCTGGGCGAACGCCCTAGCCGCCACTTTCTCTGCAGTCTCCTTTTCTTTCAGAAGCATTTCTCTCTGTTGCTGTTTCCGCCGTTCCTGCACAGAACAGAAATGATAGCTTGTAGATTTCAAATACTTAGGCATTTATTTGGTTGCTGGCACTGATTGGAATGTCTTAAAGGGGTTGTTCCATCTGAAGTTTTATGGCATATCGCTAAATGTCCAATAGGTGTCCTATTACAAAAAACGGACCCCACTGTGAAAGGAGAGGATGCCACACATGCTTGGCTTTTTCCTTTCACTGCTGACGTATAGCTAAAATAGCGTGGTACCGTGTTAGCCAGAAAAACCTATGTGAGCACAGAGGTTCCTTTGTCAGGCAGTTTACACATGAATCTACGGCCTGTGCTCTGAAAGCTAATTGTTAGCCAATAAACGTATCACTGCTAGAATACAAGATACTAAAGTATTTAACATCCAAAGACTTCCAAAGTAGTTAGGGCAGCCATAGGTGAGACCCGCACCTATCAGACATTTATGGGATATCCTATCACTATGCCATACATGTCCAGATGGGACACCCCCTTTAAGTGATCCTATTGGATTTGTACCTTTTCCTCCCTATGCCTTCTCTCCTGTTCCTCAAGTCGTTGCGCCTCAGCAAGCTCAGCATTACGCAGCTCCTCAAAAGCGCGCTGCTGTGCCCTTAAGTTTGCCAGTTCTTCTTCTTCCATTACTTCCAGTAGAGCCTGCTCAATTGTCTTCCCAATCAACACTTCCAGGATGGGCTTTACCTCCAGATCAAAGTCAAAAAGCTGAAAGAATAGTATAAAATATAAAATATACTTATCCACAACATGGGCAGCGATATTAGCATTTTACCTCTTTAGATACGATTATGAATTGCTTTCAAATTCTACATAAAGCTTTATGTGTGTCGTCCTATACTCATTTTATGTGACATGGAAGGCTATCCCAGGAACAGATTTTACCTGTTGCGTGGTCTGGGATAGTTTTTGCAGTTTTATAACATTTGCTATTAAAATGTCAGTTTCTGGTATCAATCACCCACTATTAGTTATGCATTAAAGGGGATTTCCAGCACGATTCAATGTGCTGAAGCCTCTTCCTAGGCTACAGATTGATTGGTTCATTGGCCTATGTACTACTCAGAAGCATTCAAATGAATGGGCCTGGGCTGCACTACCAACCACAGCCACTATACAATGTACGATGCTGAGATTGGTATGCTGTGTGCTTTCAAACAGCTGATTGGCAGGGGTGCCGGTAGCTGGATCTCCACCGATCTGATATTGATGACCTATCCTGAGAATTGGTCATCAATATTGAATATTTAGCGTAGTTAACATGAGGATTTTCTTGGAGGTCATAAGGCACAGTGCATACATTCAAAAGATGTAATGCTATTAAGGTGGAATTACACATGCAGAGGAGCACCCAATCATTCAGTGGTGGTGGAGCGCTGTATTTACATGCAGAGATCACCTCCACAGTATGAGGAGGAGGGATCGCTATTGTGATCGCTCGTCCTCATGTAGCTGCATTGTTTGTGGGCAGCAGATCACTGCTTAGACAGCACGATCAGCTGCCCAGAAACAATATTTTAGGTGCCTGCACGAACAACAGGATCACCTCACAAACAAACATTTCGCTTGTTCATCAAGCACCTTTAAATAGGCAGATTGTCAGGAATGAGCATTCGCCGGAACGGTCGTTCATGATAATCTGCCCAACTATTAGGACGTGTAAACCCGCCATTAGCCCCAGAATTGGGATCCCCACCCATCAGACATCCTTTGATATGCTCAGTGTACACAATTTGACAGTCCCTTTGTTTGTAGCCTGTCATTTGTTTCCAAAGATTATCAGAAATGGTAGAAATGCAATATATTTTAAAATTCATCAGCATAAATACCATGCACTGCAGCCATGTCATTTCACACTGAGGTTATTACATGGCAGACATACTGACTTTTGCAACATAATCTATTGTGCTGTTTAACAGGATTGCAGAAAACACAAAAGTGCCATGTTTCGCTTTTGCTTAAAGAGGACCTTTCACCGCTCCTGACATGCCTGTTTTAATAGCTTCATGCATTCCCCATGTAATAACGATTCTAGAACATCTATTCTCATGTCTGTATGTTGTGCTATTCCTTTATTATTTCTACTAGAAGTTATGGATGAATTGCTAGCAGTCCGCAGTAAGGGTACAGAGGGGAGGTAACCAATTGGGGGTGTGTACCTGCACAGACTCACTCTATCCAATCAGGGCTGCCATTGTCAGACTGTGCAGGTACACCCCCCAACTGGTTACCTCCCCCTCTGTACCCTTACTGCAGACTGCTAGCAATTCATCCATAACTTCTAGTAGGAATAATAGAGGAATGGAACAACATACAGACATAAGAATAGATGCTCCAGAATTGTTATTACATGGGGAATGCATGAAGCTATTAAATCAGGCATGTCAGGAGAGGTGAAAGGTCCTCTTTAAGCGTACATCGCTTGCCTAGGACTTCGAGACCACTATAGTGGTTATAGATATTTACTTCTCCTTCCAGGATCTGAGTTGCAACATCAGCCCCAGTCTTAGCTGGGATGAAGAGGGGTGTGGGTGGTCTGTCCAAGAAGGCATCTGTCTGGCACTCTATGTCCTTCTCCTCAACACGGTCACTGAGTTCTTCTAAGTAAAGCTCTGAAACAAAGACAACATAGAACAGGGATAACAAGTCAGCCATCTGCTAGGCCAATATTAATGATAATTAGATTCTCTTGGACGTCGCCATACACAGTGCATCCATTTGAAAGATTTAATGCTGTTGTCCCATAATTAGGATCCCCACCCATCAGACATTCTGCAGACATGCCATCAGGGTCATATCACACAGGCAGATGCTGCCATTACAGTCATGACTTGGCCTCAGTGGTATACGGCTCAAGACTACTGAGGACAGTGATTAGCTTCACAAACACATGTGATGAACTGGCATCTCAGTGCTGCAGCAAGGAAAACCAAGGCCAGCAGGGTAGATGAAAATATTCGAATAGCTTCCCTTTCTTAAAACTAATAAATGCATCAGAAAACTCCTTTAACCCCTTCTACCCCGGGCCAGTTTTCGCCCTCCTGCCCAGGTAATTTTTTTGCAAATATGATATGTGTCACATCACTGTGGTAATAGCTTTGGAACACTTTTATTTATCCAAGCCGTTCTTCATGATATTCAATATATTTCACCTTTATTTATGAAAAAATCCAAAATTTATCAAAAATTTAAAAAAATGTCTCTGCTTTTAAAACAGAAAGTGATACCTCATAAAATTTTTATTACTTAACATTCCCCATATGTCTACCTTATATTGGCATATTTTTGTAAATATCTTTTTTTTTTTAGGACGTTTAAAAGGCTTAGAAGTTTAGAAGCAATTCTAAAAAAATTTAAGAAAATTTCCAAAACCCACTTTTTAAGGACCATTTCAGGTATGAGGTCACCTTGTGAGGCTTACATAGTAGAAACCCCCCTTAAATGACTACATTGTAGAAACTACACCCCTCAAGTTACCTAAAACTGATTTTACAAACGTTGTTAACCCTTTAGGTGTTCCACAAGAATTAAAGGAAAATGGAGATGAAATTTTAAAATTTCACTTTTTTTGTAGATTTTCCAATTAAATCCATTTTTTTCTTTAACACATCAAGGGTTAACAGCCAAACAAAACTCAATATTTATTACCCTGATTCTGCGGTTTACAGAAACACCCCACATGTGGTCGTAAACTGATGTAAGGGCACACGGCAGGGTGCAGAAGAAAAGGAGCGCCATATCGTTTTTGGAAGGCAGATTTTGCTGAACTGGTTTTTAGATGCTATGTCCCATTTGAAGTCCCCCTAATGCACCCTTACAGTAGAAACTCCCAAAAAGTGACCCCATTTTGGAAACTAGGGGAAAAGGTGCCAGTTTTGTTGGTACCATTTCTGGGTACATATGATTTTTTGATCATTTATTATTACACTTTATGGGGCAAGGTGACCAAAAAAATTGTTAATTTTGGCACAGTTTATATTTATTTATTTTTACAGCGTTCAACTGAGGGGTTAGGTCATGTGATATTTTTATAGAGCAAATAGTTACGGATGTTACAATACCTAATATGTATACTTTTTCTTATTTATTTAAGTTTAACACAATAATAACATTATTGAAACCAAAAAATTATGTTTTAGTGTCTCCATAGTCTAAGAGCCGTAGCTTTTTTTATTTTTTGACTGATTGTCTTAGGTAGGGTCTCACTTTTGGCGGGATGAGGTGACAGTTTTATTGGTACCATTTTAGGGGACACACTCCTTTTTTATCACTTGGTGTTGCACTTTTTGTGACACAGTTTTTATTTTATGGTGTTCACCTGAAGGGTTAGGTCATGTAGTATTTTTATAGAGCTGGTTGTTACGGACATGGAGATACCTGATATGTATACATTTTTTTATTTATTTTTTAACTTTAACACAATAATAGCATATTTGAAAGAATAAAATTATGTTTTAGTGTCTCCATGTTCTGAGAGCTATAGTTTTTTTATTTTTTGAGCGATTTTCTTATATAGGGTCTCATTTTTTGTGGGATAAGGTGACTGTTTTATTAGTACCATTTTGTTCGACATATGCCTTTTTGATCGCTTGGTGTTGCACTTTTTGTTACACAGTTTTTATTTTTTTATGGTGCTGATATGGATCAAGTGATATATTTATAGAGCCGGTCCTAATATGTGCGATTTTCTTTTTTTTTATTATAAAATCTGGGGAAAGGGGCATTTTTTCTTTTTTTTTTTACTTGAAACTTTATCTTTTTATTGAAAACACTTTTTTAACTTTTTTTTTAACTTAATTTCTGTCCCACTCTGGAACTTCAACTTTCGGGGGTCTGATCCCCTCTGCAATGCATTATAATAAATCTTTAAATGCATTGCTGTTTAGTGTATTACACAGAGTAATACACTAACAGGTTGCCAAGGAGACCCAGCCTGAGGCTGGATCTCCTCTGCACCCGTAGAAGGCAGGTCCTGATGCCGTGAAAGGCATTGGGCAGCCTCTGCACAGCATCGGGCTGCCTTGTCACCCATCGGGTCCCCGCCACAGCAGCACGGGGACTTGATGGGCTCCCTCACCCACAGCAAACACCTTCTATGTCGAGGTCAGCGATTTTTCATGTGCAACATATGATCATTGTTTGTGGGCAGCACATCTTCCTGTATAAATAGAGATCTGCTGCCAGCAAACAATGAACCTGTATGAGGATTAATGAACACCGCAGCAATGATTTATCCTCAAAGAAGATGATTGCTGCATGAAAATGCATCTCTAGCTCGGATCAAAGATCAGGCAATTATCAGGAACAAACGGTTTGTTCCCAATCGTTGTCCTGTGCTTTTTCTGTGTAAAAGTTTTTTTTTTCCTCAGATGCTAGATTCCGAATTTGGTGTTAAAGGACCTGTCCGCAGATTTGTATCTATGAAACTGGCTGACCTGTTGCATGTGCACTTGGCAACTGAAGACATCTGTGTTGGTCCCCTGTTCATATGTGCCCGCATTGCTGAGAAAAATGAAGTTTTAATATATGCAAATGAGCCTCTAGGAGCAACGGGGGAGATGCTGTTACACCTAGAGGCTGTGCTCTCACTGCAGCTGGCATGCCTTCTCCACTTTGATTGACAGGGACAGGAGTGATGATGCTTTCACCGTTTGGCCCTGTCAATCAAAATGGAGAGGGTACGGCAGTTGCAGAGCAAAGCACAGCCTCTCGGTGTAACGGCAACGCCGCTATTGCTCCAAGAGGCTTTACCACTCATCATTTTCTACACATCTGTCTGCGGTCAGTGAATGGGGCTGATATTAGGACATGCAAAGGCTATAACCCATACAAAGGTGGATACAACTGCATTCAGTCTAGACAATAATCCATCTGACATGTATTGGCCAGGGTCTAAGGTATATAACCCACAAATGTCTTAGCTGGATACACTAATCTGTTAAATCTTTCTTCATTTTAATATAACCATAACCCTCTTTATCTACATAAAGCCGTAGGCTCATCCTGCCTGATATCTTTAATATTAAAGCATATTCTAAAACACATCACTGAGACATGTCAGAAGATGTAATCACTGAGAGTCTGTGAGCCATGAAAGGCAGGGGACCACACTGCTCAGCTGAGGACATGGCATTTTATTCTAGTGACCGTTCACAGATCTTCACTGATGACATCTTCTGCCATGTCACAGTGAGACACACATAAAATTCAGTTATAAGCAAGATAGGCTCCCCATAGTAGTCTACAATATCACAAGCAATAATATGCTTCCCACCTGTCTGAACATCAATGTGTTTCCTGCCTTCCACAGGTTCTGGTGACCTAGATCTTAGCAGTTCTTTTGCACGTTTCTTCGCAAGTGCTCTTCTGCGGGCTTCTTGGTTCCTCTGAATCTCTACTGGATCTGGCTGAGCAGACTAAATGAGAAGTAAGGGAATCAATATAATATGCTTTGTGTATGATTATGTAGACTGCACCAATGTGTGGGAATTATAGTATTTTTATTTTATTTAAGATGGATAGTATATGTCACGGGTGTGCATGTTTGTACAGGTGTTTCACATGTTACTAATTGATTCTTTGTCCACCCTGTTTTTTCAAACCCCTCCCTGTGGGTTGGGATACCGGAGATGGACACTATTTCAATCTGGAGCATGTGCAACACTTTGGATTATGACTAAGAACACTATAGTTCGAAACGCGTAAATCTACTGGGAATAAGTGGGAACCAGTGCCACTGTTTGCTGTATTTATCTGGAATATTTTGGTGAATAAAGACCGGGATTGTTCAAACGTCTACCTCTGTTTTTTCTGTTCATGTGGATTTACATCAGGACTGGCTTGGGTCCGCCCCGTGCACCGTTACACAGGATGATATAGGTGAGCTGGATGTAACCTCTTTTGTCTAAATGAGAAGTAGTTAATGAGTTCTGTACTCTGGACAATTGTATACATGGGCTAGGTAAACTAACCCATTCACTACCGAGCCACTTTTCATCTTAAATCCCAGGCCAATTTTTGCTAATCTGACACTATATGGTAATATTTTGGGAACGCTTTTACTTATCCAAGCCATTCTGAGATTGTTTTCTCGTGACACATTGTACTTTATGACAATATATTTCACCATTATTTATAAAATAATCAAAAATTGACGTTACGTTTCCGGCGCCAACATGGCAAGTCGCGCTGAGTGAAGCTCCGGTAAAGCCTGCGCTTGACAAACCTGACTCCCCGGCATACCGGACTTGACAAAGTTCAAGGTCTGGACCTACCGCACGCTGAGCGCTCATGGTCTCATATGGACCAGTTTCTGGTTACAATGGGGAGCAGGAACAAACAGAAAGGACCACTGAAGGTTACCAAATCTCACAAGGCCCTCGCAGAGATGCCGCAGATGCAACCAGAAGAGGAGGCTGCAGGAGAGTTGGATCAAAATGAGGAGCTCCCTGTGAACTACAAGCAGCTAGCTTTAGAAGTTGCGGCACGTATCCTCCCGGATCTGCAAGAATCTTTATCTAACACAGTGTCAGCCTCCCTGACGCGGATCCATCAAGACCTGGCCGAACATGGCTGCCGTCTTACTGAAGCAGAAGGGAGGATTACAGTGATTGAAGACGACCAGACTCACTACCGTTCTGATTACTCCAGACTCCAACAAGAGAATAAAAGAATCTTGCTGAAATTGGATGACCTGGAGAATCGCTCACGAAGAAATAACTTGAGGTTAGTGGGTATAGCCGAAACAGTGCCCCTGCAGGAGCTGGTGAAGTTATGTGAGCAAGAACTTCCTCAGGCACTGAACCTACCTGCCCACTGCAAAGTGGAGAGGGCTCATAGAAATGGCCAAGCACCGTTACTGACGGGGAGACAGAGTCGTGAATCGGCAACACAAGCGGCTCTCAATCAAAGACCGAGGCAGGTGATAGTGCGCTACCTCGATTATTCAGAAAAAGCGGCTATACTTAGGGCCTACAAAAATAATAAGACACCCCTGGTATTAAGGGGTTCAAGAGCTCTCCTATTCGAAGATTTCTCAGCGGAAGTCACCAGGAGACGGCGAGAATTCTCTAAGATCTGTTCAGATCTCTATAAGGCGCAAGTGAAGTTTGCGCTGATTTACCCTGCGATCTTGAGAGTCCATGATGCGGAGGGATCCATTGATACTTACGATGATCCACAGGAGGCTAGGAGAGCCCTGCAACATATTCTTCGTGCTGAAGGGGATTGCTCGCCACGTGACAACAGCAATAGGGGACACTCATTCCAATGAGATACAGGTCAGTGCATTACTGGAAAAGATTATACCTTAAATGACTTTCACCGATTATATGCCGACAGTGTTTGATCGAATTGGGTCAGGACACACTCCGGAGCTGAATCGATTGAGTTATGACCCGTTATCCGGCATACCCGATTTATTTACAACGATCATTGTTCCCGAGCGGGACGGTGCGTCTGTCCGGTTGCAGCGAATGTAACCTTCTACAAGTGTTCTTTCGTATTGTTTCTACCTTTTCATAGGGCCAATGGTGGAATAATGCTTCAGCATGTTATCTCAGCGGGATAATAATTTGTGCTGTAATGTTGTGTTGGGAAGAAGTGAGGTCCGAATTTAACAATATGGGGCCAATGGTGGAATAATGCTTCAGCATGTTATCTCAGCGGGATAATAATTTGTGCTGTAATGTTGTGTTGGGAAGAAGTGAGGTCCGAATTTAACAATATGGGGTTTGTTACTGAGGGGGGCGGGGGGCATTGTTACTAGGGAAAAGGTTTTTTGGGTTCTCATCTCAGGTACAAAGGTCGTTACTTAAAAATGGGAAGCGGGTCGTTATAGAAAGTATCCACTATAGACCACAACAATGACCAAAATTATCACATGGAATGTGAAGGGGTTAAAGTCACCGCACAAGAGGATAATGGTCTTACGTCACTTGAAACGACTACGCGCAGACGTTGCTTTACTCCAGGAGACTCACCTGTTGAGAGCTGATTTTCACTGGATGCAACGTCTGTGGGTAGGCCAGGTCATTGGCTCACCGGCGGATGGCTCTAGGGGAGGGGTGTTGCTTTTGATTCATAGGCGTTTACAGTGTAAAATCATAGATAGCAAAGAGGATAACGAGGGCAGACTTCTTCATGCCCGTCTTCAATTAGCAACGGAGACATAGACCAAATGAGAACACCACTACCTTTTTTGAGGCCCTGCGCAGTATGGTCATGCAAGATTCAACACCACTCTGTATGATAGCGGGAGACATGAACACGGTTATGTCCTTTTCAGAAGATAGGCGCAGTAACTCAAGTCACCAACCTAAACCTAGGCACAGGGACCTGATATTAGGTAAAGTGGCAGCTGATTTGCGTGCATATGATGTTTGGAGGTCCATCCATCCAGAAGATAGGGAATTCACCCATTTCTCCCAACCTCATAACTCTTCGCGAATTGACTTCTTCTTGGTCATGGAGCCACTCCTACAACGCACAACTTCAACGGAAATAGGAGACCTAGTAATTTCGGATCACTCTCCAGTGATCCTGGAAATTGCGGATTCTATTCCCAGAGGAAGTGATTTTCTCTGGAGGTTTCCCTCAGATCTAACTTCTAATGAAAACTTTGTGGACATGCTGAATCACTGGTGGATGGAGTATTGGAGTGAAAACTCCCCCACCAGTGACTTCCAGTTGGTTTGGAGAGCAGGGAAAGCAGTACTAAAGGGTAAGATAATGGCGTATATTGCCAATTGGAAGAAAACGGTAAATGGGAAATTAAGGGAGCTTACAGAGGTACTTAGGAAAGCTTACACACAGCATCTGCTATGTCCTTCAATATCTTCCAAATCACTCTGGTTGGAGGCTAAGGAGGCCCACGGTAGTTGGCTTAGGAAGAGAGAGGAGTTAGAGGGGAAAAGAAAGGAGGCAAAATATTATAAATATGGTAACAAAGCAGGAAGACTCCTAGCGTCTCTAGCGAAAGGGTTAAAACTCACTACTCAAATAGCGGCAGTGATAAATATGTTTTTTTGCTTACAAAACCCAAACAGATAGTTAATACTTTTAAAAGATTCTACGCAGAGCTATATACGTCCACTATGAATCCGGAAATCCAGGGAAGGTCATGGCTGGCTAGTCTGTCTTTGCCTGTGGTATCTCAGGAGGAATTAGAGATCCTAAATAATCCTATAACGGCAGAAGTCCAAAAAGTCATTGGGGATTCTAGTAACGGGAAAGCGCCGGGGCCTGACGGTTTTACTAACGAATTTTATAGAGCGTTGAACCTTCAGATTGCTCCGGTTCTTGCAGTACTGTATAATAGAATCTTACAAGGACAAGAGATACCCCAGGATATGAATACGGCCTACATAAAAGTTCTTCCGAAGGAAGGCAACGACTATACTTTGCCTTCATCCTATCGCCCAATATCCCTGATCAATAATGATCTAAAATATATCTCCAAGATACTGGCAGACAGATTGGCCACTTTTCTACCTAGGCTTATTTCTCCACATCAAGTGGGTTTTATTCAGGGTAGATCAGCGTTATATAACATCCGCAAGGTTCTGGCAATACTTGACAACGTCAATCTGCATCTTCATCCATGTCCAGCTTTACTCGCCATTGATGCAGAAAAAGCTTTTGATAATGTAAGCTGGAGATGCTTGAACGAGGTTCTGGGTGCGATGGGGTTTAGTGGTACTTTTAGAACATACACAGATAAGCTATATAGCTCCCCAATAGCTAGGATTTCAATTCCGGGGTTTCTATCGGAACAGTTTGTTCTTCAAAAGGGAACTAGGCAAGGGTGCCCACTTTCACCCTTGCTATTCAATATTGCTTTAGAGCCATTGTCTAAAGCGATTATTCAAGATCATTCTATTAGAGGCATCAATATTAAGTGCCAGACTCTTAAACATGCGCTATTTGCAGATGATCTTTTATTGTTTTTATCACATCCCCAAACTGATATCCCTGTACTCTTTAAATTATTAGAAGAATTCAGACATTTATCGGGTTTTAAAGTCAACAGATCCAAATGTGAATTACTAAATTTGTCCCCGTCACATGACCTGAAATCTGATATGTTGCAAGATAGATCAGTTGATGTGACTAACAAGAGCATTAAATACCTAGGTATAAAAATTGGTAAGACACCGGATACACTATATACCCTTAATTATCCCCCTTTATTTAAAAAAATCATTGCGGAACTTAATTCCTGGTTGAATTTGCACATTTCGATGCTCGGTAGGTGCTTGTTGATAAAAATGATTAGTTTTAGCAAACTACTGTATCCTATGCAGACTCTGCCTATTCTCCAGAAACACAAAGACGTTCAGAGCCTACAAAGGGTTTTTAGGGAATTTGTATGGAAATCTAAGAGGAGTAGAATAGCTATGAAGACATTGACTAGGCAAAAGGAAAAGGGTGGGGTGGGTTTTCCTGACATTCGAAAATACAATCTAGCTAGTCTACTGAGGCACAGCTTAGACTGGGTGCATGACACGTCGCACTACTCGATTTTGCAGGTAGAAAGGGAAATGGCGAGGCCCTGGTGCTTAACTGTGCTTCTGCATACCAAGTATGCACAACTACCAGTTAATATAAAGCATAGCATCCTATTTAGGGACACAATAGCCGCGTGGAAAGCGGTGAGAAAAATGTTTGATCTTCCCTTCCTAGTATCCAAACGTATGCCCCTCTGGGGACACCCGGATTTTAAGGCTCTTTCCATAAATGCTCAGTTTGCCCAATGGATAAATAGGGGTGATCAATGACAGGGAGTCTATTTGGGGTGATCACCCCCTTGTCACCCCCCTGTCATTGATCACCCCCCTGTAAGGCTCCATTCAGACATCCATATGTGTTTTGTGGATCCGATCCATGTATCCGTGGATCCGTAAAAATCATACGGACGTCTGAATGGAGCCTTACAGGGGGGTGATCACTGACAGGGGGGTGTTTAATGACAGGGGGGTGATCAATGACAGGGGGGTGATCAGGGAGTCTATATGGGTGATCACCCCCCTGTAAGGCTCCATTCAGACGTCCGTATGTGTTTTGCGGATCCGATCCGTAAAAATCATACGGACGTCTGAATGGAGCCTTACAGGGGGGTGATCAATGACAGGGGGGTGATCAGGGAGTCTATATGGGGTGATCATGGGTTCATAAGGGGTTAATAAGTGACAGGGGGGGGTGTAGTGTAGTGGTGTTTGGTGGTACTTTACACAGCTACCTGTGTCCTCTGGTGGTCGATCCAAACAAAAGGGACCACCAGAGGAGCAGGTAGCAGGTATATTAGACGCTGTTATCAAAACAGCATCTAATATACCTATAAGGGGTTAAAAAAATCGCATCTCCAGCCTGCCAGCGAACGATCGCCGCTGGCAGGCTGGAGATCCACTCGCTTACCTTCCGTTCACAGGAAATTTCGCCTCTCGCGAGATGACGCACGGAAAAAAATCAACCGCCTCTCGGATGCATCCGTGCGTACAGCGGTCAGGAGGCGGTTAAAACAGACAGTAATACCTCATAAAATAGTTATCAATCAACATTCCCCATATGTCTGCTTTATGTTGGCAGAATTTTGTAAATGTCATTTTATTTTTTAGAACGTTAGAAGGCTTTTAATTTTAGAAGCAATTTATTAAAATTTCACAAACCAATTTTTAACGCACCAATTCAGTTATAAAGTGATTTTGAGGGGCTTAATGGTTAACAGCTAAATAAATCTCAATATATATTACTCTGATTCTGCAGTTTACAGAAATACCCCATATGTGGCAGTAAAATGCTCCATGGACACGTGGCAGTGGTCAGAAGGAAAGCGCCATATGGATTTTGGAGGCAGATTTTGCTAGAATGGTTTTTAGGCACCATTTTGTATTTAAAGAAACCCTGATGTACCCCTACAGTAGAAACCCTCAAAAAGTGACCCCATTTTGTAAACTACACCCCTTAAATAATATATTGGGGGGGCTGGGCACTTTGACCCCCTAAGCATTTTAGGGAATTTGGAAACACTTGATAATAAAATGCAGTACTACTGCGCTGGTACTTAAGCCACATGTCTGGCGCTGGTATTGAACGGGTTAAACCCCCAAATCAGAGAATATAAATCTCTTGTTTACAATTTGCATAAACTCAAATAAAACATCGAGGAAAAATGGGTTACAATAATAGAGTGAGAGTCCAGTGTGTTCCACTCACCAGAGGCAATATGTTTTGGGCATATGTACTGCCTCGTACTACCCTTCGGTCATACATGATATTTCCATAATTGTAGGTCTCTTCAGTCCTGTGACAAAAGCAAGAAATAAAGTTGATCACTGGGGCATGAGTGTATGCTATCATCCTTACCAGGGTTGCCCCACCGTGAGAACTTATCCCCATCTACAGGATAGGGGATCTGATTGGTGACTGTCCGAAGGCTGAGACCCCCAGAGTCGGTAAACTTTACAGGACTGCTGGAGATAGCAGATCAGATTCTTATCTCCTATTCTGTAGACAGGGGATATGTTCTTATAGTGGGACAACTCCTTTAATGACCCATGTTCACACATATTAACATTTAAAGTCCCGGTTTCTATTAAGTTAGATTGACAACTTCACAAAAATAAATCTATGCAACTTACGAAATCATCTTCGGTTTCATTTTTGCACTCTTAGGAGTGCCAGGTGGTTTGCTTTATTTAGATCTCATAAACATCTTATGAGAAAGAGAAAGCATGTAAAGAATCAAACAGAAGATGACTAAGGAGATAAAAAAAATACTAGATTGACTGTAACATGTTAAACCAGTTTTTCAATCTTATAAAAAATATATAAAAGTATCTTAATGTGTTAGAATGGTCACCAGATGATGCAACCATAGAACAGAAGTAGTTACTTTTCATTATCTTGCTCAGGTCTGTACAGCACAGTTGTTTTCATGCTGCCAGGGCAGGATTAGCAATGTGTGCAGGATTAGCAATGTGTGCAGGACTAGCAATGTAAGGGCTCTTTCACACCTGCGTTCTTTTCTTCCGGCATAGAGTTCCGTCGTCGGGGCTCTATGCCGGAAGAATCCTGATCGGTTTTATCCCCATGCATTCTGAATGGAGAGAAATCCGTTCAGGATGCATCAGGATGTCTTCAGTTCCGGACCGGATCGTTTTTTGGCCGGAGAAAATACCGCAGCATGCTGCGCTTTTTGCTCCGGCCAAAAATCCTGAACACTTGCCGCAAGGCCGTATCCGGAATTAATGCCCATTGAAAGGCATTAATCCGGATCTGGCCTTAAGCTAAACGTCATTTTGGCGCATTGCCGGATCCGACGTTTAGCTTTTTCTGGATGGTTACCATGGCTGCCGGGACGCTAAAGTCCTGGCAGCCATGGTAAAGTGTAATGGGGAGCGGGGGAGCAGTATACTTACCGTCCGTGCGGCTCCCAGGGCGCTCCAGAGTGACGTCAGGGTGCCCCACGCGCATGGATGACGTGATCGCATGGCACGTCATCCATGCGCATGGGGCGCTCTGACGTCATTCTGGAGCTCCCCGGGAGCCGCACGGACTGTAAGTATACTGCTCCCCCGCTCCCCACTACTACTATGGCAACCAGGACTTTAATAGTAATACTAAACGCATTTTGAAGACGGATCCGTCTTCAAATGCTTTCAGTTCACTTGCGTTTTTCCGGATCCGGCGTGTAATTCCGGCAAATGGAGTACACGCCGGATCCGGACAACGCAAGTGTGAAAGAGCCCTTAAGTTAGTAGCAAATCATGACTTCTCCTCTTGCACAAACAAACTGTAAAAGCAATACACAACAAGGCCAGTAGATGGCAGTGTCAACCTAAAGTTAACTTTATAGTGAGTGGTTTCTGTTCTGCATGCGTGGCTCAGGAGGCATGGGATAAGGGATTAGCTACCTTGAGGATTACTACCACCCTTGTTAAAATGTTACTGATGATGTTACCTCACCAAAGTACTGTATCAATGATCATCACCGGTGGATGGCTCTATGGAAAAAATCTGAGTATACAAACTAATTATTTGCACACTGTATGGTGTACTGAATTTGGATATTTTTAGCACGATTTTGTCACTTTATGGCAGTGGTATTTAATCAAAGTATGTCAGTATTATTTATGCACTTTTTGATATGCAGTATATAAGAAGCATTATTAAACCGGTCACCATCCAAGCAGTGTATTACTCTTTAATCTGCGTTTTCAGCGGTCAGATAGAATGAGAGCAGATGAGACGGAGACTTCAGATATCTGGCACCAGTGTAGGTTTAAAGGAATTGTCCATATATTTTCCTCTATTTGTGGGAAGTTGTCTGTGGCAAATCCGCCTGGCCTATATCTCATAGGCTGATAATATCAATCAGCTCAGCGTGATTACCACTCCTGCTCTCCACAATATTCAGCCATGAGATCTGTAACATCAGCAAACGCAATCTGCGCCATGGTCAAATGTCCATGAGGAGTCACAGGGATCGCCACAGGGGTCACCGCACAGACTGCTCGCCCGCTCCGACTGGACGTCTATAAAAAGCCCTGAGGATGGAGATCTGACAGCTGTGGGATTGACAGAGACAAAAGTTCACTTCCTGACAACTGTGATGACAAAGGCGGAATACATGGACAGCGGGGGGAGGGTTAATGTTAGCAGAATATTACGGTAAATCAGCAGATAGAACGCACCAATCCTCATAATAGATCCTATATAGCCCATATAGCACCCATACAATATACATGCAGCACCCCTACTATACACATATACAGTACTGTCCAGCTCACCTCAATCTCCAGTGCATGGAACAAGCCAAAGGATTTGCTCCCAAAACTCTGTAATCAGAGAGGTCGGGACCAGCAGCGCAGGAACCCCACAGATTCAGTGACGATGTTATTTGATAAACTTT
Organism: Bufo gargarizans; assembly: GCF_014858855.1. NCBI lineage: Eukaryota > Metazoa > Chordata > Amphibia > Anura > Bufonidae > Bufo > Bufo gargarizans. The sequence goes on along the minus strand of NC_058083.1, from coordinate 325,043,872 downwards.
ATTTTCACTCCTATTAAATCCTTTAATTTAAGAGCAAATCATTTTGGAAAATCATTAAAAGGGGTATTCCCATCTCAAGGATCCTATTTTAATTTGTTATAGAAGTGCCTGTAAGCATTTTTGTAATTATGTTCTTTTAGCAAATCTCTACCTATTTGGGAAAAAAATCTTTTAATCCTGCCCCACTGTTATCTTCTGGTATCCACTAGCTATGGCCACCGCTTGTGTGACGCATCAGTGGCCCGCGCCTGCGTAGAGCACATTTTCTTCCCCCGGCCGGGCCACACATCGCTGTCTTGAATGTGCATATCACTGTCTAGAACGTTCACGCCTCCGCGAATGCGCCATGGTGACTTCTTCCTGGCCAGTACAGTACAGAGCAGCGAACGTGCACGCCGCCGCGCACGCGCAATGGTCTGCAGTACTGTATATATTCATATAAAGTGTGTGGAGACGAAGCTGTGAGATCTACAGGTATATACTGTGCAGTACTGTATATGGACTAAGTACAGATCTATTGGCACACGCATCTAAATAGACTATATGCAGATCTGGTGGACTCGGAAAATACTGAAATACTGGATATGAGTCCATTATAATAGGGTGTAATCAGTATATATACTGTAGATACAAAGTCTCAGAATCGTTATCTAGACATTACAGCTACCTGGCTAATATTATCCGTAATTTTCTATATTATTGCATTCATCTGTATTTTTATCCTTTAAGTGTATATAGATGTTTTTAATTAAATTTTTTTATTTTTAGGTTTCATTTTTTATACTATATGTAACAGTGATGCCATGCACAGAGCAGTACGGTGCTAAGCACCACTACATCTCCAGTCCTGGGAGTAATATACCCATGGTGACGACATGCACAGAGCAGCGCCATGCTGAGCACCACTACATCTCAGCCTTGGGAGTAATATATCCACGGTGATGCCATGCACAGAGCTTATGGGTCTTACAGTAGAACACACCACACCCTCTGGTCAGGAAATTATTGCTTAACTCTGAGGTGTGAACACAGCTCGCCATACTGGATAGTGTTCTCATGGTTGAGCAGAAGTCTTGGACTGGTCAGCCATGAGCGAGGAGACTGGTCAACAGCGTCTATGGATGCGCAGGCGCCATGTGAATGGTCACCCTATTGCTCTCTGTACATTATTTTCCCTTGAGCTGTGTTGCTGATAATATATGAAGGTATAATTACATACAGTACAGACCAAAAGTTTGGACACACCTTCTCATTCAAAGAGTTTTCTTTATTTTCATGACTATGAATTAACACGTGGAATTATATACATAACAAAAAAGTGTGAAACAACTGAAAATATGTAATATTCTAGGTTCTTCAAAGTAGCCACATTTTGCTTTGATTACTGCTTTGCACACTCTTGGCATTCTCTTGATAAGCTTCAAGAGGTAGTCACCTGAAATGGTCTTCCAACAGTCTTGAAGGAGTTCCCAGAGATGCTTAGCACTTGTTGGCCCTTTTGCCTTCACTCTGCGGTCCAGCTCACCCCAAACCATCTCGATTGGGTTCAGGTCCGGTGACTGTGGAGGCCAGGTCATCTGGCGCAGCACCCCATCACTCTCCTTCATGGTCAAATAGCCCCTACACAGCCTGGAGGTGTGTTTGGGGTCATTATCCTGTTGAAAAATAAATGATGGTCCAACTAAACACAAACCGGATGGAATAGCATGCCGCTGCAAGATGCTGTGGTAGCCATGCTGGTTCAGTATGCCTTCAAATTTGAATAAATCCCCAACAGTGTCACCAGCAAAGCACCCCCACACCATCACACCTCCTCCTACATGCTTCACGGTGGGAACCAGGCATGTAGAGTCCATCTGTTCACCTTTTCTGCGTCGCACAAAGACACGGTGGTTGGAACCAAAGATCTCAAATTTGGACTCATCAGACCAAAGCACAGATTTCCACTGGTCTAATGTCCATACCTTGTGTTCTTTAGCCCAAACAAGTCTCTTCTGCTTGTTGCCTGTCCTTAGCAGTGGTTTCCTAGCAGGTATTCTACCATGAAGGCCTGATTCACACAGTCTCCTCTTAAAAGTTGTTCTAGAGATGTGTCTGCTGCTAGAACTCTGTGTGGCATTGACCTGGTCTCTAATCTGAGCTGCTGTTAACCTGCGATTTCTGAGGCTGGTGACTCGGATGAACTTATCCTCCGCAGCAGAGGTGACTCTTGGTCTTCCTTTCCTGGGGCGGTCCGCATGTGAGACAGTTTCTTTGTAGCGCTTGATGGTTTTTGTGACTGCACTTGGGGACACTTTCAAAGTTTTCCCAATTTTTCAGACTGACTGACCTTCATTTCTTAAAGTAATGATGGCCACTCGTTTTTCTTTACTTAGCTGCTTTTTTCTTGCCATAATACAAATTCTAACAGTCTATTCAGTAGGACTATCAGCTTTGTATCCACCTGACTTCTCCACAACGCAACTGATGGTCCCAACCCCATTTATAAGGGAAGAAATCCCACTTATTAAACCTGACAGGGCACACCTGTGAAGTGAAAACCATTTCAGGTGACTACCTCTTGAAGCTCATCAAGAGAATGCCAAGAGTGTGCAAAGCAGTAATCAAAACAAAAGGTGGCTACTTTGAAGAACCTAGAATATGACATATTTTCAGTTGTTTCACACTTTTTTGTTATGTATATAATTCCACATGTGTTAATTCATAGTTTTGATGCCTTCATTGTGAATCTACAATTTTCATAGTCATGAAAATAAAGAAAACTCTTTGAATGAGAAGGTGTGTCCAAACTTTTGGTCTGTACTGTATATATATATATATATATATATATATATATACACATACACGATGTAATGAATGTTTCACAGATATGTGTTCCCCCTTGTATTTCCTTATTTTCAAAGCATCAACAACTTTCAATACATGTTTTTATTGAATTGTACCATATTTCTTATTTTTGGCTGTATATGTTCCTGTGTGGCCAACCATACACTCATACACACACACACACACATATATATATATACACACACACACAAAATGAGAATATATATGTTGGAGGGCACTATACTATCTGGTGTTGCACAAAGTATACAGATGCATTTATTTGTAAAAATGATCTGATCATTATGTTTATTACTGATCGGCGGCTCTACAAACACAGTGATGTGAGTGATGCGCTTCTTTCATCTATGATATCCTCACAACTATTGCGCTTGTTGCTCTATTTCAGTAACTGGCGGCATAGAAACAGGATCCAGCATAAGCTGGACAGCACTAGCACCCAATGGATCCCGCTGGGGGCGCCGTCAGCTTTCCAGCATGACTACTGCCTTTCTTCCAGATAAAATACTGCTGTATTGTACTGGTGTTTTGTCCTGTTTTGCCCTCCTGCTGTCTGTTGAGTGCATTAACAAGCCTATTGTTTTCTGCTCGCCTCCCCCCACATACACACACACACACACACACACACACATGGTAGAGGACACCTCCACCTCTCTCCACTGGGTTCTCAGCACTGGAGACAGGTGACATTAACCAGTGAGTGGATGGATGTCTGTAGCATATACAGTATTATACCCGTTCTAATAAGTGCAAATGTCACATTAATGATTTTCCTAAATGATTTGCTCTTAAATTAAAGGAATTAATAGGAGTGAAAATAAAGTTTATCAAATAACATCGTCACTGAATCTGTGGGGTTCCTGCGCTGCTGGTCCCGACCTCTCTGATTACAGAGTATACAGTACTGAGTTTTGGGAGCAAATCCCTTGGCTTGTTCCATGCACTGGAGATTAAGAGGTGAGCCGGACTCCTCTTTATGTATATACAGTACTGTATATGTGTATAGTAGGGGTGCTGCATGTACAGTATATTGTATGGGTGTTATACAGTATGTGTATTGTAGGGGTGCATTTATAGGATGCCATATGTGTATAGTAGGGGTGCTGCATGTATATAGTAGGGGTGCTGCATGTACAGTATATTGTATGGGTGTTATACAGTATGTGTATTGTAGGGGTGCATTTATAGGATGCCATATGTGTATAGTAGGGGTGCTGCATGTATATAGTAGGGGTGCTGCATGTACAGTATATTGTATGGGTGTTATACAGTATGTGTATTGTAGGGGTGCATTTATAGGATGCCATATGTGTATAGTAGGGGTGCTGCATGTATATAGTAGGGGTGCTGCATGTACAGTATATTGTATGGGTGTTATACAGTATGTGTATTGTAGGGGTGCATTTATAGGATGCCATATGTGTATAGTAGGGGTGCTGCATGTATATAGTAGGGGTGCTGCATGTACAGTATATTGTATGGGTGTTATACAGTATGTGTATTGTAGGGGTGCATTTATAGGATGCCATATGTGTATAGTAGGGGTGCTGCATGTATATAGTAGGGGTGCTGCATGTACAGTATATTGTATGGGTGTTATACAGTATGTGTATTGTAGGGGTGCATTTATAGGATGCCATATGTGTATAGTAGGGGTGCTGCATGTATATAGTAGGGGTGCTGCATGTACAGTATATTGTATGGGTGTTATACAGTATGTGTATTGTAGGGGTGCTTTTATAGGATGCCATATGTGTATAGTAGGGGTGCTGCATGTATATAGTAGGGGTGCTGCATGTACAGTATATTGTATGGGTGTTATACAGTATGTGTATTGTAGGGGTGCATTTATAGGATGCCATATGTGTATAGTAGGGGTGCTGCATGTATATAGTAGGGGTGCTGCATGTACAGTATATTGTATGGGTGTTATACAGTATGTGTATTGTAGGGGTGCATTTATAGGATGCCATATGTGTATAGTAGGGGTGCTGCATGTATATAGTAGGGGTGCTGCATGTACAGTATATTGTATGGGTGTTATACAGTATGTGTATTGTAGGGGTGCTTTTATAGGATGCCATATGTGTATAGTAGGGTTGCTGCGTGTATATTGCATGGGTGCTATTTGTGTATTGAATGGATACAATATGGATGTTTGATGGGGGGTCAGCGTGCAGTACTAGAGCCAGTGTGCCAGCAGGGGTGTGCCCCCGTTACAGTCTGCGTTATGTAGAATCTGCTTGTTTATCGTCCCCACTGACCATTACTTATAGGATCCATTATGAGGATTGGTGCGTTCTATCTGCTGATTTACGGTGACATTCTGCTAACATTAACCATTCCCCCGCTGTCCATGTATTCCGCCTTTGTCATCACAGTCGGAGAAGGCGAGCAGTCTGTGCGGTGACCCCTGTGGCCATCCCTGTGACTCCTCATGGACATTTGACCAGTACTGATAATATATAAAATATCGCCAGCATCCGATAATTACCGGGGAGGAATATTACTAGGCAAAGAATGGCGCAGATTGCGTTTGCTGTTACAGATCTCATGGTTGAATATTGTGGAGAGCAGGAGTGGTAATCACGCTGAGCTGATTCATATTATCAGCTTATGAGATATAGGCCAGGTGGGTGGATTTAATTGCCACAGACACCTTCCCACAAGGAGAGGAAAATATACGGACAATTCCTTTAAACCTACACTGGTGCCAGATATCTGAAGTCTCCGTCTCATCTGCTCTCATTCTATCTGACCGCTGAAAACGCAGATTAAAGAGTAATACACTGCTTGGATGGTGACCGGTTTATTAAAGCTTCTTATATACTGCATATTGAAAAGTGCATAAACACTGACATACTTTGATTAATTACCACTGCCATAAAGTGACAAAATCTTGCTGAACAAACCAACTGTATTGTGTAAAGCAGGGACAAATACTACCGTATACTACGGTTACTACTGCAGTCCCATGCGCCATCTGCTGTTTACAAACACAAATTGCACCCTGAATTTTCTAACTACTCTTCGTTACAGGTAATGAAACAGGATATTGCTCTGTGCTCACAAGATTCCAGTGTGATCGCTAGCGCTGCTACATCTGTATGGTTCCTATAATTTTTCTCTCCTCTCAAAGACATTGGTGGAAATTTTACTAAAAATCAAAATACACCAGAATTCTGGCATTATATGCACCAAGGGCCCTGAATCAGTGCAAATGTGATGTGGCCAAACAAAAAGCGGTATGATTTAGAATGCGCCAATATGTGCCAAAATGTTGCTGTATGAATAGGGCATAAAGTAAGACAACTATTAAATGGTGTAACCTTGGACTAGAAGACAGTATAAAGTTCTGCCAGATTTTTCATCCAGCATCAGCCACTTTGATAAATCTGGCGCATTTTTAGACTGTGTAGTCTAAATTTACACTGTCAGTATTGGTAAATCTGCTCCAAAGCTCTGTATACAGCTGTCTGCATGCTCCTCTATTACTGTGACTACTCCTGCCTTCACATACAACACCATAAGAGACGGCTCTGTTACAAACTGACAATGCACAATCTGCTGTCTAAAGGCCTTTTACACTGTCCAGGGTTCAGGCAAATATTGGGAACGAACCGAACATTCCTGATAGTTGCCTAAGGCTAGGTCTGCACAACGACATTTGTCACGCAACTTATGGGGCACGACTACACTGCAACATTTGTTGCGCGACATTTTGTTGCACCAATGTCGCGCAAATTTTTTTTATAATGGCAGTCAATGGTGTCGCACTGCAACATGCGACATGCTGAGACAGCAACGTGACAGTCGCAGAAAAATCCATCTCGAATGGATTTTCTGCGACTGTCGCGTCGCAGCATGTCGCATGTTGCAGTGCGACACCATAGACTGCCATTATAAAAATTGTCGCGAGACATAGGTGCAACAAGATGTTGCGTGACAAATGTCGTCGTGTAGACCTAGGCTTATTGATAGTGGAGATGACAGCTGCATGTTCGTCCCCATATAGATTCATTCTTTCTAGCAGCACATACCTATCCAATGATTTTACATTCCGCATAAAAGATGTGATCACCCAAAAAGCAAGGGTTCATTTGTTCAATGGGCGATCAGCAGCACATTTACACGGGGTAGTTATCGGAAACAAACGTACAGATGCTCATCCCTGATAATTGCCCGATCCTCGGCCCATGTGAAAAGGCCTAAATGGCGTTTCAGCTCTAAACCCAGACATAGCCTCATCTTCACTCATTTAGCATGTATGAGTGGAGCATCAGAGCTTTTCTTGCTCCAATGCCCACCCTTGCTCACAAGGTCCGTTTTGTTTACTTCCTCCCAATTTTATGCAGAGGCTTCCGCCTAGTAGTCATCCCAGTGACATCATGGGCACAAATTGGTTGTCTAAAACAGCGCTATAAAAGCGCCCATTTGTGCCAGTGACCTAACCTCTCCCCCTAGCATTCCCATACAGAGACCCAGAACGTCACCGGCAGTAAAGAAAAAGCCTTTGTCCTACGGGATGCAGCACAAGACGAGGGGGAGCGTCAGAGCAAGAAATTCTCAGATGCTCCACTCAAACATGCTAAATGAATGAAAATGAGGTCCGGTTTAAGCTCTGAACGCGGACAACCCCTTTAATACCCAGCATGTTAAACCCATCCCCTCCAGGGACTAAGTAAGAGCCAGGGAGCAGTGGAGCTCTTACTTCATGTAAACCATATGCATACATTTATGCATTTAGTGGGGCTATATTCAGTATCTCGAAAGTTTCCCTATTATCAGGATAATGCACTTTTGGAAAACACACAGATCTCACACTTACATAGGTGGCTGTGTTCCTCTATACTTCCTTTGGTTCTGTACGACTCTGGGTTGACTGGAGAAAGTGTATGTCCCACTTCCAACTTCTTTCTGGCTGGGTAACACAGACGTCATGGCTGCAATTTAGGTCTTCCTTTTATTGAAGAAAATATGGTGTTGGTGCTGCCAAAAAGAGGGAAAAAACAAGGAAATATATTCAGCATAATCAACACACCAAACCTTTCTAAACTGAGCACAGCACTGAATTAACCCCTTTAGGACCCTGCCATTTTTCACCTTAAAGGGAGTCTTTTACCTTCACGCTTTTCATACGAAACCCCTCCCCTTTCACCCCTCTGGCCCGCCCTAGGTTCTTCTGATTGCGCCCTCCTCTTAGTGAGAAATCCTGCGCCAGCACCGTTCAACAGATTTGCCGCACCTGCACACTTAATTCGCCATTATGGGATAATTTTAAGTTGCCATGTCATATTTAAAGTAGAAACTCCAAAAAAGTTACCCCATTTTGGAAATTACGGGATAAGATGGCAGTTTTGTTGGTACTTTTTTAGGGTACATAAGATTTTTGGTTGCTCTATATTACACTTTTTGTGAAGTAAGGTAACAAAAAAAAGATGTTTTGGGGCTTTTTTTTTTTTTTACAATGTTAATCTGATAGGTTAGATTGGTACTATTTTGGGGTGCGTATGACTTTTTGATCGCTTGGTATTACAATTTTTGTGATGCAAGGGTACTTTCACACTAGCGTTTTTCTTTTCAGGCCTAAGGGCTCAAATCCGGAAAAGAACTGATCAGGCATATCCCCATGCATTCTGAATGGAGAGTAATCCGTTCAGGATGCATCAGGATGTCTTCAGTTCAGTCTTTTTGACTGATCAGGCTTTTCAGAAAACCTAAGCATGTTGTATTTTTACCTCCGGACAAAAATCCGGAACACTTTGACTGAACGCCGGCCTTTTTCCCATTGACTTGCATTAACGTCGGATCCGGCGTCGTGTGTTCCGTCAAACCGGATCCGGCTTTTGCATGTTAAACCCGAAAAAGTCCATAAATGGCAGATCGTTTTTTTCCAATGCATTTTTTCATTGTGATCAAAATCCTGATCAGGATTCAAATGTAATCTGTTTTCACACGTTTTTTCCAGATCCGGCGGGCAGTTCCAGTGTCGGAATTGAACGCCGGATTCAAACAACGCTAGTGTGAAAGTAGCCTAAAGGTGACAAAAAAATTGTTTTAACACAGTATTTATTTTATTTTTTCTACGGCGTTCAGCTGGGAGGGTAAATCATGTGATATTTTTATATAGCTGTTCATTACGGATGCGGCAATACCCAATATGTCTGGTTTTTCTTTTGTGTTTTATTTTGGGAAATACATATTTTTTTGTTTTACTTTTTATTTTTGTCCCACTATGGGACTTCAACTTCTGGGGTCTGTTCCTCTCTGCAATGTATTACAATATATCCTGTATTGTAATACATTGCATGTCAGCTTGCATGCTGACAGCCTGAGAGACCCAGCCTAAGTGCTAACCTTAGATGCGTCCTGTCTTCTCCACGCTTCAGAGATGAGTCCAGCGTTCTGAGACTCTCGTAGAGCAGCCATGCCCACAAACGAATAAGACACACCCTCTACGATTGCTCATCTCCACCCCTTCTCTTCCTGTACATATTATATGATCAGTAGTAGTGTTGATCGCTAATATTCTAATCACAAATTTTTATTGTGAATATCGGCACTTCATAATCGCGAATATTCTAGATTGTTTTCATCAGTGAGTGAGGTGACTGGTTCTGCACATGCGCAGGATTTGGGTCGGGAGTTCGGGAGGAGGGTAGGATGTTTAGATTCTGTCACTCTTATAACGGGAGGTGGGGCTAGGAATGGGAAGTGATGAGGTAAGCATTTCATTTACATAACTTGAAAAAAGTGAAAGTGGACTGTAAAAGAAGTACTTGGAGGTGTTTAAAAAAAAAACCCTAGGATGATTAGGGTGGGGGAGAACTAGCTCAGGATGACGATGATTCTTATGGTTAAAAACCGGTGACAGGTTCCCTTTAAGTGCTGTTTTTTAAGTGCTGTTTTTTAAGGTAAAAAAAAATCTGAAAACCTGTCTATATAATATACATTAGGTTGCATCCTGGAGTGTTTTCACCATTGAACCACTGAATATAGCCTTTTTTTCTGTAACATGTAACCATTTTTCTGTTATTTTCAGTGAATTTTTGCTCACTATTAGACTAGGAAGGTGAAGGTAAAAAGGGCTAAAAGTAAATGAAAGACCCATCTTCTTAACCACTTCAGCCCCGCTAGGTGAAACCCCCTTCATGACCAGAGCACTTTTTACACTTCGGCACTACACTCCTTTCACCGTTTATCGCTCGGTCATGCAACTTACCACCCAAATGAATTTTACCTCCTTTTCTTCTCACTAATGGAGCTTTCATTTGGTGGTATTTTATTGCTGCTGACATTTTTACTTTTTTTGTTATTAATCAAAATGTAACGATTTTTTTGCAAAAAAATGACATTTTTCACTTTCAGCTGTAAAATTTTGCAAAAAAACGACATCCATATATAAATTTTTCGCCAAATTTATTGTTCTACATGTCTTTGATAAAAAAAAAATGTTTGGGCAAAAAAAAAAAATGGTTTGGGTAAAAGTTATAGCGTTTACAAACTATGGTACAAAAATGTGAATTTCCGCTTTTTGAAACAGCTCTGATTTTCTGAGCACCTGTCATGATTCCTGAGGTTCTACAATGCCCAGACAGTAGAAAAACCCCACAAATGACCCCATTTCGGAAAGTAGACACCCTAAGGTATTCGCTGATGGGCATAGGGAGTTCATAGAACTTTTTATTTTTTTTCACAAGTTAGCGGAAAATGATGATGATTTTTTATTTTTTTCTTACAAAGTCTCATATTCCACTAACTTGCGACAAAAAATTCTAGGAACTCACCATGCCCCTCACAGAATACCTTGGGGTGTCTTCTTTCCAAAATGGGGTCACTTGTGGGGTAGTTATACTGCCCTGGCAATTTAGGGGCCCTAATGTGTGAGAAGAAATGTGCAATCAAAATGTGTAAAAAATGACCGGTGAAATCCGAAAGGTGCACTTTGGAATATGTGCCCCTTTGCCCACCTTGGCATCAAAAAAGTGTCACATCTGGTATCGCCGTACTCAGGAGAAGTTGGGGAATGTGTTTTGGGGTGTCATTTTACATATACCCATGCTGGGTGAGAGAAATATCTTGGCAAAAGACAACTTTTCCCATTTTTTTATACAAAGTTGGCATTTGACCAAGATATTTATCTCACCCAGCATGGGTATATGTAAAATGACACCCCAAAACACATTCCCCAACTTCTCCTGAGTACGGCGATACCAGATGTGTCACACTTTTTTGCTGCCAAGGTGGTCAAAGGGGCACATATTCCAAAGTGCACCTTTCGGGTTTCGCAGGCCATTTTTTACACATTTTGATTGCAAGGTACTTCTCACACATTTGGGCCCCTAAATTGCCAGGGCAGTATAACTACGCCACAAGTGACCCCATTTTGGAAAGAAGACACCCCAAGGTATTCCGTGAGGGGCATGGCGAGTTCCTAGAATTTTTTTTTTTTTGTCACAAGTTAGCGGAAAATGATGATTTTTTTTTTCTTCTCTTTTTTCCTTACAAAGTCTCATATTCCACTAACTTGCGACAAAAAATAAAAAATTCTAGGAACTCGCCATGCCCCTCACGGAATACCTTGGGGTGTCTTCTTTCCAAAATGGGGTCACTTGTGGCGTAGTTATACTGCCCTGGCAATTTAGGAGCCCATATGTGTGAGAAGTACCTTGCAATCAAAATGTGTAAAAAATGGCCTGCGGGTGTCACGCCTTTTTTTTTTTTTTTTTTTACCTTTATAGAACAAACCTCTCCTTCCCCATGGGTCAATGTGCAAAGCGCAAATCGCCCAAAGATGTGACGAAGTGCGTTATGCACTTTGTCCCATGTGAAAGGAGACGTTTGCAGCAGCTGTGAGTGAATGGGCCCTAATAGCCCTGTGTGCCTATCCTGGTGAGATGATCCCTATGCTAATAGTGTACCTGTGAGTGGTACTTCCGGAAACACTCTCCAAAGCATAGGGCAGGGTGGTCAGGACAGTCAGGACAGAAATAGCGGGTGTCACGCCTTATTCCACTCCTGCTACAGACACGACATTTTTTTCGGGGTGGCGGTCGGTTTGAGGTACCAGGAACGACACTGGGGAAATGTCGCTCGTGTAGACGGCTAACTACACTGGTGGATGGGGCCACGGAACCTCCTGGGTACAGGAGGTTCGCGATGATCTCTTCCTGAAATTTGAGGAAGGATCCAGTTCTCCCAGCCTTACTGTAGAGAACAAAACTATTGTACAGAGCCAATTGAATTAAATATACAGACACCAGCGTCTGGTGCGTCAGGGAAACTAAATACGGAGCCAACATCTGGTCATTGAAGTCCACCCCTCCCATGTGGAGGTTATAGTCGTGGACTGAGAGGGGCTTTTCAATGACACGGGTTGCTCGCTCAATTTGGATTGTCGTGTCTGCGTGAATGGAGGAGAGCATGTAAACGTCACGCTTGTCTTCACCGTGAGCAGTTCTTCGTTACACAGTGCGGCCCTCTGCCCCCTTGCAAGATGGGTGGTAACGAGCCGTTGGGGGAAGCCCGCGCGACTAGTTCGCGCGGTACCACAGGCGCCAATCCGTTCTAGAAACAAATGCCTAAAGAGGGCCACACTTGTGTAAAAATTGTCCACATAAAGATGGTACCCCTTGCCGAATAAGGGTGACACCAAGTCCCAAACTGTCTTCCCACTGCTCCCCAGGTAGTTATGGCAACCGACCGGCTCCAGGGTCTGATCTTTTCCCTCATAGATCCGAAATTTGTGGGTATAGCCTGTGGCCCTTTCACAGAGCTTATACAATTTGACCCCATACCGGGCGCGCTTGCTTGGGATGTATTGTTTGAAGCCAAGGCGCCCGGTAAAATGTATTAGGGACTCGTCTATGCAGATGTTTTGCTCTGGGGTATAAATATCTGCAAATTTCAGGTTGAAATGGTCTATGAGGGGCCGAATTTTGTGGAGCCGGTCAAAAGCAGGGTGGCCTCTGGGACGGGAGGTGCTGTTATCACTAAAGTGCAGGAAACGCAGGATGGTCTCAAATCGTGTCCTGGACATAGCAGCAGAGAACATGGGCATGTGATGAATTGGGTTCGTGGACCAATATGACCGCAATTCATGCTTTTTTGTCAGGCCCATGTTGAGGAGGAGGCCCAGAAAAGTTTTAATTTCGGAAACTTGGACTGGTTTCCACCGGAAAGACTGGGCATAAGAGCTTCCCGGGTTAGCGGTTATAAATTGTGTGGCATATCTGTTTGTTTCGGCCACAACTAAGTCTAAAAGCTCCGCAGTCAAGAACAGCTCAAAAAATCCCAGGGCCGAACCGATCTGAGCTGTCTCAACCCGAACTCCAGACTGGGCAGTGAAAGGGAAAACTACGGGTGCGGCTGAAGTTGGGGACTGCCAATCAGGGTTTGCCAGCACCTCTGGGATTCTAGGGGCTCTACGGGCACGTCTTTGCGGTGGCTGCGACGGGGTCACTACTGCACGTGCCACCGTACCAGCTTCAACTGCCCTTCTGGTGCTCGCTACTTCACCAGGTTGTACGGCAGTGCTGGTACTAGGTCCAGGAAGGGCTGGGCTGCTGGTGTATGCCTCACCACGTAATCCGACAGCACCAGCCCCACTCTGCTGCTCTTGAAGCGGATCCTGCGCAACCTGCGGTCTAGCGACACGGGGCCGGGTACGCCTGCTGCTATCAGGGACCTCAACCTCCTCGTCCGAACTTTGGGTCAGAGAGCCACTGCTTTCTACAGGTTCGTATTCTGACCCGCTGGATTCATCAGATGAGGGTTCCCACTCCTCATCCGACTGGGTCAGAAGCCTGTAGGCCTCTTCAGAAGAATACCCCCTGTTAGACATGTGGGCAACTAAATTTAGGGGTATTCCCTGAGACTACCCAAGAAAAAAAAAGCAAGCCTGTCTTACAAAGGGGAGGCTAGCGAAGTACCGGAGGCCGCTGCGGTTGATAAAAAATATCAAAACTGATTTTTTTATCGCCGCAGAGCGTGTAAAGTGAATGTGCAGTGATCAAAAAAAAAAAATTTTTTGTCACTGCGGTGGGGCGGGCGTGGGCGAACGCACGTGTGGGTGACCGATCAGGCCTGATCGGGCAAACACTGCGTTTTGGGTGGAGGGCGAACTAAAGTGACACTAGTACTATTATAGATCTGACCGTGATCAGTTTTGATCACTTTCAGATACTATAAAAGTACAAATGCTGATTAGCGATACGCTAATCAGCGAATAACAGACTGCGGTGCGGTGGGCTGGGCGCTAACTGATCGCTAACTACCTAACCAAGGGACCTAAACTATACCTAAAACCTAACGGTCAATACCAGTGAAAAAAAAAAAGTGACAGTTTGCACTGATCACTTTTTTTCTTTTCACTAGTGATTGACAGGGGCAAGAAGGGGTGATCAAAGGGTTAATTGGGTGCTAGGAGGTGATCTGGGGGGTAAGTGTACTGTAGTGGGTACTCACAGTGATGATGTGCTCCTCTGCTCCTCTCCTGGAACCAACCGACCAAAAGAAGGAGCAGAGGAGCACAGCAGCCATATAACCCCATCATATTTACTAATATGTGGGGTTAAATGGCTGCTGATTGGATTTTTTGAAAATCATCAACCTGCCAGCCAATGATCGTGGCCGGCAGGTTGATGACGAACTTCTTCTTTGAATTTTGCCGGCCCGCGATGCGCATGCGCGGGCCGGCATACCCGGAAATCTCGCGTCTCGCGAGAGGACGCACCGGCGCGTCCACCCAGAGCAGCACGACCGCCGAGAAGACGCAATCCTGCGTATGGCGGTCGTGAGGAGGTTAATGGGATGTCCCATAAAAAATATTCTGTTTCCAACCAGCACCTAGGTCTGAATATTTTCTGCATGTAATTAAAAATTTAGCTTGGCCACTGAGTTATTCAATAAAACGTAACTGTATAGCGCCACCTGCTATTTGTCCTTTTCTTTACTTCTCTGTCCACCTTGCTGAGGTGCTCGCACTTGCTCAGTGCCATCTTTCAACTGCTATTCCGTGTATTATTTTGGTTTTGTACAATTTTACTTGCAAAAGCATGGGAACCCAATGCAAATTAGGCAGTAAGGTGCCCAGAGGGGTGTTTTTTTTCTTTCAACGGTGCCCAGGAACACCCCCAACCCAGTGCCCAGGCCCAACCTCCAGCAGAACCCAAGCCCCCCCACTACATTACTGACGCAAGGTAACGCCACCCACACATGCCTTTAGCTTCACCAAGACATCTTGCACAGGCACATACCCAGTGACACATTTGAGGCTGATGTGCCCTCAACAATGCGCGCAGTCTTTATTACTGTGCCTACAAAAGATTTCTCAGTGAAGCTGAAGGCAAGTGTGGGTGGAGTTGCCTCGTGTCAGTGGCGGCAACAGCGCTTCTTAGGGGGGCATGGAGTCTCAGCCCAGGAGAGGCGTGCTTGGGCTCTGCTGGAGGGCGGGCCTGGGCACTAGAAGCGGGCGTTCCTGGGTACTGTTAAAAGAAAATAATGCCCCTCTAGGCACCTTACTGTGTAATTTGCATATCATACAAAGATAGTTTATTTTTTTTTCCGCAAATAAGAAAACGCCAAATGAAAGGTACATCAGGGAAGGAGGTGTTATGTTCTACACGGCAATAGTTTTACTTTAATAATTATAATCCATGTGACAGATTTTCTTTAAGGCTTGTTCACAATCGTTGTTAGAAAAGGCCAGGTAAGAAAGGGCAAGGTTCATGAAAAGAACACCTCTCCAACCATTAAGCATGGGGGTGGATCAATCTTTTTGGGGTTGTGTTGCAGCCAATGGCATGGGGGACATTTCACATGTAGAGGGAAAAATTGATTCAATGAAATTTGAGCAAATTCTAGAAGCAAATAAAACACAAACTGTAAAAAAGCTGAAGATGAAAAGAGGATGACTCCTACAAATGGATAAAGATTCTAAACAAAGCTCAAAATCCACAACAGACTACATCACAAGCTGATGGTTTTTCCATGGCCCTCACAGTCCCCTGATCTGAAGGGCCCTTTACATGGCCGAGAATTGCACAGATCATCGTCAACGAGCATTCATAGTAACGCTCGTTAGAGATGATTGGGCAGTGCAAATGTACCGCCGATTACCTGATGATCGAGCAAAACGCTAGTTCACGGGGTAATCCAATCGTTTGTGCTCACCCAAAAATGATTGTTTACCGGCAACAGATCATGCTGTGTAAACATGATCTGCTGCCGGGAAACAAGTCGTTATGGGGAAGAGAGATGGCACTAGCGATCACTCCTCCCCATACTCTGGAGGATATCACTGCATGCAAATGCACCTGTCTCCTCCGCTAGCGATCACCAGATTGTCGGGAAGGAAAGCTTTTGTCCCCACAATCTGCTGTAATATCATACTGTGTAAAGGGACCTTGAAAATCTGTGGAGAGACCTCAAAAGAGCAGTCCATACAAGACGGTCCAGAAATCTCAGATCTGGAAGACTTTTGCAAGGAAGAATGGATGAAAATCACTCAAATGAGAATTTTGAGGTTATAAAAGCATTTATAAGCTGTAACACTTGCCACAAGGGGTTCTACTAGGTACTAACCATGCAGGGTGCCCAAAGTTTTCCTTTGGACCCTTTTGTCTTATTTTGAAAATGCAAAAGATAAAAAAAAAATGTTTTTACAAAAATACTAAGGGAATGTTTCATTTGTACCTTTATACCGTTTGGAGATAATTTAATCTTTTTACGGCGGTCACTAAGGGGCCTTAGGCTGGGCCGCCGCTTTAACAGCCTGGACCGGCAGGAGTGCCGATACGGGCTCTTTAACACTTTACATGCCACGGGCAATGGTGCCCGCCACATGTAAAGTAGTGACAGAGGGAGCGGACTCCCTCTGTCTCCAATCGGCACCCCGCAAATGCAATCGCCGGGTGCTGACATGTGTAAAGGCTGGCAGGGCTCTGATGTACGCCCCAGACTAGCCTTGAGTCATTTCCAGCAGGCTGCGCCTCTCTGGCGCAGACTGCAGGTCAATATCAGAATAGCACTGATATTAGTATGCAATGCACTATAGGGATAATGCATTGCATTTTAAAATCAATCAGAATGTTGTCTGTTACAGTCCCCTTGTGGGACTATTAAGTGGTAAAAAAAAAAAGTAAAAAATAAAAAAAAACATTTATTCAATAAAAAAATCCCATTAAAAGTAAATTACGCTTATTTTCCATTGAAAAAACAAGTGGTCCTGCAAAAATCAAGCCCTCACACAACTCAATAGAAATAAAAATAAAAAAGTTATGGGTCTTGGGAAGCAGCAATGCAAAAACGGGAAAAAAACTATATGTATTTAGTATCACGTTAATCATAGTGACCCAAAGAATAATAATGTTATGTTATTTATAACGAAAAATGAACGCCAAAAATGTATAATGTAAAAACACAGTGGCAGTATTGCTGTTTTTCCCATCTCCCTCCAGAAAGAGTTAATAAAATTTAATCAGAAAGTGATGTGTAAGTTAAGCATCCGCAAGCAAGTCTGGGTGCGGTGCGATTTTCACGCATGGTTGCTAGGAGATGATAGGGATGAGCAACCCCGGACCCCATTAAAGTCTATTCACTGCATTATTTTCCCTTATAACATTGTTATAAGGGAAAGTAATAGCATTCTTAATACAGAATGCTAAGTAAATTAGGGCTGGAGGAGTTAAAAAATAAAATAAAAACATAACTCACCTCATCCACTTCATTGCGCAGACAGCATTGTCTTCTTTCTTCTTTCAGGACCTGCCAAAGGACCTTTGATGACATAATCGCGCTCACCGCCTTCTAGCTTCATTCAGCAGGACCTGCGATGACGTTACCACGCTCACCACGTGGTGAGAGCGATGACATCAGTGAAGGTCCTTTTGCAGGTCCTGAAAGAAGAACAAAGAAGAGGATCCCGGCTGCTCGATCAATTAGATGAGGTGAGTTATGTTTTTATTTTATTTTTAACCCTTAATTGACATTATACTTAGCATTCTGTGTTAAAGAATGCTATTATTTTCCATTATAACCATGTTATAATGGAAAATAATAGAATCTACAGAATACCTAACCTAAACCCGAAATTCTGTGAAGAAGTCTGGGTTCCGGTCAGGGTACCACATTCAGTTTTTTCTAAAGCGCGTGCAAAACGCAATGCACTCGCACAGTAAAAACTGAACAACGGAACACAATTGCAGTCAAAACTGCTCGCACGATTTTCACTGAACATACCTGCATCGCATCCAGCGCTTACCCGCGACGCCCGTGTGAAAGAAGCCTAAGGGGTGACCTGGACATACCCACATTTTCACCCAGGCAGCCCCCTAATATGAGCATTGGAGCATTTTATTATATAATTATAACCTAGAAATATTATACATAGAATTATAACACAAAGAAGTATATTATACAGAAATATTATAGATATATATATATATATCTAGACAATAAAAGTATATATAATATATATATATATATATACACACACACACATCTAAAGAAGTATATTATATAGAAATGTGTCTGTGTGTGTATATATATACAGGTCCTTCTAAAAAAATTTGCATATTGTGATAAAGTTCATTATTTTCTGTAATGTACTGATAAACATTAGACTTTCATATATTTTAGATTCATTACACACCAACTGAAGTAGTTCAAGCATTTTATTGTTTTAATATTGATGATTTTGGCATACAGCTCATGAAAACCCAAAATTCCTATCAAAAAATTAGCATATCATGAAAAGGTTCTCTAAACGAGCTATTAACCTAATCATCTGAATCAACTAATTAACTCTAAAACACCTGCAAAAGATTCCTGAGGCTTTTAAAAACTCCCAGCCTGGTTCATTACTCAAAACCGCAATCATGGGTAAGACTGCCGACCTGACTGCTGTCCAGAAGGCAATCATTGACACCCTCAAGCAAGAGGGTAAGACACAGAAAGAAATTTCTGAACGAATAGGCTGTTCCCAGAGTGCTGTATCAAGGCACCTCAGTGGGAAGTCTGTGGGAAGGAAAAAGTGTGGCAGAAAACGCTGCACAACGAGAAGAGGTGACCAGACCCTGAGGAAGATTGTGGAGAAGGACCGATTCCAGACCTTGGGGGACCTGCGGAAGCAGTGGACTGAGTCTGGAGCAGAAACATCCAGAGCCACCGTGTACAGGCGTGTGCAGGAAATGGGCTACAGGTGCCGCATTCCCCAGAAACAGCGGCAGAAGCGCCTGACCTGGGCTACAGAGAAGCAGCACTGGACTGTTGCATGTCATTCGGAAATCAAGGTGCCAGAGTCTGGAGAAAGACTGGGGAGAGGGAAATGCCAAAATGCCTGAAGTCCAGTGTCAAGTTCCCACAGTCAGTGATGGTCTGGGGTTCCATGTCAGCTCCTGGTGTTGGTCCACTGTGTTTTATCAAGGGCAGGGTCAATGCAGCTAGCTATCAGGAGATTTTGGAGCACTTCATGCTTCCATCTGCTGAAAAGCTTTATGGAGATGAAGATTTCATTTTTCAGCACGACCTGGCACCTGCTCACAGTGCCAAAACCACTGGTAAATGGTTTACTGACCATGGTATTACTGTGCTCAATTGGCCTGCTAACTCTCCTGACCTGAACCCCATAGAGAATCTGTGGGATATTGGGAAGAGAAAGTTGATAGACACAAGACCCAACACTCTGGATGAGCTTAAGGCCGCTATCGAAGTATCCTGGGCCTCCATAACACCTCAGCAGTGCCACAGGCTGATTGTCTCCACGCCACGCCGCATTGAAGCAGTCATTTCTGCAAAAGAATTCCCGACCAAGTATTGAGTGCATAACTGAACATAATTATTTGAAGGTTGACTTTTTTTGTATTAAAAACACTTTTCTTTTATTGGTCGGATGAAATATGCTAATTTTCTTAGATAGGAAATTTGGGTTTTCATGAGCTGTATGCCAAAATCATCAATATTAAAACAATAAAAGGCTTGAACTACTTCAGTTGGTGTGTAATGAATCTAAAATATATGAAAGTCTAATGTTTATCAGTACATTACAGAAAATAATGAACTTTATCACAATATGCTATTTTTTTTAGAAGGACCTGTATATATATCATAGGGAAGCACATTATACTGATCCCATATTGTGTGTATATATATCTATATATTACAAAGAAAAAATATGGTGGATTCAGCCCGCACAAGCCCTAGCAGGTGCAGATTGCTATGGCGAAATACAGATACAAACACAAAAACACAAAATGCAATCGCACACTGCAACCAGCACTCTGCCCTACTTTTATGCTGGATGTTGAATAAGGCATTGGTGTACATTTTGGCCAAAGCGTAATAAGCCAATCACCACGTCAAGGTCGCCTTCATGAGTGGTCCCTAACACTAGTTCCTACCTGTTATGGGCCATGACAGCCACACAAAGTCCAGGGAGTGTAGGTATAGCATGCACGCCAAGCACACTCTGCTTTTAACCCCGTCCGGTGCCATTACAGCTTTCATCGGATCCAGGGATGCAAGTACCAACATGCATGCTGAGCCCACTATATACTTCTCCTGGAGCCTAATGGCTACTGGTAGGTGCTATATAAGCAGACTCAGTTTTAGGCCTCATGCACACGACCGTTGTGTGCATCCGTGGCCGTTGTACGTTTTTTTTCGCGGACCCATTGACTTTCAATGGGTCCGTGGAAAAATCGGAAAATGCACCGTTTTGCAGCCGAGACCGTGATCCGTGTTTCCTGTCCGTCAAAAAAATAAGACCTGTCCTATTTTTTTGACGGACAACGGTTCACGGACCCATTCAAGTCAATGGGTCCGTGAAAGAACACGGATGCACACAAGATTGGCATCCGTGTCCGTGATCCGTGGCCGTAGGTTACTTTCATACAGACAGATCCGAAGATCCGACAGTATAGCAGATCCGACAGTATATTCTAACACAGAGGCGTTCCCATGGTGATGGGGACGCTTCAGGTTAGAATATACTGAAAAACTGTGTACATGACTGCCCCCTGCTGCCTGGCAGCACCTGCCAGGCAGCAGGGGGCAGACCCCCACCCCCCCCTGTTTTTAACTCATTGGTGTCCAGTGGGCCCCCCCTCCCTCCGATGTAGATAACTCATTGGTGGCCAGTGGGCCCTCTCCCCTCCCTCCCCCTCCTAATTAAAATCACCCCCCCTATCATTGGTGGCAGTGGAGAGTACCGATCGGAGTCCCAGTGTAATCGCTGGGGCTCCGATCGGTAACCATGGCAACCGGTACGCTACTGCAGTCCCGGTTGCCATGGTTACTTAGCAATTTGTAGAAGCTTCATACTTACCTGCGAGCTGCGATGTCTGTGACCAGCCGGGAGCTCCTCCTACTGGTAAGTGACAGGTCTGTGCTATAGGCAATGACACAGACATCGCAGCAGCAAGCAGGTAAGTATGAATCTTCTACAATTGTACTATTGCTAAGTAACCATGGCAACCAGGGCTGCAGTAGCGTCCTGGTTGCCATGGTTACCGATCGGAGCCCCAGCGATTAAACTGGGACTCCGATCGGAACTCCGCTGCCACCAATGATGGGGGGGGGGGGGAATGGGAGACCGCACACTGCCACCAATGTTACTGCTATAGAGGGATGGGGGGGGGCGATGGTGGTTGGCACACTGTGCCACCAACGATTTAATACAATAGAGGGAGGGAGGGGGGGGCGATGGTGGGCGCACACTGTGCCACCAACGATTTATTACAATAGAGGGAGGGGGGGGCGATGGTGGGCGCACACTGTGCCACCAACGATTTATTACAATAGAGGGAGGGAGGGGGGGGGGCGATGGTGGGCGCACACTGTGCCACCAACGATTTATTACAATAGAGGGAGGGAGGGGGGGCGATGGTGGGCGCACACTGTGCCACCAACGATATTCAAACTGGGGAGGGGGGGAGGGCTGCCCCCTGCCGCCTGGCAGCCCTGATCTCTTACAGGGGAATATGATAGTACAATTAACCCCTTTAGGTGCCGCACCTGAAGGGGTTAATTGTGCTATCATATCCCCCTGTAAGAGATCGGGTGCTGCCAGGCAGCAGGGGGCAGTCTTGTACAAAGTTTGTAGTGTATTCTAACCTGAAGCGTCCCCATCACCATGGGAACGCCTCTGTGTTAGAATATACTGTCGGATCTGAGGTTCACGAAGTAGCTCATATCCGACAGTATATTCTAACATAGAGGCGTTCCCATGGTGATGGGGACGCTTCAAGTTAAAATATACCATCGGATTGGAGAAAACTCCAATCCGATGGTATAAAAGAACTCCAGACTTTACATTGAAAGTCAATGGGGACGGATCCGTTTGAAATGGCACCATATTGTGTCAACATCAAACGGATCTGTCCCCATTGACTTGCATTGTAATTCAGGACGGATCCGTTTGGCTCCGCACGGCCAGGCGGACACCAAAACGACTTTTTTTTCATGTCCGTGGATCCTCCAAAAATCAAGGAAGACCCACGGACGAAAAAACGGTCACGGATCACGGACCCACGGACCCCGTTTTTGCGGACCGTGAAAAAAAAAACTGTCGTGTGCATGAGGCCTAAATCTCACATTTGATGATGGACCACAGGTTCTCAATGGGGTTCAGATCAGGTGAACAAGGAGGCCATGTCATTAGATTTTCTTCTTTTATACCCTTTCTTGCCAGCCACGCTTAGGAGTACTTGGACGCGTGTGATGGAGCATTGTCCTGCATGAAAATCATGTTTTTCTTGAAGGATGCAGACTTCTTCCTGTACCACTGCTTGAAGAAGGTGTCTTCCAGAAACTGGCAGTAGGACTGGGAGTTGAGCTTGACTCCATCCTCAACCCAAAAAGGCCCCACAAGCTCATCTTTGATGATACCAGCCCAAACCAGTACTCCACCTCCACCTTGCTGGCGTCTGAGTCGGACTGGAGCTCTCTGCCCTTTACCAATCCAGCCATCTGGCCCATCAAGACTCACTCTCATTTCATCAGTCCATAAAACCTTAGAAAAATCAGTCTTGAGATATTTCTTGGCCCAGTCTTGACGTTTCAGCTTGTGTGTCTTGTTCAGTGGTGGTCGTCTTTCAGCCTTTCTTACCTTGGCCATGTCTCTGAGTATTGCACACCTTGTGCTTTTGGGCACTCCAGTGATGTTGCAGCTCTGAAATATGGCCAAACTGGTGGCAAGTGGCATCTTGGCAGCTGCACGCTTGACTTTTCTCAGTTCATGGGCAGTTATTTTGCGCCTTGGTTTTTCCACACGCTTCTTGCGACCCTGTTGACTATTTTGAATGAAACGCTTGATTGTTCGATGATCACGCTTCAGAAGCTTTGCAATTTTAAGAGTGCTGCATCCCTCTGCAAGATATCTCACTATTTTTTTCTTTTCTGAGCCTGTCAAGTCCTTCTTTTGACCCATTTTGCCAAAGGAAAGGAAGTTGCCTAATAATTATGCACACCTGATATAGGGTGTTGATGTCATTAGACCACACCCCTTCTCATTACAGAGATGCACATCACCTAATATGCTTGGAGTAAGACAACATGCATAAAGAGGATGATGTGGTCAAAATACTCATTTGCCTAATAATTCTGCACTCCCTGTAGAGATATATATATATATATATATATATATATAACATAGGGAAGCACATTATACTGATCCCATATTCTGTATGTATAGTGATGGATAAGGTGTTCCCTGGTTCATCACTGATGACTGCACCCCATGACTCCCCCATCTACAGACAAGCACAACCAGGGGCACTGACAATAAAGCGCCCTGCCACTGCCCCCTTATCGCCCAATCTTTCGGGTGCTTTTAGACTCTCCTTAGGTCGCAGAACAGGGGAAAGATGCCGGCGGCGGTATTTGGGGTGTCCCTCACCTGTGGGTCAGGGTCCTCGGGGTAGAGCTCTGTCAGGCAACGATTCAGTCTCTGGGAAATGACAACTGATCCAAAGTTCTGTAGCGAGTCGTCTCCCAGGGACACCGCGTCTCCATGGTGACCGCTGCGCCGTACACCGCCGATAGGTGTCACGTGACCGACGTGTTTGGGGAGGAGCTTAGAAGGTTCACAAAGCAGTCTCCAGTACAAGGATGGGATCATTCCTCCTCCCTGCAGCGCCCGACGAGACTCCGCCTCTTCCCCATGACATCATACCTTCCTGGAGCAACTCCTTCTAGTCACTACCCTGGTATTCCAGGGGATGAGGGCGTTTCCATGGTTCCCTATTACGCTGTTTTTTACTGAAGTATAAAGCCCTTGTCAGACATGGAAGCCATCCTACATAGGACCCTGCCGCTCCTGGTCCTGTCTGCTCTCACAGCACTAGCGGCTGTGGCTGGGCCCACCCTGGAGAGCGCAACCACCCAAGGTAATCTCCAGACCGCCGTGCCCGGTGGGTACGTGCCAGCAGTTCCTGTAACTAGTGAGTAGTGTGCGTCAAGCCTGTGCCATGTCCTGCATCCTACTGGCGACATGCGTCACGTTCTCAGGCCTGAATGCTGGCACACGTTACTGCCATGTCTACATTGTGCTCCAACCATGTGTTACTGTGTGCCCAGGGCATGTATGTGCACAGTGTACAGAGAGGTGTCACATGTAGTAGGATGGTTGTATAGTCTAATAAGGAAAGTTATCACCTCTGTGTATGTGACATAATACTGTATGGTATAGCAGGAGGTGCCCTCTGTGTATGTGACATAATACTGTATGGTATAGCAGGAGGTGCCCTCTGTGTATGTGACGTCATACTGTATGGTATAGAAGGAGGTACCCTCTGTGTATGTGCCATAATACTGTATGGTATAGCAGGAGGTGCCCTCTGTGTATGTGACATAATACTGTATGGTATAGCAGGAGGTGCCCTCTGTGTATGTGACATAATACTGTATGGTATAGCAGGAGGTGCCCTCTGTGTATGTGACATAATACTGTATGGTATAGCAGGAGATTCCCCTCTGTGTATGTGACATAATACTGTATGGTATAGCAGGAGGTGCCCTCTGTGTATGTGACATAATACTGTATGGTATAGCAGGAGGTGCCCTCTGTGTATGTGACATAATACTGTATGGTATAGCAGGAGGTGCCATAATACTGTATGGTATAGCAGGAGATTCCCCTCTGTGTATGTGACATAATACTGTATGGTATAGCAGGAGATTCCCCTCTGTGTATGTGACATAATACTGTATGGTATAGCAGGAGGTGACATAATACTGTATGGTATAGCAGGAGATTCCCCTCTGTGTATGTGACATAATACTGTATGGTATAGCAGGAGGTGCCATAATACTGTATGGTATAGAAGGAGGTACCCTCTGTGTATGTGCCATAATACTGTATGGTATAGCAGGAGGTGCCATAATACTGTATGGTATAGAAGGAGGTACCCTCTGTGTATGTGACATAATACTGTATGGTATAGCAGGAGATTCCCCTCTGTGTATGTGACATAATACTGTATGGTATAGCAGGAGGTGCCCTCTGTGTATGTGCCATAATACTGTATGGTATAGCAGGAGGTGCCCTCTGTGTATGTGCCATAATACTGTATTGTATACTGTAGAAGGAGATCCCCTCCTCCTGCCCTATATGTTGTACACCTGACTCCCATTGTAAAAGACAGGGAAATAAGTTTCTATGCAATAAATGATTTTTTTGTATTGAAAAGTCTAGCTGCCTTAGATTTTTCTAGGCTGCTAATAATAATAAAAAAACAAGAGTTACTAATGTAAGTGAATGGGATCCCATTGCGACCCCAGTTTGCGGAGACGGCAGATCTCCACTTGCAAGAAATGCAACGCAGTTGAATCCTTGCGACTGTTGTGTCGCAGCGAGTTGCAGGTCGCTACCCAGTTCAATTACATTACTTGTGATGAGTCTTGAAATCAACTTCACCTGTCTAAAGACATACTGATAGGGACCGCCTGCTGCTAATGTCTGTAAAGTGCTGCGGAATATAGTAGCGCTATATAAGTTTAGGGGGTTATCCGATTTCAGATACCCCCCCCCCCCATTTGCTGTGCCCCTCACCAGTAATATACTTACTAGGTAATATAATTGCCTAGCATCGGGGGGGGAGGGGTAGCAGCCAATGGCAGACGGGGACGTGCCTCCCTAGCATCGCGGGTGATGCTAGGGAGGCTCATCCCCGTCCCCGCTTGCCATTGGCTGCTGACCCAACCCCTTCCCTCTCCGGGTGGCAGGGAAAAGCAGCGGTACGGGGACCAGGAGTGGCGTGGGGAGCGGGGTGAGCATATTACCTGTGAGGGGCCAGCACATGGGGGATGTTTCTGAAATCAGATAACCCCTTTAATAAAATAAATAAAATACTGTATATAGAGCCACAAGGACACCATGTGCTTGAGGCCGTGGGCATTGGCATATGTTGGCACGCACTGGCAGCATGCCTTGTGTTGCTATGATCTGTTAATAGCTGGGCTGCCCTGTAATGTGTTTCACATTTGTGCGCTTGGCCTTTATGTTCCTTTTTAGTTACCAGGAGTCGGGCTATTTCTCGTTTTTGGTTGTGTAACCTCTGATGGTTTCTGTGTCTCCCTGCTCTCTACTTCCTCATTATCGTGTTTAGTTGGCGATTAAATTGGGTGTCGGATTCTTGGGTCATGTGACTTCCTTGTTCTTCAGCGCCACAAGCGTAAGATTCTATATTGGTTTATTACTATATGTACTTTCCATTAACTTCTTCCTGGACCACTCCGTAAACCTATGGCACACGCTTAGGTGTCAGCTGTAACCTGGGGTTAACTCCAAACGACGTTTAACTTCTTAGATCCTCCAGTCAGTAATGACCAAAGAAACAGTGTTTTGCAGAGGGACATGGCTCCTCAGTAAGCACAATCTTGAGGTGTCTTTGGGTTGCCATACGTCTGGGAGCCTAAGAAAAGGCCATCATTCTGCCACATATGGTCTTAAGTTAAGGAGTTCCAGAGTTGCAAATCTTGGAATAACTCTGAATATAACGCCTCCTATTTCGTTTAGTAGTAGGACACCTTTTGAGGCGCAAAGTGCCTTACTCTACCTCTTTATACCTCTGCTTGCATATGAAGGCCTACCATGATTTTTCTGTGCAAATTCAGCAGAGAAGATCACAGCATGTTGCATCTCCTTTCAGATTAAGGAGCTATTCTTCTCTCCACTCTAGCTTTTAGGGGAGAAAATGTCCCTCGTACGGTATAGCATGTGGTGGAGCCTGGCATGGTGGAGCAGAAAGTCCTATATGCCCAAATGTAGGGAGCTTTTTACTGAGGGCTTGAAAGCCTTGTGTTAAAAAAGAAGACACATTGCTAGTAGAGGAAGGTTAGCTATACATACACTGTGAAAGCTTGGTAACTGTCCCAGAGCTGACGTATTTGGAAACCGTCCAGGTCAGGAAGTTCCCTTATTGCGACACAATGTCTTGACCTTCTTACACCCAGGGGGAAACGCAGCTGTATTCCATGCTTGTTGGAGAAGTTTGTAGCTGCTATATACTACCTTGTGTGTGTATATAGTCTTCAGGCTCATGCATTGCAGATCTGCAAAACCCGAATACCAGATGTGTGCATAATGCGGACAATAATAGGGCGTGTTCTATATTTTCCCATTAAAGTGAATGGGTCTGCAACTGACCCACAAAAAATGCGGACAAACAATACGTTCATGTGCATGAGCCCATAAAGGTAAAAAAATCTTTACATATTTCATGTTTTGTTTCATTTTCTTTGTGAAAAGAAGCTAAGTCTGTGTCATGGTATCTACGGTATGTCCAAAATATAACGCAAACAGTTTACACCCAAAACTTGCAAATTAGGGGACACTTCATATTTGCGCCATGATTTGTGGCTTTTCTCGCAGCTTTTTAAAAATGGGGAGAAAAAGTGGGCAGGACCTCATGCCGCCCAAAGGATTTACTATCTTTTATGCCAGAAGCTGGGGTAAATGATGGTTCATAGCTAGTGTAAGTTTGAACTTGTGCCACACGGACTGCCTGGAGATATGCCAAATTTATTGAGCCCGTGCCTATTATTTTGGCGCATTCTATATCAGCTGACTTTATACTAAGACTGGTATTTGTAATACCAGTCTTAGTAAATCTGCCCCAGTATCTCCCAAGTGAAGTGTGAGCATCTTAGAATAATTGGTTTTGTAACGGAGACATGATTAACGAATCTTAAGTCATTTTCAAATGCTGAACACGACTAAGATGTTTAAAATGCCAGATTGGTTCCTGTTTCTAAAGAGGGTAAAATGAAAGAGCGCAGAGTTTAATGAGGTTTAGTTTGTCCTGATCTCCTACTTTACAACCGAAGTAAAAGGGCTCATGCACACGACCATCCCTGGTGCAGATGCGAGCTGTAAGATACGACCGAAGATAGGACTGCAGCTATCTTTTGCGGAGCAGAGGCACGGATCGGAAGCACTAAATGTTCTATCTTTGGCTGTATGTTGATCGTAGGCCCATTTAAGTAAAAGGGTCCGCAAACAGACTGCACACGGCCAGTGCCCGCGGACTGCGATTTGCGGTCAACAGCAGACACTGAGCCATTACAGTCATGTGCATGAGGCCTAAGACGTAGGCTTTTTGTATGATTGCTGTTAGATGGCGTTTACCAGAGGCAACTATAACTTGGCCACAAAGGTAACAGAACTGATTTGCACAGTTCGCGCTCTTACGTATATATCAAAACGGTCTTAACCTGTTCACGAGTGAAGCAGGTGCCGTAGCCACACAGTGCCTGCTGTTTTAAACATGTCCTTCATTGGCAGTAACGCCGATTAAAGTGCAAGTGCTATAAACGATACTGAATGCCAAAGTCAGTTATCCATATTGCTTCTGTGTCTCCTCCAGGATGGTGCCAGCCCCGACGCTCGTTTCGGCGATCCTTCGTACTCCTTTTGCTAAGCTAAAAGTCCTCCATGTCCGATCTTAGCTTAGCGAAGCAGGCAGGAGCCCGCCTCCTCTCAGCTAATCCTGGCATAGCAAATGGTTACAGGGTACCCATGTGCTATGCCAGGAGTTAGTAATCCTCTGAGGGACACAGACAGGAGCAGCAATGTGCGCTCCTGCCCGTACTCCGTTCTCTGCCACCCCATTCATAAAGTGTAGAGGCCGTACTCCGTACACCTCCTCTGTGCTGTCAGCGATGTAGAGAATAGTGAATTTAAAGCGCGCAGGAAATCAGGGCTTTAGTGGGGAATAGCGTTAGTAAAAATTCAAAATCGGCACATAAAGTATGTGCATTTGGGACATTTAAAAAAAAAAAAAAAAACTTGATTAAAAGTTTAGTTACTCTTTTTAAAGGGGTATTCCCATCTGACCACGTTCATCTCCTGCTGTCTACTTTTGCTCCTCCTTGTTCCCCGGCCCTGAAGCTATGTGGGCGGTACTCTTCCCGTTTCATCACATGACATGTGCGCGCTCCCGATGCTAGCAGTGCTGTACCAGATGCTGCTCCTTATAACCCTTGATAATGATATGAAAAGAAGGGCTTGTGCGTGTGTCTAGTAGGAGGAGGTTGGAGAAGTGGCACTGCACAGCACCAGCGTTGGGCTACTTTCACACTAGCGTTTTTTGCGGATCCGTCATGGATCTGCAAATAAAACGCTTCCATTACAATAATACAACTGCATGCATCCGTCACAAACGGATCCGGTTGTATTATGTCTTCTATAGCCATGACGGATCAGTCTTGAACTCCATTGAAAGTCAATGGGGAACGGATCTGTTTTCTATTGTGTCAGAGAAAACTGATCCGTCCCCCATTGACTTGCATTGTGTGTCAGGACGGATCTGTTTGGCTCCGCTTCGTGAGGCGGACAGCAAAACGCTGCAGGCCTCCAGAGCAGAATGGTGATGGAACGGAGGCAAATTGATGCATTCTGAGCGGATCCTTTTCCATTCAGAATGCATCAGGGCAAAACTGATCAGTTTTGGACCGCTTGTGAGAGCCCTAAATGGATCGAGATTTCCGCGCGGGTGCAATGCGTGAGGTGAACACGTTGCACCCGCACTGAATCCGGACCAATTCACTTCTATGGGGCTGTGCACATGAGCGGTGATTTTCACGCAACGCAGGCCCCATAGAAGTGAATGGGGCTGAGTGAAAATCGCAAGCATCCACGATCAAGTGCGGATGTGGTGCGATTTTCACTCATGGTTGCTAAGATAACAGTCTATTCACTGTATTATTTTCCCTTATAACATGGTTATAAGGGAAAATAATAGCATTCTTTAATACAGAATTCTTAGTAGGTGGTCAATTGAGGGTTAAAAAATAATTAACTCCCCTCCTCCTCCTCTTGATCGCGTAGCTGCCGGTCTATTCTTACTACTTTAAACATGAGCTGCCGGCTAAAGGACCTGTGGTAACCATGTGATTGGACCATGTGATGTGATGTCACCACAGGTCCTTTAGCCGGCAGCTCATGATTAAAGAAGTAAGAAGAGACTGGCAGCTACGCGATCAAGAGGAGAAGGTGAGTTAATTATTTTGTATTTTTTTACCCTCAATTGACCACCTACTTAGCATTCTGTATCAAAGAATGCTATTATTTTCCCTTATAACCATGTTATAAGGGAAAATAATAACATCTACACAACACCGAACCCAAACCTGAACTTCAGTGAAGAAGTTCGGGTCTGGGTACCACAGTCAGTTGTTTTTTTTTTTGTTTTTTTTTATCACGCGCGTGCAAAACTTAACAACGGTACGCAATCGCAGTCAAAACTGACTGCAATTGGGTACCTACTTGTGCGGGTTTGCCGCAGTACACCCGGGACGCATCCTCAACAAATCAGCACACCCGTGTGAACTCAGCCTTAGGCTACTTTCACACTGGAGTTCTAGGTCTAGCTTGTGAGATCCGTTTCAGGGCTCTCACAAGCGGCCCAAAATGGATCAGTTCAGCCCCAATGCATTTTGAATGGATAATGATCCGTTCAGAATGCATCAATTTGGCTGCGTTTGGTCTCCGTTGTGTTTTTTAGACGGACACTAAATCGCAGCTTGCAGCGTTTAGGTGACCGTCTCACTATGCGGATCCGTCTAGACTTACAATGTAAGTCAATGGGGACAGATCCGTTTTTCACTGACACAATATGGTGCAATTGAAAACTGATTCGTCCCCTATTGACTTTCAATGTAAGTCAAGACGGATCCGTTTTCACTTTAGACTTTTTCTTTTTTTAATGAATAATGCAAATGGATCCGTTATTAACGGATACAAGTGTTTGCATTATTCGTGCGGATCCGTCTGTGCAGAAAATAAGGATCCGCACAAAACGCGAGCGTGAAAGTAGCCTTATCTGCAGCCCAGGCAGCGTCCATTTCAGTGTTTATGGGTGTGACGGAGACCGGAGCAGAAGGAATGCTTCAGACTGTTATCTCTGAGCTGCTCTCAGGCTTCCACAACCCTCGTTCATACCAGACACATCTGCAGTGCACTCTCCTGTCCTACAGAACATGACTGTGGAGTACAGCATTGCTGTGCCTCGCTGCTCATATGCTGTGTCTCCTCGATAAGCGCTGACTCTCCAGTGAGACAGTTGCAGAGGAGCACGGCATGAAGGCTGTGACAGCGGGTCCCTGCTCTGTGCATGATGCTTCCCTATTTACCTGCACAGCAGAAGATCGATACAGAGCGGCTTCACAGTTTACAGCACAGTGGCCGGCCGGGGAGCTAGTGCGCATGAGCAAGCAATGTGCAGTCCAGCCACATAGAGGCAGTACCGCAGTGGTGGCCGTAACGAATGGAAACAGAAGATAAACATAGAAGGGGAAGGAGGAGGAATACTTGGCAAACAAGTCAGAAAAAATAAAATAAAAGGTAATTGCAAAAGTTTATAATTTTACATTAGGAACTAGTTTAAAGGGAACCTGTCATCAGCTTTCTGCTGACCTCACTTAGGGCAGGATAAAGTAATGACAGAAATGCTGATGTCAGCGGTGTGTCACTCATCAGCTCAAAGTAAGAGGTTCCTAAGAACCAGCATCATAATCATTGCAGCCCAGGCCTGGAAAAGAGTCAAATCTACCTGAGAAGAGTCATGGTTATTATAATCTCCTGCTCTCCTGTCCATCTGCTGATTGGCAGTTCTCTCCTACAGAGAAAGACAGAAAACTAGGTAGAAGACTGTCAGTCATCAGCAGGGAGAGCAGGAATCTATGTATAACATGACTCTTCTCAGGTGGCCGGGACTCTTTTCCAGGCCCAGTCTGCAATGATTGTGATGTTGGTTCTCAGCAACCACTTACTTTTAACTGATAAATGACAGACTGCGGAAATCAACTCACCTGTCTCTACTTTATTCTGCCGTTAGTATGGACAGCATAAAGGTGATGACAGATTCCCTTTAAGGCCTCATGCACACGACCGTTGTGTGCATCCGTGGCCGTTGTGCCGTTTTCTTTTTTTTTTTTTTCGCGGACCCATTGACTTTCAATGGGTCCGTAGAAAAATCTGAATATGCACTGTTTTGCAGCCGCATCCGTGATCCGTGTTTCCTGTCCGTCAAAAAAATAAGACCTGTCCTATTTTTTTTGACGGACAACAGTTCACGGACCCATTCAAGTCAATGGGTCCGTGAAAAAACACGGATGCATACAAGATGTGTCCGTGATCTGTGGCCGTAGGTTACTTTCATACAGACGGATCCGAAGATCCGTCTGCATAAAAGCTTTTTCAGAACTGAGTTTTCACTTCGTGAAAACTCAGATCCGACAGTATATTCTAACACAGAGGCGTTCCCATGGTGATGGGGACACTTATAGTTAGAATATACTTTGAACTGTGTACATGACTGCCCCCTGCTGCCTGGCAGCACCCGATCTCTTACAGGGGGCTGTGATCCGCACAATTAACCCCTCAAGTGCCGCACCTTTCTTTTTTATTTTTTATAATTTTTTTATTTTGCGGCCCTATTGAAGTGAATGGGTCCGCACCTGAGCCGCAAAAAATGCGGCTCGGATGCGGACCACAACAACGGTCGTGTGCATGAGGCCTCAGGCTACATGCACATGACCATATGTGTTTTGCGGTCCGCAAATTGTAGACCCACAAAAAAAAGGCTGACATCCGTGTGGTGTTTTTTTTTTTTTTTTTTTTTTTTTTTTTTTTTTGCGGATCCATTGAAACAATGCCTAAAACGGACAAGAATAGGACATATGAATTTTTTTTTAGCGGGGCTACGGAACGGACATACTGATGCGGACAGCACTGACACGGAAACAAAATACATTCGTGTGCACGAGGCCTAAGACTACATGCACATGAACGTATTTAGTCTCTGTGCCGTTTTTCTTGCGGATGGGGTGCGGACCCATTCATTTCAATGCTTCCGCAAAAAATGCAGACAGTACACCGCATGCTGTCCGCATCATTATGTCCATTATGCATACGGATGTCATCCGTTTTTGTGTGGATCCGCAATTTGCGGACTGCAAAACACATACATACGTTCGTGTGCATGTAGCCTAAGAGAGCTGCTGCTAAAATGCCATTACAAAGCAGCAAACTGGTATTATGAAGCTGCTGGTGCCTCTTGAGGCCCGCAAACCTCAAGATGTAGGATCCTCCAGAGGTTTGCAGTTGTTCATAAACCTACTATTCAGCCACCCCTAACCAATGCTCACAAGCAGAAATGGTTGCAGTGGGCCCTCCATGAAGACTAAGGCCTCTTTCACACGGGCGTCAGTTTTTTTTTGCCCGGATAAGAGGCGGGTGCGTTGCGGGAAAATGCGCGATTTTTCCACGCAAGTGCAAAACATTGTCATGCGTTGCACTCGCGTGAGAAAAATCGCGCATGTTTGGTACCCAAACCCGAACTTCTTCACAGAAGTTCAGGCTTGGGATTGATGTTCTGAAGATTGTATTATTTTCCCTTATAACATGGTTATAAGGGAAAATAATAGCATTCTGAATACAGAATGCATAGTAAAACAGCGCTAGAGGGGTTAAAAAAATAAAAAATTTAACTCACCTTAGTCCACTTGATCGCGAAGCCCGGCATCTCCTTGTGTCTCCTCTGCTGAACAGGACCTGGGGTGAGCTGCTGCATTAAATAGAGGTTAAGGACCTTTGATGACGTCACTCCAGTCATCACATGGTACGTCACATGATCTTTTACCATGGTGATTCACCATGGTAAAAGACCATGTGATGACCGGAGTGACGTCATCAAAGGTCCTTAACCTCTATTTAATGGAGCAGCTCACCCCAGGTCCTGTTCAGCAGAGGAGACACAAGGAGATGCCGGGCTTCGCGATCAAGTGGACTAAGGTGAGTTACATTTTTTTTTTTTTTAACCCCTCCAGCCCTATTGTACTATGCATTCTGTATTCAGAATGCTATTATTTTCCCTTATAACCATGTTATAAGGGAAAATAATAATGATCGGGTCTCCATCCTGATCGTCTCCTAGCAACCGTGCGTGAAAATCGCACCGCATCCGTACTTGCTTGCAGATGCTATGCGATTTTCACGCTTCCTATTCACTTCTATGGGGCCTGCGTCGCATGAAAATCGGACAATATAGAGCATGCTGCGATTTTCACTCAACAAGTGATGCATGAAAATCACCGCTCATGTGCACAGCCCCATAGAAATGAATGGGTCAGGATTCAGTGCGGGTGCAATACGTTCACCGCACACATCGCACCCGCACGGAAAACTCGCCCGTGTGAAAGTGGCCTAATTATCAAACAGTATTTTTTACTGATGAGTGCCGTGCAACCCTGGATGGTCCAGATGGATGGAGTAGTGGATGGTGGATGGCCACCATGTCCTAACAAGGCTGCGACGTCAGCAAGGAGATGGCATGTTTTTGGTCAGAATCATGGGGAGAGAGCTGCTAGACCTTTGCGCCGCAGTCTTCGCCAGAAATACACCTAATATAGGTGTAATTCTGTTTAATAAATGACCCCCCCATAGAGTTTCCAACTGACCACTTTCTTTCATGGTACAAAAAGAACCGTGCCTTCTGTAGCAAATTCATCTTCCATAACAAGGCACCATCTCATGCTGCAAAGGCCTTATGCACACGACTGTTGTTCTGGTCCGCATCCGAGCCGCAGTTTTTGTGGCTTGGGTGCGGACCCATTCACTTCAATGGGGCCACAAATGATGCGGACAGCACTCCGTTCCGTATAAAAATATAACCTGTCCTATTCTTGTCCGTTTTACTGACAAGAATAGTCATTTCTACAATGTGCCGCCTGTTCCGTTCCGCAAATTGCGGAAGGCACACAGATGACTTCCGTGTTTTGCGGACTGCAAAAAACGGAACGGTCGTGTGGATGAGGCCAAAGAATACCTCTGAGTCATTGGCTGATTATGTGCATAAAAGGATAGGAACTCATGGTATGGCCACCATCCTCCCCTGACCTCAACCCTATTGAGAACCTTCGGAGTATCCTTAAGCAAAAGATCTATGAGGGTGGGGGGCGTTTTTTTTTTTTTAGTGAAGCAGAAAAGTCCTCTTCCCTTTTTTTTTTTTTAATATAAAAACTGCACTAACAGTTGCATCTTCCTGTGATGTTTCCTGTTATTGGTGCACAAAAAAAAATGTGTAGAAGAGAACTGAGCAGAGGTTCCCACAGACCGACAGCCGCCGTAGACACGTCTTTATTCTGTTTATTTTTGCCGTTCATTTCTAGCTTTTGTGAAACCACAATGGCTTCACTCCAAAACCCACAACAATGACGATTACCACCTATTCTTTCACTTTCCTCTATTTCACACTTCTTCAGTAACTCTACACTGTGATGACCACAGTTAACACCTTGCTAGGAAGAGGCGTTATGGTTAGTGTGACAAAGTTCTGAGATTGTGTTTAAAGCGTAGTGGTTTACCTCAGAGCCATGGCGGCATACCAATCATGGCGCATCTTGAGGTCAATGGTAATGCAGCTTGTGATGCCTACTGAGCGCTCGCTGACTTTGTATGCCACTTGTAAATGTGCTAAGTAGAGAAAACCTGTATGAGCCTCATATATCACTGGTAACCAGATAACCTTACGTGTGCTGATTCAAGTACAGAGTACATCCAGCCAATATTCCCTGGGGCATCAGCGCTGGCGGACCGGTCACATCCTTAGTACTCCAGCAGGCTGCATACCTTTGCAGCCACATCTTCCATGACTCTCCCGAAAGCCATGGCTCTCGGACTTGCTTAGCCACGCCTAGTGACAGGGAGATGGGAATTTTAATACAATGGTGTAAAAGAAAATAATTTAAAAAGAAAACTCCAAATAAAGAAAAAAAACAGTTAGGTGGGCGATACTCCGTGTCAGTGGAACACCACTTCAGCCATTGACACTGAGTGCTCGGTAGCACCCACCTGACGCTCGATGGCAGGATTTTCCTGATGTGTGTTGAGTAGTGTGTACTATTTTAGGGAATACAGTGCCCACTACCCTGTGATTATATACAATTACATTGCATAGCAGTACACCAGTATTTGCTCTGTTAGATCCTTAATGCATCTTATGTGACGTGGGAAGAGGTACGTGACAGCTGTGTTACACGTATGTTAGACTGAAAGCAGGCAATATTCATTGTGCTGCTTGTGACATTATGTCTATCATAAAATCATTTTTTGGTCCGTCAGCAAAATTCATAAGTAATCGAGTGTCTGGCCAAATTTGCAACTGGTTTGGTTGTGCAACATGGTCGCCTTCTTTTAATAGATGTCTGATAGGTTATTGATGTCTATTATTGTACTTGTTAACATGAAACTAATATTCTTTCTTTCTTTTTTTTTTTTTAGTTCAAATTCCTTTTAACTTGATGAAGAAATCATATAACTTTAATAGTACATTATACTGGGAATACAACGTATCTTCAGTCACCCCTTACTTTCAAGTAGAGTACAGGTATTACAAGTAAGGGATGTTTTAATAGATGGTTGTTTTTGTTGTTGTTGTTGTTGTTGTTATTATTATTATTATTATTATTATTATTATTATTATACATAAGAGTGAGAGGAGTTGCCCAGATTTGGCTTCTTTTGGGCAAAGCATCTTGTGATGATGGACTGATCACACACAGGGCAGATGTAATATACGATAGTGCGAAGTCCTTCATAGTACGAGGTGAATGCTCTCCTCCCTGACGGATGGATAACAAGATGGTGACTCCTGTCTATTAACTCAACCTTTTTCTAGAAGTCTGGGTTTGAAGCCACAGCCAGGAACGGATCATAAACTAGAGACCTTTTACTAAAGACTTGTTGGGTTTCATACTCAGGTCTTAGTAAAAAGTTAGTTGGAGCAAGATGCGGCTTAATGTATTCTAGCTGCACTTTGTGGGAGAACAAGGTGAGTATCATCATACAAATTAGCAATCTAGAGTCAGGGGAAGCAATATGATTCATGTAGGGCTAGGGGAGGTGACATATTCCCTTTTATTATATATTATTTCTGTATAAAAGCTCTAGAATAGTCTATTCACCTTTACATTTGGTGGTTGTGCCACAAAAGCTATCCATGAGCTAACAATCGCCCAGTGTATGGCAGTAAAGTGTTAAATATACCATGCAATAGTTAGTGGCCGACAAAATATGCCAGCTTTTACTGTGGCATACATCTGAGGTATACATCTGGTTGACATCTACCTCCAATGTAAAAAAAATATATAATGAAACAGAACTTAAAGGGGTATTCCGGTTGTGTAAAGTAACGTGTGACACGAGAAGAACCCATACATGAACATATATACCGTGTCCATTTATCTTGCAGTCCATCTGTGTATCTCCCGTTTGAGCCTGCAACTCACTCCTTATCTTCCCTCACGTGCTGAAAAGAACCTCAATGACTAGACTACACATGATCCATGGCGTAAACTCCTGTGAGGTGGCGCCTTTTTTTTTTTTTTTTTTTTTCCCCTTTCCTTTCCTGTCCTCGGTGGAAAGCTGGTCCTGTTTATAGAATTAGTAACCTGGCATGGTATGCCCTACTCCACCCTACAGTGGAGCTTTCCCTCCCTCACTGAAACTGACGCTTCCCCTTACTTGCAGTTTCATGCAATTGCCATTTCAAGAAACCTTTTTAAATTGCGGACAAGATTAGGCATATTCTATTTAGTGCCGGCAAAATGTGGAACGCACATTGCCGGTGTCTGTGTTTTAACACACAGATGTGTAAATGGACCCTTAGGCCGACTTCATATGAGCGTATGATTCCCAGTGTGGAATCACTCCTGTGAACCAGAGCGCACAACATTCTAGTACACTATCGTGCCGTGTTCTCCAGTTCACAGGAGTGATGCTGTGACGGGAACATTGGCCGGCACACAGGCCAGATCTCACGGGCGGCATGCGCTTGTGTAAAGCCAGCTTTAGAGCTAGTTTAGAGGTTTCTTGAAATGAGGATTGCCTGGAACAGCAAGTAAGGGGAAGGGCCGTTTCCACTATGGGGGGGGGGGGGGGGGAGCGGCATGCCATGAACTCACTGAACATGGATACGTGCACAGTGAGGTACAAGACAGGTAGTGCCAAATATAAATTTTACAAAGTGCACTGAAGAACTGTTGCCCAATGTGATCAAACACGAGTGCGCTGCCTAAGGCTTCTTTCACACGTCCGTAGAACGCGGTCCATGAGATACCGGACTGACATCCTGCTTAGTGCAGGAGCGCACGGCGTCATTGGTTGCTATGACGCCGTGCGCTTTGTGCCATCACCGCAGTACAGTAATACACTCGTATAGATCATATGAGTGTATTACTGTACTGCGGCGGCACAAAGCGCACAGCGTCATAGCAACCAATGATGCTGTGCACTCCTGCACTAAGCAGGATGCCAGTCCGGTATCTGACGGACGTGTGAATGAAGCCTAACTGTTGCCGAATGTGATCAGGCACGTGACAGGAACTGCCTGGTCACCAATTAAAGGGCTTCTGTCACCCCATTAAACAGTTTTTTTTTTTTTTTTTTTTTCTTTACTAATAATCCCTACACTGCGATCTTATCATACATAAGCTAATTAATGATTTTGGTTCAGTAGAATTTCTTAAAAATCGATTTTTATAATATGTAAATTACCTTGCTACCAGCAAGTAGGGCGGCTACTTGCTGGTAGCAGCCGAATCCTCCGATGGTAATGACGCCCCCTTTGCTTGTTGATTGACAGGGCCAGGGAACGGGATAGTTCTCTGCTGGCCCTGCCTGTTTTGATTCAATATCTTGCGCCTGCGCCGCGGCCGTACCTCTCTTCAATCTGCGCAGGCGCACTGAGAGGCGGCCACTCACTCGGCCGCTCCATCCTCAATGCGCCTGCGCCGATGACGTCACATCTACACCCGGCGCAGGCGCATTGAGGAGCGAGCGGCCGAGTGAGTGGCCGCCTCTCAGTGCGTGTCATGGAACCATGAACCAGACGTACAACAAGAGATAAGTGGAAAATAAGAAGGTTTTATTGAAGAGCAAGCCGTAAGCAAAGTCCGAACGGATGGCTAAACCGAAGCAGGGTCTTGCGGAGACAGAGGTCAGGAACCAGAAGGGTAGTCAGACGAAGCCAGGAACAGGAACCAACGGGGTAGTCAGACGAAGCCGGAATCAGGAACCAACGGGGTAGTCAGACGAAGCCGGAATCAGGAACCAACGGGGTAGTCAGACGAGGCCAGGATCAGGAACCAGAAGCAGCAGCAGTCTTGGAAGCATGTGAACACAGGAGGACCAAGCAAGGAACTGAAGCCACAGACCTCCTATATATATGAGCTGGGCATCCAGCTCCTCCCAGTGGGAAGGAGGAGCCGCAGGGTGGGAGGCTACAAGAAAACCCAGAAACCAAGATGGCCGCCAGCACATGTCAAACGAAGGGAACAGCAAGGAGGTAAGACCATGACAGTACCTCCCCCTCAAGGGCCCCTCCTCCGCGGAGTAAGGAACGGTTTCTGAGGGAAGCGTGCGTGGAAGGCTCGGAGCAAGACAGGAGCATGGACATCTGCGGAGGGAACCCAGGAACGCTCCTCTGGACCATAACCACGCCAATGGACCAAAAACTGCACCCGACCGCGGACCAGGCGTGAGTCCAGGATATTGCTCACCTCATACTCCTCACGATTGCCCACTTGGACCGGACGAGGCCGAGGAATCGAGGAAGTGAAACGATTACACACCAGTGGCTTCAACAGGGAGACATGAAACACGTTGGAGATCCGCATGCCAGGAGGAAGCGCAAGGGCATAGGCTACCGGGTTTACCCTGCGAAGCACTCGGAAGGGACCAACAAAGCGAGGCGCCAGCTTGGGAGTGGGCACTCGAAGGTTGAGGTTGCGGGTGGACAACCATACGCGGTCTCCGACCTGGTAGGAAGGAGCGGGCGCTCGTCTGCGATCAGCCTGGAGTTTCTGGCGCTGCGCAGAGACCTCAAGGGACCTCTGGATCTGTACCCAAGAAGCACGTAGGACGGAAAGGTGATCCTCCACAGCCGGAATATCCTGGGGAGAGAATACCTCCGGTAACACGGCAGGTTGGAACCCATAATTGGCCATGAAGGGAGACGTCCCAGAGGAAGAGTTCACCGCCGTGTTCCTGGCAAACTCAGCCCAAGGCA
Organism: Bufo gargarizans; assembly: GCF_014858855.1. Lineage (NCBI taxonomy): Eukaryota > Metazoa > Chordata > Amphibia > Anura > Bufonidae > Bufo > Bufo gargarizans. The sequence continues at coordinate 325,003,460 of NC_058083.1, read as the reverse complement.
GGAGGTCAACCCAATTGTCTTGGTGATCGGAGACATAGCAACGAAGGAATTGCTCCAAGGCCTGATTGGATCGTTCTGCGGCCCCATTGGACTGAGGGTGGTAGGCCGAGGAGAAAGAGAGATGAATCCCCAACTGGGAGCAAAAGGCGCGCCAGAACCTGGACACAAACTGACTCCCCCGATCCGACACAATCTCCTTGGGCAAACCGTGCAACCGGAAGACCTCCCTGGCAAAAATCGAGGCCAACTCTTGTGCAGAGGGTAACTTCTTGAGAGGAACACAGTGGCACATTTTGGAAAACCGATCCACAATCATGAGAATGACCGTATGGCCTCGGGATGCAGGGAGGTCCACAATGAAATCCATCCCCAGGTGTGACCATGGACGCTCCCCGGTGGCTATGGGTTGCAAAAGGCCCAACGGAAGGTGCCGAGGGGACTTACTCTGGGCACAAACGGAGCATGCCGCTACATATGCGGCGATGTCGGAACGTAGAGAAGGCCACCAGAACAGACGTGAGACCGCCCAGGACAGCTGATTCTTTCCAGGGTGCCCCGCGGCCTTGGAGTTATGGTAGGTTCGCAACAACCGAGTGCGCAACTCCTCAGGCACAAAACATCTGCCGTTGGGTCTCCCAGAGGGAGCACCAGATTGAGCCGCCAAAATCTGCTCACCCAGAGGAGAAGTCAGGCTGGTGCGAATAGCGGCCAGGATCTGATTCGGGGGTATGACCGTAGTCGGAATCGACTCCTCCCCGGACAGCTCGGAGTACTGCCGTGATAAGGCATCCGCTCTGATGTTCTTGGAGCCGGGTAGGTAGGAGACCACGTAATTAAAACGTGACAAGAACAGAGCCCATCTGGCCTGACGTGGTGTCAATCTCTTGGCCTCAGAGAGGTAGGTCAGATTCTTGTGGTCCGTCAGGATGAGAACCGGAACCACCGAGCCCTCGAGCAAGTGCCTCCATTCTTTAAGGGCCTGCACGATGGCCAATAACTCCCTGTCACCAATCTGATAGTTGCACTCCGCGGAAGACAGTTTCCGGGAGTAAAACCCACAAGGAAGCAGAGGACCCTCTGGTGTTCTACGCTGAGACAGGAGGGCGCCTACTCCCGTCTCAGACGCGTCCACCTCGAGGACAAAAGGCAACCCAGGGTTGGGATGCGACAGAATCGGAGCCGACACAAAGGCGGACTTTAGAGCCTCAAAAGCTCGGATGGCCTCGAGCGGCCAGACCTGAGGATTACTGCCCTTCCTGGTCAGATCCGTGAGAGGCTTGGCTAGCATGGAAAAGTCCCTGATGAACTTCCGATAATAATTGGCGAAGCCCAAAAAGCGCTGCAGGGCACGAAGCCCACTGGGCTGGGGCCACTGTAAGACAGCCGAAACCTTCTCAGGATCCATGGAGAACCCCTCAGCGGAAATGATGTAACCTAAGAAGGTTACCTGGGATCGGTGAAATTCGCATTTCTCAAGCTTACCGAACAGCTTGTTCTCTCGTAAGCGTTGCAACACTCGTCTGACATCCAGAATGTGGGCCTCCATGGATGCAGAATATACCAAGATGTCATCCAAATAGACCACCACACACTGCTGCAACAGGTCACGGAAAACATCGTTGATGAATTCCTGGAAGACTGCGGGCGCATTGCACAACCCAAAGGGCATAACCAAGGATTCATAATGACCGGTCCTGGTGTTAAACGCGGTCTTCCACTCATCGCCCGCCTTGATCCTTACCAGGTTATATGCCGCCCTCAGGTCGAGTTTGGTAAAGACCGTGGCCCCTTTGAGGCGATCGAACAGCTCGGAAATCAAGGGTATCGGGTAAGCGTTCTTGATCGTGATGCGATTGAGACCCCTGTAATCGATGCAAGGCCTCAACTCGCCGCCCTTCTTTTTCACAAAGAAAAATCCAGCCCCTGCCGGGGACGAGGATTTGCGAATGTGTCCGCGTGAAAGCGCCTCCCTCACGTACTCCTCCATGGCCTCATTCTCCGCTACCGACAGTGGATAGACTTTGCCACGAGGAGGAACGGCACCGGATTGTAACTCTATGGCACAATCGTATGGGCGGTGCGGAGGTAGGGCAACCGCGCGCACCTTATCGAATACATCCCGGTACTCTTCGTATTCAGGAGGCAACAGAGAGTCCGAGGAAGTACACAGCAACTTGACAGGCCCATGGATGCAACTAGCCCCACACTGCGGTGACCACGAGAGGATCTCGACCGATCTCCAATCGAAAGTCGGATTATGCTTCTGGAGCCAGGGGTACCCCAAGACCACCGAGTAGTGTGGAGACGAAATAACCTGGAGACAGACCGACTCTCTGTGAACGGCACCAATGGCTATCCCCACTGGAAGGGTCTCATGAGTCACGTGTGGCGGCAGAAGGGGTCTGCCGTCTATCGCCTCAAGAGCCAGTGGGGAACCTCGAGGCTGCAGAGGAATGGAATTGGCGGCAACGAACACTCTATCAATGAACAAACCACCAGCACCAGAGTCCACCAACGCCTGGGTCGTCACCGAGCCCCCGACCCAGGAGAGGACAACCGTGATCAGTGGTTTGTCAACACGGGAAACCGGGGACGAGGAGACTCCACCCAAGATCTGCCCCCGACAGGACCTCAGGTGCGAGCGTTCTCCCGGACGGTTCGGACATGCCAACCGAAAATGCCCACCGAGACCACAGTACATGCATCGGCCCTCGCGTCTCCGGAGTACCCTCTCCCCCTCAGACAGGCGAGCAAACCCCCGCTGCATGGGTTCACCCCCAGACAAGTCATCCCCAGGAGGCGTGGAAGGAGAGGGAGGCACGGGTGGGACAGCAAACGTAGGCGCCAATCTGTTAGGAGACCTCCGCAGGCTCTCCTTAAAGGAAGGTCTCTCCCTGAGTCTGGTGTCAATCAAAATCAGGAAAGAAATAAGAGACTCGAGCTCCACTGGTAGGTCCTTAGCTGCAACCTCATCCTTCAAGGCATCCGAGAGACCATGAGAGAAAGCAGCGACCAGAGCCTCATTATTCCAGCCCACCTCTGCTGCCAGGGTACGAAACTCAATGGCGTATTCAGCTACGGATCGTGAACCCTGTCTGATGGACATAAGGAGCTTCGCAGCAGAGGCAGCACGAGCCGGCACATCGAATACCTTCCGAAGAGAAGCAACAAAACCGGAAAACTCGGCAACCACCGGATTGTTGTTCTCCCATAAAGGGCTGGCCCAGGCCAAGGCCTTGTCCGAGAGCAGCGAGATCAAGAAGCCCACCCTTGATCTCTCAGTAGGAAAGGCATGTGGCAGCAACTCGAAGTAAATGCCCACCTGGTTAAGGAAACCTCGGCACTGAGTTGGCTCTCCCCCAAAGCGCTGTGGAAGGGGGGCAGAACCGGTCATACCCTGAAACACCACAGGCGCAGCAACAGGTGTCAGGGTAGACTCTGGCGCAACAACCGGAGCGGCAGTAGGAGCGGGCCCAGGAGCGACAACCGACCCATCGGCAACGGAAGCTAAATGAGCCGTGCGTTCAAGCAGGGTTTGCAACGCCACAGCGAACCGACCCAACAGGTGATCCTGCTGATCAAGTCTGGCAACCAGCGTAGGTAGCGAGGGTGGCCCTGTACCGTCAGAATTCATGGCTTGGTCCTAATGTCATGGAACCATGAACCAGACGTACAACAAGAGATAAGTGGAAAATAAGAAGGTTTTATTGAAGAGCAAGCCGTAAGCAAAGTCCGAACGGATGGCTAAACCGAAGCAGGGTCTTGCGGAGACAGAGGTCAGGAACCAGAAGGGTAGTCAGACGAAGCCAGGAACAGGAACCAACGGGGTAGTCAGACGAAGCCGGAATCAGGAACCAACGGGGTAGTCAGACGAAGCCGGAATCAGGAACCAACGGGGTAGTCAGACGAGGCCAGGATCAGGAACCAGAAGCAGCAGCAGTCTTGGAAGCATGTGAACACAGGAGGACCAAGCAAGGAACTGAAGCCACAGACCTCCTATATATATGAGCTGGGCATCCAGCTCCTCCCAGTGGGAAGGAGGAGCCGCAGGGTGGGAGGCTACAAGAAAACCCAGAAACCAAGATGGCCGCCAGCACATGTCAAACGAAGGGAACAGCAAGGAGGTAAGACCATGACAGTGCGCCTGCGCAGATTGAAGAGAGGTACGGCAGCGGCGCAGGCGCAAGATATTGAATCAAAACAGGCAGGGCCAGCAGAGAACTATCCCGTTCCCTGGCCCTGTCAATCAACAAGCAAAGGGGGCGTCATTACCATCGGAGGATTCGGCTGCTACCAGCAAGTAGCCGCCCTACTTGCTGGTAGCAAGGTAATTTACATATTATAAAAATCGATTTTTAAGAAATTCTACTGAACCAAAATCATTAATTAGCTTATGTATGATGAGATCGCAGTGTAGGGATTATTAGTAAAGAAAAAAAAAAAAACGGTTTAATGGGGTGACAGAAGCCCTTTAAGGCAATCTTACACTGAATACAATCAGAGGCGGCCTCTAGAATATCAGTACATGAATGGCAAGGAGAGCACTAATTAAAGAAGCAGCCAAGAGGCCTATGGTCACTGTGGAGGAGCTGCAGAGATACACAGCTCAGGTGGGAGAATCTGTCCACAGGACAACTATAAGTCATGTGCTCCACAAATCTGGCTTTTATGGAAGAGTGGCAAGAAAAAAAGCCATAAGAAGTCCCATTTGCAGTTTTACACAATCCATGTAGAGGACACAGAAAACATGTGAAAGAAGGTGCTTTAGTCAAATGAGACCAAAATTGAACTTTTTGGCCTAAATGCAAGATGCTACTTGGAAAATAATAGTGTACATCAGGGACAGGGAAGCTGGTCAGAGTTGATGGAAAGATGGATGGAGATAGGCAATCCTGGAGGAAAACCTATTAGAGGCTGCAAAAAGACTTCAGACTACGGCGAAGGTTCGTCTTCCAGCAAGACAACGACCCTAAACATACAGCCAGAGCTACAATGGAATGGTTTAGATCAAAGCATATTAATGTATTAGAATGGCCCAGTCCAAGTTCTGACCTAATTCCCATTGAGAATCTGTGTCAAGACTTTGAAATTGCTGTTCATGGACAGTTCACTGACTGAGTTTGAGCTATTTTGCAAAGAATGGCCAAAAATCTCAGCCTTTAGATGTGCAAAGCTGGCAGAGACATACCCCAAAAGACTTGCAGCTGTAATTGCAGCTATTGGGGTCCTACAAAGTATTGACTCGGGGGGGCTTAATACAAATGCATACCACACTATCCAGATTTTCATTTATTAAAAATTTTGAAAACCATGTATCATATTCTTTTCACTTCGCACATACTTGCCACTTTTTGTTGGTATATCACATAAAATCCCAATAAAATACATTTACCGTATTTCTTGTTTTATAAGATGTACTTTTTTCCTCAAAAGTGGAGGAGAAATGTCAGTGTGAATCTGCAAACAAAAGTGACATTCTGAAATTTCACCTCCATTTTCCTTTAATTTTTGTGGAACACCTGAAAGGTTAAGTAAGTTAAATTCAACTTTCAGCTCAACTACAACCCTTAATTTTGAATAATTTTGGGGGTGTAGTTTTTAAAACGGGTTTGTTTATAGGTGGTTTCTATTATGTAAGCGCCTCAAAGTGACTTACAAAATGATGCCAACATAAAGTAGACATTCACTCGCCTAAAGAATTATTAGGAACACCTGTTCTATTTCTCATTAATGTGATTATCTAGTCAGCCAATCACATGGCAGTTGCTTCAATGCATGTAGGGTTGTGGTCCTGGTCAAGACAATCTCCTGAACTCCAAACTGAATGTCAGAATGGGAAAGAAATGTGATTTAAGCAATTTTGAGCGTGTTATGGTTGTTGGTGCCAGACGGGCCGGTCTGAGTATTTCACAATCTGCTCAGTTACTGGGATTTTCACGCACAACCATTTCTAGGGTTTACAAAGAATGGTGTGAAAAGGGAAAAACATCCAGTATGCAGCAGTCCTGTGGGCGAAAATGCCTTGTTGATGCTAGAGGTCAGAGGAGAATGGGCCGACTGATTCAAGCTGATTGAAGAGCAACGTTGACTGAAATAACCACTCGTTACAACCGAGGTATGCAGCAAAGCATTTGTGAAGTCACAACACACACAACCTTGAGGCGGATGGGCTACAACAGCAGAAGACCCCACCGGGTACCACTCATCTCCGCTACAAATAGGAAAAAGAGGCTACAATTTGCACGAGCTCACCAAAATTGGACTGATGAGTCTCGATTTCTGTTGAGACATTCAAATGGTAGAGTCCGAATTTGGCGGAAACAGAATGCGAACATGTATCCATCATGCCTTGTTACCACTGTGCAGGCTGGTGGTGGTGGTGTAATGGTGTGGGGATGTTTTCTGGGCACACTTTAGGCCCCTTAGTGCCAATTGGCCATCGTTTAAATGCCACGGGCTACCTGAGCATTGTTTCTGACCATGTCCATCCCTTCATGACCACCATGTACCCATCCCTCTGATGGATACTTCCAGCAGGATAATGCACCATGTCACAAAGCTCGAATCATTTCAAATTGGTTTCTTAAACATGACAATGAGTTCACTGTACTAAAATGGCCCCCACAGTCACCAGATCTCAACCCAATAGAGCATCTTTGGGATGTGGTGGAACGGGAGCTTCGTGCCCTGGATGTGCATCCCTCAAATCTCCATCAACTGCAAGATGCTATCCTATCAATATGGGCCAACATTTCTAAAGAATGCTATCAGCACCTTATTCAATCAATGCCACGTAGAATTAAGGCAGTTCTGAAGGCAAAAGGGAGTCCAACACCGTATTAGTATGGTGTTCCTAATAATTATTTAGGTGAGTGTATGGTGAATGTTGAGTAATACCTATTTTATGAGGTGTCACTATCCATCTTAAAAGTAGAGAAATTCAAATTTCTAAAATTGCTAATTTGTCAAAATTTTTTGTAAACTTTTGATTTTTATTATGAATAAAGGTAAAACATATTGACTACAATTTACCACTGTCAAGAAGTACAATATGTAACGAGAAAACAATCTCAGAATGGCCTGGATAAGTAAAAGCATTACCACATAAAGTGACACGTCAGATTTACACAAATCCAACTGGGCCTTAAGGTGAAAAGTGTAACTGCTATTTGCTTTATATTTCAGAAACAAGAAGTGGACGGTTGTTGAGACTTGTGTGAACATTTCACGTAATTACTGTGATCTTTCAGAAAAGATTACTGATCCTTATATCCATTATGGTGTTCGCGTAAACGCTTTTGTAGGGTCTGAAGTGAGTGGATATGCAAAAACTGAATTCTACTTGATAAATGATGGTACGTCATGTTTGTGATATAGTGAACTGGTTTATGACGTTGGGGTAATATGCTTTTGGACACACTGAAGCAATCTATGTACCTGCTATGTGAAATAAAATATAAGCAGCAGCCCCAGTTGAACACCTGATACTAACTCGCCAGCAATTCTAGCTTAATATCATCCATATATTTCTAATCCTTCTGTTATGGGCAGACGTGGCCCAAAGAAGCATACTTCCATCCAGTGAAGCCAATTATCCTACAAAGTTGATGGAGAGGAAGACAAAATCTTGAGATAGAAGCCAATTTTCCTCATCTTTGGGGAGTGGGGAGGTGTCAAGGCCTCAGGTAATTGAGGCATCTTGACATGGAATTATTGTGTAAAGGTGTTACAAGCACTGCAGGTTTTGTGGCAGAATCTTCTGCAACTGATAAAAAATCTGCAGTCTGTGAAGGCTCTTGCCAAATTTTTTTCTCCCAAGATGACTGAAATTGGCTTCTATCTGATTGTTTTCGTCTCGATCAGCTCTGCAGGATAATTGACTGAACTGAATGGATTTATTATTATTTTTTTTGCTTAAGAGAAAAACATGTACTTGCTACCCCACTCAAATGACTAGAACTGATTTTCAAAATTTGCAGCGTGTGCACCTTTACTTTGCTCCAGAATTTGTGACATTTTGTCAGATGATATCTCTTCTTAAAGGGGTTTTCCGAGATTCTTAGGCTCCTTTCACACCTGCGTTCAGGTGTCCGCTCGTGAGCTCCGTTTGAAGGGGCTCACAAGCGGCCCTGAACGCAGCCATCTGGCCCTAATGTATTCTCAGTGGAGGCGGATCCACTGAGAATGCATCCGTCTGCCAGCGCTCAGCCTCCGCTCTGCTCAGTGAGCGGACACCTGAACGCTGCTTGCAGCGTTCGGGTGTCCGCCTGGCCGTGCGGAGGCGAGCGGATCCGTTCCGACTTATAATGGAAGTCAATGGGGACGGATCCGCTTGAAGATGACACCATATGGCTCAATCTTCAAGCGGATCTGTCCCCCATTGACTTTCAATGTAAAGTCTGAACGGATCCGCTCAGGCTACTTTCACACTTAGAAAATTTTTCTAAGTTATACTGCAGACGGATCCGCTCTGAACGGAGCCACCGTCTGCATTAAAATGAGCGGATCCGTTCAGTACGGATCCGCTCGAACGCTAGTGTGAAAGTAGCCTTACACTGATGACCAGTCCTTTGGATAGTAGAAAATAGGTTCACAGCAGCATGTCCGGTGTGACTATTTATTGGGAACCAAGAGTGCACACACAAAAAGATACGATGTTTCGGCTACGCAGAGTACTTGATAAAGGCTACTGCGTAGCCGAAACGTTGTATCTTTTTGTGTGTGCACTCTTGGTTCCCAATAAATAGTCACTCCGGACATGCTGCTGTGAACCTTTCTATTTTCTACTATTGCTTGTGGGACTGCTGGGGATTGGTGGGCCTATCGCGGCTGGTGCATTCCGGATTGGTCAGGAGGTCCATTTGTGCTGCTCTGCAACTGTCTTCTATCGCAGTCCTCTGGATAGGTCATCAATATCTGATCGTTGGGGATCGGACCCCCGAGACCCCCACCTGCCAACTGTTTGATAAGGAAGCAGCGCTTCTGTGACGACATGGCGTAGGAGCAGCTCAACCCCGTTCTAATGAATGGGGCTGAGCGCAATACCAAGCACAGCCGCTACACGATATACAGCTCTGTGTTTGGTAAGCTGTCAAAAGGCTGCCGTACTTACAGTATAGCCGCTGCCTTCTCAAAAAGCTGATTAGTGGGGGTCCCGGGTGTCAGACCCCCCACCGGTCAGATACTGATAACCTATCCTCTGCATAGGTCATCAGTTAAAAAAAAATCCTGGAAACTAAGGCTACTTTCACACTAGCGCTTGATCGGATCCGTTCTGAACGGATCCGATCCTATTAATGCAGACGGAGGCTCCGTTCAGTACGGATCCGTCAGCATTAATAACTTAGAAAAATTTCTAAGTGCGCAAGATGCCTGAGCGGATCCGTTCAGACTTTCAATGTAAAGTCAATGGGGGACAGATCCGCTTGAAGATTGAGACATTAGGTGTCATCTTCAAGCGGATCCGTTCCCATTGACTTACATTGTAAGTCTGAACGGATCCGCTCGCCTCCGCACGGCCAGGCGGACAGCTGAACGCTGCAAGCAGCGTTCAGCTGTCCGCCTGTCCGTGCGGAGGCGAGCGGAGCGGAGGCTGAACGCCGCCAGACTGATGCAGTCTGAGCGGATCCGCTCCATTCAGACTGCATAAGGGCTGGACGGAGGCGTTCGGGTCCGCTCGTGAGCTCCTTCCTATATATATAATTTTTTTTATTTATTTTTTAACCCACTTCTTGTTAAAGGGGTTTTACCATAACATGCAATGGCGGCATATCGCTACAAAATGCCCCCATTATCTGATAGGTGCGGGTCCCAAACACAGCTCTGTTCTCCTTGTAGGTGTGGTGGGACACGCACCTATCGGACAATGGGGGCATATCCTAGCGATATGCCCCCATTGTATGTGATGGGAATACCCCTTTAATTCGAAAACTTCTAAGTTTGCAAAAAAAAATGTATTAGAGAAGATAGCAAGGCTGGACACACATTTGCTAGTGCGTATATGAGGATTTGAGAAAACAGCGGAAATATGAAATTCCTAAGTACTAATATCCTTTTATCCCATAGATTTTCAGTTTTCTTCACTTTTTCATATTTTTATTGTGCAGTATTTATTAGAAAGTAATATATTTTTTTTTTTAGGTATTATTGGACCTCCTTCAATAAATGCATCTGAAGATGGAAAGTACATTTACATTGATGTTGACTACCCAAATGCACCACATGTTGATAAAGAAAAAAAGAATGTAGCAGACTATTTGGATGACCTTACATATGAGCTACATTACGGAGATGAAATAGAGGTATTTTTTATTTTTTAAATCCAATTTGTTAAATGACATTTACTAGAACTTACTTAATTGGGGATTTTAATGTGTATTTAATGCAAGTTCTTAAAGTTTAAGCACCTTCCTCTACTCCTTTGTTAAGGCTGAGTTCACACGAGCGTGACAGATTTGGTCCGGATGCGTTCAGGGTGCGTTCAGTTAAACTCGCACCATTTTGCATGCAAGTTCAGTCAGTTTTGGCTGCAATTGCGTTTAGTTGTTCAGTTTTTTCCGCGCGGGTGCAATGCGTTTTGACGCTTTTTTCACGCGCGTGATAAAAAACTGAAGGTTTACAAACAACATCTCCTAGGAACCATCAGTGAAAAACGCATTGCATCCGCACTTGCTTGCAGATGCAATGCGTTATTAACGCAGCCCCATTCACTTCTATGGTGAAAAACGCAGAATATAGAACATGCTGCGATTTTAAAGCATTGCAGAAGTGATGCATGAAAAAAAACGCTCATGTGCACAGCCCCATTGAAATAAATGGGTCAGGATTCAGTGCAGGTGCAATGCGTTCACCTACTGCATTGCACCCGCGCGGAAATCTCGCCCGTGTGAACTCAGCCTAAGGCTGAGTTCACACGGGCGAGATTTCCGCGCGGGTGCAATGCGGTAGGTGAACGTATTGCACCCGCACTGAATCCGGCACCATTCATTTCTATGGGGCTGTGCACATGAGCGATTTTTTTCACGCATCACTTCTGCAATGCTTTAAAATCGCAGCATGCTCTATATTCTGCGTTTGTAACGCAGGACAGGCCCCATAGAAATGAATGGGGCTGAGTGAAAATCGCAAGCATTCGCAAGCAAGTGCGGATGCGGTGCGATTTTCACTCATGGTTGCTAGGTGACAGTCTATTCACTGTATTATTTTCTCTTCTAACATGGTTATAAGGGAAAATAATAGCATTCTGAATACAGAATGCTTAGTACAAGGGCAATTGAGGGTTAAAAAAATAAAAAATAAATTAACTCACCTTGTCCTCTTCATCGCGCAGTTCCCGGTCTCTTCTGATGAGCTGTCGGCTAAAGGACCTTTGGTGACGTCAGATCACATGCTCCAATCACATGGTACATCACCATGGTGATGTACCATGTGATTGGAGCATGTGATCTGACGTCACCAAAGGTCCTTTAGCCGACAGCTCATCTACCAGACCGGGAACTGCGCGATGAAGAGGACAAGGTGAGTTAATTTATTTTTTATTTTTTTAACCCTCAATTGCCCTTGTACTAAGCATTCTGTATTCAGAATGCTATTATTTTCCCTTATAACCATGTTATAAGGGAAAATAATACAATCTACACTACAACTAACCCAAACCTGAACTTCTGTGAAGAAGTTCGGGTCTGGGTACCACAGTCGGTTTTTTATCACGCGAGTGCAAAACACATTGCACCCGCGTGATAAACACTGAACATCGGAACGCAATCGCAGTCAAAACTGACTGCAATTGCGTACCCAATCGCGCGGGTTTGCCGCAATACACCGGGACGCATCCGGACCTAATCCGGACACGTCCGTGTGAACCCAGCCTAAAGGGAATCCGTTTCCAGTTTTATACTGCTAGGTTCTTACATCTCCAACACGTGCCAATCCCCAGTCCCAATATTCATGAGCTCCTAGAAAGATAGATAAAATTAAGTTAAAGAAAAATAAGTAACGTGTCTAGCAACACACACTAAATTAATTGCACCATTAAATAAATGTTTATGACCTCTAAGTAGTTTAGAGGTGAGGTTTATTAGATAACCAGCACAAGGTGAAAGTGCCATTCACCTATCTAGAAAAGCAGTAAACCTTTTGTGACAGAATGGCATAATATTTTTAATAAAGACCTAATTGAAGAAAAGATTTAAGTAAAAAGCAATCATAAAAAAATTATCCACAAAGGTGTACATAACTTTTGAGCATGCATTGGCCCAGCTATCCCTCCCCATATGCATGAACACCTGGCTGATTGCTTTTTTCACTTGGCTGAGGTGCATATATTGTTGCCGGACAACAATTTTTCTTCTGTGTTAACAAAGAACTGAGAATTTGGGACATTTGAGAATCCAACATCCTAATCTCCACTTAGAGAGAAACTGGTGACCACAATCCACATTAAATGGTCAACTGATCTTGTCAGATTTCTTAGGCCTTGGCAAAATGTACCTTTTTTATATGCATGTAAGCTTTTGATCAATTTAAAAAAAAATATTTGTGAGGTTGAAAAAAAAATTGTGTTTTTTTTTTTGTTTTTTTTGTTGGTGTTTACTGAGTGGGTTAAATTTTATGATATTGCACTTTGCGTTGTTGCCAATGTAGTGATACCAATTATGTGTTTAATTTTTATTTTTTTATTTTTTTTGACATGGCATATATTTTTTAGTCCCACTAGGGGACTGCACCATGCTGTCTTCAGTTTACTCACATAATATACCATATTTTTCGCTTTATATGACGCACTTTTTTCCCCCCCAAAAGTGGGGGGAGAAATGGCCGTGCGTCTTATAAAGCGGATACTTCGCTGGCCGCTATGCTGCACAGCGTGGCCAGAGAAGTATCAGTGTGGAGGGAGGAGGCGGGGACACTCATGGCGGGGCCCGATGCAGTGACTCTACTCTAATACACCGGGCCCCGCAACTGTTAAATACATTCAGTCTGATCTATATCTAAATGTATACGCACTGTTCAGTACTTACTGTAGTACCGTAAGTATAGCATTAAGACGGCGCAGACCAGCATCTCCCTCGGTAATGTGCCGCCTGCCCCTGCTCCCTCTGTCATGCGCCGCCTGCCTGTTCATTCATAAAGTGAGATAAGCAGGCAGGCGGCGCATGACAGAGGGGGAGCTCGGGCAGGCGGCGCATGACAGAGGGGGAGCTCGGGCAGGCGGCGCATGACAGAGGGGGAGCTCGGGCAGGCGGCGCATGACAGAGGGGGAGCTCGGGCAGGCGGCGCATGACAGAGGGGGAGCTCGGGCAGGCGGCGCATGACAGAGGGGGAGCTCGGGCAGGCGGCGCATGACAGAGGGGGAGCTCGGGCAGGCGGCGCATGACAGAGGGGGAGCTCGGGCAGGCGGCGCATGACAGAGGGGGAGCTCGGGCAGGCGGCGCATGACAGAGGGGGAGCTCGGGCAGGCGGCGCATGACAGAGGGAGATGCCGGTCTGCGCCGTCTTAATGCTATACTTACGGTACTACAGTAAGTACCGAACAGTGCGTATACATTTAGATATAGATCCGATTTGAATGTATTTAACAGTTGCGGGGCCCAGTGTATTAGAGTAGGGTCACTGCACCGGGCCCCGCCATGAATGTCTCCGCCTCCTCCCTCCACACTGATGCATCTGATGGGGGATCTGTAGATGACACTTATGGGGATCTGTGGATGACATAAGTGTCATCCACAGATTTCCCCCCCCCATAACAGTGCGTCATCCACAGATCCCCCCCCCCCCCCCCCCATAACAGTGCATCATCCACAGACCACCATTAGTTCAAAACCTACCAAAAGCACATCTTTTGGTTCAAAATATTTTTTTCTTATTTTCCTCCTCAAAAACCTAGGTGCGTCTTATAAAGCAAAAAATACTGCATTACTTCTGTATTGCAATATAATATGCCTGTTAGCGTGTTTTAGGGTCAGATTTTTGCATAATGTTGAGACATCTTGGTTGATAATAATAATATTATTATTATGTATATTTATTAATCCTGTATTTCCAACAGGACACACAAGTGTTGTTAGGCTTTATTTCTCAGGTATCTGTGTGACTTTGACAAAGGCCAAATTGTGATGCTTAGACGATGGGTCAAAACATCAAAGTGGCATGTCTTGTGTGATGTTCCCAGTATGAACTTGTTAGTACCTACCAAAAGTACTCTAAAGAAAGATAACCAGTGAATATGTAGCCGGGTCATGGGTGCCTAAAGGTAACCCTAAAGTTGAGTAAAGCAGACCATTTCAACCAAAATCATTTATTGGTTGAAATTTAACAATGAACAATTGTTTTAGGCGTCCAATGACAGACCATTATTGTTAGGAAAGAAGTTTGCACTGTTTAATATTATATCCAATAGTCGGACAAAATCTTTCATTCCCAAAAATTTTTTAAATCGAAGGATGTTTTTTGCAGGATTTACGGTTGCATACAATGGAGTAGGAACCAGGAAAAAATTCCAAATGGGGTGGAATTATAAAAAACAAAACAAAAAAACAACACAGAATTCCGACAGTTTTATCGGTTTTGATAGCATGTCCTTTGCGGTAAAACTGACCTGTTACTTTCATTCTCCAGGTCAATATGATTACAGTGAAACCACATACAGTTAGGGTTGTCATGATACCAAAATGTTGATACCATAAAGTATTGCGATACTTGATACCATGCGAGAATAAAATAAAACACAAAAAATCCTGATGATTATTTAAACGTAAAACGTTTATTGAATTAAACAGAAACGCCTGCACCAGATCTGATTGTCAGTGTTTTTTTTTTTTTTTTTTTTTATTTTTTACATGAAACAATTCTAATGTGGAGCCTTCACCTCATCTGCCTCACTCTAAGGACTCATGCACACGACCGTTGTGTGCATCCGTGGCCGTTGTGCCGTTTTCCGTTTTTTTTCGCGGACCCATTGACTTTTTTAATGGGTCCGTGGAAAAATCGGAAAATGCACCGTTTTGCAGCTGAGGCCGTGATCCGTGTATCCTGTCCGTCAAAAAAATATGACCTGTCCTATTTTTCCATTTCATCCACCATGACGGCCCACATTGAGATTGACCCTTGACCTCTGTAGGGGCAGGAACACCTAGAGAGTTTAAGAACCCCCCACCCCTCCACCTCCTCAGTGCTTTCCTGCCCCTACAGGGGCCAACACGTGGAGAGTTCCTCCTTCATGGAGGATGAAATAGCCTTATCTTTCTTACAGGTTCTCCAGCTGGCCTCCCGCGGCAGGGGCTAAGGCTGGCCAGCTAGGAGCATCGAGGACCCTCGTCTTGGCTTATGCCGAGGCCTGTGGTCCTCCCCATACCTTCGGACTTCCTTCCCTCCTTGTGGAAGCAGTTGAAGGTGCCGGCTTCTCGGCGCGCGCTGCGCTCGGCGTCCTTTCCTTCTGGAGGACCGAGCTCTAGCGTCCGGCAGGGGGAGCAGGTGCGACGCATGGAGCGTCTCTATGGGCGGGCCGGGAGACGCACGCCTCTCTTAGTAGGCTGGTTCGGCGCAGGCCTACGCCGTCATGCAAGGCGCAGCTAGATGACGTCAGACGCCGGTTCCTTTCGGCCCCTCGCCTGCTACACCGCGATGTCTGAGACACCTGCTCCCCGCCAGGAAGGTCCTGATCCTTCTGCCTCCAGTACCGTGAGTCCCCTTCTGGGGGGTGTATATTTCAGTTTTGTAAACCTGAATTACTAATGCTGGGATATCTGGTTGCTTCCTTCTGCAGGGCAGCAAGGAGTTAAAATCCAAAACAAAACCCTTAAAATGCTGTGCTTGTTCCAAGCGTCTCCCCGAAAATTATAAAAAGAGACTATGCAAACCTTGCACTTCGGAGATTTGGAAAGAGGAGCAACCAGATATACTCTCGGAGATGAAGTCTTTTATTTCAGACGAGATTAAGTCCTCTTTAGCCTCCTTATCTACCCCTTCCAGCAACCCCATCCCTTCTAAGAAACGCAAAGTATCCGTTATTTCTTCTTCTGAGGGCGAAGAGGTTGAAGTGGCCTCTGCCTCGTCCAGACAATTTCCTAATGAGGAACCCTTGTCGGACGGAGAGATTATAGAGGAGGATAAAAGATACTTTTTTTCCGCTAATGAAATGGAGGAGCTGCTCCGAGCAGTCAGGTCCACTATGGGCATTGAAGATACTCCTAAACCCCGTACGGTTCAGGATGAAATGTTTGGGGGCCTTAGAGCTAGGTCTTCTATTGTTTTCCCCATCAATGAAAATATAAAGGAAATGATATTGGAGGAATGGTCAGATCCAGAAAAGAGACTTGGCGTTCCTAAAGAATTTAGGAATAGGCTCTGCTTTGACCCGTCTGAAAGCAAAATATATAACCAGACGCCTAAGGTCGATTTGCAAGTAACCAAGGTAGCAAAAAAGACCGCCCTACCCTTTGAGGATTCCTCTCAGCTAGGCGATCCTATGGATAGAAAGGCAGATGGCCTCCTAAAGAAATCCTGGGAAGCGGCGATGTTTGGGCTAAAAACTAATATTTCCGCTACATCCGTTGCCAGAGCAATGTATATATGGCTTGGAGAACTGGACGAACATCTGAAAAACAAGACTCCAAGAGAAGAGATCAGGGAATCTCTCCCCCTTCTCCGCTCCGCCACGGCATTTTTGGCCAATGCGTCTGCAGAGTCCATCAGATTTTCCGCCAAGGATGCTGCCCTTTCTAATGCTGCCCGTCGGGCTTTATGGATGAAAGCCTGGTCCGGAGACAAGGCATCCAAGGCCAAGCTTTGTTCTATCCCCTTTTCAGGGGAATTTGTCTTCGGCCCCACTCTGGATAAGATCCTAGAGGGAGCAGCAGACAAGAAGAAGGGTTTTCCAGAAGACAAAGAACCAAAAAAGAAGCCCTTTCGGCAGTACCAACCCCAGCAGAGATCCTACAGGGGGAAAGGGAAGTCTGGCCGATGGAGTTATCCAAAAGGGGGGAGAGGAAGAGGCTTTATCCTCAATCCCCAGAATATGCAACCTAAACAGCAATGACGCCAGGGTAGGGGGGCGACTGATGGGTTTTCTATCCTCCTGGAGTCAGGTAACTTCAAATCCCTGGGTGCTAAATATAATCTCCCAGGGTTACAGGATAGAGTTCACATCAGTCCCCCCAAGAAGATACTGCATCACACCTCAGAGCAGATCAGATCTCCCGAAAATCTGGCAGGGCGTCCAGGACCTCTTAGAGCTAGGGGTAATTCGAAAGGTTCCTATCCCAGAGGAAAGGAGAGGATTCTATTCCAGTCTTTTTTTAGTAAAAAAAAAACAGACCAATCCTTTCGCACGATAATAAACTTAAAACCCCTAAACAGGTCTATCTTATACAGGAGGTTCAGGATGGAGACCATCCCATCCACAATCCCTCTGATTCCAAAAGGGGCATTCATGTCGTCAATCGATCTAAAGGACGCTTACTACCATGTCCCCATCCATCATCTTTCCCAAAAGTATCTAAGATTCGCTCTAAGAGGACCAGACAGGTCTATACATCACTTCCAATATGTCGCCCTCCCTTTCGGTATCTCCTCGGCCCCCAGGGTCTTCACAAAGATCGTAGTAGAGATGGTGGCCTGCCTACGTCAGGAAGGAATCACAATTATTCCTTATCTCGACGACTTTTTAATTCTGGGCAAGACAGAATCCGAGAACCTTCTGGCGACCCAAAGATTCTCGGAACTCTTAAAGAACCTCGGATGGATTATAAATATAAAAAAATCCACCCTAACCCCGTCCATGAGAATAAAGTTCCTGGGTGTGGAATTAGATTCGTCCCGGCTGATGACCTTCCTCCCTCAGGACAAAGCTACTGCACTGACAGAGAAAGTCAGAACATTCCAGAGGGCTCGCAACTGCTCCATCAGAAAGGCCATGAGTCTCCTGGGAAGCCTAACCGCCTGCATTCCCTCGGTGGCATGGTGCCAAAGCCACACAAGAATAATACAAAATTGGATCCTAACTATTTGGGACGGAAGACATTTAAGTCTAGACAGGGTCTTTCGGATCCCTCAGTCTGTAAAAACAGACTTGGATTGGTGGAAAGTAAAAAGAAGACTGCTAGGAGGCCTTCAGTGGCGGAACCATCCCGTCGTTCAAGTAATCACGGACGCAAGCCTCGGAGGCTGGGGAGCAAAGATAGGAGATCATCTTCTACAGGGTACCTGGCCCGCCGAGATAAGAGACAGATCCTCCAACTACCGAGAGCTTTACGCAGTCCTGGAAGCATTATTAAAAGGAGAGTGCCTTCTAAAAGGGCGACATCTAAGAGTAATGTCAGACAATACCACAACGGTGGCTTATCTGCGTCACCAGGGGGGAACAAGATCACGGCCTCTTGGCGAGATAGCAAAAATAATTTTCTCCTGGGCAGAAGTAAACACTTTATCTCTGTCCGCCATCCACCTAAGGGGCTGCGAAAACACAGTAGCAGACTTTCTGAGCAGAGAGATAGTAGACCCAGGAGAATGGTCTCTGAACAGAAATATCTTCCAAAAGATCTCGGAAAGATGGGGCTGTCCAGAGGTAGACTTTTTCGCCTCCAGAAAAAATGCGCAGGTAAACTGTTTTTGCTCCCTAAACCCAGGAGACAATCCATGGGCAATCGATGCTCTATCAATACAATGGAATTGGAGACTAGCCTACGCCTTTCCCCCAATACCACTACTACCTCGGGTCGTCCAGAAGCTCCTGGAGGAACCGACTACTCTCATCCTGAAAGCCCCTCTATGGCCAAAGAGAAGTTGGTTCTCCACTCTAAGACAGCTATCGCTGGAGGATCCGTGGGAGATTCCCTTCCAGAGAGACATTCTAGTCCAGGGCCCTCTTCTTCATCCAGACCCAGGCATGTTCAGACTGTCAGCCTGGATCCTGAGAGCGAGACACTAAGAAGCAGAGGACTTTCGGAAAAGGTGATACGTACTCTGAGGGCAAGTAGAAAAAAGGTGACCTCCTCCATCTACCTTAAGATCTGGAAGAAATACTGTTCCTGGTTAGGAGTTGAGCGCCCAGACACCACCTCTCCTCCCATCAACAGAATTTTGGACTTTCTACAGTGCGGCCTTGAGTTAGGCCTTAGACCTAGTACTTTGAAGGTCCAAATTTCTGCCCTCAGCTCCTTCTATGACTGCAGCCTGGCCAACCACAGATGGATCAGGAGGTTCTTCAGAGCGGTTGCAAGGTTGAGACCCTCCCTGAGATCCAGAACTCCGACCTGGGATCTTAACACCGTACTAGAGGGCTTAACAAAACCTCCATTTGTACCTTCGTCGGAGATCTCTTTAAAACACCTTTCCCTTAAGACTGCCTTTCTGATCGCTATCACCTCAGCCAGACGCATTGGGGAGATCCAGGCTTTATCGTGTAGAGAGCCCTACCTCCAAATTAACAAGGATCACATCCGTCTAGCTCTCGACCCAGGTTTTCTCCCTAAAGTAGTCTCTCCTTTCCATCTAGAGCAGGAGATCTTCCTACCCTCTATCCCTAGGTCCGAACATTCAGGGTCTAGTGATAGGTTACATCTCCTGGATGTTAGGGACATAGTTATCTGTTACCTGGATTCTACCAGAGATTTCAGGGTGGATGACAATCTTCTTATTCAGTTTTCAGGGAAAAATAAAGGAAAGAAGTTAGCCAGGTCTTCCATAGCTAGATGGATCAAATCCACTATTGAATGCTGCTACAAGATCCAGAACAAACCCAGTCCTGGTAATGTTAAAGCCCATTCTACTAGGGCCACGGCCTCTTCTTGGGCCGAGAAAGGAGGGGTCTCGCTGGACCAGATCTGTAAAGCCGCAACCTGGTCTAGCACTAATACTTTTGTAAGACACTATCGTCTTAATCTTCCGGACGCAAATGAAGCTCTTTTCGGCCGGAAGGTTCTACAGGCGATATCCCCACCCATTTAGTTTTCTGATATGTCTCAATGTGGGCCGTCATGGTGGATGAAATGGAAAAACCGCAATTAGACTTACCGGTAATTCCGTTTCCTTGAATCCACCATGACGGCCCATACTATTCCCCTTCCCAAAAAAAAAAAAAAAGAAGAATTTTTGGATTTATGTTGCATATACATGCAGGAGTTTAAGGGTATGGATCAATATCCTTTTACTTTTGTTCCACCTTTTCGGGTAATTGTAAAGCACTGAGGAGGTGGAGGGGTGGGGGGTTCTTAAACTCTCTCTGTGTTCCTGCCCCTACAGAGGTCAAGGGTCAATCTCAATGTGGGCCGTCATGGTGGATTCAAGGAAACGGAATTACCGGTAAGTCTAATTGCGGTTTTTTTGACGGACAACGGTTCACGGACCCATTCAAGTCAATGGGTCCGTGAAAGAACACGGATGCACACAAGATTGGCATCAGTGTCCGTGATCCGTGGCCGTAGGTGATGGGGACGCTTCTAGTTAGAATACACTACAAACTTTGTACAAGACTGCCCCCTGCGGCACCTAAAGGGGTTAATTGTACTATCATATTCCCCTGTAAGAGATCAGGGCTGCCAGGCAGCAGGGGGCAGACCCCCCCCCCCCCCCCCTCCCCAGTTTGAATATCATTGGTGGCACAGTGTGCGCCCCCCATCGGGCCCCCCCTTCCTCCCTCTAATGTTAGAAATAGTTGGTGGCACAGTGTGCGCCCACCATCGCCCCCCCCCTCCCTCTATTGTAATAAATCGTTGGTGGCACAGTGTGCGCCCACCATCGGCCCCCCTCCCTCTATAGCAGTAACAACATTGGTGGCAGTGTGCGGCCTCCCATTTCCCCCCCCCCCCCATCATTGGTGGCAGCGGAGTTCCGATCGGAGTCCCAGTTTAATCGCTGGGGCTCCGATCGGTAACCATGGCAACCAGGAAGCTACTGCAGCCCTTTCACTTACCAGTAGGTGGAGCTCCCGGCCGGACACAGACATCGCAGCAGCAAGCAGGTAACTATGAGTCTTCTACTATTGTACTATTGCTAAGTAACCATGGCAACCAGGACTGCAGTAGCGTCCTGGTTGCCATGGTTACCGATCGGAGCCCCAGCGATTAAACTGGGACTCCGATCGGAACTCCGATCGGAACTCCGCTGCCACAATGATGGGGGGGAGGGGGGGGAGAAATGGGAGGCCGCACACTGCCACCAATGTTGTTACTGCTATAGAGGGAGGGGGGGGCCGATGGTGGGCGCACACTGTGCCACCAACGATTTATTACAATAGAGGGAGGGAGGGAGGGGCGATGGTGTGTGCACACTGTGCCACCAACGATTTATTACACTAGAGGGAGGAAGGGGGGCCCGATGGGGGGCGCACACTGTGCCACCAACGATATTCAAACTGGGGAGGGGGGGGGGGGGTCTGCCCCCTGCTGCCTGGCAGCCCTGATCTCTTACAGGGGAATATGATAGTACAATTAACCCCTTTAGGTGCCGCACCTGAGGGGTTAATTGTGCTATCATATCCCCCTGTAAGAGATCGGCTGCTGCCAGGCAGCAGGGGGCAGTCTTGTACAAAGTTTGTAGTGTATTCTAACTAGAAGCGTCCCCATCACCATGGGAACGCCTCTGTGTTAGAATATACTGTCGGATCTGAGTTTCACAAGTAGCTCATATCTGACAGTATATTCTAACATACTTCAAGTTAAATTACTTCAAGTTAAAATATACCATCGGATTGGAGAAAACTCCAATCCGATGGTATAAAAGAACTCCAGACTTTACATTGAAAGTCAATGGGGACGGATCCGTTGGAAATGGCACCATATTGTGTCAACATCAAACGGATCCGTCCCCATTGACTTGCATTGTAATTCAGGACGGATCCGTTTGGCTCCGCACGGCCAGGCGGACACCAAAACGACTTTTTTTTCATGTCCGTGGATCCTCCAAAAATCAAGGAAGACCCACGGACGAAAAAACGATCACGGACCCCGTTTTTGCGGACCGTGAAAAAAAACTGTCGTGTGCATGAGGCCTAAGTGTTGTGGTACTAAACTGGTGTACGCACGGTGACACATGATAGGGTTAATGTGAGACACAGGTCCAACCTAGTGATGATAAAACCCTCATGTGCCTCATAATCACCTTACCAAGTAGCCATCTCCTTGCATGAGGTACATGAACAGTCACTTGCTATCAATGTTATTGGCACACAATCTTATGAAATTTGACTTCAATCATTCCATGTGCCTCACATTAAGGGTCCGTTCACATGTCCGCATTATGGGTCTGCATCCGTTCTGCAGTTTTGCGGAGCGGGTGCTGACCCATTCATTTTCAGTAAGGCCGCAAAAGATGCGGGGACAGCACACTGTGTGCTGTCCGCATCCGCAAAAAAATAGAATATGTCCTATTCTTGTCCGCAGCCACGACAAGAAAAAGTATTTCTATTACAGTGCCGCCCATGTGCGGGCCACGAAATGCGAACGCACATGGCCTGTGTCCGTATTTTGCAGATCCGCAATTTGCAGACCACAAAACACTTTCTGACATGTGAATGGACCCTAATAATATGTGGCATGTATTCTTCAAGTCGCATTAACCCCACATTGCCAATTTTTTGAGAAGGTACTTTGGGAATCATTTACTAATACAGTCCTGATCAAACGTTTAAGACCACTTGAAAATGGCAAAAAATCATACTGGGGGGCGCACTGCCCACTGCCACCAATGATGGGGGGGGTTGAGTTACCAGAGGGGGCTGATAAGAGGGAGAGGCTGGGAGGCACATGAGGGGCTGATCAGAGGCTGGGGGCTGTTTTTTTGGACTTTTGGTTGGTCAGTGGTCACAAAATAAATGTGTTATTTATTTAATTGTTATAATTGGTATTGGCGAGTACTTAAATAAAAGTATCGGTACTCGTACTCGGTCTAAAAAAAATAAAATGGTATCGGGACATCTCTACTATAAACCACTCGTTCTGGTACAGAATTAATGTAATGTAATGTTTTTTAATGTAATGTAATGTTTTTGTTGTTACTAGAAGTCAATTGACTAGTTACAGATACCCGAAATGGTGAAAAATTACATATAAAAGTATAACAATTAACGTCTCCTTGTGGCTGCCTGGCTGTCCCCATACAGTATAACGTCTCCTTGTGGCTGCCTGGCTGTCCAGTATAACGTCTCCTTGTGGCTGCCTGGCTGTCCCCGTACAGTATAATGTCTCCTTGTGGCTGCCTGGCTGTCCCCACACAGTATAATGTCTCCTTGTGGCTGCCTGGCTGTCCCCACACAGTATAATGTCTCCTTGTGGCTGCCTGGCTGTCCCCATACAGTATAACGTCTCCTTGTGGCTGCCTGGCTGTCCCCACACAGTATAACGTCTCCTTGTGGCTGCCTGGCTGTCCCCACACAGTATAATGTCTCCTTGTGGCTGCCTGGCTGTCCCCACACAGTATAATGTCTCCTTGTGGCTGCCTGGCTGTCCCCACACAGTATAATGTCTCCTTGTGGCTGCCTGGCTGTCCCCACACAGTATAATGTCTCCTTGTGGCTGCCTGGCTGTCCCCACACAGTATAATGTCTCCTTGTGGCTGCCTGGCTGTCCCCACACAGTATAATGTCTCCTTGTGGCTGCCTGGCTGTCCCCACACAGTATAATGTCTCCTTGTGGCTGCCTGGCTGTCCCCACACAGTATAATGTCTCCTTGTGGCTGCCTGGCTGTCCCCACACAGTATAATGTCTCCTTGTGGCTGCCTGGCTGTCCCCACACAGTATAATGTCTCCTTGTGGCTGCCTGGCTGTCCCCGTACAGTATAATGTCTCCTTGTGGCTGCCTGGCTGTCCCCATACAGTATAATGTCTCCTTGTGGCTGCCTGGCTGCCCCCATACAGTATAATGTCTCCTTGTGGCTGCCTGGCTGCCCCCATACAGTATAATGTCTCCTTGTGGCTGCCTGGCTGTCCTCATACAATATAACGTCTCCTTGTGGCTGCCTGGCTGTCCTCATACAATATAACGTCTCCTTGTGGCTGCCTGGCTGTCCTCATACAATATAACGTCTCCTTGTGGCTGCCCCATACAGTGTAACGTCTCCTTGTGGCTGCCCCATACAGTGTAACGTCTCCTTGTGGCTGCCTGGCTGTCCCCACACAGTATAACGTCTCCTTGTGGCTGCCTGGCTGTCCCCACACAGTATAACGTCTCCTTGTGGCTGCCTGGCTGTCACCATACAGTATAATGTCTCCTTGTGGCTGCCTGGCTGTCCCCATACAGTATAACGTCTCCTTGTGGCTGCCTGGCTGCCCCATACAGTATAACGTCTCCTTGTGGCTGCCTGGCTGTCCCCATACAGTATAACGTCTCCTTGTGGCTGCCTGGCTGTCACCATACAGTATAATGTCTCCTTGTGGCTGCCTGGCTGTCACCATACAGTATAATGTCTCCTTGTGGCTGCCTGGCTGTCACCATACAGTATAACGTCTCCTTGTGGCTGCCTGGCTGTCCCCATACAGTATAACGTCTCCTTGTGGCTGCCTGGCTGTCCCCATACAGTATAATGTCTCCTTGTGGCTGCCTGGCTGTCACCATACAGTATAATGTCTCCTTGTGGCTGCCTGGCTGTCACCATACAGTATGTATCCTTGTGGCTGCCCCCATACAGTGTAACGTCTCCTTGTGGCCCAAGTGTTTTTTTTCTTCTAAATAGGCATTTATCGCAATATATATCGTTATCGCGATACATTTATTGTTATCGTGGGAATATTTTTGATATCGTCCAACCCTAGATGCAACCATACACACAGTATGTAGTTTTTCTTTCATTTTAATACTGAAATAAAAGCTTATGTTTTCTTTGCGTTGCCATATTCTGCCCCCCCCCCCCCCCATAACTTTTTCATTTTTATGTGTATGGAGCAGTATGAGGGTTCATGTTTTGCAAGAGCGATTTGTACTTTTTATTCATACCATTTTGAGGTATGTGACTTTTGTATCACTTTCTATTTTAAAAAAAACTGTGCGTGAATCAGCCATTTTGACTTTTTTTTTTTTTTTTTACCATTTGCCGTATGAGATGAATATTTTTATGTTTACATAGTACAGGCGTTTTCACACGCGGTGATGCCCTTTAAAGTTTTTTATTTTTTATTTGTTTTAATTTTGGTGAAAGGGGGAAGATTAGAATGTTTTTATGTATATATATATTTTTTTCTATTTAAAAACTTTTTCCCCCCTATTTTTACACTTTGTTATAGTTCCCTTAGGGAACTATAACAATCAATAGATTGCTTTTCTCATAGACCCCAATGCATTAGCCACAGGCAGGCTCTCCATAGTAACTAGTGAGCGTCAGCTTCGAAACCCTCAGGAGTACAGAGGCTGCCACACTTACACTTGCGAGACAGCTTGCTCCTGTTTTTTTACCTCCCAGATTCCGTGGTCACATTTCACCACAGCATCTAAGGGGTTAAATGTATGCGACTGCCGTTATCGTCAATCACATTCGTCAGTCCTGGGTACTTGCTGTTTGAAATAGCAGATACTCGGTTGCTATAGTGCCCTCTTCACTTGCGAGCAGACACCATTTTTAAATACCCAACCTTCATCGTACATTTACGCAAGGGCGTTGAGAAGGGCTTAAAAGAGGACCTTTCATAGGTCCGAACATTGTAAGGTAACTATCTGGACATGTAGACGGTGCCCAGGGATCTCACTGCACTTACTATTATCCCTGGGCGCCGCTCCGTTCACCCGCTGTGGCCCCGTTGCGGGAGAAGGCAACAGGGCCACAGCAGGAGAACGGAGCGGCGCCCAGGGATAATAGTAAGCGCATTGAGATCCCTGGGTGCCGCTCTACATGTTACCTTTACAATGTCTGGACCCATGAAAGGTCCTTTTTAAAGGCTATATACACCTTTTGGCAGCAATTCTTTTTTTTTTTTTTTTTTTTTTTATGATGGCATTATATTTTACTCATCTTGGGCTAAAAATCATTTTTTCAGTTCTGCATTCAAAAATTTTTCAGGTCTGCATTAAAAATTATTCAGCTGTCCTTCTAGCTGTGTGAATGGTACTTTAACTTTTGTGTTGGTTATCTAATAAACCTTGGGGGTCATTTATCAAACTGGTGTAAATTATAACTGGCTTAGTTGTCCATAGCAACTCTGGTTGCTAATGGACAACTAAGTCAATTCTACTTTACACCAGTTTGATAAATTACCCCAACCTATCTCTAATTTACTAAGAGGTCATAAACGCTTATCTTACTGATAATAATGTGGCTTAAAGGGATTCTGTCACCTCCCCTAACCCAAAATCGGATTTTAAAGCAGGCATGCAGCACAGCTTACCTTGAATAGGCTGTGCTCTTCTATCTTGCAATCCATCCAGTAGTTTATGTGAAAATCGACTTTTATGGTTATGCAAATTAGCCCTGAAGGTGCCCAGAGGGGCGTTTTGTTCCCCTTAGTGAGCCCAGTAACGCCCCTCTTACAGTGCCCAGCCCGCCTTCCTTGCACTGCCTAACCTCCCACAGCCTCTCATCCCTCTCCTCCCCCTTCCTCACGGCCGAACGAACTCTCGCACAGGCGCAGTACCCACTGAGGGCTGCGCCAGTGCGATCTGCAGGAGACTGAGGGCAGGAGCTTCATCCTCGTCACTGGGCATGCGCCGAGCCCAGTGACGTCCGATGCTCGCTCTTCCCTCAGTCAGCAGGGAAGAGCGAGCATCGGACATCACTGGGCTCGGAGGTAGATCCACTTCAAAACCTTGCCCACAAACGCTGCGTGGGCATACCCTTACTGCGTACTCTTATAGCAGCATACATATGACATTGTCAAGTGCATGAGACCATCTTTGACTACTGAACTGGAAAATTGTGTTCGAGTGACCTGTTCAGAATAAACTGGACCTTCAGGAGTTGGTATGTGAATTTATCAATGGTGCCAGTTCTGTTCCCTAAGGTTAGGCTGAGCATATTTGCAGGCAGCAGAGACAGGTTTAAAAACATATAATTTTGGCTATTGTATTTTTAAGTGTTTTACTTTACACTGAGTAATGAATATTTGTATTCTTACCCAAGGGAACAGATGAATGTGATGTTGATGGATGCAGTTTCAAAGTTTTAATTACAAACCAAACCAACTATTGTTTTTGGGTACAAGGCAGATCAGATTCTGTCCCTATGACTATTGAAAAATCTAAAGAAACCTGCATAAATCTTACTGTACAAAATGGTAAGCAATGCTATTCTTATTACAATGTACTGTCAACTACTTGTGTCCCTCCAGATGGATAAAAAATATATGACCATAAAAGACAATTTACTGTAATTCTGTGATGAGTCGAGGGAAATTTATCAACTTATTTACGCCACTATTGTGGCGTAAATAAGTCACAGACTATGATGCATGCCATATGTGCAATAATTTGGGACTTGGCGTAGCCCACCAGATTTAGGCCTCATGCACACGACAGTTGTTTTTTTTCGGCCTCTGTTTTTTTTGGGGGTTTTTTTGCGGATAGGTTGGGGACCCATTCATTTCAATGGGTCAGCAAAAAAATGCTGATAGTTCATCCGTTTGTGTTCCGCGTCTGTTGTCCGTGTTTCCCTTCAGCCAAAAAAATAGTGCATGTCCTACTTTTTTCACATTTGCATACAAGGATAGGCATTTATTACAAGGGATCTGTGGGGAAAAACGGATCCTTAAAAAAAAAACGGATGCCGCGTCCGTTTTTTGGGGCCGGACGCACGATTTGCAGACGCAAAAAACAACTGTCGTGTGCATGAGGCCTTACTGTGGCTTACACCAGAAACCTTTAAAGTTTATAGCTGAATATACAGCCCTCGGCTGGTGTAGACTTTCTGGAGCCCGGACTGCTAATTTATTAAGACCTATTAATGAAAAGGAGTTTCTCCCTCTGGTGCATTTGGGAACACCAGTCTTGGTAAATGTCCCTCAGGGTCCTTTTGTGGTGATGTTGATGCCAGAGGAGGTTTTGAGCTCTGCAGTTATTTAGTCAGCAGAGCATTGGTGACTTTTATGCACAGTAGGGGGAGATTTATCAAATCTGGTGTCAAAGAAAACTGGCCTAGTTACCCTTAGCAACCAATCCGATACATCTCATTTTTCAGAGCTCCTTTGGAAAATGAAAAGTGGAATTTGGTTGCGCCCCATTACGATGACCCTGCTCTGCAACTTTACGTGGCCTCCCACTTCATGGCATGGTTGAATGTGGAAAATATAAAGAAATGTCACAAACTGACTCGTTATAACAGTGGCATCCTCTTACAATACCACGCTGGAATTCAGTGAGCGCTACGTGACAACCCATTCTTTCACAAATATCTGTAAGGCCTCTTTTAGACAAGTGAGTGTCTCCCTACGGACTCGCAGCGAGGCACCCGTCCTGAACTCCCAGCATTGATGGGGTCGCATAGCATTATATTGATTTATGGTACTATGTAACCCTTACAGTTCTGGAATGTATTGAATAACAGCATTATGTCAGTGTTATCCAATACATTCCAGATGTCTATGGGTTACATAGCATCATAAATCAATATAATGCTATGTTACCCAGGCAGTGCTGGAAGTTCAGGTCGGGTGCCTCGCTACGGACAGCCGCTCATCTGAAAGGGGCCTAAAGGCAGGCTGCATGACTAGTGACTGGATTTTATACACCTGTGGCAATGGGACTGAATGTAACACCTGAATTCAGTTATTAAGTACCTTTTCTTCATATAGTGTATCTGAAATGGACTGGTATTAAACTGCCTAGACTGTGATTTATTGATGATTTTTAATTTTTTTTCTTTCTTCTAGGGATTTTTTCCAAAAAATTATATACCATAATTGTACCCATTTCTATTGTGGTGTTTATTATACTAGTTGTAAGTTGCTTCCTCATAAAGCGGAAAATACAAGCCAAAGCCATGCTCCCACTGTCATTGGTAAGTTAAATCTGTAGGGTATGACCACGCAACTCGGTTGTGAGCCATTTGGGGGCACAGCCAACTGCAGTTGAGTATCGTGCAGCTAGTTGGGCCACAGCTGCCTCTTATTTAACTAATGAAGATTGCACTGTATAGTTCACGGACAACCCCCTTAACAATGCAGGCTGGCTATACAGTGCGGTCTTCATTAGTTAACCCTTAGGATACCATGAGCCATAACTTTTTTATATTTCCAGTCACATAGCTGTATGAGGACTTTTTTTTTGTGGGACTGGTTGTACTTTCTAATACCACCATTAATTATGGCATAAAATGTAGTGGGAAGAGGGTGGGGGGGGAAAACGCAAACCCCACCACCGTTTTACGGGTTTTGTTCCCACAGCGTTTTGTTTACAGCAAAACTGACCAATGCCCTTCATTCTCTGGGTCAGTATGATTACAACGATACCCCATATGTATAGTTTTTTTTAATGTGTAAATAGTGTAAAAAATAAATGTAAACTTTGAGTTTATTATATATTTTTTTTACATCACCATATTCTGACCCCCATTACTTTTTTATACTTATGTCTACTGAGCTGTTTAGGGGTGAATTTTTTGTGGGACAATTCATTCTTTTTATTGATACCATTTTGGAGTGTGCGTTACTTTTGGATCACAATAAAAAAAATTACAAATCGGCTATTTTGACCCCTTTTTCCGTTACGCCGTTCGCCGTATTGGATTTTTAATATTTTTTTTATATATTATGGGCGGTTTAGGTCGCGGTGATACCCAGGATGTTTATATTTATTGTTATTTAGTTCTTTTTATTATAAGGAAAGGGGGGTGATTTTAACTTTTTTAATATTTTTTTAAACATTTTATTTTATTTTTTAATCATTTTAAGGCTCATAAATGATCTTATAAATGCTCTTTTTGCTCATTTCTTATGTTGGCCTGCCATCTGGTGGCCAAAATAAGAATTGCAGCATTAATGCTCTGAATTTCTTCATATAGATTCAGAGCATTCAGCGCATGTACTGAAGTCCCGATTGGCCGCACTGGGCTTCAGTACTTAACTGGGCACGGCATCTAAAGCATTTAATTACCGCAATCAGCATTATTGCCCGTTGCGGTAATTAGCCACCGGTCTCTGCGGTCTGAAACAGCAGAAAACTGCAGGCTGCACGCGCGAGCGGGCGTCGTACTTGCACAGCGCTACCGGTGCCGTACATGTACAGCGCTGGTAGCGAAAGGGGTTAAATAAGTCAGCTGTGGTCTAATTGCCCGTGGTACTGGACCACAGCACAGCCGCACCCTGAACGGCTCACAACAGTGCTGTGTGGTTGTACCCTTAGTGTTTTTATGTAGTAACAGTTTGCAAAAGACAAAACGTAAAATCTAACGTAAAAGAAGTCTATGGAAACCCCTGTAATAAATCTGAGAAAGCTTCAACCCCTACTGCTTCACTTCTAAAGCATGAGCTTTATAGCAGGGCTCCTTAAAATTTGCAGATGGCGACAAGACTTTTTAGTCTTGTCGCCATTTGCGACTGTACTGCCGCGCTCCTGCGCAGCCTACGTTCTCTTCAGTAGCACAGTTGAGAAGGAAGGAGTCCCTCCCTCTCCACTGTGACGCAGCCGCCACTACCACCAATGGGGAGAGCTTTCGCCACTGCGCCACCAATGAATGTAAAACATAAGTTTAGGCAGCGGTATCACAGACCCGGCACCCAGCCTCAATAACGGGACATGCGATACGCGGCAATTAACCCCTCAGGTGCCACATCTGAGGGGTTAATTGCCACAGATTGCATGCCCTGTTATTGAGGCCGGGTCTGTGATACCGCTGCAGACAATTGTATAAAGGAGTTAAAGGACCTTTCATGGGTCCAAAGAATATGAACTTAGTAGCAGGCTGCATAGAGCGGTGCCCAGGGATCTAAGTGCACTTACTATTATTCCTGGGCTCCGCTCCGTTCACCCGCTGTGGCCCTCGGTATTTTCAACATTCAGAGCAAGGATGAGGAGACGCCAGTGTTTCTCAGTCTCAATGACCGCAGCGCTGTCCAATCAGAGCTCAGAGCGAGGGATGTTTTTTTTTTTCCCTCCCTGGCTCTTAGCTCTGATTGGACAGCGCTGCTGTCATGGAGACTGAGACACACTGGCGTCTTCTCCTCCTTGCTCTGAATGTTGAAAATACTGGGGGCCTCAGCGGGTGAACGGAGCGGCGCCCAGGAATAATAAGTGCACTTAGATCCCTGGGTGCCGCTCTATGCAGTCTGCTACTAAATTCATATTCTTTGGACCCACGAAAGGTCCTGTTTAATTACATTCATTGGTGGTGCAGTGCGCCCCCCTCCCCCCCCCCAAAGCCTCGTCGTCGTCGTCCCATTATTACTGGCCACAAGTGTCGTCCCCCCCCCTTCACCCCCCATTGTTATATGGTGGCCACAGAGTCCCATCCCCTCCATTGGTGGCAATGGCACAGATTACACTGCTGGGGCTCAGATTGTTACCATAGCAGCTAGGATGCTCCTGAAGCCCTGGCGGCCATGTTCAGCTCCCTGCTGCTGTGTGCACAAAGCACAGGGCAGCAGGGAGATGTGTGAGATCCTATTCACCCTGATAGAGCTCTATCGGAGTGAATAGCACAAGGGATGAAAAGATCCCAGGTTCTAGCCCCTAAGGGAAGAAATGGTTATTAAATAAAAAGTAAAAAAAATAAAAAATACTAAAAGTTTATGGCCCCCTTCCCAGTTTTACATATAAAATTTACAAACAATAAAGAATAAACATATTACATATCGCTACGTGCCAAAAGTGTGAGATATAAAAAAATATTTCCGCTCGGTGAAGGCCCTAACAGAAAAAAAACTCTAAACCACGCAATTCGCCATTTTTAGTCGCCTTGTCCCCCAGATGTCCCTGGATGTGAGAGCTATGTGGTGCTGTTTTTCTCCTATATGTAGTGCTGGCTCACTACTGTGACCTGCATCTCATCTTCTCAAAGTCCTTTGACTAAAAAATGTAATTTTGGCTCCTAAATTTTTTAGTTTAGGAGCCAATGGCTCCTGGTCATATATATATTTTTTTTTTGTCTGGAGCACTGTATAGTATACATGGGCACTGCGATTGCTAGAATTAAGTTACACAGTGACAGCCCAGTCCTTACAAAGAACCTCAGGGCCTCCCTTTTATAATACCTAGCAAAGCTAACTGTAGGTATGCTGTATCACATCCCTGTGCATATTTTTATACACAGGCATAATGTACTGACATAAAAAGATGCATATGAGTATAGTGATTGGAAAAAATGAATACCAAGTAAATGGTAATGTGAATGCAACCCTTAAAAAAATTAAACTATGTAGAGGCAGATATTAAAAAATATTACACAGAGAAGCAAAAATGTATAAAAAATAATCTAGTCCTTAAAGGGGTTTTTCCCATCTCAGACAATGAGAGCATATTGCTAGGATATTTCCCCATTGTCTGATAGGTGCGGGTCCACCTCTGCGGGTCCCACCTCATCCGGTAAAGTGAAGGAGGGCTTACCGCGCATGCACTGGCTCGGCTATTTCCGTTGGCCCCATAGAAATTAATGGAAGTGGTGGCTGTGCAAGCACAGTGCTCTCCCATTCATTTCTATGAGGATTCGACAATAGCCAAGTGTGCTGCTCGGCTGTTTTCATTGGGCCAGTGGGAACTCCCGGCTTCGTTTTTGGCTGCGTTTACGAGATTGGTGCGGGTTATCAGATTATTATAAATATTATTCAGGTTTTTATTATAAACCTCATTTTTATCTTCAAGCTGAAATTAATGAGAGGGAAATGTCGTATACTATTAACTTCTCCAGGTAGTGATGGGATACTTCCCTTTCCCAAGAGACTGATGCCTATCAATCCTTTTAAAGGGAACCTGTCATCACCTTTAGGGTCCATTCACACATCCGTATGTCTTTTGCGGATCCGCAAAACACGGACAGCTGCAATGTGCGTTCTGCATTTTGCGGACCGCACATTGCCGGCACTAAGAGAATATGCCTATTCTTGTCCGCTATTGGGGACAAGAATCAGACATGTTCTATTTTTTTCAGGATCGGAATTGCGGACCCAGAAGTGCGGGTCCGCAATTCCAATCGGGAGCCGCACATCGTGCAGCCCCATAGAAATGTATGGGTCTGCAATTCCTTTCCGCAAAATGCGGAATGGAATTGCGGATGTGTGAATGGACCCTTATGCTGACCTCACTGAGGGCAGTATAAAGTAGTGACAGAAATGCTGATATCAGCGGTGTGTCACTCATGAGCTCAAAGTAAGAGGTTGCCGAGAACCACCATCACAATCATTGCAGCCCAGGCCTGGAAAAGAGTCCCGGCCACCTGAGAAGAGTCCTGGTTATTCATGAATTCCTGCTCTCCTGCCCACCTGCTGATGACTGACAGTCTTCTACCTAGTTTTCTCCCTCTCTATCTAGGAGAGAACTGCCAATCAGCAGCAAATGGGCGGGAGAGCAGGAGATTATGGATAACATGACTCTTCTCAGGTAGATTTGACTCTTTTCACACCTGGGCTGCAGTGATTATGAGGCTGGTTCTCAGCAACCTCTTACTTTTAGCTGAGGAGTGACACACCGCTGACATCAGCATTTCTGTCACTATTTTATACTGCCCTCAGTGAGGTCAGCAGAAAGCTGATGACAGGTTCCCTTTAAGCTAGCCATACACATTGCATAAATATTGTGCGAACCTACTAATTTTAGTGATACCAGCCTACCATGTAATGCGTATGGGAGGCTCAGGATGATGAGCTACTGCCAGAGGCGCTCAGTCTTGCCTCTATAATCCACTGGATATGCAGAGGGATCCCTGGAGTGGTGTTCTAGCTGCTTCTCAGATGAGATACTAAGCAAGTGACGAGAGAGGCTGCATACTGTAACTGAACTTGCTTAGTATCGCCTCTGACAAGCAGAGAAGATGCTGCAGTTGAATCTGCATATT
This sequence comes from Bufo gargarizans, assembly GCF_014858855.1. Classification (NCBI taxonomy): domain Eukaryota; kingdom Metazoa; phylum Chordata; class Amphibia; order Anura; family Bufonidae; genus Bufo; species Bufo gargarizans. The sequence continues at coordinate 324,969,565 of NC_058083.1, read as the reverse complement.
GGGTATCTCTCGGTACCCGAATTATCAGCGAGAGGACTGTGCTTGTGTGCCTACCTTGACACATTTACTGAAGGTCTGCTCAATAGAAAGAGCTGATAGAAGTATGGGGATATGGTGTATAAGCATTGTTAATAAAGTTAAAATACAAAAGCTGTAATTAAGGGCTGGATTACATTTTTATTTTTTAAACAATGGGGGAGAATTAGCATTCAGTTTGTGACAAAAAAGTGGTATTAAAGTAAGTCACAAACACTTTTCAGAAAGGGGGCATCTTCTGTCTACAGGGATATCAAGAACGGCGCAGAAAATGCCGGTCTTGATAAATCTTTCCCAAGATTTTTCATGGGATAACCCATTTAAAATGGAGGCCCTAGCCCTTTGTTTCAGGTTTCCAGTTACATGCAGTGTCTTTCTTCTAAACACGTTGCCATAAAACTATTAAAACTGAATCAATCTTTTAACTGCTATTCCATTTTACAGATCTCCGTCACAAAAGCCATGACGACACGAGATTATTTGCCATCTGATCGATTGACCAAGTATGATCAAGTGTCCATATCTCCAGTTGACTCTCCTGAAGAGAAAATGACTCCAGAAGAGACAAATAAAAACCTGAATGAGTCCGATGATTCAGACACCAGAGAGAGTATTGACAATGGATATCACAGCTCTGTAGGAGAAACTGAACGGAAGTCAGATGAAGACCAGAATGGAAAAGAAGAGGCAAGCAGCGGCAAAAACTACTATCGTACTGAAAATAGTGATTCTCTCCTTGTTTGTGTGAAAGAGGAGGACGTTCCTGAGCAGGAGCCGCTCAGAGACGTAAAACCAGTAACAAACTCTTATGGATATGACAAGCCCCACTGTCCTTTGTAAACTACATGGGGTGGAGGCTGAGGTATAAAACATTGAGGAGGTCTCAAATCTAATAATTCCAGGAGCTTGGAATCCTTCTAATGTAACAAAATGGCTTCCAAGCAGAAGAAAAACATTGCTTTTAAGGGTGAGCATTTTTTCCTGGTTTTGAAGCATTGTAGAATATGGTGATGATGAAGAGCGTAATTATATACTTAACATTCACATTTACGCATGCCTATGATGAGGGGGAAAAACAAACACCTGTTGGTTCACTATCTATATACGGTTCGACCAGCAACATCTAGCATTTACATTGCGCTTTTTTCACCCACAGTACTCAGCGCAGCTTGGAATTTCCTGTTATATGTAAAGTAATGTAGCAAATGAATTAAGGCTGTCATCTAGACACTCACCCTAACACCTACTAGAGTCTCCGACAGAGGAAGCCAGTGAATCTGGAGTGTGGTAAGAAAGCTAAGTACTCAGAGGAAACCTACACGAACGAAGGGGAGAGCTTACAAACTCTATGGCAAGAATCAAACCCAGGGTCGCAGCAATGCAAGACAACAGTACGAACCACTGAGCCACTGTGGTGCTTTCCAAAGACGGTTCCTGATGATGAAGTTAGAGGGAGAGCAAATGCAGGCTTTGCTGACTCATGGGGAATGAAGTTTTTTGCCTATACAGTAAGGGCTATTTCACACGAGCGGATGCCGTGCGTGACATCCGCTCCGTGACTGACAGCCAAGACCCGATGCGGACTGCAGAGGCACGGAGCAGTAACATGACTGATAATGCTCCGTGCCTCTCTGTGATCTCTTTACTACGAAATCACAGTGAGATAAAGTTGTCACTGTGATTTCGTGGTAAAGAGGTCACAGAGAGGCACGGGGCATTATCAGTCATGTTAATGCTCCATGCTTCTGCTGTCCGCATCGGGTCTTGGCTGTCATTCACGCAGCGGATGTCACGCACGGCATCCGCTCGTGTGAAACAGCCCTTACTGTATAGGCAAAAAACTTAAAGAAATGTTCTTTGTTGCTTTTAAAGGGAACCTGTCATCAACTTTCTGCTGACCGTACTGAGGGCAGCATACCTTAGTGACAGAAATGCTGATGTCAGCGGTGTGTCACTCATCAGCTAAAAGTAAGTGGCTGCCGAGAACCAGCATCATAATCATTGCAACCCAGGCGTGAAAAGAGTCAAATCTACCTGAGAAGAGTCCTGGTTATTATAATCTCCTGCTCTCCCGTCCATCTGCTGATGATTAGCAGTTCTTTCCTAGAGAGAAAGGGAGAAAACTAGGTAGAAGACTGTCAGTCATCAGCAGGGGGAGCAGGAATTCATGAATAACCAGGACTCTTCTCAGGTGGCCAGGACTCTTTTCCAGGCCCAGTCTGCAATGGTTCTCGGCAAACACTTACTTTTAACTTATAAATGACAGACCGCTGAAATCAACTCGCCTGTCTCTACTTTATGCTGCCGTTAGTATGGGCAGCATAAAGGTGATGACAGGTGCCCTTTAAGGAGCTAATGTGACTTACTTGTGGCTACTTTGTAGCTGTATTAGTTTGATTCCGTTGTTGCATTATTATTTTATTTTTTTGTACAACCTATATGATTAACTTCTAAAGTATCACTCCTGCTTGTACTACATTTGTCAGTCTTTTGAATAGGCATGTTTTGTGAGATTTACAAAGCAAACTCTGCACCAGATTCATTATATGGTTTAGACACCTTTTACACCTCACTAGACTGATTTGTACAGTCCCTAGTGACGGTGATGTGACTAACAGGAGTTGTAAAGTGTGCCATATATTTTTTGGGTGCAAAATATTGGTGTAAAGTAAGCCAGCCAGAGGAGGGGGTAAGGAAAACTGTTGGACGTGTCTAGCCAACTGAGCCAAATGTATCACACAGTGCCACCGTAGTAGGTTTAGGAAAGCTTCTACCGGTCTCATCTAGTTTTATGCTGTGTAAATATGTCAGTATTAGTAAATCTGTAATTATTTTTTTTTTATAATATTGTTTTCCTCTCTAACTGACTTGTCATAGCCTTGTATCCTATGCCATAGAGCCCACTCAGGACACCCTGAGCTCACATAATCCCAGGGAGTAAGCAGCAGTGAAGACAGAGCTACTGTAAAACACATCTATCACCATGCTGGCTAATCCATTTGTGTATATGCAGATTAACCCTATGTCTGTGGTTACATACACCAAGCAATGCATACTTTGAAGCGTGGAATATTTTCATGTAAGCCATATAATGCAGACATGTAGTGAAATTGCTCAGGATTTTCTTTGAATGAATAAAATTATATATTTTTTTTCCTGTTAATATATTTAAGGAAATTGCATAATTGTAAAGAATATTTACACTGACATTTCTGCTTTTATAATTTCCGAAAAATTCCCTATTATTTTTTATTATTTTTTTTTTTTTTTTTTTTTTAAATGTTGGATAGTTGCAGGACTGAACACTTTTCAGGAGGCAATAAATGGGGAAAATTTCTGCTGACTTATGGTTGGAATTATATATTGCCCAGATTCAAAAGAGAACAAACTGACTCCTGTAGCAGTGCATTTCCTAAAGGGTACATAAATGTTAAACTGTTTCCTAATAAAATTAAAGAATCCTGTATTTTTTGTGACATCCGCACTTTTCTCACATAAAAGCAGGTCCCCTACTACTACTACTAAAGAAAAAAAATCACTTCCTAACAACTTGACAGTGCATTATCAGTGAACTTTTAGACTAAAAGTGGTTGGCCCACCTGGGGTATGGATGGCATATTGTTAGTATATCCCATTAATGTCCGATAGCCGTGGGTTCCACCAGGCCTTTCTGCTGCCTGAGGCGAAAACTAAAATGGCGCCCCTCCCTGCCCAATATCAATTTCTTAACCTGGCCCCTTCCCTTCAGCCCATGGCCTCTGGCTGCCCCTCTCTTGCCCCTGAGGTGATTTCCTCACCTGGCCTCATTGGTGGAGCACCCCTGGGTCCCACCTCAAAGTGGGCGTGCTCTCCATTCATCAGTATAGGGATTCCAAAAATAGCCTAGCAAGCGTGCTTAGCTATTTTCAGAAGTCCCATCGCAGTGAATGGAGAGCGCACGCCACAAGTGTGACCATGTCTTCGTTCCTCACTGATGGAAATAACCGAGCCAGCGCTTGGCTATTTTCAGAACTCCCAGTGGTGAACAGAGGTTGTTGGCCTAATACTTGTTTGGCTAGCTGATATCTGTCTTGACCCTAACATGCATGAGAAAAAAAGGATCAGGCATATTGAAATCCAACAGCCTGATCCTTCTCTCCCCTGTCATCTTCTGGGTAGAGTTTAAACTCAATCATACACATTAATTGGTTGAATGGTTTTGCTGAAATTGGCGGGTTCAGCCTACATTTATTTATTTATTTTTGAGACAAACAAAGCAGTGTCCCTCCCCATACCCAAGCGTCCTAGATCAAAGGAGAACATCTCCAAAAGTCCTCTCCAGAAAGAGTTCGGTACAGAAATAGTTATACAGTACAGCTGGACATCCGGTACATAATCCTTAAGAACATATCACATGTCATCATTTCAAATACATCAGTACATTACACTGCAGCGTAACAGAGCATATATTTATATAAGCCTACATTAATTTTAATATGCATGACCAGCATTACACCATGCCTCAGCTAGCAGTGCTATATCACTTCTATTAGTTACTGGCGTCATTACTTTGATTCATGTTTAACTCTTTTCTTACCACGCCACATAAATCAATGGGCTGAAGAACAGTCCCTGTGTCTCCAGACCATTAATTAAGGTAATGAGTTTGATGACACTGCGCTCCCTTGCACACTAACCACCTGATCCTGTACTCTGACAGAGAACTGGGCAACAACACCTCCTGCATCACTGTTCTTGGGGTCCCTGAAACACACTCTGTATAACGGCCACATTTTCTGTACCGACTATAGCTTGTCTGAGCCAAACCGACTGCTCCATAGTGAGCTATGATGCTGTGAGTTCCAGCCCGAATGGCAGGGGTAGACTGCCCATAGTCCATTACAGGGTGATTCCCAGTCGGTCGTTTGAGATCCCTGCACAACCTCCGGTCAGGTACATAACAGTCTGGGGCCATCAGGTGCTTATGTGTCCAGGTGGCAGCCGCTGGTCTCCTCCTGGATTGAACTGTCTCACCGTCCTCAGGATGATGACATAGTTGAATACTGCATTGGGTAATAGGAGCCTTCCTGCCCCACTGCACCATCATTGCATGCATTTTTAAGGGTGTGTATATGTGTGAGTGTGAGAAAGAGGGGTTGTCAGGGTTTTTTGGTTGTACAATATGCCGCAACTAGGGTGGCTACACTTTTTTCTGACTTGGGGGTGAGCCCTAAAATGCACCATTTTGTACTAAAATTGCACACCAATTATGGCGTAAACATTTTGGCTCATAGTAAGCCAATAGTTGGTATAGAGTCAGACAACATTTCTACCCTTGTTCCACATTTATCATCCATTCTAAGTATATGCCATCTATAGGATTAGTAAATCTGGTGCAGGGAAGAAGTGCCACCTGGATGTGAAGACGACGAATCGGCTGAGGAAGTGACATTCCGGGTCATGGCATTCTTGTGAATATCACTTTTGAAATGTACCACCTACTTGCAGACCAAATACTCTCTTTCTGAGTAACTATTGCCTAATGGTGGCCTGCCACATTGCAAAAAATTGTTTGATAAACATAACAAAAGTTCAAGTTGTTGACATGACCTCAAAATTGCCTTTGTAATCAGCAGCAGGTGTTTACTGTAACATACAGCAAGGATACTGCTGTAACAGCTCCCATCCTGGCCATTTAGCCCCTTAGATGCCAGGGTTAGCCCCACGATGCAGTCACTTGGTGGCAATAGTTTACCACGGCAGCCACAAGCCTAACATCCAGTATGTGAAATGCTACAGTATAAAACATTGCACTAATATTCAATACTGGGTAAAAAATAACTTTGTAACGATGGAATGTATAGGTATATCAGAAGCAGCCTTTATCAGAATTTGAGGAGTCACAAAATGATGATGTCAACCAAAAGAGCAAAAAATTATGCAGCGGCTATTTTTTTCATAAATGAACTGTCTATTATCAGGCTAGTTTTACATGTAGTTTAAAAAAAAAAAATTTTTATTTTTTTTGTGACCTTTTTTAGGCAAAAAAAAATGTGACCCCCAAATGGTAACTGTATATCTATAGGAATGACAACATGCAGTACCCTGACATTTCAATTTTTTTTATTTTGTGTTAGTTTTTCATACCCTGCCTTCCTGGAGCCATAACTTTGCTGGGTAAGTTTGACTTTCTAATAGCAACGTTTTTATTGCACAGGGAAGCTGAAAAAAATGGGTAGACTTGGTGAAAAAAAATATATATTCCTTTTTATTTTATTTAATTTTTTAAAAAAAAATTAATGGCATTTCCTATGCAGTAAAACTTACCTGTTCATCTTTTTAGGCCAGTATGGTTACAGTGATACCACATTTGTATCATTCTCCTTGTGTTTTAACTTTTTTTTTCTTCTTTTTTTTTTCGCATTGCCATATTTTGACCCCCATAATTTTTTTATATTTATGACGCTGTGGGGAGGGGGGGGGGGCTCTTTTTTGCGGGGTGAACTGTAGTTTTCAGTGATTCGGTGTGTGTATGCATTTTTGGATAATTTTCTATTCAATTTTATTTGGGTGGAGATGAATTGGGGAATCCACTATTTTATTTTAATTTTTTTCCTGTTTTGGTGTTGGCTGTACAGGATAAATATGTTTTATATTTTAATGTTATGTGCATTTTGGGATGCGGCGGTTCAAATGTTCTTAATTTTAATTTTTTTTTGTTTATTTTTATTAAGGGGAAAGGGGGGTAAAGTTCTATATTTTATTTTTTTAGACTTCAAGTGTTGAAAAAAGTTGCAGCGTCACCCGCAATGCTAGGTAGGCTGGTTACCATGACGGCCTGCTATTGGCAGCTCCCCCTGTCGCTGGATGTTTTGATCCGCGCGATGGGAGCTGCAGTGGCAGCCGTGCAGGGGAGCAGGTAAATATGCTCTCCTAATACGCCTTCTTATCTTATCCATAAAACATTAGTCTCTCTGATACCAGATTAACCGAGGAACCATTTCTGCAAACCCCATTTACCGTGGTAGGAAACAAAGATTTGAGAGAAGCTAGATTGCGCTTCATTTCCCAAACCAAATCCAATGTTCTGATTTTAACCACATCATTACCTGCCACATGCAAAATTAATAAATGAGGGACAGGCCCCAAAACTGATAATCTTTGAACTGCAGAAACTACATTACGACACTCTTTATACCTCTTGCTCCCCACCATAGAACTAGAAAGTCATTGTGATTAAAAGAAAGATTTTCAGAGTAAGTGCAGAGAGCAGCCCTCTTCTGAGCCCAGTGGATGAAAGAATGGCCCATAATCCACACGACTAACTGCACCTAAAGGAACAAATTATTACTCTAATAACAACAAGGACAGGTGCACTCTGCGATCTTCCTAAGCCCTCAAACTAATGTTAAAATTGAGAGATTAGCAAACATGTCCTATCAGGAGGACATTTCTGAGCCGGAGCATTGCGCCGAGGTTTCTCAAGTAGCTTGGGTCCTAACACTCACCTACCTGAGCCATATGGGCAATACCAGGGGCCAGTGGGCAAATTACAGGAGTGTGAAGACCGACTCACAGACAACTCACCAGTTACCTCCAGCATGTGACCATGCTTGCAATGGGAGGAGGGAGGAGTCTGCGAGTCCCACTCAAGACTGGCTGATAAGGCCCAGGCCCACAGGTGCACCTAAATATCACCTACAATGCTCAAAAAAGCATCCACACAGAGAATTATTATAATCAATTCATTCCTTTATTAGACATCCATCGACGGTATAGCATTAAAACATACATGAAAACAGCAATCATGGGAACACGACGGTGTTACAAATTAATGTATAAAAACAGAGAAAGCTCCAGACTAAAAAGTTTCTGCCTTGTGAGGGCTGCACTCAGGCTCACACTTCCTTAGTTGGTTGTAGTGTTTTATTATGCATGCTCTGGGTGTATTTTTGCTATATGTGCCCCACTAAGCTGACTGCCCCAAGTGTGTATGGGGGGGATACTAGTTTCTTTTTGGTCTGGAGCTTTCTCTGTTTTTATACAATTATTTGTTTTCATGTATGTTTTAATGATATACCGTTGATGGATGTCTAATAAAGGAATTAATTGATTATAATAATTCTCTGTGTGGATGCTTTTTTGAGCATTGTAGGTGATATACGATTAACTCTAGGCGAGATATTCATGATAATTTTGTTTTAGATGCACCTAAATGTAGCCTGTGGATGGAAAACGGACACATTCAAAATTGGAGTTTATACACCTCCATATACAAGCAAACTAACAAGAATAGCGTGATGTTAAACAGGCAGGAAGTGCTCAAACCCGTATGCAGGTGTGTGTGTGTGTGTGTGTGTGTGTATATATATATATATATATATATATATCTATATGGAGCAAATCCTGCACTTGTGGCCCATTGGTAATGGCAATCCCCAGCAAAAATGCATACAAATGGAGGATGCCCGCAGCGGACCACAAGTACCACAATAAACATCCTACACGAGGTAGCAATTATGTGGATGTGAGAACAAATATAACAATCTAATAACAACAAGGACAGGTGCATTCTGCGATCTTCCTAAGCCCTCAAATTGAGAGATTAGCAAACTTGTCCTATCAAAAATTTATAAATTACAGACAATTCAGGACGAATATATAACATATAATAATCGGAAACCTACCTCCCAACAAATAAGACTCCTCTAATCCCAATGCAGCAGCTTGAGTAGCAGCCCCACTCCGAAAAGAATAGGAAGAGAATCTCTGGCCTTCCAGACCCAAACAAGACTTTTTCAGAACCGCATTAAATTAATGCGCTGTTAAAGGAGACATATCCTTATGAATAAACAACAAACCCGCCACAACTGGACAAATTGCTAGCCACTGAGTTCTATTCTTCACAAGACAAGTAACCGAATTAGGGAGGCAATTCAAACGAATCCAAGAACCCTTACCTAACTGATCCGTCTTGGAACGCCGTAAGAAAATGTTAAGGGATGAACTTTCTAACACTACATCAGATTTCAGGAAATCGCCAGACCCTTTATTAGAGGACGCCACTAACTCTCCTATCCTGAATGCTGCAAAGAAGGCGAGAACAAAAGGAAGCTCTAAACAAACACAACTGAAAACTATTAGAACAAACTCTCTAACACAACCCATAACTGACTTAGGCTACTTTCACACTCGTGTTTGGTGAGGATCCGTCATGGATCTGCACAGACGGATCCGTTCAGATAATACAACCGTCTGCATCCGTTCAGAATGGATCCGTATGTATGATCTTTAACATAGCCAAGATGGATCCGTCTTGAACACCATTGAAAGTCAATGGAGGACGGATCCGTTTTCTATTGTGCCATATTGTCAGTGAAAACAGATCCGTCCCCATTGACTTACATCGTGTGTCAGAACGGCTCAGTTTTGTCAGATGGACACTATGTTCGCCTCCAAAGCAAAATGGAGACGGAACGGAGGCAAACTGATGCATTCTGAGCGGATCCTTTTCCATTCACAATGCATTAGAGCAAAACTGATCTGTTTTGGACCGCTTGTGAGAGCCCTGAATAGATCTCGCAAACGGAAAGCCAAACGCCAGGGTGAAAGTAGCCTTAATAGCAGAGGAGAAATTGGACGCATATTATCCACACCGGAAAAATTCTTCTTGTAACCCTTCAACATCTGCTTAATCGGGAAATAAACAAAAAATTGAGGAAACACCTGCTAACATTCTATTAAGAGAAGAATAAGGCTAACATTTTAAAGAGGACCTTTCACCTGGATATCCTTTAATCTAATTATTATCCTACCTTATAGTGCGGCCCCCACTGATGTCTTGGCATTTTTTTATTTTTTTTTCTAAAGAATCCCCCGTTCGTCCGCTGTGGTCCCCTTATCTTTTGGCGTCTCATATGCTAATGAGGTGACTCGGTTATACTTGACGTGGACTTGTATTTCTCCTGGGCGCAGTTATTTTCTCCCTGGCTGCGAGCGCATCCAATCAGAGCGCCCCGCTCTTAGCAGGGGGGAAAAGGAGCTCAAGTTCTCGTGGGAACTTGAGCTCCGCCTCCCTGGCTAAGAGCAGGGCGTTCTGATTGGATGTGCGCTCACAGCCAGGGAGAAAATAACTGCGCCCAGGAGAAATACAAGTCCACGTCAAGTATAACCGAGTCGCCTCGTTAGCATATGAGGCGCCGAAAGATACGGGGACCACAGCGGACGAACGGGGGATTCTTTAGAAGAAAAAAGTGCCAAGACATCAGTGGGGGCCGCACTATAAGGTATGATAATAATTAGATTAAGGATATCCAGGTTAAAGGTCTTCTTTAACATTAAATTACTAACAAACAACAATAACATCTTCAATAAAATAATCAGTTTTAAATAAATCACAAAAGAGTGTCCACTCCTTCCATGTGGAAGAGTAACTGGCCCATATTTTAGGAGCGCGAGACATCCGAATGCTATCTGATATTGGTCCAAAAGCAGGTTCCATAAATGCGATGGACAAGGATTGCCCTGCGCTGCATCTGGAGCCAATTCTCTGAACCTTTCCCACTGGCAACACATTCTTTGAACCTTGAAGAGAACTAGCTTTTAACCAAATATTTAATGTAAGACAACATAACACTAAATGACTTAGTAACTTAGCAACCAAGGGACATTTTTATAGACAATGCATTTACTGCAAATGTCACTCCCTTATTGTCTGTATGTAACAAGATTCTCATGTTCCTAAACTGACTTCCCCATATAACAATAGCAACCAATACTGGAAACCACTCCAATTAAATAATTTTCTTATGAAATCTTCTATCGATCCACGACTGCGGCCATAATTCAGCAGACCATTGCCCTTTAAAAAATGCGCCATATCCCATGCTACCCGCTGCATCCGTAAAAAGAGAAAGAGCATCACTGTCTTTAAATTCCTCTTGCCAGCAGCTCCTACCATTAAAGAGCTTAAAAATTAAATCCATAATCTCAAATCATCCTTCAGAGCCGCTGCCAAGCGAATATGAGAGTATGGCGACTTGAGACCAACAGTAGCCGAATAAAGACTCCTAGAAAAAATTCTCCTCATCAGAATAACACGAGTTGCAAATGTTAAAAGACCCAACAAAGACTGTAACTCTGTTAGGGTCCATTCACACGTCCGTTGTTTCTTTCCTGATCTGTTCCGTTTTTTGCGGATCAGATCTGGACCAGTTCTGTACCCATTCATTTTCAATGGGTCCTGAAAAAAATCTGACATTGTGCTGTCCGATTTTTTTTTTTTTTTTCAGGACTCATTGAAAATGAATGGGTACAGAACTGGTCCAGATCTGTTCCGCAAAAAACGGAGCAGATCAGGAAAGAAACAACGGACGTGTGAATGGACCCTTAGAGTCACTTTCCTTCTCTGCAACATGTTAACAAGTAGAATTTTGCATGCGGTAAACGAAATTCCATGCGCTCAGAGTCAATAATAATGCCCAAAAACGACAGCTGCATAGCCTAACGTTTTTTTTTTCATTTGCTAATGGGATACCAAATAAATCGGCTACTTTAAAAAATGTATGCCATAATCTTATCACAAACATCAGATGCAGCAGGACCTATAAACAAAAAATCATCCAGATGGTGGAGAACAGCGCCACAAGGCATCTCTCTCTCCACTACTCAATGAACAAAACTAGCAAAGGCCTCAAAATAATAACAAGATAACGAAAAACCCATAGGTAAAAACTTATCATAAAAATAAAAACCATCAAATTCAAAACCTAACAAATTATAACCAACACGGTTAATCGGAAGCTAACGGTGATGACCTAAAATTTGCAAAAGGAGGAGAAGGTAAAACGGGCCAGCAATCCTATCGCTCTGCAATTCCTTTAGGCAATTTCAAAGTACAAAGCGACAGACTTCAAGTTCCCAACAACCTCACAGCCCACCCCTTTGAATTGCAGAACCATAAAACCCGATGAAAAACCATTATACAGCAGCTGAGCCTTCGTTCTGTCTGGATTAAGAGCGAGCCAGGGGAGCATTCTTTGCAGCTTCACTTGAGTCCTTACTTTTGCACAACAGGTCCTTTGAACCAAGCTGCTGTGCTCCAGACTGATTTGCTCTTTTGAAACATTTACAGATGGGATGGGTGCCCCCACAAAAGGAACACTCATGCCTGTAGTGACAGTTATTTAACCATTTACGTGAACCTTCATTAAAGCAAAGCACACCCCTTTACGGAGAGACCTTTGACCAACAATATTTTGTCTGCTGAATGAAGAGTGCTGTGGCAACATGAGGTTAATCCACAAACCTACATCCTTAACACTCCCTCTAAGCCAGGCATCCTCAAACTGCGGCCCTCCAGCTGTTGCAAAACTACAACTCCCAGCATGGCCGAACAGCCTACAGTTATCAGTCTACAGCAGGGCATTGTGGGAGTTGTAGTTTTACAACAGCTGGAGGGCCGCAGTTTGAGGATGCCTGCTCTAAGCGATGGGTGAACTGCCAATTTTTGACAGAAAGATTTGTCATACACAAACCAAGCCATATTGGCAAAAATGGCAGTAGGCTTCCAAAACAATGTCAACATGCTGGAAATAACCCACAGCATTTATTACGGAATTTTTCCCCTAAAACTGCTGCATAAATACAAAACGCCTGAAGTAGGGGTGGGCAATATGGCCTAAAATCTGTTGCGATATCATTTTAAGCATGTGCGATATATTGTTTTCAATATTTGGGGGGGGTTAAACATTTTTTTTTTTTACTTTTTATTTAATAACTATTAGCCCCCTTAAGGGCTAGAACCCTTGTCATATTCACCCTAATAGATCTCTATTAGGGTGAATAGGACTTTACACTCTCCCTGCTGCCTTGTGCTTTGTGCACACAACAGCAGGGAGCTGACCATGGCAGCCAGCCTCTGATGTGCCCCCCAGCCTCTGATGTGCCCCCCAGACTCTCCCTCTTATCAGCCCCCTCTGGTAACTCAAACCCACCCCCCCTCCCTCCCCAATATTAATCATTGGTGGCAGTGGCCACTGGGTCCCCCTCCCCCCCCCATCATTGGTGGCAGTGGGAAGTGCGCCCCCCCCTCCCTCCCCAGTATTGATTATTGGTGGCATGGGCCCCCTTCCCCCCCCCCCCACATCATTGGTGGCAGCAGCAGTACCGATCGGAGTCCCAGCAGTATAATTGCTATAAGCATTAGCAATGCGCCACACAGACAGAAGAAGGAGCGCCCGGCGGCCACGGCGCACGTGAGTATAATGCTGCTCACTGACATACCATGGCAGCCAGGACTTCAGTAGCGTCCTGGCTGCCATGGTAACCGATCGGAGCCCCAGCATTACACTGGTGGTCATATCGCAGTCCGGCGATATAGGCGATATGCACAAAATCCATATCGTGGCACAAATTTATATCGCATATCGCCTATACCGCCCACCCCTAGCCTGAAGCCAATGAAACGACCTAGGAAGACCTCTTTTCCTATCATCCTCAACCTTGTCATCTTTCTCTTTTAATAAATGTTTCTTAACTAACGGCAACAATGACATTAAGTTCAGAAACTCTAAACGCCAAATGTGCTCTTTAGTTTGTGCACTTAGCTGAAAACCTAAAGGGGTTAACTCACAAGGGATAGCATCTTTAACACACGTCTGTGAAACACCTAGATCCTTATCCAATAAAAGTACCTCAGACCCATGTGACTTAACCCCTTCAGGCATAAACACTGAAGAATTAACAGAATTAAATACAGGTTGCACATTGGCAGGACCTCCACTAGGTGGCACCGACACATTTGCAATAGAATTAGAAACAGGATGAGGATGAAACATAGACAGCAGAGAGAAAAGCTCATCAAAGAAATTAGAGGGACAAGAAAGGTTAGGGACAGATGGAGTCACATGGATGGTATCACCACTGGGCTCTCCATCCTGAAGAGAGGCTGCAGGTGCAGAACCTCGCTTCTTTATCAATCTAGGCACAGAAGATCGTTGCAGCTGCTCAGAACCATGAGCCAGCTGATTGGCACTGCAATCTTCACCTGTGACCACTAGGGGGCTCCAGATTCTTTAAGAAGCGACACGTGGATTTCGGTCTTCATCCTCCCTTCTTCTAGCCAGCTGATCTACATCCCGGGCAGCTGACCGCCGCCGCTCCGCTCCCGTACTTGATGAGGAGCACACATAGCCTGTGCTGCTTGCTGGTATGAGGAGGAGGTGTATAAGCGCGCCGGCTTCTCTTCACACGCTTAGCAGGGACTTCAGGCAGGGCTGCTTCTCCCGTCTCCAATGCCGCTGCATCTTCAATCCTGGCCGCTTCAGCTGACACAGCTGCTGTAGAATAAGCTGAGGATCCCTGTACAGAGCTGATGATTCCGCCGCAGACTCATCCAGAAGACAGCGCTGAAGCCACTCTACGCCACCCGCCGACTCCACTCTTAGCCGCTGATGTAGTAAGTCTTCCATGTTTGGGTAAGAGGTATTAAAGGCACGGTATCATAACTCTTCTGTGACCCAACTGACACGAAACACCAGATAACCGGTTTTAAATAGAGGAATCCTTCCCGCCATTAGAGATGACAACAAATAACAGCTGTCAGATTTTCCCGCTCTGGTTCTGTAACACCCCAGAGTGGCATTACCACCCTCTACGCTTCTCTACTATCTGCTATGGTTAATATATTGTCATCATATGTATTTATTCCAGGTTCAAAACACTATGCATATCTTTTTTTCCTCTAATGTTATGTTCAAGCGTAATGTGCCTGGTTCACCAGCAGATTGCGGCAGTTATGGCAGAGTTAGTTTACCTAGAATGGAACCTTCTATTCATTCTATCCCTCTCTAGAGAGGGAGGAGTTTTAGTTAGTGAGGAGCAGTCTGCAGGATCCCCTCGATGGGGTAAGAAGCAGGCTCTCGTCCCTGTTGGACGGGCCCTGCCAAGGCCAGCAGAGCACCATCAGCTCTACTGGAACAAGAGAGCAAAGAGCCACAGAAGCCAGGAGGAAAGGTTCCCTGGATAAAGATAAAAGATACAGATCAAGATAAAGACTACAGAAAGCTAAGTACAGCAGAAAGGAAAAGTTTCTATTTAATCCTATTAGCACAGCAGAGCTAGAAAGTGACAGATGTAGTAGAGCCGAATGTGTTTGCCTGCTAGAGTTTAAGCCAAAGCCTGCTGGTGACCAAGATAAAGTTGGAAGATTGTTCCCTGATGCAAGTTTATTCAAGTAAAGCTGTTATCAACTTTAATACAAGTCTGGACTGTATTTCTTTCATCATTCCTTCACGAACTATTCACCCTATTTGCACTGCTGCGGACGACTGCACCTGGTGTTCCAGGATATCCATGTAGGAGCACCATGACATGTGCACAGCCACACCTAAAGGGACATTTTAGGCTACCCTTACACCACTCTGGCATTCCTACACCTGGGTTCCACCATTACTTAGGGGGACTCTGTCCCTCGTTGCTGAAATGCAACTGGCGCCATGACCCCAATTTTTTTTTTAAAGGGGACCCCATGGCAGTACCCCACCATCATGTCCATTGCAGTTCAAACATCCAATAAAAACCCTAGCAACCAGGGGCAGATTAGAACAACAGGCTCATACTTCAGTACAGCTGACCTCAAGTTGACCCCATCTCCTCAGGTTCAATTACCTGCAATATATGACTCCACATAGATACAGTGAGGAACAAAAGTATTTGAACACCCTGCGATTTTGCACGTTCTCCCACTTAGAAATCATGGAGGGGTCTGAAATTCACATTGTAGGTGCATTCCCACTCTGAGAGACAGAATAAAAAAATAAAAAAACAGGAATTCACATTGTATGATTTTTTTAAAGAATGTATTAGTCTTGCACTGCTGAACATAAGTATTTGAACACCTGAGTAAATTAGTGTTAATATTTAGTACAGCAGTCTTTGTTTGCAATTACAGAGGTCAAACTTTTCCTGTAAATCTTGACCAGGTCTGCACACACTGCAACAGGGATTTTGGCCCACTCCTCCACACAGATCTCCTCTAGAGTTTCAGCTCCCTCCAAAGATGTTCTATTGGATTTAGGTCTGGAGACTGGCTAGGCCACTCCAGAACCTTGATATGCTTCTTACAGAGAAGCTGTGTGCTTCGGGTCGTTGTCATGTTGGAAGACCTAGCCACGACCCAACTTCAATGCTCTGACTGAGGGAAGGAGGTTGTTGCTCAAAATCTCACAATAAATGTCCCCATTCATTCTCTCCTTAATACAGTGCAGTCGTGCTGTCCCCTTTCTCAGAAAAGCACCCCCCAAAGCATGATGTTACCACCTCCATGCTTTACAGTAGGGATAGTGTTCTTGGGATGCAACTCATCCTTCTTTTTCCTTCAAACATGAGTGAAGTTTAGATCAAAAAGTTCTACTTTGGTCTCATCTGACCACATGACTTTCTGCTATGCCTCCTCTGGATCATCCAGATGGTCATTGGCAAACTTCAGACGGGCCTGGACATGTGATGACTTGAGCAGGGGAACCTTCCGTGCAATGCATGATTTGAAACCATGACGGCGTAGGGTTCTACCGACAGTGACCTTTGAAACTGTGGTCCCAGCTCTCTTCATGTCATTGACCAGCTTCTCCCTTGTAGTTCTGGGCTGATTCCTCACCTTTCTTATCATCAGTGATACCCCACGAGGTGAGATCTTGCATGGAGCCCCAGTCCGAGAGAGACTGACAGTCGTCTTTAGCCTCTTCTATTTTCTAGAAATTGCTCCAACAGTTGATCTATTTGCACCAAGCTGCTAGGCAATTGCTCTGTTGCCCTTTCCAGTCTTGTGGAGGTCCACAATTTTGTCTCTGGTGTCTTTTGACAGCTCTTTGGTCTTGCCCATGGTAGTAGTTGGCATCTGCCTGACTGTGGGGTGGACAGGGGACTTTAAAGAGCTCAGACAGGTGCTACTAAGTTGAATAATGAGTGGCGTAAAGGTGGACTTTTTAAAGGCACGGTAACAGGTCTTTCAGAGCCAGAATTCTTGCAGTTTCTCAGGTGTTCAGATACTTATGTTCAGCAGTGCAAGATAAATAGATTCTTTAAAAAAAAATCATACAATGTGATTTGCTTTTTTTTTTTTTTATAATTTTGCCTCTCAGAGTGGGAATGCACCTACAATGTGAATTTCCGACCCCTGCATTGTAGGTGCAAGTGGGAGAATTTGCAAAATCGCAGGGTGTTCAAATGCTTCTGTTCCTCACTGTATATGAGAATGGGGATGAGGGGGGGGGGGAGAAATAGCAATAAACACGAAAAATTTACAACCATATAATTCCGAAACCACAAAAAAATAGGGATGTGTCGCCATGTGTCCCCACGAGTGAAAGCTCTGAGGGGACCCTGACATTTGCTGTCATAGAACTGCCAGGAGTAGCTGAGCACACTTGCTTGGCAGTTTTTGGGATGGCAGTGAATGGCTCAGCTATTTTTTGAACTCTCATAGTGGTTAAAGGACAGCGGTCGCACTGATCTGCTTGCTGTCCCTTTACTTGGAGATCGGAGCGGGTCTCAGGGTGGAGATGGGAAAACCCCTTTAAACAACCCTTTTTACACCTTAGACAACATTGGCCATATAGATGTACTGTAGATGCAGCGCCGCTCTGATAATACCACACAACTTTTGACACCATTTATCTCTTCTATAGTCATGAACTGCTCTATGCTCCACTAACAACAATGTACTTGTGAGCAGCCATTCAGCACCCTAATGTAGATATCTGTTCTATAGACAAAGATTCAGGCAGAAAATATGGGGGAGATTCATATTCCCATACATCACAAAACTGGCGTAAAAATGGCACTTACACCAAAATTTTGGGCTAGTACCGTTTCTACACCACCCTCGCTACTGTCTGAAAACGGGGAGAGGTGCAGATGGGGCCATTGGTCCCGGCAGATCTATTTTCATTTACACCACTTTTCTGGCATTAATGATGACTGAAATCTATGGCAGCTACAAGCTGGCGTAGATTTAATTTTAGGAACACAGAGGATGTGTGTCACGTGCCAGAGGCCCAAGACAGACCTCCGGGACGTCATGCAAACAGGACACAGGCAAAACAGACCAATAACCCACAGAGAACTTTATTACAAGTGTAAAAGCACATGACAGTAAGCAGGTTATGCAATAGTGGTAGCACTGCCACAGAACCAAGTGCACCGGCAGACCAGAGGCAAAACCAAGAGCCCCTGGTGGTGGGGATGAACTGGGCAGAGGGCTCACTGGTCGCACCTCCAGGAAGGTCCTGGTACACTTGGCCGCTACCTGCAGAGAACCAGGCTGGTGAAACCACAAGCGGAAAGACAACAAAACTGGAACCCAAGAAAACACAGGACATGGAACAGACAACCAGCACAGAAGTAGTTGCCTGGACCCCAAGCGGAATGGAAGCATGGCGGTCTCAGGCAGAGCTGCACACAGACTAGAGATTCTCCCTCCAGAGAACCCAGGGGCTCTCTCACAAAGGGAGAACAAACACAGGATAGGAACAGAAGCAGAAAGGAACTACAGGCAGACAAGACCAGAGACATGAGCCACAGAGATGCAGCCTGGGATTTCACAAACACAGGCCATAGTTCACACACCGCAGCCAGCATGTAGTCTCAAGCAACCAGCATACACAGGTGTCAGCTTGCAGCCAGTATGCAAGGGAGCCTGCAGCCAGTCTGCACAGAGAAGCAGACACTGATAAGTACTGCACAGAGAAGCAGACACTGGGAGAGAAAACATTCATCGTCAGTAGTTTCACAAAACACTGCAGCCAGCACGCAGCCTGAAGCAACCAGCATACACAGGAGACAGCCTGCAGCCAGTACGTGAGAGGGCATGCAGCCAGCCTACATGGCCAAAACTGTCACAGTGAACCGCACCGTGACAATGTTCTTAATTTATGACAAGGTTTCTCATCACAAATTGAGCGCATCCTCTGGCAGTGCAGGGATTAGTTCGTAATAGTTTCAGGATCATATCACTGGATTGGGGACCCAGCCACTAAATAGGCCAGCACTTTTTCCTATAGTGTGCAAGCATGACCACACTGATGGACTGTAGGGTGGTTGTAAACATGGAAACTAAGTGTATAATGTGATGGAAAAATAATCAAGCCAGCCAAGGAGGCAATATGGACAATCACAATATGTTAATAAGTGCCTTGTATTAACTTACTCTACATAATAAAGTCTATTTGCCAGTGAGACAACCCCTTTAACCACCTGACTGTCCCACCCAAGCTCAACTCGGTCTGTGGGAAAAGTACTTAAAGGCTATGCGTATGATCAAATGTGGTCTATTTGATTGTATGTACCAAATGTTCTACTGGAGGTCTATATGTCAGTGAAACTAGCCAAAAACTGAGAACAAGAATGAACTCTCATCGACACACAATAAAAAAAGAAAGGAAAGATTTGCCTCTACCTAAACACTTTTGCAACCATGACCACATCACAGACCTGAAAGTATTGATATTAAAGGGGAATTTCAAATCACAGAGGGACAGGATAATCTGGGAATACAAGTTCATGATAACCTTTGACACACTCAGATCAGGGATGAATTTGTCTCATGGATTTATTTCCATCTACCTCTCTTAAGGAATGTGGTCCTCAGATCTCTTGGGTTCATAGCATTCATTGACAGGACATCAATTAGAGGACAATACAACTTTCACACTTATCTATTATCCTCATGTAGAATTGCTCCAACAATTTACTGTTACAACTGTTTGTTTCCTCTTCCACTCATATTCATCTGATTTACATCACTTGTCTCATCTTCTTCATTACCCCTATGTACTTGGTGTATAAATATGTGAATCTTCAGACACCGTCTTAAGTGACACCTGATAAAGAGGTACAAGTAGTTTCGAAAGCTAGCAATTTTGTCATCATCTTTTCAGTTAGTCATTAAAAGATATCAACCACTCTCAATCTTTTTTCATCTTAAAGGCTATGTACACCTTTGGAGGCAATTTTTTAATGATTGCATGTTAATCATTTTTGGCAAAAAATATATTTTTTTAAATACCGAGTTGTTCTGTCACAAAGGGTTAACTGTTATTCTAGCTGTATGACTGGTACTTTCACTTTGTGCAGGTACAACCATTATCTCTAAACTACTGAGAGGTCAAACACTTATTTAAGCCACATTCTTGTCAGTAAGATAAGAACTGAGCTATAAGTGTTTATAAGGGCAGAAATAAAGAGCCCCTCAGCTCCCCTGACAATGCAATAATAAAAAATAAAAAAAATTGTCCCCAAAGGTGTACATAGTCTTAACTGTTCTACCCGGGCAGAAATGGATGGGGGAGGGCTGCTTTAGCTGCTATCTCCTGAATAGTAGCAGCTAGAAGCATGGAACTGGTCTTGTTTGAAAGATGGCATTCCATACAAGCACGACTTTTATACCGAAATAACAGCTAAAGTCGAAGCTAAACAGGAGATATCACTGTTCGAAATCGAGTTGAGAAAAGTTGTGGGTAAAACCTGCTTTTGCTTTCACTTTCAGCTGTATTCACTACATCCTGATTTCTATCAGGGATATCTTCCCATGTACTGAAGATATTGCTGTCATTCTGGCATTGTTTGATACAAATGTGGTACCAAAAGCTGGTACCAAACTAGAGCTAAAAAATAAATAAAAAATTGGAAGAAAAAAAAAGTTATGATTTCTAGAACACAAAGGGGATAAATATTATTGGTCCTTAAGGCTAAAAATAAGGGGTTAAAATGCAATAGTGCAATGGTGTCCCCTGAGTTGGAGAGACACATATTAAAAACCCACCTTTTCTGAAAAGCCTACAACCAGTGACCTTCCTGCCTCTATACCGCCATGACCAACTTCACTCTCACCTACTGTATCCTTCTCCTATACCATGTAGATTGTAAGCCCTCACGGGCAGGGCCCTCTCTCCTTCTGTACCAGTCTGTAACTCGTCTTGTTCATGATTAGTGCAATTGTCTGTATTATGTATGTATACCCCTTTTCATATGCACAGCGCTATGGAATGAATGGGGCTTTAATAATAAATAATAATAATAGGGAGGGTTTTTACAATTTTAACGTGACTGGGTATCAGGGGCAGAAAACAAAAACGAAAAGTGGCCTCATGTCCAATGCAGGTCCAAATTGACAAAAGACTAGACAATACAAGTAGGCAGGGCCGACAGAAATAGGCAGGACCTGCAATACCATAGTGCTGCACAAAATACCGCCCCAGCAGAAGCAAATATCACAGTGCAGCACAAAATACTGCCGCCCTTGCCACAGTATGAAACTGTATCACTGTCCTGAGGATGGTGATACAGTTGAATTCAGGAGGGCACTTGTGGCTGTTGGTAAGGTGCATAAGTACCTGATGCTCCTAGTGTTAATTAACGCTGAGAGCATCAGATCATTATGTACCCGGCTGGCTGCCATGTGGAGGGCTCTATGATGTAGGTTCTTTGGTCAGTCTGCTCCCACTTGGGTATGTACTATAGCTATAGTCACAATGGTAAATGGATGCTTAGGTAATTTGTGAAAAATGCAGAAGAAACTGGTCAGTGTTCTTTATACTAACCAGAATGCTTACACTAAATTCTTTGTACAAAGGGAAGGCCATGCTTTTATAAGTCATTTATTAATAGTTCCCTTGTACTTGGACAACACAATATGTTATTGTGCTGGGAGTTAATGTGAATACACTAAAAGGATCACATATACCGACGGTATTTGCATAAATTACTTCTGCATATGAAACAATGTGCTGTGTGTTTATCAGGTTAGGCAGGTGTTGATTCACTTAAAATATGTAAAATACCTATATACTGTATAACTCCAGTCTACTGTAAAATAGTAACAATTCTACATTCATTTCAGTAAAAACTTTTACTTTCTAAACATTTTTCAGATCTCATCCTGTAGCTTATTAAATGAGTTTTCTGATTTATTTTAAAAGCTCCCCAAAGCCCTAAATGTGATAAAGTGAAAAACTATTGTACTGTATAGTCAACAATCTGCTGATGTTTCCAGTGTGCCGTCACAGTCCTCACATCTGGACTGTGTTTACAGGCTGTAGTGGGGACATAGTTGTATATGGCACATGACAGCTGCAGCCAGTCACTGGACTCAATGGTCTTGTGCTGTGCACTTCTGAGATTTAGTGCAGCAGTCAGGTGCTGTATATGGCTGCTTCACCACTTCAGCCTGTAAAAACAGACAAGAAGTGAGGATTGGATCAGCAGTGCAGGGGATTAAAGGGGTATTCCGGTAAAGTAACTTCATTTTTGGAAAAACTGCATTAAGGCTGCAAGCTGTGACCCAACCAAATGGATTGCAAGGTAAAATGAAGCTCTGGTTATATGCATAGGTATTATGCATATAACCAGAGCTTCATTTTACCTTGCAATCCATTTGTCTAGCTCCTGTGTGAGCCTGCAACACGAGACTTTAAAGACTACAACCCCCACAATCCCCAGCTATCCTGCTGTGAGTGTTGATGTTTAGTGATTGGCTGCCTGATATCACAGCTATACTCAGTAATCAGCAGCACACTAACACTCCCCTTGTTTCACAAGACACTTGGCTAAAGGACCTAACACACTGAGCATGCTCGACCTAACAAAGGCTCAGAACTACAGGTCGATGCCATGGAAACACAGTGGGTAGCAGAGGAAGAAAACTACTTTTATAACTACTGAACGGTACATATGTGAAATTTACATTATATTAGGTAATTATTGATGATGAATTAGTCTAAAACATAAGTTATATTTATGGTAACCCGAATCCCCCTTAAAGAGGAACAACCTGCAGCCTGCGTGAGTGCAACAGATGGCTAAGTATTAGCCCAACTAGCTTTCTTCTACATGGCAGAAGAAAGGAAGAGTTTTGTAAAAATCCTGGAGAACCCCTTTAATGAGCTGCGGTCTACTGATGTGTGATGTAGCTGTCCAGCACTCCTGTTGAGCATTTAATGAAGTAGCAAACTGATGTGACGATCAGGAGGGTCCCTGTCATACTTCAGGCTGAAGACACTACGCATCATCTCCTCTGGAGCCAGGGGTGTATCTATCACAAGGCAAACAAGGCATTTGCCTAGGGCGGCATTTGAAAAGGGGGCGGCAAAATGTCTTGTTTGCTTAGTGATAGTTACACAATATGCTAAATATATTTTTTGCCCCTTGTCTGATCCTTCATAATGCGAGCAGCATCGCCAGCGCCGCATAGTGAAAGAGTTGAAAAACTTACTTCCTCCCCCTCCTGACTTCCTCCCGACCTCCCCTGCCTTTTGTGTCCTCACGTTGCCGTCGTGACGTCACACGGAGATGGAGTCACGGGCCGGAAACTCTAGGGTGAGCCTTATCTCCTCCAACTGCAGAGCGGATCCTGCACACGGTCACCGTGAACACTGAGGCCAGGCCCCGGCCACCAATGCACTGATCCCTGAGCCTGCTGTCTTCAAAAACTGTAAGTACTTAAATTACAGTAATTCACAAAAAATCTATTACTTAGTTGTTTTATGGGGTAAGGGGGTTGGGACCCGTTGGGTGGTTAGAGGGGGGAGAATTAGGGAGGGATTAATACTGTACTAACTCTAGCTGCACATTGTTTTTTAACAAGGAAGGGGTGGGTCAAATTTATATTAGGGGGGTGCCCGAGTTTAGTCTTGCCTAGGGCAGCACAAAACCAAGATACACCACTGTCTGGAGCAGTGATGTAGTGTAATTATAAGTACTAGCCTCATTCAAGTGAATGGAATAAGTGCTTGTCCTTACACTCCACCGCCGAAACTTCTGAGAAGACAGGCACTGTAATGAACAGAAAGCAGAACTCGCATGGAGCCCTGCCTCCTCTTCCAACAGCTGATGGGCTGGCATGGCGCGTGCTGAACCCCACCACCAATCTCACATTGATGATTATCCTGACGATAGCTCATCAACAGAGCCGGTGCAACCATATAGGCGAACTAGGCATTGGCCTAGTGCGCCAGCCTGCTGGGGGCGCCCTGGTGGGCTCCCGCTGACTGGGGCTGCAGCCCTGAGCGAGCGGCTCTTGAGCTGCCCCCAGCGCCGTTACAGGGGGGCCAGGAAGTGGAGGTCCTTCTTAAATATGGCAGAGCAGGCATCTGCTTTCCCTGATGGCAGGTGCCTGCTCTGTCAGTAAATTACCGGAGGAGAGGAGGCGGGCGGCAAGGGAGGCTGTTCTAGCAGCTCCCCACCCCTCCCTCATGCGCCCTCTGTGATGCCGGAATATGACGTCATTCCGGCCCCGGCATACTAAACGGCGTGCTGGAGGACTGAGGAGCTGCACTACATTGGACCCCAGGGAAGTGAGTGTTCAAGTGTTTGATGAGTGTCTGCCTGTGTATTTATGTCAGTGAGTGAGTGTATGTCTGTCTGTCTTTCTGTCAGTAAATGTATGTGTGTCTGTCACTGTTGTTCTGATTGCCTGATTGGAGTCGGGAAGGAATTTTTATTCCCCTAAAGTGAGGAACATTGGCTTCTACCTCACAGGGTTTTTTGCCTTCCTCTGGATCAACTTGCAGGATGACAGGCCGAACTGGATGGACAAATGTCTTTTTTCGTCCTTATGTACTATGTTACTATGAGTGTCTGTGTGTGTATGTCAGTGAGTGTGGATGTCTGTTGGGCAGTAAGTGTCTGTGTGTTTGTCAGTGAGTATGTGTATGTTTGTCAGTAAGTATATGTGTGTTTGTCTGCCAGTGAGTGAGTGTCTGTCAGTGAGTTTCTGTGTGTTTCAGTGGGTAGGTGTATGTCTGTCAGTCAGTGTATGTGTGTCTGTCAGTGAGTTTCTGTGTACGTCATTTAGTGAGTGTCTGTGTGCGTGTCTGTCTGTCAGTGTGTGTGTGTGTGTGTGTGTATGTCTGTCTGTCAGTGACTGAGTGACATGAGGGGGCGGCAAAATGGATCTTTGCCTAGGGCGGGAAAAATTCTTGCACCGGCCCTGGTCATCAATATATATGGCTTGCACAACCTCCTTTAACCCCAGAAGTGGCCACTTTAAAGAGGACCTTTCATAGGTCCAAAGAATATGAACTTAGTAGCAGGCTACATAGAGTGGCGCCCAGGGATCTAAGTGCACTTACTATTATTCCTGGGCACCGCTCCGTTCGCCCGCTGTGGCCCCCTGTAATTTCTCAACATTTGGTGCAAGTAGGAGACGCCAGTGTCTCTCCTGCTCCCTGACAGCAGCGCTGTCCAATCGCAGCGCAGAGCTCAGAGCCAGGGAGAAAAAAAAACCTCCCTGGCTCTGCACTGCGATTGGACAGGGCTGCTGTCAGGGAGAAGGAGAGACACTGGCGTTTCCTACTTGCACCAAATGTTGAGAAATGACAGGGGGCCACAGCGGGCGAACGGAGCGGTGCCCAGGAATAATAGTAAGTGCACTTAGATCCCTGGGCTCCGCTCTATGTAGCCTGCTACTTAGTTCATATTTTTTGGACCCATGAAAGGTCCTCTTTAAAGCTGGTGCCCACGTTTCAAACAGCAGCGACCTGCAGCGGATGTATGTAATCAGCCCTACGGTTCATCACATACATTTAACCCCTCAGATGCCATGGTCAAATGTGACCACAGCATCTGAGCAGTCCAGAAGCGGGAGCCTTGTGCTCCTGCGCCCTTAATAGCATTCTCCTGCTGAGATTTTGGAACCTGTTATGGTGTATTAATAGCCGGAAGCCTCAAGCAGGCATCGGTAGCTATTACTAGAATGTACCAATACAGGCCAGCAGGTAGCAGCACTGTTCTGGTATATTGTAAATGGAGTGTTCTATGATGGCTATTTAGCCATCACATGACACAACAGACAATCTAATGATTGCCAGTTATAATCAACCAAGGTGACTTTAAAAGAGTTTGAAAAAAAAAAGTAAAAAAAAGTTTCAAAATACATAACCAATGAAAAAAAATACACATCTTGGGCATCGCTGCATGGAAAAACACCTGTACTATCAAAATATAAAAATATTTATCCCATACAGCAAATGGCATAATGGAAAAAAATGTAAAGGTTTCCCACCAAATATCCCCACAAAAAAATGAGCCCTCATACAGCTCTGTACACATAACTACCAAAAATGTTTTAGGGGTCAGAATATGGCGGTGAAAAGAAAATAATTTTTTTTCCGTATTAACACACAAGAAAAACTATACAAGTGTGGTATCATTGTAATTGTGCTGAGCTGGAGAATGAAGGTAACAGGTCAATTTTACCGCATAGGGAACTCTGTAAGAAACTAAATATAACAAGGATAAAACTGTGTTAGAATTGCAGATTTTCTTCCAATTCAAGTCATTTGGAATTTGTTTTTGCAGCTCCCTACTACATCAAATGCAATATTAAATAGTGCAATTGGAAAGTACAACTTGTCCCGCAAAAAATAATGTGAATGGAAAAATAAAAAAGTTATGGCTCTGGGAAGGCTGGGAGTGAAAAATGAAAATGCAAAAACGGAAAATCACAAGGTCCTCTAAGGGTTAAGTTAGCTACATATAATACGACAGGGACCTTACTCAAATGTTTTAACCAGAGGCCTCCGCAATCTCTTATCCGGCCCTGGCTTTGGGCACTATGGTTGTAGGGTACAATGACCAGTACAATATGCACCCAACAGATGTGGTTACTATGTTTGGTTTCTGAACAATATAATATCAGCAAAATCACTTGTATTATGTGTATATTATAGCTGATGATTTAAATGTACCATAGACAATTGTATGGTGAACCTAGGATAAAGCTAGCCATACACATTAGATATATTTTGGCTAAATCTGCCGATGTCGTCAGGCTTGGAGGACCATCTAATTTGAATGGAGACCTTCCATCTCTTATCTGACTACAGATGTCAGGGGCGATAAGGAATGGGCCATTTAGGTGCCTGATGCTTTTGTTCTCAGGGAAATAAGTCTATGCCATTGGTGTCTTGTAGTGGCTTTCTCCCCTCTCCTATTCACAATACATGCATATAAAACCTGGCGGGTGTATGACTGTTTTTTCCACAGTTCTCATGTTTATAACCAGCCTTACTATATATATATATATATCTTAGTGCTGTCTTATTAACTGTGGCAGATGGTATTATGCTGTTCAGCTTATTTATACACACAGTATATGCACTGCAGTTGGAGATATACACTACTCATGTGTAGGGCAGTTGCTTACTGACTTGACACACCTGCCCACACTGTAACACCACCACCTCCAAAGGCTTGTCTGGTGACAACAGTGGATGATGCATAGCGCTCTCCTTGACGTCTCCAACATCTTGGGCGACCATAATTTCTGCTCAAGGTGAATCGACTTTCATCAGTGAATAGCACGGAGGCCCACTAATCCATCGTCCAGCGTAGGTGCTCCCTGGCCCATGCAAGAACATGATGTCTGTGGTCTGCTACCCTTGCAGGTCGTTTACTACACAGACCACGCTGACGTAAATGGTTTTGAATTGTCTGACGTGACACTTGAGTGCCTCTCACCTCCCTTAAATGTGCCTGGAGTTGTGTGGCATTCAATATCTGGTTCCATAGGGCACTGTTCACAATGAAGTGGTCATCAGTGTGGGATGTGGCCAAAGGATGACCACTTCTATGCTTTTCTATGACTTTTCCAGTCTCTCTGTATCTCTATTACAACCTGCTGATGACACTCTGTGCCACTCTAAGCTCAGTGGCATCTGAGAACATCTTGATGGAAGCCTCGCAAATGGCAAGGTACTGTTGATCAATTCTTAGGTGTCGTCTTGGCCTCATGATGTGAAAATGTGAATCAGGAAATGTATTGGGCGATTGGATCAAACACCTGTGGTGATTTTTATCATTAAGCTCCTTGTTAAAGAACAGCAAGTTGTGCAAAAAGTACTGAAGCATTAAACAGTTGGACATGTGCACTCAAAAGTTTAGAGAATATTACATTAAGATCACCTGTAAAGGTAAGAGTGTATTTTAAGTTCATCCTAAAATTTCACCCACAAACCAAATATCCCTAACTTATTGTGAGCAGTGTATCTCCTCCAAGATTATATACATTGTGTTCTAAAGATTATATGATAGAGGGATCTAGAGAAAAGGTGCCTGCCTCATAATAATTGCACTGAAAGTATTGCAATAGAATAGAAGCAGATCAAGAATTATCCACATCTTTAAAAAGGAAAATAAAAACATAGCTACTGTCATCCAAAAACAAAGCCACACCTATGTTTTGGTTTGTGCCTGGTACTACAGCTCAGCTTGATTTAAGTTATTTAAATTATGTTCCTATGCTAACTGAGAGAGAAGTCAAATTGCCATGCAAAACCTCTGAGAGCAAACTTTCACTACCAGCAGGATGGTTCTGCTCCTGAAACTGTGCATGTGGAGCTGTTGGTGTAAGTATTATTTTTCTATTAATCTATTTATTGTCATTTTTTTACAGAAATCAAATAGTCTTTTATTCTCTGTTTGGGGTTTCTTTCTACCCACAAGTTCTCCTGCACTGTATCTGCCTGAATAATAACTGATGGGATCAGAATAATCTTTCCTAAACATAATTTTCCTCTAGAGAACAATTTCCTTTTGATAACATTGAAACATTAGGTTTTACTAAGTCCACTGTATTTGTACATGTAAATCTGAATCTATAATTGATATGTTCTGCATTGTCTTTTACATCTGCCACTTTAATCTCGTGATTTGGGTGTGCATCTTAAGTGGCTTTGTGGCTCTGTAACAATTAGTGGGTCTGTGATCTGTATAAGGTTACATCTTATCGAATAAGGTGACATACAGTTAACCTGTAGTGCTGAATATTGCAGACTTGTAGCTAGACAAAACTGAAATAACCTGTTTAATTAATGCAATTACATTTTTACGTATTATTCCCATTTATAGTATAATTTATTTTAAGAAAATATTATTGCTGCATACATTTTTAACATTTGTACACACAAAAATACCCCCTCTTCCATAAAGCGACCCTCTGATCAACAATAAAAGTTTCGCAATAATGCATAGTTAAAATATATTATGCCCTCCTTTTTCATTTCTGGTGGGATTCCTCTGATTCCCAGTCTCCTCTTCTTTTATATGAAATGGCCTCTAGCCTCTTAAATTACTCTCTGCGCACACTGTGTTTTCATAGTCTAAAAAACTCCCCCCAAAAATGCATGTAAAAAAAAAGCCTTTAAGGATGCGTCCTATTTTAGACTTCAGGACGTTGCATTTTTTTTTTAAAAAGGGCTCATGCTTTCTTTCCATGTCCGTTCCGTTTTTTTGCGGACCGTATGTGGAACTATTCACTTAAAACTGAAGTATGTCCATATGTCTATATTTCTGTTCCGGAAAAAAATTGAATATGTACTATTATTGTCTGCATTACGGACAAGGATTGTACTGTTCTATGAAGGGCCACAAACTACATATGTGCATGAGCCCTTATTGTCCGCATTACAGACAAGGATAGTACTGTTCTATGAAGGGCCAGCTGTTCCGTTCCACAAAATACAGAATGCACACGGATGTCATCCATATTTTTTGCGGATCCGTTTTTGCTGACTGCTAAATACATACAGTTGTGAGCATGAGCCCTAACTGTTACTTTTTTTTTGGGTGTGTCTTGAAAAACAGCAGTTCATTATTTTGTGGGTTTTGTTTGGATAGGTTCACTGTGTTCTATTAGTGACATGATAACTTTGTTGTATGAATTAGTATCATTATGCCATAATATTATTACACCATACATATAATTTTTCATGTTTTTATACTTTTGCACAAAAAATGACTCATTAATTAGTTTTTTTATTGTTGCATTGAAAGGTTCATTTTATTTTTCCATTAACTGTGCTGTAAGATAGCTTATTCTTTGTGGGGAAAGTTGTCATTTTCATTGGTGCCATTTTGAGGTACATATGAATTTTTGATGACTTTTTATTGTTTTTTGTGAGGTTTATTTTTTATGATCTTCACTGTGTGCAAAATGTGATCACAATATTGTATGGGTCATTAAAGATGTGACCGTACCAATTATGTATTTTTTTATTATTATTTTACTAGGAACTTGAAAGTGCAATCCTCTGATCACTAATATAATACACTGTTCTAGATTTGTCCAGAAAAGAGAAAATATCAGTTTAGCAAGCATGAGAGAAGTTCTATGTGTGACTGTATAAATAGTATTAAGTGACATTGCGGCAAAAGAACAATTTTTTGAACTTTTTTTTATTTGTCTTTGTAGATGTGTCCTCTGTACACATGACATTGGATGTTGTAAAGGTGTTTTTCCGTTCTGTAAACTTCTGCACAATATTGCATTGGGAAACAACATGTGATGGCCAACCTACCTGCACATATGAGGTCAAGTACAAAGTGTAAGTATCTTATTTGCATATATTGCACTCAAGAGTATGGCATGGTTTGTATTATTTTCAACAGTCTGCTATGATAAGATGTGATATTTCCTGCAGCTCTGTTGCTGGCAAAGTAAACCTAGACATCTGCTTCCAGCCCCATGCACTCTATACTCTCAGGCGCTGGTGGCTGCCTAAAACAGACGATTTGTGGGGTTCCAGGTGTCGGACATCTACTGATCTGATATTGATGACTATGGGCAGACTATGAACTGAAAGCGGCCCTGGAAAAAAAACTTAAAGTGGCCCTTTGTTGTAGGCGAGTCCAAATCAACAGAAGATGGGGCAACACAAGTAGGCAGGAATGAAAGAAGTACCGTATTTTTCGCCCCCCATAAAACGCACTTTCCCCCCCAAAAGTGTGTATGGGGGGAATGGCAGTGCGTCTTATGGGACATATGAATACTGCTGTGAGAGGAGGGTACCTGTGTATTAGAGGACACTGTTATGGGGGGATCTGTGGATGAAACATATATAGCATAAGATGCTATATATGTGTCATCCACAGATCCCCCCCATAACAGTGCCATCCACAGATCCCCCTCCCCATACCCCATAACAATGCCATCCACAGATCCCCCTCCCCATACCCCATAACAATGCCATCCACAGATCCCCCTCCCCATAACAGTGCCATCCACAGATCCACCTCCCCATAACAGTGCCATCCACAGATCCCCCTCCCATAACAGTGCCATCCACAGAACCCCCTCCCCATAACAGTGCCATCCACAGATCCACCATAACACTGCCATCCACAGATCCCCCTCCCCATAACAGTGTCATCCACAGATCCCCCATAACAGTGCCATCCACAGATCTCCTCCATAACAGTGTCATCCACAGATCCTCTACAATAGTGTCATCCACAGACCACCATTAGTTCAAAACCCACCAAAAGCACACCTTTTGGTTAAAAAAAAGTTTTTTTCTTATTTTCCTGCTCGAAAAATATGGGTAGGTTGGGCCTGCAATACTATAGTGCAGCACAAAATACTAACGTAATACCTTAATAAAAGCAAATGCCCCAGTGCAGCACAATATAGTGCCTCAACAGAAGGAAAATGCCACAGTGCAGCACAAAATATTTCCTCAACAGAAGGAAATGCCACAGTGCAGCACAAAATACTGCCTCAGCAGAAGGAAATGCCACAGTGCAGCACAAAATACTGCCTCAGCAGACAGTACAATATACTGCCTCAACAGATACAAGTGCCACAGTGCAACACAAAATACTGCCTTAACAGAAGCAAGTGCCACAGTGCAGCACAATATACTGCCTCAAAAGAAGCAAATGACACAGTGCTGCACAAAACACTACAGCTCTCACCACAGTAGTCAACGGTATCAGTGTCGGACTGGGTGCCTAGGGCCCACCAGAAAATTTAATTCTGGGGGCCCACTGTACAGCTACATGCAAATACTCCCTGCTTACACAGTGCCAGGCAGCAAAAAGATGCTCAAAATAATTGATTGTGAGGGATTACTGCAACAAATTCAAGAAGGCAGGTCATGGGAAAAGAAAGTACCGTCTGGCCTGCCTCTGTACCTAGAAGTCATCTTAGCCTCACAATGCATCTATAATAATAAACTGGGTAGCTTGTTAAATAATCTACCCAGTTGTTTGCATAGGCTAGTTGAAATGCTGTGCTGGGGGGAATTGGCGGCCAACTCTGTCAGTTGGATGGTGATACAGTTGAGTTCAAGAGGGCACTTGCGGTTGCTGGCCAGGTACATAAGTACTTGATGTTTCTAGCATTAATTAATGCTGAAAGCATCACATCATTATGGCCAGGTCGCCAGCCGTGAGGATGGTTCGGGCGGCCTCCTGAGCATCAGCCCACCTGGAAATTTTCCTGTAGAGTCTATGGCCAGTCCACCCCTGTTGATGACCTGTACTGAGAATTGGTCATCATTGGTCACAAGTCCCGGTAAACCATCTTTAATCTCTTGATATTCAACTCTAGGAACTTCTTTCTTATATCTCATTGCAAACTGAGAAGTTTGACAGCTTTTGATGTTTTTTTTTCACGGAAAATACTTTTATTATTTTATTGCTTGGTATCACAGCTCAGCCCTATTCACTTCAATGGGGCTTAGCCCGATACCAAGCACAGCTGCTATACAATGTACGGTGCTGTGCTTGGCAAGCACAGAGAAGACTGCCGCGCTAACAAGAGCACTGATTCCTTCTCCAACAGCTGATCGATGAAGCAAAGCATTCAAAGCCAAATTTGGTCCAACGTTTAGGATTCGCAATGAATTTGAATTTCCTCGTGCTTTGTGGTAACAAATAAATTTTTCCTAAAATGGCGGCTGCACATGTTACAAAGTGAAAGTAAGAAGCCTGAGAAAGCGAGATCATCCATAATGCCATGCAGCTATCCAGTCCACAGATAGCCATACCCTGTGATGTCACAGCCCTACAAAACCCTCATCACTGGCCATCTCCGCCATTGTCCTGTATGCTGGCCCTAGGGAGAGATGTGACAAGTGCTCATGTGCTAAGGACAGTGTTGCTAAAAATGATAAAAACAAGGAATTTTGGAGAGGAAGAGTGCAGAGAGACATATTCTGCGTCAGTTTTATTTATTTATTCCTACATTTAGTTTTATTTATTCCTACCCCAGCGGAAGAGCTGGCATCTGGGCAGAGTGCAGTCATCCTCTGCCCACCAAGTACCTACAGCTCCAAGCTAGAGAACACCAATGAAGCAAGGAGTAGCAGATGCCCACTCAACAGCTGGGGACGTACAGAACAGAGCCAGGCCCCAAAATTCAAGAGGTCCAGTATTTGGTGGCGGGTGGACTGCCAGACTAACTCAGGTACCGACCGGCGTGGGGTCAGGTACCTGGTTAGTCTTCCCTGGGATGGGGAGATGTGTGGCGAAACCAACCTCGCCACTGGGTTTTGGAGGGGCCTGGTTGCTAGCCTCTTGCCCCAGGATTATGGCCCATACTAACTTTGAAGGAAAAGACAGACCGGCCGCACAGCTTAAATCTATGGAACTGTTTTGGGCAGGAAAACCATGCTTGCGGCCGGCTAAATGTGACTTCCATGGAATTTGGGGACCCCTGCTCGGATCTGGGTGATTTTTGAATATGTTGTTCACCCAGATCAGAGCTATCCATGGATGTAGCTCATTATGCTTGGCAATTGTATTTTGTTGATTGCGTCTCAGACAATGCCAGTGTGTTAGTTAATTGCGTCTCAGACAATGCCAGTGTGTTAGTTAATTGCGTCAAAGACAATGCTCATTGTATTTTGTTGATTGCGTTACGGGGGCTTTGTGTACAATTGCTGGGAAGGTGTCAATACTGTAAATGCATGTGATTGGCTGTTTTTACAAAACCCTGTGGGTGGTAACCTTGTTGGAAGATGTGTATAAATCAATGCTGTGTGTTCAAATAAAGAGTTCCTGTTTTTACCCTTTACCAAGTTGAGGCTGGTGTTTGGGTAACTGATCGACACTGGGGGATTGCTATACGCTGAAGATTTGCTATACTCCCCTGGCATAACTACTAGCTCTTGTTAGAGCTGTTCCTGCTCTCTGGATGTAGGAGAGGTTCACCCATTGAGCCTGGAGCCTTGTCGTAGGTCCAGGGTGGGTAGGAGACGGTGAGACCTCAACCAAGCTTCGGCGGTTCGTGGGGTCTACAGTGCGTACGGCGTCAAGTGGAGTGCTTGGAGTCCTCAGAAAGCACTAGGAGCATCTATCGACGGAGGTACCCGGTCGGGGTGCCAGGAGATCCGTTATACTACCCTTCAAGGAGATGTCCAGCCATATTGTCTAAAGAGCGCTTGGTAATAATCTGTTAGGGCAAGATGTTTTATATATTATTCGGCACTCGCACAGGCTATATTATTCGGCACTCGCTCTTCTGCTCGCATCCCGACCAGATGTGTGCGCTTTTTTCCTGTTCAGCTAGATTTACTCTAATGCAGATGAACAGGAAAAAAAATGCGGCAACGTATAGTTTCCATTACGGATCCATTCAGTACAGTAAAAGGTTACATTTAAACAAATGTTCTTCTGGTATTTCTTAGCATAGCAGCAGGCACATTGAAAGAAAGCCTGCCACTGTATTCATGTTTCAGAGGAACTTAAATATCTCAACAAATGTCATATTATTTACGATTATAAGTAATGTTTCCATTATTACCATAATTTCCAGGTATGGAGATGGGTGGCAGCAGAAAACAGATTGTGACAGAACAAAGAACTTCTGCAACATGACAGCAGAAATGTTGATGAAAGAGAATGTAGATGAAAAGATATTTGCCAAGGTGATAGTGAGGGCAAAAAATGCTAAATCTTCGTGGAAAATAAGTAAAGAATTTAAGCCCATAGAAGACAGTAAGTTGATGAGATCTTGTTATTTTTCAAGTGTGATAAGTAACACCAGTATTTAATTCAGTCTATGTTTATTAAAGGGGTCGTCTCATCTCCATAATTGGATGCCATCCTGTAGAAATACATTACATTTTCAGAAGTGCCTAGTTTTCCTGTTAGGCCTCCCCTTCCCCCTCTTTATTTACTGCTCGTTTTACTGCTCGTTTATTGCTCGTTGCGATCCAGCAGCGGTGGCAGCGCATGCGAGGTATGATCTTTTTTTAGTCTAATGGCCAGGCGGGAGTGCGCATAAGTGCACAAGCGTTGTAGTTCCTGGTCTGGCCACTGGAGCCTTTCTGTCCTGGAACGCACAGCAAAAGCAGCTGCTGGCCTCAGAAAAGCTATTCAAAAGCTGTAAGACATTGGAAGCACGCACACGCAGGCAAGCGGCACTATGACATCACTACAGTGCTGCTTGCCTGTCAGTCAAGCAAAAGGCCCCCCCCCCCCCCCCCCCGCACTCAGCAAACATGACGTTGAGTGATCTAGCGCTGCTGAAGAGGTAAAAGAAGGAGATGAGATAATTTCCCTTTGTCCCTTTAAATTGCATGTGGTGAACTACAATATGAAAATGTACTGGGGAATATTACATAAATAATGATTTTCCATCATTATGTACTGTCATTATACGAACAACTATTAATAATATACAGAACGTATCCCACGATTATGCAGAAATAGCACTACTCATCTATTCATGCAGAAGCTATCGGTCACAGATCACTTTTGCAGATTTTGCCTTCTCCTGTGTCTCCATACCACTGACATACAGAGGTTCTTCAGCAGCTGCAGCATGTATTATACATCTTTGGGCCCAGCTGTTGTACGGCAACCTCACATAAAAGTGCCTTTATTATTTCCTCTAAACCCCTTCTTATTGTATTATTTTATTGTATTACTGTTAGTTTGCTTCATTCCATCTTTTGTAACCATAACTCAAACATAACAGTCCAGGCCTAACATCGAAGAGTCCATCTTGTTTATAGAACACATACAGTTGTGTTCAAAATAATAGCAGTCAGACATCACATACCTGAGAAAAGCAATACAACAAAAGTCAGTCCTGTGTCCCAATAAGGGCAGATACTTGCGCTGCTGCAGGCTCCGGAGT
Source organism: Bufo gargarizans (assembly GCF_014858855.1). Taxonomy (NCBI): domain Eukaryota; kingdom Metazoa; phylum Chordata; class Amphibia; order Anura; family Bufonidae; genus Bufo; species Bufo gargarizans. Next base: position 324,933,627 of record NC_058083.1, on the reverse strand, counting down.
AGTGTGGTAGGTATTCACACTCAATGCAAATAATAAAAAGTTTGGAGCCGCACTGCTCTAGACTAGGTTCCCCGGTCACTGATGGATGGTATTGGGCTCCACAAGCCTTTTCTTTATCACCCCAGCAGGGTCCGATCTTCCAAACACAGTAGCCTCTATGAGGTTCAAAAGGATAGGCAAAAATAGTGAAGTACCCTTTATCAGATGGTTTAAAAAGGTTTTAATCTACTCACAAGAGAGTTGTTCAACAAAGGCATATAGTAATTTCACTTTAAAACGTCTCGTTCCTGCCCGACCCGGGTTTCGCTGCCTCGCTTCTTCAGGGGCGAACTCAAGAAGCGAGGCAGCGAAACCCGGGTCGGGCAGGAACGAGACGTTTTAAAGTGAAATTACTATATGCATTTGTTGAACAACTCTCTTGTGAGTAGATTAAAACCTTTTTAAACCATCTGATAAAGGGTACTTCACTATTTTTGCCTATCCTTTTGAACCTCATAGAGGCTACTGTGTTTGGAAGATCGGACCCTGCTGGGGTGATAAAGAAAAGGCTTGTGGAGCCCAATACCATCCATCAGTGACCGGGGAACCTAGTCTAGAGCAGCGCGGCTCCAGACATCACATACCTGATCAATCACTGTTATATTTCTACATGTCAAATAATTTACTAGCAGGTGTAGTAGAGTAATAGAAATCCAACAGACCCAACAGTCATGACATGCATGCTGCTGATTCTGTGTAATTGAATCACTAATTAAAAAGGGGCATGCTCAAAATAATAGCAGTGTGGAGTTCAATAAGTGAGGTAATTCATTCTTTGAAAAACAGGTGGCAATTATTGCCTTATTTAAGGACGGAAGGTAGCAAATGTTGTACATGCTGGTTACAGTGCATTGCTCTCTGAAATTCTGAGGAAAATGGGTCGTTCCAGACATTGTTTAGAAGAACAGTTTACCTTGATTAAAAAGTTGATTGGAGAAGGGAAAACATATAAAGAAGTGCAGAAAACGATAGGCTGCTCAGCTAAAATGATTGCAAATGCTTTAAATTGGCAACCAAAACCTGAAAGATGTGGAAGAAAGCGAAAAAACTACCATTCAAATGGATAGAAGAATAGCCAAAATGGCAAGGACTCAGCCAACAATCAGCTCCAGGAAGATCAAAGATGGTCTAAAGTTACCTGTGAGTTCTGTTACAATTAGAAGACGCCTATGTGAAGCCAAGCTATCTGCAAGAAGCCCCCGCAAAGTCCCACTGTTGAAAAAAAGACATGTGCTAGAGAGCTTACAATTTGCCAAAGAGCACATTGACTGGCCTAAAGAGAAATGGTGCAACATTTTGTGGACTGATGAAAGTAAGATTGTTCTTTTTGAGTCTAGTGGCTGGAGACAGTTTGTCAGACGACCCCCAAACACTGAATTCAAGCCACAGTACACTGTGAAGACAGTGACGCATGGTGGCGCAAGCATCATGATATGGGGATGTTTCTCATACTACGGTGTTGGGCCTATTTATTGCATACTCGGGATCATGGATCAGTTTGAATACATCAGAATACTTGGAGGTCATGCTGTCTTATGCTGAAGAGGAAATGCCCTTGAAATGGGTGCTCCAACAATGACCCCAAACACACAAGTAAACGTGCAACATCTTGGTTCCAGACCAACAAGATTGACCTTATGGAGTGGCCAGCCCAATCCCCGGATCTTAATCCAATAGAAAACTTGTGGGGTGACATAAAAAATGCAGTTTCTGAGACAAAACCAAGAAATAGAGAAGAACTGTGGAATGTAGTCCAATCATCCTGGGCTGGAATACCTGTCCACAGGTGCCAGAAGTTGGTTGACTCCATGCAACACAGATGTACAGCAGTTCTCAGAAACACTGGTTATACAACTAAATATTAGTTAAGTGATTTAAAGTAAAGTAAAATCTTCAAACATTTTTCAATTTATATAGTGAATGTTTGAGTTTGTAAAGAAGAATACAAACACTGCTATTTTTTTTAACAGTCTAATAATCACTTTTCTTAATTTTTTTTTAGAGAAACAACACAAATTTGATAAATTTTTCTTCATGTTTTGATTTGGAATAGAATGTGTAGTGTTCCCAATGCATTAATGGAAATAAAAGTTATTAGAAAGATTTTGAGCTTTATTCACACTGCTATTATTTTGAACACAACTGTATCTTATAAAAATGATGAGATGGATAGATGTCACCCTCATAGCTGTGGAGAGATGTACAGCTCTCCAATATTCTTCTTTATACCCAAACAGTTGCTGAGCAGACACAGAAGACTAACATTCTTAAAGGGAATCTGTTACTAGCATATTAGCAACATTTTTTTTTTTATGAATCCATGTGTAATAAAGTACCTTATTTCCCTATGTCTTGTTCTTTTTATTCTGTGTCTTGTCATTTCTTCAAAAAAACGCTTTTTATGATATGCAAATAAAGCTGTAAAGAGCCCAGAGGGGTGTTATTCTTTGTCCACGGTGCCCAGGAACGCCCCTCTGAAGTGCGCCTCCGAAATCACGCGCAGGCACAGTGTCGGCGATTGCCTGCGCCTGCGCGATGATAAGACGACTGAGGGCAACAGCTTCCAGCTGGCTGAGGAAACAGAGAACACGTCACTGGGATCGGCGCATGCCCAGTGACGCTGTTGAAGCTGTTGCCCTCAGTCGTCTTATCATCGCGCAGGCGGATTTCGGATGCGGGCGAGAGGAGGATCGGGGGTGTTTGCCGCAGAGCGCGGCGCTGAGGGGGGGAGCACTTAGCCTCGCCTCTGGGAGGTGATTTAGGCGATCTTGGAGGAGTTCTTAGTTTTCAAATTTAGGCGGGCACGGCACTTCAGAGGGGCGTTCCTGGGCACCGTGGACAAAGAATAACGCCCCTCTGGGCTCCTTACAGCTTTATTTGCATATCATAAAAAGCGTTTTTTTTAAAGAAATTACAAGACACAGAATAAAAAGAACAAGACATATGGAAATAAGGTACTTTATTACACATGGATTCATTAAAACATTTTTTTGCTAATATGCTAGTGACAGATTCCCTTTAAATGGAAACCATAATTGTCATACTCACCGAGCAGAACTGGGCTACTTCTGTCCTAGAGTCCAGTGTCAACCTCATGTGGTGCCTTTATGGTGCATACACACTTGAGTATAAGCATGACTGTAAGTGAACCTGACAAAGCCAAATCATGTGACAATACTTGGGACACAAATTACACATTCAAACCATTTTTAATAGAAGAGGAAGTACCATAAGCTCTATGCATTCCATTCCGTTCTGTTCAGTTTTGTCCTCATTGACAATGAATGGGGACAAAACTGAAGCACTTTCCCCCGAGTTTGAGATGCTCAGTCGGAACTCAAAACCTGAAAGGAAAATGCATACATATGTGAAAGGAGCCTTAGGCGACATACACATGAAAAAACATCCATTTAAAACTGTCCATTTTTAACAAACTTTTTTTTTTTTACTAATGCCTTTCTTTCTTTCAGCTATTATTAGTCCTCCAGAGGTGGCTGTGACTCCTTTATCAGACACCATATTAGTACATATCATTGCCCCACTGCTGTTATATCACATCAAATATGCCGGGACAAACTATGAGAAAAAAATGACTTTTATCATTAAAGTGTCAGCTTTGTCACAGGTAAGGCCTCTCATATCACATTAAACACTTACACATTGTCAGTGCTTTCATATGTAAAATATTAATGTCTTAAACAATCAAATGGTTATTTATGTAGGTTTTACTATATACAATCACAGAGATGATCATATGATGTTTATTGCGAGGGAAAGGAGATGTGGTTGTGTGCAATGACACATCTGCAGAGCTCCAGTTCTGGTGTGATAGATTACCCATAATTTTTTTTTATAGACATTAGATATTTTTTCAGGACCCATTGATTTAATGTAATTCCTGTTCATGTGGCTAAGGCTAGGTTCACATCTGCAGGGCATTTTCCAGCTTTTTTACTTCAAAATGATTTTTATTGTTTCAGAACAATATGAAAAATATACTGAAAGTCAGTAAGAGACTGGCAGTGACAAATTCTTGTACAGATCAGCATATGCGAACAAACATCCAATACAATAGGAATACTTATTTGGAAAATATCGTTCAATTGCTTTATCAGGTAGAAACACAATATAACCTGAGGGGAAAAAACACACCCCGTCCAAGGGTAGGGGAGGGGGGGGGGGAAGGTAAAGGAGGGAGAGGTAATGCAATGGGAAAAAGGGTATAGGTAAAGTTTATCAAGGCTACACAGACACTTTATCTTCACCGACTAATACCAGCAACCCACGCCAAATTCCCTTTTAGGTAAGGGGGGGAATCTATCCTAATCTTTAAACCCTCTAAACTTTTCCCACGGATTCCATATTTCCGAGAACTTTTGGGGTGTTCTAGCCTCCCAATGGGCTAATTGTTCCAATCTATAAATTTGGTCACATTTCAAGTACCAATGTTGTAATGGTGGGGGTTCAGGTTTCCTCCAATACACCGCCACAAGAATACGAGCAGCAGCCAGTAATGTTTTGCATAAGCTGTGAGTCACTTTAGATTTTGTACCCGCAATTTCCCCCATTAAACTAAAAAGACATAGTTTGGGTGACGCCCTAACTGTTACCCTGCTTATTTTGGATATAATTTTACAGATCTCTTGCCAGTAAATTTGTATTTTAGAGCAAGACCACCAGATATGACTCTGTGAGCCTATAGAGAGGTCACATCTCCAACAAATAGGGCTAACATCAGAGAACATAGAATGTAAACGCTTTGGAGTATAGTACCAATGTGTGAGAACCTTGTAGCTGTTCTCTTGGAGCTTCACACATCTAGAAACCTTTCCTGAGGCTGATAATACCTTTGGCAGCTCCCATTTGTCAAACTTTATATCTAATTCCTCCTCCCATTTATCTATGAAGCTACATCTATTTAAAGTGGTGACGGAATTAATTGCCGCGTATAACTGGGAAATCTTCTTTTTAGGCTCCAGCTTTTGCAAAGCCATTTTTTCAAATTTTGTGTGCTCAGTACCCCAAATAGAAGCTCTAGTTAGTCTTTTTAAGACCTGGTAGCAATGTGCTACTTGGAATATAGAACAGTTTTTTATGGCAGGGTGTGACTTCAACTCTGACATTGATGGTAAGTCAGCATCTGGACACAGTGACCCTATCGGTGTCTCATTCTGTTTCTCCTCTTCCGTCACTGTATTCCAAAAACATAAGCTGGACTGACACATAACATCCCTAACTTGCATCAATAAAGCATAATTAGGCATCATTTTCTGCAGCATATTCATATTACACCACTTCATTATTGTGTGTTTTGTCATTGAGCTATGTGTTTTCAATAGTGTGTTGACCTTCTTAAAATCCAAAAACAGTAAGGACCTTAGCGGTAAGTTTGCCATCGCCTCTTCTACCCTAATGTCCAATCTACCCGGAGTAGGCCGCAGCCAATCCAGGCTTCTAGTACATAAAATGGCTTTATAATAAGCATAAACATCCGGTACTCCCATACCTCCACTCGTGGGATGTCTTATAACATATGCTGAGGGCATTCTCGCTTACTTCCCTCCCCATAAAAACTTAAGAAAGATCTTCTGGACTTTTTTAAAGAAAATTAAAGGGATGGGGATTGGTAGCGCTTGCAAGTAATATAGCACCTTCGGAAGGAGTATTGATTTTATCAGGGATTTACGGCCAAACCAAGAGACAAAGGGGATATCCCAGCTGCTAATTACTTCTTCTAGTTGTTTAGGGATAGGTAGAAAGTTCTCACTATACAGCCTGTCAAACTCAGGGGTGAGTTCTATTCCTAAAAAAGTTATCACCTTCGTCGTCCATTGGAATGACGTGGTGGGCTGTAGAGTAGCCTGCTCGCTCGTCGGCAAGGATACGTTCAGAACTGTAGATTTTGAAAAATTTACAGAAAAGTTAGAAACTTCATGAAATCTTTCTAAGATAGACATTATCACTGGGAACGCTTTTTTTGGGTTCGTGACTATTAGGAGGACGTCATCCGCAAACGCCGCGGTTGAATGAACTGTCTTCCCTACTGACATCCCGTGTATCTCTGTGTTTTGTCTAAAAGCCTGTAGCAAGGTTTCTATTGTCAGTATGAACAATAGAGGGGACAAAGGGCAACCCTGCCGGGTACCGTTTGTTATTTCGAAGGCGGGAGAGAGAGTGCCGTTCACCAGGACCTTTGCTGTTGGATTCTTATACATTGCCATAACACCATCAATAAATGATTGAGGTATGCCAAATTTTGCCAGAGTCATAGACATAAATTGCCAATCCACTCTGTCAAATGCCTTTTCGGCATCCATACTCAGCAACACCAGAGGAGAAAAGGTACTTTTTGCTAATTGCATAAGGTGTATCACTCTAATAATGTTGTTTTTACCTTCCCTGCCCGGCACAAACCCCACCTGTTCAGGGGAGATTAATTCTGGCAAGAATTTTTTTAGCCTATTTGCTAACATTTTCGCGTAGAGCTTGAGGTCATTATTCAATAGTGAGATAGGCCTGTAATTTGCGCACAATGAGTGGTCTTTTTTTGGTTTGGGGATAATGGATATCTGTGCTTGCAGCATGTCTCTGTTGAAAGCAGCACCCTCTCTCGCCTCATTACACGCTTTCAGAAAAAAGGGAAGTAAAATATCCTTAAAAGCAGCATAATAGGAGATCGGAAAACCGTCTGGTCCAGGGCTTTTATGTAAAGGGGAATCTTTTAATGCCTTCTGTAGCTCAATTAATGTGAAGGGGGTGCCTAAAAATAGTGCTTGCTCATTACTTAAGACCGGTAGATCAAGTTCATCTAACCACTTTTTAGTTGCTATTTTTAATAAGTCCTCTGTAATAGGGGACATCGTGCCTCTAAGATTGTACAACTGGCTATAAAAATCACAAAATTGTTGAGCAATAAGGTTGGTTTTGCGTACTACCTTGGAGTCCGGTGTCCGAATATTAGATATATATGAGGATAATTTCCTTTTCTTAATTTGGGACAAAAGCACTTTGGTAGCTTTATTGCCATGCGCATAAAACTTATATTTAGTGGAAAGAAAAAGCTTCGCCGTATTGGCGTTTAGCAGGTTTTTCATCTCAGAGCGTAGATTATCTAATTCCTCCAGCACACTATCTCGTTGAGTTCGTCTATGCTGTTTTTCCAGACCCTCAATCTTCATATGTAGTTCCTCAATTCTCTTTTGTTTTTGCTTTTTTGTGAAAGAGCCTAGGGCAATCAAATGACCTCTCATAACTGGCTTATGAGCATCCCATAATGTCATAGACGATAAATCATCCATATCATTTAACTGGAAATACTCCCGCAAATTCTGGGATAGCCTCTGAATGTTGGATCCACTCAATAATGTTTCATTGAGCCGCCATCTGAATTCCGACTTTGGCACATTAGGTGTCACTAATGTCAGGAACACTGGGGCATGATCAGATAAAAGAATCGAGCCAATATCTGAGGCAATACAGAACTGGAGAAAGTGTACTTTAATAAAAATATAATCTAGTCTCTGATAACTTTTATGGGACGATGAATAAAAGGAGTAATCCTTATCAGTCGGATGCAAGTTTCTCCATATATCAACATAACCATACTTTGCCAATGCAGTGTTAATTTTTTGAAGGGCGGCTTTGGAAAGTGCAGATGACCCTGTGGACGAATCCAGTCTGGGTACTAATGTGATATTGAAATCACCATTTAGAACAACAATGCCTTCCTCAAAACTGTCTAGAGCAACCAGAGCCGCTATAAGCCACTGGACCTGAGCTACATTGGGGGCATAGACACTACCAAAAGTATACATTTGCGGACCTATTGTTCCTTTAATAAAAATATACCGTCCTTCTGTATCTATCAGCGAGGAAGTGTGTACAAACGGTGTATTTTTATGAAATGCAATGCTCACTCCTTTTGTCGCAGCACTTGGCGAGGTGCTGTGGAACCACTGGTTATACAGCATATGCGATAGTCTAGGTACGTGGTTTGCTCGAAAATGTGTTTCCTGCAAGCATGCGACTTGTACTCTGCTTTTATGTAAAAAGTGGCATATTTGACTCCGTTTTTGGGGAGCATTAAGGCCCTTAACATTGTACGAGCAGATTCGTAAGCTAGCCATCATTAAATTTATGCATATAGCTGTATACCCTTAGTACCATCATGCGGTTCAAGACATATATATTAGAAGAGGAGGGAGGAAGGGAAGACAAGGAAAGAGGGGGAGGGGAGAGGGAACAACTGATCCATATCCATGGATCCAAATAAATTAGCACATCATGTATGCAATACATTCGTAACGTACTTGATAACCAACAATAAGAGTAATCAACTCTCAAACTCAGTAACCCGGGGAGAGGAGCTACTCTAGGGAGCCGGGTATCCTCCCGAGCCAGCTAGTATGAGAAAACCTATTATGAGAATAGGGTTTACAAAAGGTAAATACACATATTAACCACCAGATGTCACTACTCAACCAGGAAAGGGCACAGCAAGAGAAACGGTTGCAAAGGTATAAGATTGGACCTTTCCTGACATACTGGGATGATAACATATGAAAACTACCATTGCCAACCTATAGGAAAGGACGGACATATATAAAATAACTTGATAGTCCATCGATTGTAAAACCTGACACCACATACTCGACCCATCTTGCCATCTTCAGTGGTCAGGGACACCAGCTGCAGTAAGTTCAGGCCTGGACACATTAGTGGCCTGGTGCCTTTTATTCCTGTGCCTCCTGGGAGAGGTTGTCTGCCACGGTTCAAATGAAGGTATTGACGGTAAAGATGCGATATTCTGGGCCGCGCACCAATCCGGAATGTCCAGCTTAGGAGTGCCAATAACTTCACACACTCTAGGAATATCCGCATGCGATCTGATCACTTGCTTTCTATTGGGTGTGTTTATTAGAAGCCCAAAAGGATGCAGCCATCTGTAAGATATCTTTTTCTGGTTCAGGATCTCCAGGAGAGGTTTTAGCTGCCTCCGCTTGCCAAGGGTCATCGGAGATAGGTCTTGGAACAGAGCCACTTGTGAACCTTCAATCTCTGCTGACCTGTTCTCTCTCGCCGCTATCATAAGCTGTTCCTTAATACGGAAATGTGCAAGGCGACATATAACATCCCTCGGGGGGTCTTGCGGTTTTGGCAGCGGCCTGAGCGCTCTATGTACTCTGTCCATCTCAAAGCTTTCAGATGGTAGATCTGGGAGAAGGCACATGAAAAAACGCTGCACCTCTGTCTCCAGCGATTCGGCGGTGATGGATTCTGGGATCCCTTTCATTCGGATATTATTCCGCCTCGCTCTATTGTCCTGGTCTTCCACCAGTGAATAAAGGTAATTTACATGAGCTTGAGTGTTGTCTAGATTACCTGCCACTCTGCCATGAAAGTCCAGTGAGGCCTGCTGCGAGGTTTCCAAATCGTCCATCCGGACGCTTAATTGGTGCATGTCTCTTTTAATATCAGCTAGGTCGCAGCGTATCGGCTCCAGCGCTTCTGTCAGCAATGACTTCATAAAGCTTCTGGATAAGGGTAAGTCCGCTTGCGAAGCAAAATCTTCTCTCTCACTGTCATCTTCAACCTCTGATTCTCCATCCGTTCCCGCCGGGACAGAAGCTTGTCTAGCGGCGGCCATCTTAGTTTCGTAACGGACCCCGGATTTCTTTATAAATTTATCCAAATCCCCTTGGTTTAGGGGTTGTTTCGACTTCCCTGGGGTCTCTTTGGGCTTGTCTTTCACGGTTTTTCCCATTTTGAGCAAAATAGACGCTGTTTATGGCTCGGATGCACCCGGATTGCAGCAGAGCACACTAAGACGCTTGCATCCGGCTCTGCTGCTAGGCCCCGCCCCCCATTTTCCAGCTTTTTTTTACTGCCGGAATCTGCAACATAAGCTCCTAAGGGAACTTCCATTGAAAATATGAACCTAGCCTAAAGGTTTTGACCTTGCGATGTGCCACTATGGGGGACACATCACACTGTGGGCAGTCATGAGCTACACAAGTGAGCCCTGTCCACTACAGAAGTTGAAAAGCAGTGATCAGAGCTCTGAGACATGAACCAAAGGAACCAGAACCCAGTAGCAGGTAGATTTTGTATGTTTCCCTCTGCAGGCAAGGACGATTCGGGTTCGCAATCAAATGTTCGCGAACAGCGTGTTCGCGGCGGGCTCCATTCACTTTAATGGCAGGCGAACCTGAAAAACCTTCAGGTCATATTTTCAGCCAGCAAACACTTACTAGAAGTACACAAATAGTCCCACAACAGGTACTGTGATATACCAGAGGGGCGTCATTGGCAAAAATTCCCACAAAAAAATATGCATTTTAATAAGGGGCCATTTTTAGGCGTCTTAAAGGGAAACTCTCAAAAATGTACCCTGCTGGAGCCTAGGAATTTTTTATTTTAGGCTACGGGAGTACGGCCCCAAAAATTAGGCATTCACCAGACAGAAAAGAACTTGTGATTATGTGGCTGGAGGTACATTAGGCGGTCACTGGCTCCAAATTTTACTGTTGGCCAGTACAGGCCCTAAAAATGAGGCATTCACCTGACAGAAAAGAACTTGTGATTCTGTGGCTGCAGGTACATTAGGTGGTCACTGGATAAAAATATTACTGTAGGCCACTGGAATAAAGGCCCCAAAAATGAGGCATTCACCTGACAGAAAAGAACTTGTGATTCTGTGGCTGCAGGTACATTAGGTGGTCACTGGATAAAAATATTACTGTAGGCCACTGGAATAAAGGCCCCAAAAATGAGGCATTCACCTGACAGAAAAGAACTTGTGATTCTGTGGCTGGAGGTACATTAGGCGGTCACTGGATAACATTTTTACTGTAGGCCACTGGAGTACCGGACCGAAAAAAACTTTGGCTGATGTGGCTGAAGGTACATTAGGCGTTCACTGGATAAAAATTGCACTGTAGGCCAGTACAGACCCCACAATTTTGGCATTCACCGGACAGAAAATAACTTTGGCTGATGTGGCTGGAGGCACATTAGGCATTCACTGGATAAAAATTTTACTTTAGACCACTGCAGTAGAGGCCCAAAAAATTTGGCATTCACCTGACACAAAAGATCTTGTGATTCTGTGGCTGGAGGTACATTAGGTGGTCGCTGGATAAAAATAAAATTACTGTAGGCTACTGGAGTACAGGCCCCAAAAATTTGGCATTCACCAGACAGAAAATAACTTTGGCTGATGTGGCTGGAGGTACATTAGGCGTTAACTGGATACAAATTTTACTGTAGGCCACTGGAGTACAGGCCCAAAAAATTTGCCATTCACCGGACAGAAAAGAACTTTGGCTGATGTGGCTGGAGATACATTAGGAGTTAACTGGATAAAATTTTTACTGTAGGCCACTGGAGTACAGGCCCAAAAAATTTGCCATTCACTGGACAGAAAAGAACTTTGGCTGATGTGGCTGGAGATACATTAGGCATTAACTGGATAAAATTTTTACTGTGGGCCACTGGAGTAGAGGCCCCAAAAATTAGGCATTTACCTGACACAAAAGAACTTGTGATTCTGTGGCTGGAGGTACATTAGGCGGTCACTGGATAAAATGTTTACTGTAGACCACTGGAGTAGAGGCCCAAAAAATTAGGCATTCACCTGACAAGACAAGGACCATTCTTTGTTCTGGGTTGTGGAGGATATGTGTGGGCTGGCATGAGGAAATTCAATTACATATGGTCATCACCGGTGTTGAATTTCTCAGAGATCCATGCCTCATTCATTTTTAGAAATGTAATGTAATCCACACTTGGTCATGAGCTAGGTGAGTGCGCTTATCGGTCATGATTTCCCCCTGCTGCACTGAACGTCCTTTCGGACAGGACACTCGACGAGAGGCAAGCCAAGAGTTCCATGTCAAATTGTGCCATCTCTGGCCACAGGTCAAGTCAGCACACCCAGTAGTCCATGGGTTCCTCGCTTCTCAGAGCGTCCACATTGGCCGTTAACCCGATGTAGTCGGACACCTGTCGGTCTAGGCATTCCCTGAGGCTGGATCCGGAGGGCGGCTGTCGATGGGTTGGTTGCAAGAATGATCTCATATCCGTAGTGACCAACACATCTTCAAACTGTCCTCTTCTTGCAGGCGCGGTAGAATTGGTACCCACACATGTTTCGCTGTGGGTGGAAATGCAGCAAGGCCTGGAAATGCTGCATTCTGCCAGCCCTCTGTGATGCTGGTAACATGTCCACCATTTTGTGTTTGTACCGGGGTCTAAGTACGTTGCCACCCAGTACTGGTCCTTGCCCTTTATGCTTTTTATACAGGGGTCCCTCTGCAGACATTGGAGCCCCAATTTGCACTAAATTGGAAGTGGTGAAGTGCCCTGGCTCCTGCTCATCGCCCAGGAGAATGTCGTCCTCGCTCTCTTCCCCCCAGCCACGGACAACACCATGGATCCCCGAAAAGTTTGAAGTCCCCCTCAAAGCCTGCTCTTCTTGCTCTTCCTCCTCCCCCCAGCCACCACCCTCCTCTGACTCCTCTTCAGACTGCTGACTTGTCTCAGATGGAGTAGCCCCCCTGGGAATTCATTCAGCATTGCGACTTCCTCATCTTCCTGCTCCTCGACGGCTTGATCAATGACACAACGCAATGACCGCTCCAAAAAGAAGGCGTAAGGTACGATGTCACTGATGGCGCCCTGGCTGCAACTGACCAGTTTGGTGATCTCATCAAACGGCCACAGAAGTCTGCATGCGTCGCGCATGAACAGCCACTGGCACGGTGAAAAGAAACCAAGCTCCCCAGAACCTGTCCTGCTGTAGAGTTCGTACAGGTAGTCATTAACGTCACATTGCTGCTGGAGCAGCCTATCAAGCATATACAACGTGGAGTTCCAGCGCGTCGGGCTGTCACAAACACGATGTCTGACGGGCAAGTGGTGTCGCCGCTGAATGTCAGCAAGGCGAGCCATGACCGCGTAAGATCTTCTAAAATGGCCTGCCGCAAGACATCCTGGACCCGGGGTATTTGGCAATGAATCGCTGCACGACTAAGTTCAGGACGTGTGTTATGCTCGGCGCGTGTGTCATCTTTGCCTGCTTCAGCGCGCTCATCAGATTGGCACCGTTGTCGCACACCACTTTACCAACTGTCAAATTTAGCGGGCTTAGACACTGATCGGCCTGTGACCGCAGAGCTGAAAGCAGTGCAGGATTGGTGTGGCTCTTGGCTTCCAGGCACAACATCTGCAGCACAGCAGTAGTAGTGGAAAAGGCAGAGTCAGCAGAGGAGGAGACGAAGAATGGAGTAGGAGGAGGAGAAGAAGAGGCAGGCCTGCATGCAATCCGTGGCGGTAACACCAAATCCACACGTGAGCCACGGATTACATGCTTGACGACTGTCAGAATGTTCACCCAGTGGGCAGTGAAGCTATGTACCTAACCTGCCCGTGTTTGCTAGACCACGTGTCTGTGGTCAGATGTATCTTGGCACCTACACTGTGTGCCAGAGATATATTCTCTTGCCGCTAAACATAGCCATATAGCTCTGGGATGCCCTTCTGGAAGATATATCAAACGGCCACAGAAGTCTGCATGCGTCGCGCATGAACAGCCACTGGCACGGTGAAAAGAAACCAAGCTCCCCAGAACCTGTGTGCCAGAGATATATTCTCTTGCCGCTAAACATAGCCATATAGCTCTGGGATGCCCTTCTGGAAGATATATTTCCTTCCGGGGACCTTCCATTGCGGTGTGCCAATGGCCACAAATTTTCTAAAGGTCTCCGAGTCCACCAGTTTATATGGCAGTAGTTAGTGGGTTAGCAGTTCCGACAAGCCAGACGGTTTTCCAGCGTCATCATTTTTTTACGCTCAAATATTTGGCCCACGGAAGCCTGCCTTATGCCATATGAACGCGACGATGGCACGGTGGAAGGTGGAGTGGAGGACAAATGTGAGGAGAGAGGAGAAGAGGCAGGATGTGGAGCGCCGGGAGTGTGGCTTTGTGGGTTCTGATGGCGTTGCTCCCACTGGGCTCGGTGATGGAAGGCCAGGTGCCTTCTTAGGCTAGTTTCACACTAGCGTTCGTCGGTCCGCTCGTGAGCTCCGTTTGAAGGAGCTCACGAGCGGACCCGAACGCCTCCGTCCAGCCCTGATGCAGTCTGAATGGAGCGGATCCGCTCAGACTGCATCAGTCTGGAGGCGTTCAGCCTCCGCTCCGCTCGCCTCCGCACGGACAGGCGGACAGCTGTCCGCCTGGCCGTGCGGATCCGTTCAGACTTAGAATGTAAGTCAATGGGAACGGATCCGATTGAAGAGGTCACCATATGGCTCAATCTTCAAGCGGATCCGTCCCCCATTGACTTTACATTGAAAGTCTGAACAGATCCGCTCAGGCATCTTGCGCACTTAGAAAATTTTCTAAGTTATTAATGCAGACAGATCCGTACTGAACGGAGCCTCCATCTGCATTAATATGATCGGATCCGATCAAGCGCTAGTGTGAAAGTAGCCTTAAAGGGCTTCTGTCACCCCACTAAACCTATTATTTTTTTTTTGCTTACTTATAATCCCTACACTGCGATTTATGGCTACATGATCAAATTAATCATTTTGGTCCTGTAGATTGTGATTGACAGGGCCAGGGAACGGGATCGTTCTCTGCTGGCCCTGCCTGTTTGCATTTAAAATCTTGCGCCTGCACTGCGGCCGTACCTGTCTTCAATTGTCGCAGGCGCACTGAGAGGCGGCCGCTCGCTCGGCCACTCTATCCTCAATGCGCCTGTGCCGATGACGTCACATCTACACCCGCGGCCGCCTCTCAGTGCGCCTGCGCCAATTGAAGAACGGCCGCGGCGCAGGCGCAAGATTTTAAATGCAAACAGGCAGGGCCAGCAGAGAACAATCCCGTTCCCTGGCCCTGTCAATCACAATGTGGAGGGGGCGTCTTTACGATCGGAGGATGCGGCTGCTACCAGCAAGTAGCCGCCCTACTTGCTGGTAGCAAGGTAATTAGCATATTTTAAAAGCTTGTTTTAAACTAAATCTACAGGACCAAAATGATTAATTTGATCATGTAGCCATAAATCGCAGTGTAGGGATTATGAGTAAGCAAAAAAAAAAATATAGGTTTAGTGGGGTGACAGAAGCCCTTTAAGGCGGTCATCCCCAGGTGAGTGTTGGGCTTACCGCAACTTATGCGCTTACAGCACAGGCTGCAGATGGCAACACTATTGTCAGCAGCTGACACGTTAAAAAAGCCCACACTACGGAGCCATGTGCCAGTGTCCTGGAAGTGCCAGAAGTGACCGTGCATGTTGGATGGCTAGCTCCAGATACATTTGCAACCTGCATTTTGCCTCCTGTGTCTTGCGAGCTGTGTCTGCTTCTCCTCCCTCTCTGCTGCTCCGTCTCTCCCTCTGAACTCTCCTCCTCTTCCTCTCTTGTGGGCACCCACGTAACGTCCATCGACACATCATCATCCTCATCTTCACCACCACTCATATTTGAGATCTCAGAGTAGGCGGGGACCTCCCTCCTTGGGCTGATCTGGGTAATGTTGTCAGACCACTGGGTGGCGGCCGTTGCTACCTCCTCTTCCTCATTCGATGTCAAGAATGGTTGTGCATCAGTAAGGTCTGGGAATAAATGGGAAAATAATTCCTTGTGTTGAGGGACTATGGTGGTGGTGGATTTGGAGGTGCACCAGGAGGAGGGTGCAGATACAGAGGATGAGGAGGGTGCAGAAGCGGAAGGGTGAGTGAGCCACTCAACCAACTCTGGTGCGTCCTTTGAAGTAATCGCACGCGCCTTCTCCAACTTCCCACTTAGGCTCCGTCCTGGTGCACCTGTCCGACCCCTACCACCCCTGCGGAACGGCCTGCCTCTTCCTCTGTCTGTCATTTTCAAAATGACCCTGTGTCTAAGTCCCTAGAGAAGAGCAGTATTTGTGGAAGCAGGTATATTGCTTCCACAAATACTGGCCCTGTCAATCACAATGTGGAGGGGGCGTCTTTACGATCGGAGGATGCGGCTGCTACCAGCAAGTAGCCGCCCTACTTGCTGGTAGCAAGGTAATTAGCATATTTTAAAAGCTTGTTTTAAACTAAATCTACAGGACCAAAATGATTAATTTGATCATGTAGCCATAAATCGCAGTGTAGGGATTATAAGTAAGCAAAAAAAAAAATATAGGTTTAGTGGGGTGACAGAAGCCCTTTAAGGCGGTCATCCCCAGGTGAGTGTTGGGCTTACCGCAACTTATGCGCTTACAGCACAGGCTGCAGATGGCAACACTATTGTCAGCAGCTGACACGTTAAAAAAGCCCACACTACGGAGCCATGTGCCAGTGTCCTGGAAGTGCCAGAAGTGACCGTGCATGTTGGATGGCTAGCTCCAGATACATTTGCAACCTGCATTTTGCCTCCTGTGTCTTGCGAGCTGTGTCTGCTTCTCCTCCCTCTCTGCTGCTCCGTCTCTCCCTCTGAACTCTCCTCCTCTTCCTCTCTTGTGGGCACCCACGTAACGTCCATCGACACATCATCATCCTCATCTTCACCACCACTGACATTTGAGATCTCAGAGTAGGCGGGGACCTCCCTCCTTGGGCTGATCTGGGTAATGTTGTCAGACCACTGGGTGGCGGCCGTTGCTACCTCCTCTTCCTCATTCGATGTCAAGAATGGTTGTGCATCAGTAAGGTCTGGGAATAAATGGGAAAATAATTCCTTGTGTTGAGGGACTATGGTGGTGGTGGATTTGGAGGTGCACCAGGAGGAGGGTGCAGATACAGAGGATGAGGAGGGTGCAGAAGCGGAAGGGTGAGTGAGCCACTCAACCAACTCTGGTGCGTCCTTTGAAGTAATCGCACGCGCCTTCTCCAACTTCCCACTTAGGCTCCGTCCTGGTGCACCTGTCCGACCCCTACCACCCCTGCGGAACGGCCTGCCTCTTCCTCTGTCTGTCATTTTCAAAATGACCCTGTGTCTAAGTCCCTAGAGAAGAGCAGTATTTGTGGAAGCAGGTATATTGCAGGCCTCAATCAATATTTGGTGGATATCTAACCCCTTAATCAGTCTTTTGTTAAAGCAGGTATAACACACCCCTCAATCAGTTTTTTTGGGTGGCAACTGGTATATCCCACCCGTTGCAATTAGTTGTTCCAATAGTGTTTGTCCATCTATATAGCTGCGGTATCACAACAAAACCGCACACAACTGCTGCACAGTTCAAATGCACTATATAGAAAGTATACTATAGGTATATCACACCCCTGCCTCAATATAAAAAATTGGTGGGGCAACTGGTATATCACACCCGTTGCAATTAGTTGTTCCAATAGCGTTTGTCCCTCTATATAGCTGCGGTATCACAGCAGAACCGCACACAACTGCTGCACAGTTCAAATGCACTATATAGAAAGTATATTATAGGTATATCACACTCCTGCCTCAATCAGTTTTTTGGGAGAGCAACTAGTATATCATACCCGTTGCAATTAGTTGTTCCAATAGTGTTTGTCCCTCTATATAGCTGCAGTATCGCAGCAGAACCGCACACAACTGCTGCACAGTACAAATGCACTATAATATACTTTCTATGTTAGAAAGTATATTATAAGTATATCACACCCATCGATAGCACATCTATACCAGTCCTTAAAAGGGACTTTTGTGGCTCTATTAGCTAGCGTTTGGTGTCCCTAACAGCCTGTCCCTGCTCCACAATGCAACTCCACTCCTACACTGACAAAATACAGAATGTAAAATGGCAACCAGATCTGGTTCTGTTATAGGGTGGGGGTGTGTCCATGTGGTGAAATGTCTCAATTGGCTGTCCTGTCCCACCTGATGGATGTGTCATGGGTCAAAGTTTGGCGCAATGCAAAAGAATATGGAGCGCGCGAACATCGCCATATGTTCGCATGTTTGGCGGATCGCGAATGCTCAAAGTTCGCCCCAAACCGACCGCCGGGCGAACCGCAAGTCCTTCTCTAGTGAAGTGTGTGCGTGTTTGGAGGGGGAGAAAGCCAGAAAGGCTGCCAAAGCTGGACAACCTCTTTAAAGGCTCATTTGCCACAAAATGTCATATATACAGTCTGCTAAAGATTAGAAATCCCCCAGGACTATTTATATCTGCTACTTTTGAAAAATAGAAATGAATTGCAGTCAAAAAGATGAATGGCAACCATAAGTTAAGTGTATGGTTACCAAATCCCCAAAGATTCATTCTGTTTTGTGGGGTAAATAAGATATTAGTGATCATCTAATAAAATCATTTCACCAGTCTAATAAAGCCTGGGGTCATTGTTAGATTGGATTTCTTTGGGCCCACCAACAGAAATTTTTCCATCCTCCATCTATACAGAATATGCACATATCCACTTTTACTTACATTTAAAAATGTTCTGCTGTTATTTCACCCATAACAAATAGACACTAGTAGAAAGTGATTAGCTCTGAATCTGGTTGTCTTTACTGGAAACTTGAGGCCTTGTTCTAGTAGGAATCTTTGGAGGGCCAGTCCAATTCTGGCTTAAGGTTTTCACATAGATGAAAATCCTTTATTCCTAACATATTTAGAAGGGCTTTTCCCGAGAATTATTATTTTTGCCTGTTTCATGTTGATCTTCCATTTTACTGGCATTTTGTTTCCATTGCGTCACAATTATCGTTGTTTCATGCTTATTTGAAGCAACCATTACTGTGTCTCCATTTTGAGGTTTTCCCAGTCTTCTTAAAACTCCAAATTCCGCTAAAACACAAATGATATAAAGACAAATAGCACAAAGAGAAGTCATTGCTTCCATCATATAAATACATAATAATATAGCATAACAGGTATATTCTGTAACTATGGATCTTGACAAACATAAGCAGTGTCTTCCCTTTGTTTTGTGTTTTCTCCTGTGTCACTCATGTTTTACAAGAAAATAAAAGTTTTATGTAAAACAAGGTCTGGAAATACACATCTCTATTCATATGCTTTGTATCTTGCCTCCAGTAGCCACGCTCCTATGTATTAGTTTGTAAGCCATGTACCGGGGTGGTCTCCCCAGGATACAGTGAAGTCTCGAACGAGGAAAACAACTCCACCACCAGATTTTGCCAAAACAGAATTTTACTTAAACGTGGTAATGAACACAACCACAAATGCTGGGAACATACAATAAATTTACATACACCAAGCCCGAAGGCTGAGACCCTTGTCCTGCACAGCGTGACGCCCTCTGATGGATGCAGAAGAAAAGCGTGATAATTTACCTACTGGCGGGCATGACTAAACCGCCACACCTTACCTGTTATTACCCCAAAACACAACAATAACTGTATGGGTGCAAGGTGCGGGCTAGCCTGTGCTGCAGCACAACAGCTTACAAACTTACAATGCTCTACAGTATTCCATCTCCCATAACTGGTCTTGTAGCACATGCGAGAGTATTTCTTCTGAGCCAAACGCCAGCCTGGCTTGAGTTTGTGAGAAGTTTATCAGCTCTCAATGTGAAATATCACTTTAAATTGTGGAGTCGTTGCAATGAACAATAGCAACACTTGTGGCCTGGCACAAACAGAGACCCTAACTAACTAACTACAGGCCTGGTCTCAGTCTCTAGGCTTCAACACTGTGGTGAGGTACGTGCACGATCTTACCGACCCAGGTCTGCTCTGCCTCCGCTGGTGATTCAGAACTGAACAAATGCCTCTCCAACAAGCATGCAATACTGCAGTGTATGTTGCTTTGCTCCTCAGCTCTCATCAGCATTCCTGGAAGCAATCCTCGTTCCTCTGGACAGGATCAGGGTCTTGGACATGATCAGCTTCACTTAGCTGCCACTCTGGTCACTGAGGTAGGCTCTCACACCTGGATGCCATCAGATCCTCAGTCTCGGCTCCCTCTAAGATGGCTGCTCCCTTTCTCTTCCTCTCCAGGCTCTATGTAACCCCACCTCTCATGAATATGGACATATATGCAGTCTGTATCTGTGTTTAGGAAACAGCTGCATCTTGTGGCCAAACAGCAGAATGTCAGTCCAGGTCTATTTAATGTAATCTACACAAACAGTGTTCAGACAAGGAGAGCTGTTTCCCCATCTCACAAGTTCCTCAGACACAATGGATAAATGAGCCTGTCATTATGATTATATATGTTAGCAAATTTTATTTTACTCACTATGAATTATGCTTCAACTTTTTCGTTCAACATTTAAAATTAAACATTTATGGTTTGTACAGTATTATAGTCCTGTGAGTGAGCAGTACTGAATACTTTCACCACTAGAGAGAGCTCAAATCTTATATAAACTCGGCTGCAGGTTAAATGTTTGCATTTTGTAGATGTTGGAACCTGTTGCTGCTTTGCTGCTTTTTTCTGACCTGATCTGAAAAAAGAATAGACTAAAGTATATATATGTGTTTTCTAAAAAGATCCTTTTTTCCTTGTCTTTTTCCTGATGGTGAAGATAGATAGATTAAGATAAGATAGACTGACCATATTTGTCCCTTTATGATACGCACCTAGATTTTAGAGGAGGAAAATAAGAAAAATATATTTTAGAATTTTTGATCACACCTCAGATCAGACCCCCTATTAGATCTATCAGATCCTCACATCAGACCCCCATATCAGATCTTCAGATCAGACCCCTATATCAGATACTCAGATCAGACCCCCATGTCAGATACTCAGATAAGACCCCCGTATCAGGACATCCGATTAGACCCTCATTAGACCTCCATGTCAGACCCCTGTATCAGACCTCAGATTAAAATAAGTAAATTAACTTACCTCTCATGCTCTTATGATACTCTGCAGGTCCAGCAGTCTCTCCTGCAGTCACGCTTCCTGGTCTGGCCCGTGCTGCACTGTGACCTGGCTGCATACAGTGTCAAGTCATAGTGCATGCACTACTTCCTAGCACTGTACGCAGTCAGGACAGTGCAGCGCAGCACCAGGGAGGAAGACCAAAGAGGGGTGAGTACAGATAGCTCTTGTGGCATCTCACTTCCCGTCCCCCGCACTTACTGCATACTAGTGAACCGCTTACTAGTATTCGCTTTATAAGACGCACTGCCATTTCCCTCCCCCCCCCCCCCACACACACACACACACACTTTTGGGGGGGAAAGTACATCCTTTAAAGCAATAGATCATAAGATTATACTACACTGAGCGGGTCCGGTGAATACAGGGACTGCACCGGTTCCCGCTATCATGGATTCGTCAGATTCAAATTTAGTAAATGAGGTCGGGATTTGAGTCAACAAATCCCTCGATTCCAACAAGATTCGTGGATTCTACAGATTCATCGTCCCACCTCTACTTTCCGTCATAATAGAAGTCTATGGGAATCATAACAGATCCGTCCATTTTCCATCATGCAGAACGGAAAAAAAAGTCCTGTCGACAGGACTTGGTTTTCCGTCTTGCATAATGGGAACCAAACGGATCCGTTATGATTCCCATAGATTTCTATTATGACGGATCAAAACAGAATACCTGTTAAAGGCTTCCGTTTTGACTTCCGTCTTATGGATTCCGTTATTTTCCGTTATAACTATGTTGCTGATGTGAACCTGCCCTTAGTTGAAATAGTTTGATCAACTTTGAACTAATATGTATGGCTACCTTAGTACATAGGTGTGGATTTGGCATTTCTGGGGTCCCAAGTAAAATTATGTCTGGGGGCCCCTGTCACACTGCTAATCTGCCATCTGTAACAACGCTAAACTCTGCATCACAACCCTAGGCTCTTTCCACCCTGAGCTCACTGAGTTCCAACACCTTTGACCCACTGAGCTGCACTCTTAGCTTAGTAGTGCACCCTGGGCAATACTGTCTAAAGCTGGGAAGGGCCCCCTGGTCCCCTATGTAATTGAACCAGCTGCACAGGTGGTATATCTTACCCAATAGCTTGTTCCAGTAGGGGGCTTTCTTATATTTGGGGCCCCAAGCATTTACTTGGTTTGCATCTTTTTAAAATCAACCACTGCTATTACATGGGGCAAAACAGTGTAAAATTAACCTGGAAGATAAACAATTAGGCATAGGTTACCATATGCGGTGGAAGGACCTATGGTTCCATGTGAGCATGAAAGCCCAACAAGTATCACCATGCAAAAATATTCATCCCATTGTCTGTTTAAATAGTATTAAATCAGATGCAGAGCGTAAATTGTGGCATCAGTCAGTTCTAAGCGAGTCCTTTTGGACCACGGATGTATGGAACATATTGCTAGGCAATACGGACCAAATCTTTCTGAGTATCATATAAATTAATTATATACAGATATACATATATATATATATATATATATATATAGTGCAATAAAGTAATATGAGAGTACATCAGTCGCATCAATTTCCCTCCAGACTGCAATGTCTGGGAAAAGAAGAACCAAGCATGTTGAATATTCTTCATATTATGTATCTGTAAAGAATAAATCAAGGCAAATGGACTTACTGTAGATTTCTTGAAAACGTTTCACTCGTTCTTCCAACGAGCTTTCTCAATTCTGAGTGACTGTACAAGAATTCTCTGGGAATAAATGTGTAACTGAATCAACATCTGGTAATTATACCCAGCATGGGGTCAGAGGTAATTATACCCAGCATGGGGTCAGATGTTGATTCAGTTACATATTTATTCCCAGAGAATTCTTGTACAGTCACTCAGAATTGAGAAAGCTCGTTGGAAGAACGAGTGAAACGTTTTCAAGAAATCTACAGTAAGTCCAGTTGCCTTGATTTATTCTTTACAGATATACCATGACCTGGATAAATGAGAACCTTCACAGACATCTTCATATTATGGCACATGTTGATTGTGAAATGACTGCAGTGTCCACAAGCCTGTGACATCAAAAGTGGTGGGAGCCTGATTAATGCAGTTTGCATCTCGAACACCATTGTTTTCAGCGCAGTCATACCAGAACACTTACATAATTGTATTGATACATGTGAACGATATAGCTGGGTTGACACTGTCAGTATTCAAACCGAAACCGCAATGCATTCATTCGATTCAGTGAGACAGACGGATTCCAAAGAATTCATCCTTGGACTTTGTTTGCATTGCTTTCCATCTTTTTTTACTGGGCTGTATACACTGCAATAGACTATGCTCTTCTGATGGAAGCAAACAGATTGCAGAGTCCAAACTAAAACGCATTGAGCCTAGCTTAGAGTGACTATTCTGGTCAATTAATATTATTGTTGCTGTGCAGTCAAAATGAATGGTAACATTGTAATTGGTTAATGGGTAAGCTGACATTACATGTATAGAATCTGATCATTATATATGAATATTATATACCTATGATATTAGTACATGTGATGATGTCTCTTTTAGTGTTATTATAACACAATAATTTATGTGTTCCAGGTGATTACAACAGAATACACAGAGAAGACTATATGGACTATGGCAGATCTGCCACCTGGGAACTATTGCATCAGTGTAAATATGAAGTACGGGGAAGTCGCAAGTAGCTCAAGTCGAAATGAGTGTGTGGTGTTAAAAGGTATGATGATGGTCACTTGGGACCTGTCCAAGCTCTGCAAAGTGCAAAGGCAGTATGGAGCCTGCTGCACATGCACTGGGTTCTGGCTACATAATACAGCTGACACCTGCCCACAATGACTGGGATCAGAGATAACATCAATCCCAGTCATTTAATCTACTCAAATGCTATGGTTAGTAGAAATTGTGGCATCTGAGGGGTTAGTCAGAGAGAAGCGGCACCCTATGACCTCTGATCAGCACACTCACGGTGAAATCGCGGGGGACTGATTGTGCAATGGCAGCCTGGGGCCTCGTGAAGGCTCCCAAGCCTGCAATTTAAGCTACTATATAGCCCTGTCTGTGGCAGGGCTTTATAGGAGAATACCTATAGACTTTAATAGTATACTATTGCAGTCTATGGTATTAACATTCAAACAACTGCATGTTAAAGTCCCTAAGGAGAATAAAAAAAAGTTAATAAAATGTTTTTAAAAATATTTACAAAAAAAAGAATTAAAAAAAATCACATTCCTTTCCCAATTTTACATATAAGAATGCAAAATAAAAAAATAGACATTTGGGAGAGACTGATCAAACTAGTGTAAAGGAAAATTGGCTTTGTTGCCCATAACAACCAATCAGATTCCCCCTTTCATTTTTTAAAGGAGCTCTGAAAAAAGAAAGGTGGACTCTGATTGGTTGCTATGGGCTACTAAGTCAGTTTTCCTTTACACCAGTATTATAAATATTCTCCTTGATATATAAAACAATTGGTATCCCCACATACAAGAATGTTCAAATTCTTAAAATATAAAAGTATTTATCCTACACACATATTTCAGTCTGCTGTTCAACATGGCAGATCTGCTGTAATGTCCACTTTAAAATCCAAAATTTGTAGTGAATAGTTAGAGTAATTGGTTGGCATGATTGTCATAAAATTCTTTAAAGGGGTATTCCTAATTTAGAAAGTGATTGCATATTGATAGGATCCGACGTTTAGCTTTTTCTGAATGGTTACCATGGCTGCCAGGACGCTAAAGTCCTGTTTGCCATGGTAAAGTGTAGTGGGGAGCGGGGGAGCAGTATACTTACCGTCCGTGCGGCTCCTGGGGCGCTTCAGAGTGACGTCAGGACGCCCCACGCGCATGGATGATGTGATCGCATGGACATGTCATCCATGCGCATGGGTTGCTCTGACGTCATTCTGGAGCGCCCCGGGAGCCGCACGGATGGTAAGTATACAGCTCCCCACTACTACTATGGCAACCAGGACTTTAATAGCGCCCTGGCTGCCATAGTAACACTGAACGCATTTTGAAGACTGATCCGTCTTCAAATGCTTTCAGTTCACTTGCATTTTTCCGGATACGGCGTGTAATTCCGGCAAATGTAGTACACGACGGATCCGGACAACGCAAGTGTGAAAGAGCCCTTAAATGTAAAATGACCTGACAGGCATGTTTTCTGTTCCTGGCGTTTCTATCTATTTTATTTGCTATGTATAAAGAGAGGTAGTGTTACTGCCCACCATTAAAGACAATTTCATTAGGTGCAAAATTCTGCTCTGATTGACCTCTTAATACAGCCAATAGTGCCGGAACTCTGTTTCTCTGTTGCAAAGCTCAAAATCCCTAGCATAGCCAATTCTGCAACCACTAGGGGGAGTTTGCATACTGTTTATACAATTATGTAAATAATAACACAGTTTGCAGTGCCTCCTGCTGGTGGAACAATTGTATAATTTACCTCTACACTTAGGCAGAGTATTTGCATCTCTGTATTGAAAAATTGAGCTTCAGCTCCTATAAAAATGTATTACAAAAAGACTCACAGAAAAATGCATTATTACGACATTGAGGCCAATGAAAGCAGTGCTGTAGTGACAAGCTCCCTCCCCACTACAAGGTTGGCAACAGAGGTACACGCCAATAGCTGGGGTTTCGGACCCTCATCAATCAGCTAGTGATAGCCTACTGTGAGCATAGGCCATAATTTAGTATCATTTAGCACTGTCACCAGGAAATTCACTGTTTAATTAGGCACAGTACTGATTGTAATGATACCTTTCACTTAGCAATCCATTGCTTCATTCTGGACTTTTAATCCGTCAGAGAGTAGGGGCTGGGAGGAAGCAAGGGTGGACTGAGGACCTTGGGCCTGCCTTCAATGTGCAGAACTGATCATTTGCGTATGGATTACAAGTATTTTTCCTCCAGAATGAAGCAGCAGATAGCTGAGATAGCAATACAAGACATTGTGCCTGGTTTATCAGTGAATTTTCTCTTGACAGATTCCGTTTGAAGGGGTTGTCTGAAATTAGTAAAACTGGTGTAAAATTAAATAGGCAGTATTTACCCATTAGATCGCCCACTGCTCCAGCTCTGCTGTTCCCATCCTCCCAGTCTTTGTTTAAACAGGTACAACACTGATGAGACCACTGAAGCCAATCACTGATCTCAACAGTGTGCATTTAAGGCTAGCAATTGGCTGCAGCAGTCTCGTGTTGTCGATGTGAGCAGTAACTAAACAATTAAAGTAGGTGACCTTATTAATACTTGACTTTTACTAATATTTACATTAAAATATAGACCATAAATATACACAATCACATATAAAAAGTGGGGCACAAAAAGTGCGTTATTACTAGTGTTGATCGAGCACCAAAGTGCTCGTGTGCTCTGGTGCTCGAGTAGAACACCTCGGGATGCTCGTGTGCTCTACAGAGCACCAGAGCACAATGGAAGTCAATGGGAGAACCCGAGTAATAAACCAGGCACCCACTGCTCTGAAGGGGGGAGGGTGTCTGGTTCAAAGGAAAAGGTCAGAAAAGCATGGAAACACCACTTAAAAGGTTCAGGAACAGCATGGGGAGGATGTCTGGATGCATCTTGGACTCCCTGGTCGCTGCTGGGATCGATGTTGTCCGAGTAGTACGCCACTTTTACAGACTGACAATAATACTCACAAAACTGAAGATAAAATCGATTTTAGAGGAAAAATTGTTAGGAAACATTCTTTCCTGTATATTTACTTGTATATAAATTGCAAGTGCTGCCAAAAATTACAAGGAAGAGGCACTCCGATACAACCTGTATATCACATAAAGGAGGGCCTCATTCACATTGTGGTACAATTGTTCAGGTAGTGGGACTCCTACACTCATAAAGCCTATGCACTAAGTGAAAGGACTGCCAAAAATAACAAGGAACCGGCACTCCAATGCACCCTTTATTACACATAAAAGAGGATTTACACCAGAGTTGGGGAGAAGAGGCCACCTAATGTGCTTGCGCCTTACCTCTCAGCTGGCTCCAGATGATCAGACACTGCGCGTGCACAGTGAGTGGTAGAGAAATTTAGCAGAACAAATGGCCATCAGATCTCCCTACCCCCATACTGCGCAGGTGCGGTGATCAGATGGAGGTTCGGTATAAGAG
The DNA here is from genome assembly GCF_014858855.1 of Bufo gargarizans. Lineage (NCBI taxonomy): Eukaryota > Metazoa > Chordata > Amphibia > Anura > Bufonidae > Bufo > Bufo gargarizans. The sequence continues at coordinate 324,906,668 of NC_058083.1, read as the reverse complement.
ATCTCCCTGTCCGCTGGTGCGCGTGGTGTATCCCGACGGGAGTAGTTAGCCGTGCTTGCACACTGGCCACTAATTTTTCCCTACCCTCTAACCGCTGGTGAGGCTCCCGGCACATACGCAGTGTTCGCCGGTGTCAAGCTGAGAGGTAAGGCGCAAGCGCATTAGGTGGCACCGACTCCCCAACTCTGGTGTGAAACTTCCCTACCACGTCGATGTGCGCCTGCGCGGCGTGGCACACCTCCTTCCAAAGCTGGGAACGTCATGTCCGGTGCAGCCTCGTCACAACAGGAAGTGACGAGGGTAGGGAAATTTCACGGGTAGGGAAATATCACGGAATACCAGCATTTGGCGTCCTGCGTGTGGCAGCTGCACTTTACAAGCGTATATACAATATCTACACAGTCTGTGAGAAACTGTTAGGCATATATCAAAAATGATCTATACATTAAGGTTGCACCAGAGTATCAAGGGATACATATTGGCTCTCGGAATAATATTTACAGTAAGATTTGCATACAAGATCACGGGTCTATTACATGGGGCACTAGGAAGAAAAGCTAAATAAATGGGGGATAATAGAGGGAAAACTGGGCCCTAGGTCAGATATAACATCCAAAGAGTAATTGCTCATTCAGACCTCCAGGCTGGACCGTTTTTAACTCAAAGATCCACCATGTTTCCCTCTGCTAATTTTTTTTATCCCAATTCCCTCCTCGCATAAGAAGGGGAGGTACAACTTCAATGCCCTGGAATCCCATTCTTGAGTAGTCTCCATTATGGTTGGATTCAACATGTTTTTTTCAGGAGAGTATCCCTCCCATGGCGCATGTCGCCCAGATGTTCCCCAATCCTTCTCCGGAGTTCTCGGGTCTTTTTTTCCCACGTATTCTAATCCACATTCACATATAGCTTTGTAGATGAAACCTTTTGAACGGCAATTAATAAAGCTTTTTATGGAATATAGAAAAACAGGAATCTAGTTGGCACTCAATCAATCGGGCTCATGTGGATACAAACAATTTATTATCACAAAGATAAAATATTCCCAAAACAATAAGAATGTCTGATCTATAAGAATGTCAAAATTACGATGAAACATACAATAAAAAACTACTGTTCCATGTAGTAGACATATAATCTATGATTAAAAATAATCAACTGCAAAGAAAAGGGGTCAGTCAGCACATCCCAATGTGCAGGTGCACGTTGCTGTGGCTGAAAACAAAAGGTAAAAAATACTATGCAACAGATCTCTGCAAACCAAATAAAGTACAAAAAAGTATTCTATGCTTATTATGTAAATTAGAGATGCTTGGTAAATACATTTTGTACAAAATTATTTGGGCCCGTCTGCTACTAGTCAAGGTGATCTCTGTGAGATGGGAACCTAACACTAGATTCTACCTGTTATGTGCCATGACAACTACCATACAATTCAGGGAGTGTAGGTTCCACATACATGCTGGACCCACCTTAATTTTTGTCATCTTTGGTGCCAAAATGGCCTCCATTAAATTCAGGGAATGCAGGTACGAACATGCATGTCGAGCCTGCTCCACACCTCTCCTGGTGCCAAATGGCCACCAACAAATGCAATGAGAGTCCACCCTATACCTCTCCTGGTTCCAAATGGCTTCCAGTGAATGAGGGAGAGCAGGCTAAGCTTTATACTCACACTAATTAAAATCAGCCTATGGGGCAGACAGGATGGTCAGGAGTGCACGACTGAAGTGTCAGCCACACCTCCGGTACAAACTGCAAAGAAAAAAAGGGGGTCAGTCAGCACATCCCAATGCGCAGGTGCACGTTGCTATGGCTGAAAACACAAAGAGAAAAATACCATGCAACAGCACCAAATAAAGTACAAAAAAGTATTTTAATGCTAATGCTATGCTTATTATGTAAATTATTTTTCTATATATCATCTAGATACATTCTAAGCATATTCCTTTTCTATCTGTCAGTATTGGCAATGTATCTGAATGGTGTAAGGTTTAGAAAAAGTTTTTTTATATGAAAAACAGCCCTGATATTCCACTATCAATTAGAGATGTCTATGGGAGTTTGGACACATCCCAAAAGCATTATTTAAGGAAGCAGTTAAAATGGAGGCCCATACCACTGAGGAAGGAACAGTTATGGACCTCCTAATTAGGTGATATTTATGAACATACTACAATATATTGGAAGGCTGTATATAAGCAGCTGTAATCTGCATTCAAAGCACCACGTGTTAACGTCCCTGAGACTGCCTGTGAGAAGTGGTCACTAGGTGACGTATCCTGGACTTACAAATGCCGGAACGTAGGCTTGTTACCAGAGCGGCCAAATACGAGGTGGAATAGCGTAGGTAAGTTTGCATTAGTGCCGAAGACCACGTGGGACGACACGCCGAGGCACTAAACTCCGCTCCTCAAACAGGGACTGCAAAACTGTAAGTAACTGCCTGCAGCGATCCAATACACAAGGAGATCTTGACTAATAGTATACGGACACCTTGTGTAAGAACCTGCAAAGAAAGAATAAGGCACATGTGATTCTGTGTGTCATTGGTGTGGTATAAAACTTTAAATACCTGCGATATAAAAATCTAACTGCATGCTGTTTTAAAGGAAATTTAACGGGACACCATTGGAAGCACTTTCTTTATAGTTCACAACACAAGCTATTATGGACATCTAATCTTCCATGGCAGATGAAGGCCGAACTTTATTGATATTGTAGCTATATTCAATCCGGGATTATACTAATTATTTTTAAAGATATACAGTTGCAAGAAGAAGTATGTGAACCCTTTGGAATGATATGGATTTCTGCACAAATTGGTCATAAAATGTGATCTGATCTTCATCTAAGTCACAACAATAGACAATCACAGTCTGCTTAAACTAATAACACACAAATAATTAAATGTTACCATGTTTTTATTGAACACACCATGTAAACATTCACAGTGCAGGTGGAAAAGTATGTGAACTCTTAGATTTAATAACTGGTTGAACCTTCTTTGGCAGCAATAACTTCAACCAAAGGTTTCCTGTAGTTGCAGATCAGACGTGCACAACGGTCAGGAGTAATTCTTGACTATTCCTCTTTACAGAACAGTTTCAGTTCAGCAATATTCTTGGGATGTCTTGTGTGAATCGCTTTCTTGAGGTCATGCCACAGCATCTCAATCGGGTTGAGGTCAGGACTCTGACTGGGCCACTCCAGAAGGCATATTTTCTTCTGTTTAAGCCATTCTGTTGTTGATTTACTTCTATGCTTTGGGTCGTTGTCCTGTTGCAACATCCATCTTCTGTTGAGCTTCAGCTGGCGGACAGATGGCCTTAAGTTCTTCTGCAAAATGTCTTGATAAACTAGGGAATTCATTTTTCCTTCGATGATAGCAATCTGTCCAGGCCCTGACGCAGCAAAACAGCCCCAAACCATGATGCCCCCACCACCATACTTCACAGTTGGGATGAGGTTTTGATGTTGGTGTGCTGTGCCTCTTTTTCTCCACACATAGTGTTGTGTGTTTCTTCCAAAAAACTCAACTTTAGTTTCATCTGTCCATAGAATATTTTACCAGTACTGCTGTGATATATCCAGGTGCTCTTGTGCAAACTGTAAACGTGCAGCAATGTTTTTTTTGGACAGCAGTGGCTTCCTTATGTGGTATCCTTCCATGAAATCCATTCTTGTTTAGTGTTTTACGTATCGTAGATTCGCTAACAGGGATGTGAGCGTATGCCAGAGACTTTTGTAAGTCTTTAGCTGACACTCTAGGATTCTTCTTCACCTCATTGAGCAGTCTGCACTGTGCTCTTGCAGTCATCTTTACAAGACGGCCACTCCTAGAGTAGCAGCAGTGCTGAACTTTCTCCATTTATAGACAATTTGTCTTACCGTGGACCGATGAACAGCAAGGCTTTTGGAGATACTTTTATAACCCTTTCCAGCTTTATGCAAGTCAACAATTCTTAATCGCAGGTCTTCTGAGAGCTCTTTTGTGCGAGGCATCATTCACATCAGGCAATGCTTCTTGTGAAAAGCAAACCCAGAGCTGGTGTGTGTTTTTTATAGGGCAGGGCAGCTGTAACCAACACCTCTGATCTCATCTCATTGATATGACTCCAGTTGGCTGACACCTCACTCCAATTAGCTCTTGGAGATGTCATTAGTCTAGGGGTTCACATATTTTTTCCACCTGCACTGTGAATGTTTACATGGTGTGTTCAATAAAAACATCATAACATTTAATTCTTTGTATGTTATTAGTTTAAGCAGACTATGATTGTCTATTGTTGTGACTTAGATGAAGATCAGATCACATTTTATGACTATTTACTGCAGAAATCCATATCATTCCAAAGGGTTCACATACTTTTTCTTGCAACTGTATGTACTCAGCTTGTGCATTAAGTTTATAGATATATTTACTCAGCCCCAATGATATTTTTATCCAGCCACATGTTGGTGATGTTTTCTCACTGCTGGTATTTGGTTTGATATTATTGTCAATATTTTGAGAAACAGTGAGGAAATAACAATGCAGCATTGAATGGAAATATTGCCTTTATTAGTAAGTAGGTTGGGAGAAAAAACAAGGGAGTGTTTCTTTTACCATTGAGTGTGAATGCATCCCTATATTCAAATAGAGAGAACCACATATTTGACGATTAAAATTCAAACCAGAAACCGGAGTGTAATTGGTCACAGATTGCTTGCCTATTATTCGGATCAGAGGTTGATTATTTTTAATCATAGATTATATGTCTACTATATGGAACAGTAGTTTTTTTATTGTATGTTTTATGTAATTTTGACATTCTTATAGATCAGACATTCTTATTCTTTTGGGAATATTTTTATCTTTGTGCTAATAAATAGCTTGTATCCACAAGAGCCCGGATGATTGAGTGCTATCCCAGCTTAAAAGTTAGTTAGTTGCGGTGGGCTTTCTAAAGGTTTTTGTTTTAATTTTCCCAATTGGATCCCCTTTCTATCAAGATATCCAAGAAAGGTAATGAGGTGCTTTCGATCTCACACGTGACTCTGAGACCAATATTGTTCTTGTTAAGGGATTGTACTAGTTCTCTAAAATTGTCTTTCCGACCCCTCCAGATCAAAAAGACATCATCAATGAATCTACCCCATGTGATGACGTCCTGTATCTGGGTAATTGGTGGGTCCCCCAATATTTTTCTCCCACCAGCCCAGGAAAGAATTTCCATACGATAGGGCACATGGACACCCCATGGCAGTGCCCCTGAGCTGGTGGTAGAAAGTCCCATTGAACAAAAAGTAATTGTGTGTCAATATGAATTCTAATAATTTCAGTACCAGAAAGACCAGACATTGACTAATCCTATACATTTGGTAGCCACTTATGATTAAGCAGCAAATAAAGTCAGAAAGATATTCTCGAAATATTGGGGTACCCTACAATTGGATACTGATGTAAGGAGTGCGATTTCTGAGACTCCACAGATCACATATAGGAGGGGGCATAACCTCAGAGACCGTCTTGTTCATAGCCACTAAAGTGAGGCTTCAAAAGAAAACTGGAGTGTGGCTTCGGCTGGTCTGTGGTTATCACTGCAGTGGGTGTGTAATATGACCATTTATTATTCAAGGAAAGTCTTTCATTAGCAATGTTACTTATAAGGAATATTCCATAAACAGCTTTATTAATTGCTGTTCAAAAGGTCACCTACAAAGCGATATGTGAATGTGGATTAGAATACATGTGAAAAACGAACCGAGAACTCCGGAGAAGGATTGGGGAACATCTTGGCGACATGTCCCCTGGAAAAACATGTTGAATCCAACCATAATGGAGACTACTCAGGAATGAGATTCCAGGGCATTGAAGTTGTACCTTCTCTTCTTATGAGAGGAGGGAATTGGGATAAAAAGGTTTGAGTTAAAAACGGTCCAGCCTGGGGGTCTGAATGAGCAGTTACTCTTTGGATGTTATATCTGACCTAGAGCCCAATTTTCCCTCTATTGTACCCCATTTATTTAGCTTTTCTTCCTAGTGCCCCATGTAATAGACCCGTGATCTTGTATGCAAATCTTACTGTAAATATTATTTTTATTAAATCATAGAGTCCGAGAGACAATATGTATCCCTTGATACTCTAGTGCAACCTTAATGTATAGATCATTTTTGATATATGCTTAACAGTTCCTCAGAGAGTGTGTAGATATTGTATATACTTTACCAGTTATCATTTAGAGAGTGTATCAATACAAGCTCTGTCAGTTATCTTGCTACAGTCCAGCACATTCACTACCATACGGTGCTAATACTAAGGTAGCGCTGGGAATATCCAGGGGTGTGGTTGAGTAACCCTTCATGCCTTCGCCCAATTTCATTGGTTCCCCCATTCAAATAGTTTGACAGTACACACATGTCCCAATATAGGCGCGGTCATTCAGAGGTGTGTGCTAGACATGTCACTTGATCTGATAACATGATGGATCATGTGACAGATCATGTGTCCAAAGGGGTGGGTTCTCAGTCCACCCGCGCTTTGTTTAAAAAGCAGCAAAGGGCGGCTTGTAAAGCACAGCTGCCACACGCAGGATGCCAAACGCCGCCACATGTTTACCAGCACATGATTTTGCGGATGGAGGTAGAAGGATGCATCGTGCATGACCAACTGCCATCACCCATGAGACCTAAGTCGGTAACCAATACTTGGGTCATAGTATTATGAGTCCCCTGATGATTTGGCCTACTACCAAATGAAACGCGTTGGAATGTCTTGTTTGATTAATAATAGGGTCTCCCTGTTGCGCTCTCTGATGAAGCTGGGCAGTTAATGCAGCATAGGGACGGTCAGGGACACCTAGACTGGAAGGGAGTGTGGCTCAGAGGAGTCGTCCTTGTGAGGGTGAGCGATACTGCTCCCTGAGCACTATGTCCTTAATATAGGTATTACAGGGCTGTGTAGGGGAACTAACCCAGTTAGAGAATCCCCAGGACCACAATTGCACCTTAGTTGGATGACCTAATTATCTATAACTAGCAAAAGGATCTGGCTTCACATGGGTATATTTCATATATTTCATTTAATCTTTCTGTTAAAAGATATTGACAGTGACCTCTACAGAACCCCGCCCCACTGTCTGCTGAGCTGTGTATCCAATCCTATCCTGTGTGTTACTGTCCGCTGAGCTATGTATCTAATCCTATCCTGTGTAATACTGTCTGCTGAGCTGTGTATCTAATCCTATCCTGTGTGATACTGTCTGCTGATCTGTGTATCTAATCCTATCCTGTGTGATACTGTCTGCTGAGCTTTGTATCTAATCCTATCCTGTGTGATGCTGTCTGCTGATCTGTGTATCTAATCCTATCCTGTGTGATACTGTCTGCTGAGCTGTGTATCTAATCCTGTCATGTGTGATACTGTCTGCTAAGCTGTACATCTAATTCTATCCTGTGTGATACTGTCTGCTGAGCTGTGTATCTAATCCTATCCTGTGTTATGCTGTCTGCTGAGCTGTGTATCCAATCCTATCCTGTGTGTTACTGTCTGCTGAGCTATGTATCTAACCCTATCCTGTGTAATACTGTCTGCTGATCTGTGTATATAATCCTATCCTGTGTGATACTGTCTGCTGAGCTATGTATCTAATCCTATCCTGTGTGATACTGTCTGCTGAGCTGTGTATCTAATCCTATCCTGTGTGATGCTGTCTGCTGAGCTGTGTATCTAATCCTATCCTGTGTGATACTGTCTGCTGAGCTGTGTATCTAATCCTATCCTGTGTGATACTGTCTGCTGAGCTATGTATCTAATCCTATCCTGTGTGATACTGTCTGCTGAGCTGTACATCTAATTCTATCCTGTGTGATGCTGTCTGCTGAGCTGTGTATCTAATCCTATCCTGTGTGATGCTGTCTGCTGAGCTGTGTATCTAATCCTATCCTGTGTGATACTGTCCGCTGAGCTGTGTATCTAATCCTATCCTGTGTGATACTGTCTGCTGAGCTGTGTATCTAATCCTAGCCTGTGTGATACTGTCTGCTGAGCTGTGTATCTAATCCTAGCCTGTGTGATACTGTCTGCTGAGCTGTGTATCTAATCCTATCCTGTGTGATACTGTCTGCTGAGCTGTGTATCTAACCCTATCCTGTGTAATACTGTCTGCTGATCTGTGTATATAATCCTATCCTGTGTGATACTGTCTGCTGAGCTATGTATCTAATCCTATCCTGTGTGATACTGTCTGCTGAGCTGTACATCTAATTCTATCCTGTGTGATACTGTCTGCTGAGCTATGTATCTAATCCTATCCTGTGTGATGCTGTCTGCTGAGCTGTGTATCTAATCCTATCCTGTGTGATGCTGTCTGCTGAGCTGTGTATCTAATCCTATCCTGTGTGATACTGTCTGCTGAGCTGTGTATCTAATCCTATCCTGTGTGATACTGTCTGCTGAGCTATGTATCTAATCCTATCCTGTGTGATACTGCCTGCTGAGCTGTGTATCTAACCCTATCCTGTGTAATACTGTCTGCTGATCTGTGTATCTAATCCTATCCTGTGTGATACTGTCTGCTGAGCTGTGTATCTAATCCTATCCTGTGTGATACTGTCTGCTGAGCTATGTATCTAATCCTATCCTGTGTGATACTGTCTGCTGAGCTGTACATCTAATTCTATCCTGTGTGATACTGTCTGCTGAGCTATGTATCTAATCCTATCCTGTGTGATGCTGTCTGCTGAGCTGTGTATCTAATCCTATCCTGTGTGATACTGTCTGTTGAGCTGTGTATCTAATTCTATCATGTGTGATACTGTCTGCTGTATATCTAAGTCCATTGTGTGATACTATCTGCTGAGCTGTGCTTGTCATCGTGTAGCCCTAGCCTAAGGCTTACCTACAGCAGTGAAGAAAAATGGCTGGGTTGTTATGGAAACCTGGAGTAAAACTGTGTGTAAGTGGAGACTAAAAGCCTGCGAGCTTCTATTGGCTGATAAGGGACATGTGACCGTGTGCATGGCAGTTGGAGGCTTGTATTGGCTAATGCCGGTAATTTTTTGGGAATATCTCACGAACGGTACGTCCTAGAGAGCTGAGACCTGGTCTAAAACCTTCCCGGACACCTGATGTACCTGTGTGTCAATTACATTTCAGGACGCCAATCTTGTAAGACAGCTCCCTTTGTTTTGTTTGTGCACTGGTAATAACGCACTTTTTATATGTAATTATGCATATTTAGGGTCTTTATTTTAATGGAAATTTTAGTAAAAGTTAAGTATTAATAAGGTCACCTACTTGAATTGTTTAGTTTATAATTTATTGGGTTGCCTATTTATTAAAGAGCAGTGACTATTGTTACTATGATTGAGTGAATATCGACGTGAGCAGTGCAGCACTTTAAGTAAAGACCCAATTGGTTTCACTGGAGCAGCAGGCTATTCAAATGTTTCCTAATCTCAGACAACCCTTTTAATACCCTGTAAAAAAAAGCAGATAAAATTGGGTATGGAAATTTTTTATGTCTGAGCCAGACACAATTGATGAAAATATGTGTACTTTGGGCACTGGACATCAACAGCAGGACAGAAAAACAATGCATGCAATTTTTTTAATGTCCAGCTCATAAAATACTGATACCACTACATACAAAACTGTTCCCATAGAAAAGTATGGGATCAGTTTAGCCATTTTTTACCATTAGAGCAGTCCTACCCCAAGAGGCAGCAATTGCACATACTATGTCAGCATTTACACAAGGGCTAGATGCTAATCTAATAGTAAATAATAATATTAGTAAGTGGCATCAAAGGTTACAATTAGAGATGAGCAAAGTTTTTGATTCTACTAATTTGCTGAAATTAACCAATACATTTGATTTAGAATGAATTAATTCATCATGAATCACAAAAAATCAGGTATACCCAGGCCACTCTGCCTTATGGTATGGCTAAACGGAGCGGCTGTGCTGCAGGCTGGTTGCGGCCATGCTGCGGTGAAGAACAGTGCGGCTAAGGCTACTTTCATATTTGCGTTCAGAGCGGATTCGTCTGGGGTCTGCCCAGACGGATCCGCTGATATAATGCAGACGATGGGATCCATAGTGTAAAAGTAGCTCAGACTGATCTGTCCAGACTTTACATTGAAAGTCAATGGGGGACGGATCCGTTTGAAAATTGAGCCATAGTGTGTCAACTTCAAACGGATCCGTCCCCATTGACTTACACTGTAAGTCTGGACGGATCCGTTTGCCTCCGCATGGCCAGGAGGACACCCGAACGCTGCAAGCAGCGTTCGGGTGTCCGCCTGCTGAGCGGAGCAGAGGGCAAACGCTGCCAGACTGATGCATGCTGAGCGGATCATCATCCACTCAGAATGCATTAGGGCAGTACGGATGCGTTCGGGTCCGCTTGTGAGAGCCTTCAAACGGAACTCACAGGGGATGGCTATCTGTGGATTGGCTGGCTACACAGCATTATGGGTGATCTTGCATTCCTGGGCTTGTCTCATCTACACTTAGTATTGCTTTGTAACAGGTACAGCCAATATTTTAGGAAAATCTGATTCATTACCACGAAGCCCAATCAAAAATCCGATTAGTTGCAAATCAAAGTTTTACTAAACTTCGGAGGAAATTCCGCTTTAAATGCTTTGCTTTGCTCAACACTAGTTATAATTGATCTAACACTTAATTAAATATAATTGATCGCATTAAGTTACACTTGAAGGACCTGTGTCTTTTTTTAACCAAAGTACATGTAGCTATGTTTTTGAACTACACAGGAGGAAAGGGTCCATTAATATCATTGGAAAACTAAAATATTGTCTAATAATTTTCATACAGCAGATTAACTGTATTTCCTTCTTTTACAGTTTAGATATTGTGTAATACTCTGCATGTGTGTTTACACTATTACTCATTGTAACACCCTATCTTCCACAGATGTAATAGCTGAAGAAGTCAGAGTAGGATCCATCTTGGCTGTCTTTGCTTCTGTGGTAGTTGGTTCAATTCTGACAATTTACCTTATTCTGTACAGAAATGTGTTCTATCCTAAGCCACCCCTTCCTTCTAATCTGGTAAGCTAAAAAGTCATGGAAGGTAAATAGCATATCACTCAGATCAAAGAATTTGTCTTATCTTGGAAACCTTTTTCCACATTTCCTACTTGAGTATATGAACATCATAGAAATGGGTTCCCATTCTAAAACCCTTCTATGAGCCAGAACGAACGAGCCACTAATAAGCAGCCACTTTCATTCCGGCTGCATGTAATGCGGCATTTTCGCTGCAAACTGCAACTTCTGACATGAGCCAAGTTTGCCCGGGGGTCAACAACGGCTGCTTCTATGCCCAAAAAAGTATTTAAAGGAGTTTTCCAGTCACATAAAAAGTATGGCAGTTTGCTGAACCTGGTTTAAAAAAAATAAAAGCGTAAATCTATACAGTTATCCAATTACTTACTATTACACTGTCTTCCAAAATAAAAATTAATACTTACTGAAAACCATATCAATAGCTCACTTTGGGAAACAGAAAAGTGCACAAAAGCAATGTGCTTTAATAAAGTGTGATAGTCAGTATCCATGTACTACAGTGTAAATGCCACCACTGAGCATGACTTAAAAGACTACAAAATCCCGTAGAAGAACGAATCTGTACAAGTGCAGTATATTAGACAAATTGTTAGTAGGATTACACATGAGTCAGACATTGATATGGCAGATGGCACCATCACCAGAGCAATCACTACAGAGTGTGGTTGAAGTTGTAAATCTACCAAAATAAACTATAATGTATGGGATGACGAAAGGCAGCAATAAAGTGCAGTGTGCAAAACCATAACTATATGACTGCATAGAATAATTCATTCCCATAAAAAGTACAGTGCTGCAGTGCCGAATCAACTCCCACAAGACCATAAGTCACAAAATAAAGACCTAATTCATACATACAGTGCCTTGCAAAAGTATTCACCCCCTTGACTTTTTTCGTGTTTTGTTACATTACATCTTTAAGGTTAATGTGTTGTTAATATGAATTTTATGTGATGGATCAGAACACAATAGTCGGTGAAGTGAAATGAGAAAAATATATAAATAAAACTGTTGTTTAGAAATAGAAAACCGAAAATTGGCATGTGCATATCTATTCACCCCCTTTGTTAAAAAGCCCATAAAAAGCTCTGGTGCAACCAATTACCTTTAGAAGTCACATAATCTGAAATGATGTCCACCTGTGTGCAATCTAAGTGTCACATGATCTATCATTACATATACACACCTTTTTTGAAAGGCCCCAGAGGTTGCAACACCTAAGCAAGAGGCATCACTAATAGAGTTGCGCGGACACCTGGATGTTCGGGTTCGAGAAGTTCGGCTGAACTTCCCGAACTTTTCGGCACTAAAAAGGCTGTAAAACAGCCCAGGAAAGGGCTAGAGGGCTGCAAAAGGCAGCAACATGTAGGTAAATCCCATGCAAACAAATGTGGATAGGGAAATGAATAAAAATAAAATAAATAAAAATTAACCAATATCAATTGGAGAGAGGTCCCATAGCAGAGAATCTGGCTTCACGTCACCCACCACTGTAACAGTCCATTCTCAGATATTTAGGCCCCGACACCCAGGCAGAGGAGAGAGGTCCCATAACAGACAATCTGTCTTCATGTCAGCAGAGAATCAGTCTGCATGTCATAGCAGAGAATCAGGCTTCACGTCACCCACCACTGTAACAGTCCATTGTCATATATTTAGGCCCAGCACCCAGGCAGAGGAGAGAGGTCCCGTAACAGAGAATCTGTCTTCATGTCAGCAGAGAATCAGTCTGCATGTCATAGCAGAGAATCAGGCTTCACGTCAGCCACCACTGCAACAGTCCATTGGCATATATTTAGGCCCAGCACACAGGCAGAGGAGAGAGGTCCCGTAACAGAGGATCTGGCTTCATGTCAGCAGAGAATCAGTCTGCATGTCATAGCAGAGAATCAGGCTTCACGTCAGCCACCAGTGCAACAGTACATTGTCATATATTTAGGCCCAGCACCCAGGCAGAGGAGAGAGGTCCCGTAACAGAGAATCTGGCTTCATGTCAGCAGAGAATTAGTCTGCATGTCATAGCAGAGAATCAGGCTTCACGTCAGCCACCACTGCAACAGTCCATTGTCAGATATTTAGGCCCAGCACCCAGGCAGAGGAGAGAGGTCCCGTAACAGAGGATCTGTCTTCATGTCAGCAGAGAATCAGTCTGCATGTCATAGCAGAGAATCAGGCTTCACGTCAGCCACCACTGCAACAGTCCATTGTCATATATTTAGGCCCAGCACACAGGCAGAGGAGAGAGGTCCCGTAACAGAGGATCTGGCTTCATGTCAGCAGAGAATCAGTCTGCATGTCATAGCAGAGAATCAGGCTTCACGTCAGCCACCACTGCAACAGTCCATTGTCAGATATTTAGGCCCAGCACCCAGGCAGAGGAGAGAGGTCCCGTAACAGAGAATCTGTCTTCATGTCAGCAGAGAATCAGTCTGCATGTCATAGCAGAGAATCATGCTTCACGTCAGCCACCAGTGCAACAGTCCATTGTCATATATTTAGGCCCAGCACCCAGGCAGAGGAGAGAGGTCCTGTAACAGAGAATCTGTCTTCATGTCAGCAGAGAATCAGTCTGCATGTCATAGCAGAGAATCAGGCTTCACGTCAGCCACCACTGCAACAGTCCATTGGCATATATTTAGGCCCAGCACCCAGGCAGAGGAGAGAGGTCCCGTAACAGAGGATCTGTCTTCATGTCAGCAGAGAATCAGTCTGCATGTCATAGCAGAGAATCAGGCTTCACGTCAGCCACCACTGCAACAGTCCATTGGCATATATTTAGGCCCAGCACCCAGGCAGAGGAGAGAGGTCCCGTAACAGAGAATCTGTCTTCATGTCAGCAGAGAATCAGTCTGCATGTCATAGCAGAGAATCAGGCTTCACGTCAGCCACCAGTGCAACAGTCCATTGTCATATATTTAGGCCCAGCACCCAGGCAGAGGAGAGAGGTCCCGTAACAGAGGATCTGGCTTCATGTCAGCAGAGAATCAGTCTGCATGTCATAGCAGAGAATCAGGCTTCACGTCAGCCACCACTGCAACAGTCCATTGTCAGATATTTAGGCCCAGCACCCAGGCAGAGGAGAGAGGTCCCGTAACAGAGAATCTGGCTTCATGTCAGCAGAGAATTAGTCTGCATGTCATAGCAGAGAATCAGGCTTCACGTCAGCCACCACTGTAACAGTCCATTGTCATATATTTAGGCCCAGCACCCAGGCAGAGGAGAGAGGTCCCGTAACAGAGGATCTGTCTTCATGTCAGCAGAGAATCAGTCTGCATGTCATAGCAGAGAATCAGGCTTCACGTCAGCCACCACTGCAACAGTCCATTGGCATATATTTAGGCCCAGCACCCAGGCAGAGGAGAGAGGTCCCGTAACAGAGAATCTGTCTTCATGTCAGCAGAGAATCAGTCTGCATGTCATAGCAGAGAATCAGGCTTCACGTCAGCCACCAGTGCAACAGTCCATTGTCATATATTTAGGCCCAGCACCCAGGCAGAGGAGAGAGGTCCCGTAACAGAGGATCTGGCTTCATGTCAGCAGAGAATCAGTCTGCATGTCATAGCAGAGAATCAGGCTTCACGTCAGCCACCACTGCAACAGTCCATTGTCAGATATTTAGGCCCAGCACCCAGGCAGAGGAGAGAGGTCCCGTAACAGAGAATCTGGCTTCATGTCAGCAGAGAATTAGTCTGCATGTCATAGCAGAGAATCAGGCTTCACGTCACCCAACATTGGAACAGTCCATTGGCATATATTTAGGCCCCGGCACCCAGACAGAGGAGAGGTTCATTCAACTTTGGGTAGCCTGGCAATATAATGGTAAAATGAAAATAAAAATAGGATTGAATGAGGAAGTGCCCTGGAGTACAATAATATATGGTTAAGGGGAGGTAGTTAATGTCTAATCTGCACAAGGGATGGACAGGTCCTGTGGGATCCATGCCTGGTTCATTTTTATGAACGTCAGCTTGTCCACATTGGCTGTAGACAGGCGGCTGCGTTTGTCTGTAATGACGCCCCCTGCCGTGCTGAATACACGTTCAGACAAAACGCTGGCCGCCGGGCAGGCCAGCACGTCCAAGGCATAAAAGGCTAGCTCTGGCCACGTGGACAATTTAGAGACCCAGTAGTTGAATGGGGCCGAACCATCAGTCAGTACGTGGAGGGGTGTGCACACGTACTGTTCCACCATGTTAGTGAAATGTTGCCTCCTGCTAACACGTTGCGTATCAGGTGGTGGTGCAGTTAGCTGTGGCGTGTTGACAAAACTTTTCCACATCTCTGCCATGCTAACCCTGCCCTCAGAGGAGCTGGCCGTGACACAGCTGCCTTGGCGACCTCTTGCTCCTCCTCTGCCTTGGCCTTGGGCTTCCACTTGTTCCCCTGTGACATTTGGGAATGCTCTCAGTAGCGCGTCTACCAACGTGCGCTTGTACTCGCGCATCTTCCTATCACGCTCCAGTGCAGGAAGTAAGGTGGGCACATTGTCTTTGTAGCGTGGATCCAGCAGGGTGGCAACCCAGTAGTCCGCACAGGTTAAAATGTGGGCAACTCTGCTGTCGTTGCGCAGGCACTGCAACATGTAGTCGCTCATGTGTGCCAGGCTGCCCAGGGGTAAGGACAAGCTGTCCTCTGTGGGAGGCGTATCGTCATCGTCCTGCCTTTCCCCCCAGCCACGCACCAGTGATGGGCCCGAGCTGCGTTGGGTGCCACCCCGCTGTGACCATGCTTCATCCTCATCCTCCTCCACCTCCTCCTCATCCTCGTCCTCCTCGTCCTCCAGTAGTGGGCCCTGGCTGGCCACATTTGTACCTGGCCTCTGCTGTTGCAAAAAACCTCCCTCTGAGTCACTTCGAAGAGACTGGCCTGAAAGTGCTAAAAATGACCCCTCTTCCTCCTCCTGGGCCACCTCCTCTTCCATCATCGCCCTAAGTGTTTTCTCAAGGAGACATAGAAGTGGTATTGTAACGCTGATAACGGCGTCATCGCCACTGGCCATGTTGGTGGAGTACTCGAAACAGCGCAACAGGGCACTCAGGTCTCGCATGGAGGCCCAGTCATTGGTGGTGAAGTGGTGCTGTTCCGCAGTGCGACTGACCCGTGCGTGCTGCAGCTGAAACTCCACTATGGCCTGCTGCTGCTCGCACAGTCTGTCCAGCATGTGCAGGGTGGAGTTCCACCTGGTGGGCACGTCGCATATGAGGCGGTGAGCGGGAAGGCCGAAGTTACGCTGTAGCGCAGACAGGCGAGCAGCGGCAGGATGTGAACGCCGGAAGCGCGAACAGACGGCCTGCACTTTATGCAGCAGCTCTGACATGTCGGGGTAGTTGTGAATGAACTTCTGCACCATCAAATTCAGCACATGCGCCAGGCAAGGGATGTGCGTCAAACCGGCTAGTCCCAGAGCTGCAACGAGATTTCGCCCATTATCGCACACCACCAGGCCGGGCTTGAGGCTCACCGGCAGCAACCACTCGTCGGTCTGTTGTTCTATACCACGCCACAACTCCTGTGCGGTGTGGGGCCTGTCCCCCAAACATATGAGTTTCAGAATGGCCTGCTGACGTTTACCCCGGGCTGTGCTGAAGTTGGTGGTGAAGGTGTGTGGCTGACTGGATGAGCAGGGGGAAGAAGAGGAGGAGGAAGCCGAGAAGGAGGAGGTGGCAACAGGAGGCAAAGAATGTTGCCCTGCGATCCTTGGCGGCGGAAGGACGTGCGCCAAACAGCTCTCCGCCTGGGGCCCAGCTGCCACTACATTTACCCAGTGTGCAGTTAGGGAGATATAGCGTCCCTGGCCGTGCTTACTGGTCCACGTATCTGTGGTTAGGTGGACCTTGCTACAGATGGCGTTGCGCAGTGCACACTTGATTTTATCGGATACTTGGTTGTGCAGGGAAGGCACGGCTCTCTTGGAGAAGTAGTGGCGGCTAGGAACAACATACTGTGGGACAGCAAGCGACATGAGCTGTTTGAAGCTGTCTGTGTCCACCAGCCTAAATGACAGCATTTCATAGGCCAGTAGTTTAGAAATGCTGGCATTCAGGGCCAGGGATCGAGGGTGGCTAGGTGGGAATTTACGCTTTCTCTCAAATGTTTGTGAGATGGAGAGCTGAACGCTGCCGTGTGACATGGTTGAGATGCTTGGTGGCAGAGGTGGTGGTGGTGTTGGTGGTACATCCCCTGTTTGCTGGGCGGCAGGTGCCAACGTTCCTCCAGAGGCGGAGGAAGAGGCCGAGGCGGCAGCAGCAGAAGAGGCCGAGGCGGCAGCAGCAGAAGAGGTAGCAGGGGGAGCCTGAGCGACTTCCTTGTTTTTAAGGTGTTTACTCCACTGCAGTTCATGCTTTGCATGCAGGTGCCTGGTCATGCAGGTTGTGCTAAGGTTCAGAACGTTAATGCCTCGCTTCAGGCTCTGATGGCACAGCGTGCAAACCACTCGGGTCTTGTCGTCAGCACATTGTTTGAAGAAGTGCCATGCCAGGGAACTCCTTGAAGCTGCCTTTGGGGTGCTCGGTCCCAGATGGCGGCGGTCAGTAGCAGGCGGAATCTCTTGGCGGCGGGTGTTCTGCTTTTGCCCACTGCTCCCTCTTTTGCTACGCTGTTGGCTCGGTCTCACCACTGCCTCTTCCTCTGAACTGTGAAAGTCAGTGGCATGACCTTCATTCCATGTGGGGTCTAGGACCTCATCGTCCCCTGCATCGTCTTCCACCCAGTCTTGATCCCTGACCTCCTGTTCAGTCTGCACACTGCAGAAAGACGCAGCAGTTGGCACCTGTGTTTCGTCATCATCAGAGACTTGCTGAGGTGGTATTCCCATGTCCTCATCATCAGGAAACATAAGTGGTTGTGCGTCAGTGCATTCTATGTCTTCCACCGCTGGGGAAGGGCTAGGTGGATGCCCTTGGGAAACCCTGCCAGCAGAGTCTTCAAACAGCATAAGAGACTGCTGCATAACTTGAGGCTCAGACAGTTTCCCTGATATGCATGGGGGTGATGTGACAGACTGATGGGGTTGGTTTTCAGGCGCCATCTGTGCGCTTTCTGCAGAAGACTGGGTCGGAGATAATGTGAACGTGCTGGATCCACTGTCGGCCACCCAATTGACTAATGCCTGTACCTGCTCAGGCCTTACCATCCTTAGAAGGGCATTGGGCCCCACCATATATCGCTGTAAATTCTGGCGGCTACTGGGACCTAAGGTAGTTGGTACACTAGGACGTGTGGATGTGGCAGAACGGCCACGTCCTCTCCCAGCACCAGAGGGTCCACTAACACCACCACGACCATGTCCACGTCCGCGTCCCTTACTAGATGTTTTCCTCATTGTTATCGTTCACCACAACAACAAAAATATTATTTGGCCCAATGTATTGAATTCAAATTCAGGCCTTTTTTTACAGACACCTAACACTATCTGGCTATCTATTTAGGTACCGTATTACACTAATACAGGCACAGCAGTAACCACCGATTTAGCTGACTATGAATTTGAGGCCTAGTATTTAGGCGCTGGGTGACAGGTATACGTTTTACGGACAGAATTAGACTGGGATATGCACAGTAGCGTGTGTGTGAAGTTATTGAGAATGACCCTATCAGCACCTTGATTCTGATATACCCTTTTAGGGATGTATTTAAAGTAGGCCTGATACAGCAGAAACCACTAAATTAGGAAATTGCTAAATTGGGAATTGTATTTCAACCCAGAACAAAAAATGTGCTTTGACGGACACTAAATAACTTGCCCAGCCACAACAGTACAGCAGTAACGACAGATTTAGCTGGATATAAACTTGAGGCCTAGTATTTAGGCGCTGGGTGACAGGTATACGTTTACTGACAGAATTAGACTGGGATATGGCCAAAAAATAACCACACTATTGATGGTTAAATGCACTTGGTGTGACAGCTTGACCAACCACACTACTGAGGGTTAAATGCACTTGGTGACAGGCGCAGCTTGCCCCTGATGTAGTATATGGCCAAAAAATAAACAGACTATTGCTGGTTAAATGCACTTGGTGTGACAGCTTGACCAACCACACTACTGAGGGTTAAATGCACTTGGTGACAGGCGCAGCTTGCCCCTGATGTAGTATATGGCCAAAAAATAAACAGACTATTGCTGGTTAAATGCACTTGGTGTGACAGCTTGACCAACCACACTACTGAGGGTTAAATGCACTTGGTGACAGGCGCAGCTTGCCCCTGATGTAGTATATGGCCAAAAAATAAACAGACTATTGCTGGTTAAATGGACTTGGTGTGACAGCTTCACCCTGATGTAGGATTTAGCCAAAAAACAACCACACCATTGAGGGTTAAATGCACTTGGTGACAGCTTGCCCCTGATGTAGTATATGGCCAAAAAATAAACAGACTATTGCTGGTTAAATGCACTTGGTGTGACAGCTTCACCCTGATGTAGGCTTTAGCCAAAAAACAACCACACCATTGAGGGTTAAATGCACTTGGTGACAGGCGCAGCTTGCCCCTGATGTAGTATATGGCCCAAAAATAAACAGACTATTGCTGGTTAAATGCACTTGGTGTGACAGCTTCACCCTGATGTAGGCTTTAGCCAAAAAACAACCACACCATTGAGGGTTAAATGCACTTGGTGGCAGCTTGTGCTGGCGCAACACAAGACACAAAATGGCCGCCGATCACCCCAGAAAAAAGTGACTGAAAAACGCTCTGGGCAGCCTAAAAACAGTGAGCAATTCAATAGCAGCAGTTCAATCATCCACAGCTGTAGATCGATAAATGGATGGAGTCTTTTGGAGAAGTTAATCAGCCTAATCTCGCCCTACTGTCGCAGCTGCAACCTCTCCCTACGCTAATCAGAGCAGAGTGACGGGCGGCGCTATGTGACTCCAGCTTAAATAGAGGCTGGGTCACATGGTGCTCTGGCCAATCACAGCCATGCCAATAGTAGGCATGGCGGTGACGGCCTCTTGGGGCAAGTAGTATGACGCTTGTTGATTGGCTGCTTTGCAGCCTTTCAAAAAGCGCCAATAAAGTGACGAACACCGAACCCGAACCCGGACTTTTACGAAAATGTCCGGGTTCGGGTCCGTGTCACGGACACCCCAAAATTCGGTACGAACCTGAACTATACAGTTCGGGTTCGCTCATCCCTAATCACTAACCAAACGCTGCCATGAAGACCAAGGAACTCTCTAAACAAGTAAGGCTACTTTCACACTAGCGTTCGGCTGTCCGCTTGTGAGCTCCGTTTGAAGGGGCTCACAAGCGGACCCGAACGCTTCCGTCCAGCCCTAATGCATTCTGAGTGGACGCGGATCCGCTCAGAATGCATCAGTCTGGCGGCGTTCAGCCTCCGCTCCGCTCAGCAGGCGGACACCTGAACGCTGCTTGCAGCGTTCGGGTGTCCGCCTGGCCGTGCGGAGGCAAGCGGATCCGTCCAGACTTACAATGTAAGTCAATGGGAACGGATCCGTTTGAAGATGACACAATATGGCTCAATCTTCAAACGGATCCGTCCCCCATTGACTTTCAATGTAAAAGTCTGGACAGATCCGTTCAGGCTAATTTCACACTTAGAAATTTTTTGACAATATAATGCAGACGGATCCGTTCTGAACGGAGCCACCGTCTGCATTATATGAGCGGATCCGTTCAGAACGGATCCGCTCTGAACGCTAGTGTGAAAGTAGCCTTAAGGACAATGTTGTTGAGAAGTACAAGTCAGGGTTAGGTTATAAAAAAATATCCAAATCTTTGATAATCCCCAGGAGCACCATCAAATGCATCATAATCAAATGGAAAGAACATGGCACAACAGCAACCCTGCCAAGAGACGGCCCCCACCAAAACTTACGGACCGGGCAAGGAGGGCATTAATCAGAGAGGCAGCACAGAGACCTAAGGTAACTCTGGAGGGGCTGCAGAGTTCCACAGCAGAGACTGGAGTATCTGTACATAGGACGACAATAAACCGTATGCTCCATAGAGTTGGGCTTTATGGCAGAGTGGCCAGAAGAAAGCCATTACTTTCAGCAAAAAACAAAAAGGCATGTTGTGAGTTTGCAGAAAGGCATGTGGGAGACTCCCAAAATCTATGGAGGAAGGTGCTCTGGTCGGATGAGACTAAAATTTAACTTTTCGGCCATCAAAAAAAAGCTATGTCTGGCGCAAACCCAACATATCCCATCACCCAAAGAACACCATCCCCACAGTAAAACATGGTGGTGGCAACATCATGCTATGGGGATGTTTTTCAGCAGCCGGGACTGGGAAACTGGTCAGAGTTGAGGGAAAGATGGATGGTGCTAAATACAGGGATATTCTTGAGCAAAACCTAACCAAACACTGTGCGTGATTTGAGGCAAGGACGGAGGTTCACCTTCCTACAGGACAATGACCCCAAACACACTGCTAAAGCAACAATTGAGGGGTTTAAGGGGAAACATGTAAATGTGTTGGACTGGTCTAGTCAAAGCCCAGATCTCAATCCAATAGAAAATCTGTGCTCAGACTTAGCGATTGCTGTTCACAAGCACAAACCATCCAACTTGAATGAGCTAGAGCAGTTTTGCAAGGAGGAATGGGCAAAAATCCCAGTGGTAAGATGTGTCAAGCTCATAGAGACTTATCCAAAGCGACTTGGAGCTGTAAAAACCGCCAAAGGTGGCTCTACAAAGTATTGACTATTTTGTTCTATTTGTTGTTTGCTTCACAATAAAAAATAAAATAAAAATCTTCAAAGTTGTGGGCATGTTCTGTAAATTAAATGATGCAGATCCTCAAACAATCCATGTTAATTCCAGGTTGTGAGGCACCAAAATACGAAAAAAGTCAAGGGGGGGGGGGCGGTAAATACTTTTGCAAGGCACTGTATGCTCTTTGTACACCAACTGGGAAGTCAACAGTTTTGTTGCATTACCGATTCATTCTTCTATAGGAGCTTTACTAAAAACTAATTTCCCCAAAGCAAAAGATAAAGTATATAAAGTATGTAAGCCTGTAATAAACTAGAACATAAGGCCTTTAAAAAATATATATATAATGTGACTGTATAGCAAAAACTATAGAGATTATAAACCTCTAAATAGACATACATAATGTCCTCTGCAGATTTATAGAGAAAATAATCCAAAATCAAAATACAATAAAATGAATAAAATAATTCACAAAATCACAGGTCAGCTCTAAACCGCTAAATAAGTAAGTGAACTGTCACAAAAATAAAAATAAATAAAGATAGGAACGTAAAACGTCAAGCAGAAAAAATAGGAAAATAAAAAGGGGGAGATGATATATAGGATATTTGTGACTTCTATTGAAGTTGAATATGATAAGTTGCTCCAGTTAGATATGGGAGTCAATATCAGTAATTACCATCATAGTGATGGTATGAAAAAATTATTTATTGACACCCAAAAGAATAATGACCTTATGATTTGACTACCTCCATGGTATTGACCTTCCATAATGTACATAGGGGATCATTTATAAAAACTGACACAGCCTGTGGACATGTTGACCTTAAATTTCATTCTCCCCCTTTTCGCACCTCCTCTCTTCGGCCAAAAGCTTTCTGTTTGTGAAAGGTTTACCAGAGTGACAAGGTGCGTGCTACATGTCAGTAATTATGAATGAAATAAGCATATAAGTTATATTTAGTATGGAATATATGTGTGATAAGTATTTACTTCATAACTTGGTAAGTTTCTATTGCAATGCTCTGTGATAAAAATTGATGATTTATGGTAGATCGTACTTGAAATTCTTGTACATGTCCTATAAAATATGACCCATTATTACTGGAAGTCTGGAACCTTGTGCTCTCCAGGTGATCTCTCCTGAATGTAAAGAATAAATAATTATTGAACCTATAGTAATACTATAATATATATTTTTCTTTAAAAATGTCTGCTTCAGTAATGTTTAGAAATAAATGAGTGGTGGGTGCTCATAGAGGACAAAAGTCAGTAATGTGACTTGAAGCTATTAGGTTCTAATGTCAAATCTGTAACAGGGCCCTATCATGTTCCATTTATACTATTACTTCCATATTTTCTGGGGTGGGCCTAGGGGCCTTCTCAGACACAAGGTCTTGGGCAGTTACGTAACTAGAAATGACTGGGCCCCACAGAATTTTTTTTAAGTGACACATCCTCCCATGAAATTCTTCACAACCTCTCTCCTCTTATACAACCCCACTCCTGTTGCTAGTCAAAATTGATTTCTTGGGCCAACAGCTGCTGTCTGTCCATTTTCTACATTGTCTCTGTTTATAATGTCATTACAACAATACTGCTGAGGGGGCCCTTACAATAAAATCTTTTAGGCTTTCTCCTAGGTGGGCCACATCCGAGTTCAGACCCCAAAGAAGCCACTTCCCCTCCTTCCCCTATAGCTACGCCCCTGGGCCTGGGTGCAACTACTACCTTTGCATTACCTCTAGGCACGTCCCCGCTTTTATTGTTTTATCCCATTTAACTTTGTCTTTTTGCTTCTTTAAAACAGATTTTACATAATAAGAAATCAAAACCAAGTGACTACAAAGCTGATGGTACATTTATGGCCCCCTCAATATTTGAAGGAATGGAGTTTTCTAAATATATTCTTGCATCTGATGAAAAAGAACAGTCACAAAACAAGCGCTATGTATCTACTGAAATTAGGAGAAAAGACTATGCCAACTGTAGAAAGAAAGACTTTGACCAGAATGTTCTCCTAGACAAAACAGTGGAACTAAGAAACTCAACTTATGGAACAAAACCCTTTCCAGTAGAACATCCAAATGTTTGGCTCAAATCTCAAGCAAGATACACAGAGATAGAAAGGTCTCCACATAATTTACCCTTTTTTTAAAGATAAAGGCTATTATAATGAGTTTATTGCAAGTGTTGAAATGTACCAAAATCCAAGAAACACATACACAAATCAGGATGACAATTTAAGTCACGTATACAAAAATGATCCACAACTCTCGTATAGCAACACTTCTGGCACAGATGTTTAGGCACTTTCCAGTTACAAATAAGATATGTTCTTACAAAGACCTAGTAAAGATGTTACTTCGTACATAAAGCTGGCATTACACATTAGATTAAAGTCAGCTGAACTTGCTGATTTCGACAGGACCAGCCGTACATCTAATGTGTATGGTGGCCTCCTGACTTTTGCCTTTGGGGAAGAGAAGGACCAAGCAGTTGGATTTCAACATGCTTGATTCTTTTGTTCTTAGGGGAGATAAGCCACTGCTTGAGATGTGTGACAGTGGCCTATTCCTCTCTCCTTATTGAGAACACAATAAACAATATGATGCATGGCACTCAAGGTGAAGGCATGGGTGCTGTAAGTTAGGGTTCCCAGCCCAACTCACTAACATTCAGGATGCTGTTGAAGGTGGTTTATTTATTATTTTGTTTACTCTTCTGTTAATCATTCTGTCCATTGGTAGTTTTTCACAGTTTTTGCATTTTACACAGAATGTTACTCTTTTACTGCTCAAAGCAACCTCCACCCTCTCCCTCAAATACCATATCATCCAGTATTATACTACCCTCTTTAGTTGCAAATGGTCAATTTGTACCCTTTTGTTATCCTCTAGAAACACAGTCTCAAAAATTATTTTCGTTTGATGTAATCATATCTATACTATTTTCATTTGATCTAATCATGTCTATGCTATAAGTTTAGATATATTTCCTGGTACGATTTTACCCCTATATCTGTTGACATCTTATAACATAGATAAAGTAATTGTCTAAAATGAATTTCTGTATATAATATCTATTCTATTGTACTGTATAAAAAAGGTCATAATGGACCAAAACGTCACACAAGACGTACTGATTGTCTGAAAAAACAAAAATAAAAAAGACGCACTGTTTTCACCTGAATCTAAGGAGTGCTGAAGTTTCTTTTTTTTATTGAGAATGCAATGACATTTGTCCGAGCATGAATGTATATGTATAATGTACAGTATATAGCCCATATTAGGGGTTTTCAAGTATTTAACAATCAGTGACGAGTGGCAGGGGCAATATTCGAATTTGCAATATTTTGCAAATATTAATCATATATTCGCGAATTCGAGAATTCGTAATCTCCAGTCATTTTCTTGATTGCGAAAATCGGCAATTGAAAATTAGCGATAAAAATCTGCGATACTAAAATTTGCGATCAACACTACTCCTAAAGTAAAAAATATTGCAGCCTTCTCATTGGCCCACAAGCAAGAAGCAGTGAGGGATCATGGGTACTGATAAAAAAAATCTAGAATATTCGCGATTAAGAAGATTTAGCATTATATTCTAGATATTCCCGAATTCTCGAAGTGGCAATATTCGTGATAAAAATTAGCGATTAGAATATTTGCGATCAACTCTATTTAACAGCACATAATGTAGAACTTTTCTACTTATAACAGCCAAATCTGTATTTCTATGGTTATACTGCTGCCATATTTTCAACCCTGCCATTATTAGAAGATTTTTATCTCATTATTTAGGCAATACATTTTATTAAACTTCAGAGGTAGTCCATGAGTACACGAGGATCGTGCATTACTAATTTATCTGACTACTAACAGAATTCTATAACAATATGTATGGTATTTTTTTAAGTATAGAACGGACTTAATATGATTTTCACCGGTTTTCAAAATTTCACCGGTCTTGGCATTATAATATCTATGCGCTGCTCCGTTAGCCCGCTGTCCCCCACCCCCGTATTGGTTTATGTACTGTAAATTCATACCATCGGTACAGGGAGGAGGAGGTGGCCATGTTTCTTAATGGACGTCTCCTTCTCCCTGACTGTGAGCTGCCCGATTGCAGCAGAGAGCGTCACAGCCAGGGAGAAAAAATAAAAGTCAACCTTCTCCCTGGCATCTTGGGATGACATTTTGGGGCTTTGGAACTAATTGCTAATTTTGCTTAGGCCTCATGCACACGACCGTTTTTCGGGTCCGCATCCGAGCCGCAGTTTAGGCGGCTCGGGTGCGGACCCATTCACTTCAATGGGGCAGCAAAAGATGCGGACAGCACTCCGTGTGCTGTCCGCATCCGTTGCTCCATTCCGAGGCCCGGCAAAAAAAAAATAGCATGTTCTATTCTTGTCCGTTTTGCGGACACAAATAGGAATTTCTACAATGGGCCGCCTGTTCCACAAATTGCGGAAGGCACACGGGCGGCTTCTGTTTTTTTTGCGGATCCGCGGTTTGCGGACCACAAAAAACGGCACGGTCACGTGCATGAGGCCTTAGAGCTATGGTCTCAAGTTACAATGGTTTCAACATACAATGGTGTTCCCAGAACCAATTAATTCTGTAACTTAAGTAACCACTGTACTAAGCAATCACTTGAGATTTTTTTTATAATTTGTTAACTGCTTTATTTTTTCTTCTTTAATTCAACCATGGGGGCATATTGCTAGGATATGCCCCCATTTTCTGATAGGGACCCGCACCTATGCCGAAAATGGAGCGGGGAGAGTGGTGGCTGGAGGACCCCCGGGCTCGGCTATTTTCAGCGGCCCCATAGGAATGAATAGATTGCGGCTGCACATGCGCAGTGCGCCCTCCACCACCTTTCCCCAGCTCCGTTCTCAGTGCAGGTGCAGGTCCCAGAGGTGAGACCCGCACCTATCAGACAATGGGGTCATAATATCCTAGCGATATGCCCCCATTGTCTGTGATGGGAAAACCCCCTTTAAGTTAATTAAGAGCCAGTATCAGATCTACACAGTCATGATGACCACCAGCTAATATCTACAGTAATTGCCATGTGCAGCATGGACAGCAGCTAGATTGGCTAGGAGTTACAATCAATTCCTGGTAGGTTGTCAAAGGTATCTGGAGACATGCTGGACTGCAGTGCATCCCACAGCTGCTGAAGGGCACTTGGGGAAGGATCCAAAGAGATGATGATTAAGGTGGTCCCACAGATGCTCAATTGAGTTCAAGTCTGGGGAATTTGGGGGCCAGGGTAGTACTTCAAAGCCTTGGACATGCTCTTCAACCAATGTCAGACATGTCTAGCTATGTGACATGTTGCATTGCTTTGCTAGAAGATCCCATCCACCCCAGGGAGGACAATCAGCATGTATGGGTGTACTGGACCTAAAAGGATGGATTCATACCCAAGCCTTTTCTGCCAATGCAACTATGTTAGTATAGGTGCACTGACCTGTAGGATTCACTAAACTGTTGTTTTAGACACATGTCAGTAGCCCCCTGGTTCATTTTGATGGGGATCTTACCCTATATACACACTGTATAGACTACACTTACCCTATATATACACTGTATAGACTACACTTACCACACACACACACACACACACACTGTATAGACTACACTTACCATACACACACACACACACACACCCACACTGTATAGACTACACTTACCATACACACACTGTATAGACTACACTTACCATATACACACACTGTATAGACTACACTTACCATATACACACACTGTATAGACTACACTTACCCTATACAGACACTGTATAGACTACACTTACCCTATACACACACTATATAGACTACACTAACCCTATATACACACTATATAGACTACACTTACCTTATATCCACACTGTATAGACTACACTTACCCTATATACACACACTGTATAGACTACACTTACCCTATATACACACACACACACTGTATAGACTACACTTACCCTATACAGACACTGTATAGACAACACTTACCATATACACACACTGTATAGACTACACTTAACCTATACCGACACTGTATAGACAACACTTACCATATACACACACTGTATAGACTACACTTACCCTATATACACACACACTGTATAAACTACACTTACCCTATAAAAACTGTATAGACTACACGTACCCTATACACACACACACTGTATAGACTACACTTACCCTATATACACACACTGTATAGACTACACTTACCCTATACACACACTGTATAGACTACACTTACCCTATATACACACACACACTGTATAGACTACACTTACCCTATAGACACTGTATAGACTACACTTACCCTATACAGACACTGTATAGACTACACTTACCCTGTATACACACTGTATAGACTACCTTTACCATATATACACACTGTATAGACTACACTTACCCTATATACACAACGTATAGACTACATTTACCCTATACAAACACTGTATAGAATACATTTACCCTATACAGACACTGTATAGACTACACTTACCCGATATACACACTGTATAGACTACACTTACCCTATATACACACTGCATAGACTACACCTAACATATATACACACTGCATAGACTACACTTACCAGATACACACACTGTATAAACTACACTTACCCCATATACACACTGTATAGACATAAAAGGAAAAACCGCGGCACTCAAACTTCTCAAATCAAGTCTGTGTTTATTTTTCACCCAGCATGCAACGTTTTGACTCTACTGAGTCTTTATCAAGCATAGTGTGATACAATAAATGAACAGAATATATACACATCCCAAATTAATTAATTTGGTGGGCAGTCTATCCCTAGGGTGCCTCCCCATCTCCCATTACGCGTTTACCCACATGTCCTGCAAAGGTGTCATCACCAACACATAATGCTGACAAAACAATAACCTATGTTAAACATATAATTCACTAACTCAGGGCTGAAGGAGATAGTACAGAGGCTCACTTGAGGGCGATATATGGCCGCACTAGTCAGCGTCTCCCCTCCACGTGCATCTACGTAGTAGGAGTTTCCGGCAACAGTGCTAGAGAGGCTTCCGACCAAAGTGCTGGAAGACTTCCGGTCACATGACCCGCGAAGTGTTCCGTTGCTACCCAACCACAATCACATATGCAATAATGTATTGGCAAACAGGAGATCATGTAGCAGCTGGCCTGAAGTCATAAT
The DNA here is from genome assembly GCF_014858855.1 of Bufo gargarizans. Classification (NCBI taxonomy): domain Eukaryota; kingdom Metazoa; phylum Chordata; class Amphibia; order Anura; family Bufonidae; genus Bufo; species Bufo gargarizans. The sequence continues at coordinate 324,877,688 of NC_058083.1, read as the reverse complement.
TTCACTTGTGCATTCCATGGTACTAACACCCCACTTATTGATAAGGATATCATTAATCCAATCATGGAGAATGTAATACAGGACTCAATCATTAATGACAAACTGGTTGATACAACAAGGGAGTAATATAGGCATAGCACTATATGAAGTAAGGACAGTATTTTGAGGGGAACATATGAATTAACAATTAGCGTGACTGCGCGTGGGTAGGTCAGGAGACTGCTGAGGGTCATTGGATATACCATGGCAAATAGTTAAAGTAGTAACTCGCCCAACCATTCATTCATTTAGATTAAACGCCTCCGGACCGCCTAACGCAGGATCGCGGTCCGGAGGCGGCTGTCCCAGGCAGAGTGACGCATATATGCGTCATCTCGCGAGACGCGAGACTTCCTGTGAACGCGCGCACACAGGCGCGCGCGTTCACAGGATCGGAAGGTAAGAGAGTGGATCTACAGCCTGCCAGCGGCGATCGTTCGCTGGCAGGCTGTAGATGCGATTTTTTTTAACCCCTAACAGGTATATTAGATGCTGTTTTGATAACAGCGTCTAATATACCTGCTACCTGGTCCTCTGGTGGTCCCTTTTGCTTGGATCAACCACCAGAGGACACAGGCAGCTCAGTAAAGTAGCACCAAGCACCACACTACACTACACCCCCCCTGTCACTTATTAACCCCTTATTAACCCCTGATCACCCCATATAGACTCCCTGATCACCCCCCTGTCATTGATCACCCCCCTGTCATTGATTACCCCCCTGTTAGGCTCCATTCAGATGTCCGTATGTGTTTTACGGATCCACGCATCCATGGATCGGATCCGCAAAACACATACGGACGTCTGAATGGAGCCTTACAGGGGGGTGATCAATGACAAGGGGGTGATCACCCCATATAGACTCCCTGATCACCCCCTGTCATTGATCACCTCCCTATCATTGATCACCCCCCTGTAAGGCTCCATTCAGACGTCCGTATGTGTTTTACGGATCCACGCATCCATGGATCGGATCCGCAAAACACATACGGACGTCTGAATGGAGCCTTACAGGGGGGTGATCAATGACAGGGGGGTGATCAGCCCATATACACTCCCTGATCACCCCCCTGTCATTGATCACCACCCTGTCATTGATCACCCCCCTGTAAGGCTCCATTCAGACGTCCGTATGTGTTTTACGGATCCACGCATCCATGGATTGGATCCGCAAAACACATACGGACGTCTGAATGGAGCCTTACAGGGGGGTGATCAGGGAGTCTATATGGGATGATCACCCCCCTGTAAGGCTCCATTCAGACGTCCGTATGTGTTTTACGGATCCACGCATTCAATGGATCAGATCCGCAAAACACATACGGACGTCTGAATGGAGCCTTACAGGGGGGTAATCAATGATAGGGGGGTGATCACCCCATATAGACTCCCTGATCACCCCCCTGTCATTGATCACCCCCCTGTCGATGATCACCCCCCTGTAACGCTCCATTTAGAAATTTTTTCAGCACAAGTTAGCGAAAATTGTTTTTTTTTTGGTTTTTCTTACAAAGTCTCATATTCCACTAACTTGTGTCAAAAAATAAAATTTCACATGAACTCACTATACCCCTCACGGAATCCAAATGCGTAAAAGACTTCTTCTCACGCTTTAGGGCCCCTAAAATTCCAGGGCAGTATAAATACCCCACATGTGACCCCATTTCGGAAAGAAGACACCACAAGGTATTCGCTGAGGGGCATATTGAGTCCATGAAAGATTTAACTTTTTGTCCCAAGTTGGCGGAAAGGGAGACTTTGTGAGAAAAAAAAAAAAATAATCAATTTCCGCTAACTTGTGCCCAAAAAAAAAATCTTCTATGAACTCGCCATGCCCATCATTGAATACCTTGGGGTCTCTTCTTTCCAAAATGGGGTCACATGTGGGGTATTTATACTGCCCTGGCATTTTAGAGAGGCCCTAAAGCGTGAGGAGAAGTCTGGAATCCAAATGTCTAAAAATGCCCTCCTAAAAGGAATTTGGGCACCTTTGCGCATGTAGGCTACAAAAAAGTGTCACACATGTGGTATCACCGTACTCAGGAGAAGTTGGGCAATGTGTTTTGGGGTGTATTTTTACATATACCCATGCTGGGTGAGATAAATATCTTGGTCAAATGCCAACTTTGCATAAAAAAATTGGAAAAGTTGTCTTTTGCCGAGATATTTCTCTCACCCAGCATGGGTATATGTAAAATGACACCCCAAAACACATTGCCCAACTTCTCCTCAGTACGTATCCTCATTTTTGTATTCTTTTTCTTTTTTTTAATGTATATGTCAAACAGAGGCATAAAACGTGATGTGAACCCACATTAATTCTTGTGTTGCTGCTGATATTATGGGTACTCCAGTTATTCAATCTGTAAAGCGAAACAGTCACCTCTTCTGACATCTCTGTTTTAGTAACTACTTGCTGTCCCCAAGCATTACAAATTCTGGATCATCCTTTCTTATAAATCTCATACTTTCCTCTATTATTCTTGATAGAAGTTTATGACTAAATGTGAAATTGGATCTTACCTCACTTTTCCAGCCTAGGTGGGCAAAGGGGCCCACATTCCAAAGAGCACCTTTAGGATTTCACAGGGCTTTTTTACACATTTTGATTTCAAACTACTTCTCACGCATTAGGGCCCCTAAAAATCCAGGGCAGTATAACTACCCCACAAGTGACCCCATTTTGAAAAGCAGACACCCCAAGGTATTCCGTGAGGGGCATGGCGAGTTCCTAGAATTTTTTATTTTTTGTCACAAGTTAGTGGAATATGAGACTTTGTAAGGAAAAAAAAAATCATAATTTTCCGCTAACTTGTGACAAAAAAATAAAAAGTTCTATGAACTCACTATGCCCATCAGTGAATACCTTAGGGTGTCTACTTTGCGAAATGGGGTCATTTGTGGGGGTTTTCTACTGTCTGGGCATTGTAGAACCTCAGGAAACATGACAGGTGCTCAGAAAGTCAGAGCTGCTTCAAAAAGCGGAAATTCACATTTTTGTACCATAGTTTGTAAATGCTATAACTTTTACCCAAGCCATTTTTTTTTACCCAAACATTTTTTTTATCAAAGACATGTAGAACAATAAATTTAGAGAAAAATTTATATATAGATGTAGTTTTTTTTGAAAAATTTTACAACTGAAAGTGAAAATTAGATTTCGATTAATAACAAAAAAAGTAAAAATGTCAGCAGCAATGAAATACCACCAAATAAAAGCTCTATTAGTGAGAAGAAAAGGAGGTAAAATTAATTTGGGTGGTAAGTTGCATGACCGAGCAATAAATGGTGAAAGTAGTTGTAACGGATCTCCTTGCACCCCGACCGGGTACCTCCGTCGATAGATGCTCCTAGTGCTTTCCGAGGACTCCAAGCACTCCACTTGACACCATACGCCCTGCAGACCCCACGAACCGCCGCAGCTTGGTTGGGGTCTCACCGTCCTCCACCCACGCTGGACCTACTACAAGGCTCCAGGCTCCAGTGGGTGAACCTCTCCTACAGCCAGAGAGCAGGAACAGCTCTTACAAGAGCTCGTAGTTATGCCAGGGGAGTATAGCAAATCTTCAGCGTATAGCAATCCCCCAGTTTGATCAGTTATCCAAACACCAGTCTCAACATGATGAAGGATAAAACAGGAACCCTTTATTGAGGCTACTCGCCCGTATTTATGCAGGTCCCCATCTGGTGTACACGCCCCCAGGGGACCAGAATGGAGACTACGACACACCGAACGGATACAGCACATCCCCACAATGCATCATGGTTTCCTCCTCTCTGCCCCAGAGACAACCGAGGGATAATCCAATTATCTCTCAGGACAAAGGGGAGATCGCCAATACACATGCGGGGACAACAGGACAGAAATCACCAGTTAAACACACAATGTCACACCCTCCCAGCAACCACAGACATTTAACATATCCCCAGATAGCTCAAGTCTGAATGCATATCATTAGGTGAATGGCACTCAGACCACACGAATACAATTAAACTAGCCATCTGGGTACCCTCACATAATAAAATACAATTCCAAAGACAGATTTAAGCTGTGCGGCCGGCCTGTCTTCTTTAAAGTTAGTATGGGCCATAATCCTGAGGCAGGAGGCTGGCAACCAGCCCCCTCCAAAACACAGTGGCGAGATTGGTTTCGTCACACATCTCCCCCTTCCAGGGAAGACTAACCAGATACCTGACCTCACGGTCAGTACCTGAGTTAGTCTGGCAGTCCAACCACAACCCCATACTGGACCTGTTGAATTTTGGGGCCTGGCTCTTGAGTGGGCATCTGCGACTCCTTGCTGCCTTGTGGTTCTCCAGCTTGGAGCTGTAGGTACTTGGTGGGCAGAGGCCGACTGCGCTCTGCCCAGATGCCAGCTCTTCCGCGGGGGTAGCCTGTGGAAAGTCCAGCTCTGAAGAAGAGGGTAGGGGAGGGCAGAGGCCGACTGCGCTCTGCCCAGATGCCAGCTCTTCCGCTGGGGTAGCCGGTGGGGAGTCCGGCTCTGGAGAAGAGGATAGGGGAGGGCAGAGGCCGACTGCGCTCTGCCCAGATGCCAGCTCTTCCGCTGGGGTAGCCTGTGGGAAGTCCGGCTGTGGAGAAGAGGATAGGGGAGGGCAGAGGCCGACTGTGCTCTGCCCAGAGGCCAGCTCTTCCGCTGGGGTAGCCTGTGGGAAGTCCGGCTCTGGAGTAGAGGATAGGGGAGGGCAGAGGCCGACTGCGCTCTGCCCAGATGCCAGCTCTTCCGCTGGGATGGAATCAGGAAATCCTATCCCCAGGACCTTGTTGCAGATCGGCTGTGGAGAGGAGGAATCGCTTACCTCCTCCTCCAGGCATTCCTGCAGGGTTGGTGGGGGATCTGAACCGGCCGTCCAGTATCCTGGTAGGCCTGGTGCAGAGACCGCGGTCCCATCTGCACCATCGAAGTTAGGGGTGCTGTCCCCCTGTGGTTGGGGATAGAGACCGGTTGTCTCTTCTCTCTTTACAACACACTGCTGCTGGGGAGTCAGACCGACTGTCTCAACTCTCTGTAACGCTGCCTGGTGCTGGGTAGTGGGTGCGACCATCTCCACTCCTAGTAATGCTGGTTGCTGCAGGGACGGGGGACTGACAATCTCCTCTCCCTGTGATCCTGTCTGCCGCTGGGGAGAGAGACCGGTTGTCATCTCTCCCTGTAAGTTAAGCTGTCGATGGGAAGTCAGACCGACTGTCTGGACTCCAGGTAATGCTGGCTGTAGTTGGGGATCTGGGCCGGCTACCCAGCATCCCTGTAGGGCCAGTGGAGAGACTTCGGTCCCATCTCTACCTGCCGTCGGGACGTCTTCCCAGAACCAGTCAATGAAGTTCCCTACTTTGGGAGTTGGTAGGGAAGCAGGGGGTATCGCCGGCAAGTCTTCCCAGTTGTAGGAGGGCAGATCTGGCTCTACTTGTCGAGTAGGTTGGGGATGAACAGAGCTGAGCAGGTGTTGGTAGGTCTGCTCCAGCTCCCACTCCCTTGTTACCAGGTGGATCATGTCTTTGCTCACCTCCCTTTCGTCAGCATAATCATGCATGCCCATCCGGTAGTCGTAGATGTCCCAAAACCTAGACTCCTCCGTGTTGCCAAGATCAATGTCCTCCTCCAAGGCATCCCATAGTAACCCAGGTCCATCATAATCCTCACCCTCGGGTCTGTCGTGCTCAGCCATCCAGGGGGAATGTTGAATGACATGCCACCTTAGGGCCTGGTAAGCATCCTCTAGCCAAAGCTCCTTACATACCAGGTTCTGGAGCTCTGTTACCCAGTCATCCAGGGGCCGCTCTCCCAAGAGACCCATCCGCATCGCCACACGCTTTTGTAGCCGCTGCTCATAACTGGGGAGACTCTCACCTCGCCGCTGCTGGGCATCTTCCAGGGCATCATACCAGACTTCCTTTCTGTCTTCATCCCTCCAGTCCGGGTCATCATCCTCCTCGTAGTGGAACGCTGTTCGAAGACTAGCCGATTCCATCCTGCTGTAGCCAGGGGCGCTGTACGGATACTAGCGTTGCCCTAAATATACTCCACGAACGGTGTCTCAGAGCTGCTTCTCCTCACACTAGATCGCCATCCCACCGCTGCCACCAATGTAACGGATCTCCTTGCACCCCGACCGGGTACCTCCGTCGATAGATGCTCCTAGTGCTTTCCGAGGACTCCAAGCACTCCACTTGGCACCATACGCACTGCAGACCCCACGAACCGCCGCAGCTTGGTTGGGGCCTCACCGTCCTCCACCCACGCTGGACCTACTACAAGGCTCCAGGCTCCAGTGGGTGAACCTCTCCTACAGCCAGAGAGCAGGAACAGCTCTTACAAGAGCTCGTAGTTATGCCAGGGGAGTATAGCAAATCTTCAGCGTATAGCAATCCCCCAGTTTTTATCAGTTATCCAAACACCAGTCTCAGCATGATGAAGGATAAAACAGGAACCCTTTATTGAGGCTACTCGCCCGTATTTATGCAGGTCCCCATCTGGTGTACACGCCCCCAGGGGACCAGAATGGAGACTGCGACACACCGAACGGATACAGCACATCCCCACAATGCATCATGGTTTCCTCCTCTCTGCCCCAGAGACAACCGAGGGATAATCCAATTATCTCTCAGGACAAAGGGGAGATCGCCAATACACATGCGGGGACAACAGGACAGAAATCACCAGTTAAACACACCCTCCCAGCAACCACAGACATTTAACATATCCCCAGATAGCTCAAGTCTGAGTGCATATCATTAGGTGAATGGCACTCAGACCACACGAATACAATTAAACTAGCCATCTGGGTACCCTCACATAATAAAATACAATTCCAAAGACAGATTTAAGCTGTGCGGCCGGCCTGTCTTCTTTAAAGTTAGTATGGGCCATAATCCTGAGGCAGGAGGCTGGCAACCAGCCCCCTCCAAAACACAGTGGCGAGATTGGTTTCGTCACAGTAGTGTAGTGCAGAATTATAAAAAGTGGTCTGGTCATTAAGGGTGTTTAAGCTAGGGGGGCTGAGGTGGTTAATTGCCATGTTTTGGCCTAGTAGGGTATGGTGTCGGATTGTAATGGTACCTTTGTCTTGACACTTGCACCAGCAGGAAAAAACGAAGTTTAATTCATATGCAAATGAGCACTCGCAAGTGCCCAGGGGAGGAGTTCAGTGTGTAAGTGCCCAGGCTGCCCTGCCTTCTTTTCACTTTACTCCTCCCCAGTCTCTGCCTTTGCCTGCCCTCCAAGTCCGGACCTATCTATGAGGCAAGAGACTTGGAGGGCGGGCAAAGGCAGAGGGGAGGAGTAAAGTGAAAAGAAGGCAGAGCAGCCTGGCAACCTACACACTGAACTCCTCCCCTGGGCACTTGCGAGTGCTCATTTGCATATGAATTAAACTTTGTCCCTTAAGAGCTCTTTAAACATTTTTTGCACAACAGAAATTAAACGTACTGGTCTATAATTACCTGTAAAGGACCTAGAGCCCTTTTTGAATATGGGCACCACATTTGCCTTGCGCCAGTCACTTGGCACTGTACCAGTCCCTAGAGAATCTCCAAAAATTATAAACAGGGACACAGCAATGACTGAGCTGAGCTCTTTGAGAACTCTTGGGTGTAAGAGCTTTGTTCACATTTACCTTATTTAACTTAGCTTGGACCATATCTATAGTTATACAGTTGAGTATATTACTGGATGTACTAACAGCCCTGTCACCACCAATATCTGCCCCTTTCTCTTCTTTTGCATATACAGAGCTAAAAAAAACATTTAGTAACTCTACCTTGTCCTTATCTTCAGTGACCATCCCCCTTATCCGTTATTTATTAGGAGACCTACCTGCTCTGACCTTGTTTTTTTAGCATTTATATATTTAAAGAATTGTTGTGGATTAGTTTTGTTCTCTTTTGCCACTTGCTGTTAATTTAGTATTTTTGCAGATGTTATCTCTTTTTTACAGATTAAATTAAGCCCTTTGTAAATTTCAAAGGCTACAGCTGACCCCTCAGATTTGTATTTATTTGCCCTTTTTTTTATCATTTATTGCCCCTTTTACAGTAGCTATAAGCTATGAGGGGTTCATTTTAGCCATGTATACTTGCTACCTACAGGAATTAATTTTTGCAGTGTAATTATCACACACTTCAGCAGTGAGAGCTCCAGGAGAGACAGGCTGCTAAACTACACTCCCTGTTGATGGGTGTCATTAGCAACTACAGTGGGGAAAATAAGTATTTGATACACTGGCCAGTTTGCAAGTCCCACCTACAAAAAATTGAGAGTTCTGTAATTTTTATCATAGGTACACTTCAACTGTGAGAGACAGAATCTAAAAAAAAAATCCCGAAATTAGTAACATAGTAGTAGTAACATAGTATCACACTCCAACCTCTCCACCACGGCCAAGACAAAAGAGCTGTCTAAGGACACTAGGGACAGAATTGTAGACCTGCACAAGGCTGGGATGGGCTACAGGACAATAGGCAAGCAGCTTGGTGAGAAGGCAACAACTGTTGGCACAATTATTAGAAAGAATAGAAGAATGGAAGAAAAACAAGATGACCGTCAATTTTTCTTGGTCTGGGGCTCCATGCCGATCTCACCTCATGGGGTAAGGATGACTCTGAGAAAGGTCAGGAATCATCCCAGGGAGGACCTAGTCAATGACCTGGAGAAAGCTTGGACCACAGTCTAAAAGATTACATTAGTAACACACTACGCCATCATGGATTAAAATCCTGCAGGACATTCAAGGTCCCCCTGCTCACGCCAGCACATGTCCAGGCCCGTTTGAAGTTCACCAGTTATCATCTAGATAGTCCAGAGGAGGCATGGTAGAAAGTCATGTGGTCAGATGAGACCAAAATAGAACTAGCCTAGCCAGTCTCCAGATCTGAACCCAATTGAAAATCTTTGGAGGTAGCTGAAACTCAATGTAACCCAGAGACAGCCCCGAAACTAGAAAGATCTGGAAAAGATCTGTATGGAAGAGTGGGCCAAAATCACTGCTGCAGTGTGTGCAAACTTGGTCAAGAACTACAGGAAGCGTCTGACCTCTGAAATTGCAAACAGAGGTTTCCATACCAAATATTTAGTTCTGTTTTTCTATTGTATCAAATACTTATCTGATGCAATAAAATGCAAATAATTATTTAGAAATTATACAATATTATTTAGAAATAATATTGAAATTATTTAGAAATTATTTTTTTCAGATTTTTCCACAGTTGAAGTGTACCTACGATAAAAATTGCAGACCTCTCCATTCTTTGTAGGTGGGAAAACTTGCAAAATCGCCAGTGTATCAAATTCTTATTTTCCCCACTGTAGATACAATGCTCTTTCTCCCCACAACGAGTGTCTGCTGGAGGAGACTAGCAGTGGGCTGATTGTTTAGCTGATCTCTCCTGTGTGCTGTGTTCTGACTAATGGAGAGCTGAGTCATGGTCATGATCAGGTTCTGATCCATGGACTCGGTGCTCTATTTAAACCCCTGCTGGCAATACACCTTTGCCAGTTATAGGTTTTCCTTGCTGTGCTTCAGTTGCTATTTTGTGTTTTGGACTGCTGCTATTGGATTTGACTTCGGCTTGACTTGGACCTCTCTCTCTGCTCTGTAATTTGGTACTGTATTGACCTTCTGGCTTTGACCTTTTCCTACACAACTTTGCAGTCCTATGTAAAACCACAGATAACACTAGTGCTGATAATGTGGAAGTGTTACCTGCATTCCTATGTAAAACCACAGATAACACTAGTGTAGATTATGTGATAGTGATACCTACGTCCTTAGTGTGCCTCCCTGTGCCTCTCCCACGGGACTTCATGCTGGCGGCGCTGTCTCCTCTTCCATCTTCTTCTTGCCCCGCACAGAATGTCCTGATGCAGCTGCGTCAAGACATAGGAACAATGTGGGAATGGTGATAGTGATACACACACACACAGAGGAAGAGGCACACACACAGGGACAGACACACACATACAGGGACAGACACATACAGGGACAGACACATACACACAAGAACAGACCCATACACACAAGGACAGACACATACACAGGAAGAGACACACACACAGGGACAGACACACACACACATACACACAGGAACAGACACACACACACAGGAACAGACACACACACGCACACACACAGGAACAGACACATACATATGACAGACACTTATGTGATGGTGAGATCGTCAGCCAACTTCGATCTAATGTGTGTGGCCACCTTTGGGGGACATTAAAAGGGAATTCCACCTTTAGTTATGCTCCAACCTTTTGTTACCTTCTAATACGCTGCCTGTCCCAAAAAAAAGGTGCCACTTGGATTTAACTAAGCAAATCGTTATGAGCCTCCTATTGGATAATTGCTGCATGGGCGATTATCTTTCAGCTGGCAATAAGTTATTTAACTCCAACTGGTGCAATGAGTTGCTTCTCATATCTTAAACAACCATGTCGAAAGACACATCCCGTGGTCGTGGAAAATATGTTAGTCTGTTTGAGAAGGATAAAATCATTGGCATGCATCAAGCAGAGAAAACATCTAAGGAGATTGCAGAAAGTACTCAAATTTGGTTAAGAACTGTCTAACGCATTATTAAATACTGGAAGGATAGTGGGGACCCATCGTATTCAAGGAAGAAATGTGGCGGGAAAAAAATCTTGAATTATCGTGATTGGCAATCACTTAAACGTTTGGTGAAATCAAATCGAAGAAAAACAACAGTAGAACTCAGGGCTATGTTTAATAGTGAAAGTAAGAGCATTTCATTTCCACACGTACAATGCAAAGGGAACTCAAGGGATTGGGACTGAACAGCTGTGTAGCCGTAAGAAAACCACTAATCAGTGAGGCAAACTAGAAAAAAAGCTTCAATTTGCTAGGGAGCATAAAGATTGGACTCTGGAGCAATGGAAGAAGGTGATGTGGTCTGATGAGTCCAGATTTACCCTGTTCCAGAGTGATGGGCGCATCAGGGTAAGAAAAGAGGCAGATGAAGTGATGCACCCATCATGCCTAGTGCCTGTGGGGACAGTGCTATGATCTGGGGTTGCTGCAGTTGGTCAGGTCTAGGTTCAGCAACAGTATGTGCTCCAAGAATGAGGTCAGCTACTACCTGAACATACTGAATGACCAGGTTATTCCATCAATGGATTTTTTCTTCCCTGATGGCATGGGCATATTCCAAGATGACACGGCCAGGATTCATTGGGCTCAAATTGTGAAAGAGTGGTTCGGGGAGCATGAGACATAATTTTCACACATGGATTAGCCACCACAGAGTTCAGATCTTAACCCCATTGAGAATCTTTGGGATGTGCTGGAGAAGGCTTTGCGCAGCAGCCAGACTCTACCATCATCAATGCAAGATCTTGGTGAAAAATGAATGAAACACTGGATGGAAATTAATCTTGTGACATCGCAGAAGCTTACCAAAACAATGCCACAGCGAATGCGTGCCATAATCAAAGTTAAAGGTGGTCTTAGTTATCTGTTTATTTTTCATAAATCTTCATATTCTCTTATCTTGTTTTCGGGCTTTGGAACCGATTACTCAACTTACAATGGTTTCAACATACAATGGTCATCCTGGAACCAATTAATATTGTAACTTGAGGGACCACTTTATCAACATGTACCAGTAGGTGGTCTAAACTGTAACCCATTAGACATTGGCTAGACTGTGGTATGGAGTCTAAGCAATGCACGCACACACACACACACACACACACATGGACAGACAGACAGACACATACACACACACACACACACACATACACAGGGACAGACACACACACAGGAATAGACTAAGGTGGCAACTGGCTTCACTCAAAAAAGCCGGACCTCACCAGCTATGCCCCAAACCGATAAACCACGTCCTCCTCTGTGAAGCCACGCCCCCACCTCAGTGAAGCCACACACCCATCGCCGGGCGGTAAAAAAACGGGGGAAGGTGAGGGAAGAAGTTTCTGAGGGTAAGGTCAGCTGGGGGCAGCCCGGGTGCTTCTCTCCCCCTCAGTCAGCCACAGGGAGCCATATCTGTGGCTCTAGTGACTGACTGGGGGTGAGAGAAGCCTTAGTCAGTTGCTGCAGCTCACGCTCAGACAGCGCAGTGCTGCTGTCTGAGCATGAGCTACTGAAAGGCCGGACATCCCTGTGTCTGTCCAGGCCCTGCGCCAGTCAGAGGACAGGGAGCCAGAAAACCTCACTGTCCAGCCTAAAACTGGACGTCTGGCCACCCTAAGACACACACACACAGGACAGACACACACAGGGACAGATACACGTAGCTAGGCCTCACCATATTACAGCCTTGCTTTTCTCTGTACAGGAAGACAGCTATCTGCTCCTCTGACTCCTCCCCCACTTGTCACATGGGCGGATGACATCAGGAAGGTCCTTTAGCCCGGTAGGAAACTTCATCTACACTGTTCTGAGTCCTGGGGTCGCACACCCCAGCAGGGCACATGGCGAAAATTGTCTGCATTGCTGGGGTAAGCTGCCTTAGAATTCAGAACAGACAGTTTAATGAAGACCAGGACACAGCTGCAGGAGGGAGCGGGCACAGTGGGCCCCCCCAGGAGCAGTGTGCCCCGGCACTTGCCCAGGTGTGCTGGGTGCTGACGCCAGCCCTGGTGACCCCCCTCCCTCCCCCAGATCCCAGTTTAAAAGCTCCTCCAGCCATCTAAACATTTTTACCCCCAGAGCAGCTGCACCATCCCCATTAAGGTGCAGCCCATCCCTACTGTAGAGCCTGTAACCGACCGAGAAGCCAGCTCAGACCCCATGCTTGCTGAGACACCGTGACGTGGTGCATGAGGGGCTTCGATATGTTCCTGACTGGAAGATATTGGAAAAGTTCTCAGCTTTTAACATCAGGTTGAGGAATTAGCTAGTATTGTCAGTTTCATATTGGTGCATTTTTTGCAGTAATTTGTGTATGTATATATTTTTTCATCTGCACAATGTATAATTTTGTGCAAGATGTCCTTGTGGTGCATGTGCTCCGCCCCGACATCCTCCATTGTACGCATTTCTTGCTGGGAATTGCCTTTATCTGCGGACCGCATGCGGAGGAATTGCTTCCCCGGTTATAGACGTGCTATAGTGTCTGGGTTTGGAGCATTTCCAGCCGTTTAGTTTTTGTCTTTATGTGTAATGAATGTGCCACTTTATCTTGTTGATAACATTCTTTTGCACCTGGCAGCTTCTGTGTCACATGGTCTGTTGTGGGTGCGGCTTCTGTGTCACATGGTCTGTTGTGGGTGCGGCTCACAGCTTTATTCTACCTCACAGTGCATTGGTGATACCACTATGGAGGCATGTGAGAGTCTGGCTGTGAGTTGATTTCTAGCACTGATTCAGACCCTGTTCACACACCACGGGGAAGTTGAGTGGTAGGACCCCATGCGTGCTGAGACACCGTGATGTGGTGCATGAGGGGCTCCGATATGTTCCTGACTGGAAGATATTGGCAAAGTTCTCCGATTTTAACATCGGCTTGAGGAATTAGCTAGTATTGTCAGTTGCTTTTCATTTTGGTGCATTTTTTGCAGTGATTTGTGTATGTATATATTTTTTCATCTGCACAATGTATCATTTTGTGTAAGATGTCCTTGTGGTGCATGTGGTCCACCCCGGCATCCTGAATTGTACGCATTTCTTGCTGGGGATTGCCGTTATCTGCGGACCGCATGCGGAGGAATTGCTCCCCTGGTTATAGACACGCTACAGTGTCTGGATTTGGAGCATTTCCACCCGTTTAGGCCACTTTTTTCAGTGAGTTTTTTTCAATTCTCCATAAACCCAAACCCTTCCTTCCTGCACCAGCTTCTCAGCCACTTATTTAACTCCCTAAGCTCCCGTTGTCTCTCTGGTGACTCTCGTGGCACTGGTAGTATTTTTCAAAACACTACCTTGGAGGTCCTGGACTTGAGCTTCACTTCTAGTTTCCTAAAATAATTTTTAAGGACCTTTCATCTCCCCCTGATTTTGTCATTGATATTAATGTGTACCATGACTACTGGGTCTTCCCCAGCCCCTCCCAGCAATCTATCTACCCGATCCGCAATATGCTGAACCCGAGAACCCGGAAGACAACACACTGTTTGGCACTCATGGTCTCAGCGCCAGATGACCCTGTCTGTCCACCTAATAATAGAGTTCCCTGCTACCAGCTGCTATCTGACCTTTGCTGCACTCCTATGTCCATCCTTCCTACAGCAGTCATAATAATCTTCCCTTTTTGCAACTTTAATCCATGACAACAATGAGGGATATGTGTGCAGAAAGCCTATCTCAAACCTTATATACCCACCAAGCCAGCTAACAAGACATAACTTCCTTCATGAGCTACGCACTGACAACATCAAAATTAGGAAATGGTCATAATAATGTGACAGTGTATATACTATTATGTTATTATTAACCCCTTAGTGACCAGCCTATTTTGTGCCTTACTGACCAAAAGATTTTCTTCTTTTTTTCATCTTTGCTTTTCAAGAGCTATAACTTTTTTTATTTTGCAGTCTATATAACTGTATGAAGGCTTATTTTTTGCAGGAAAAGTTGTAGTTTTTAATGGCGCCATTTTGGGGTACAATTAACTAACTGATTAACTTTTACTAACTTTTTCTGGGAGGGATATGGAAAAAAAGCAATACTGTCACTGCGTTTTTACTTTATAAATTTATGGTGGTCATTTTTCGGTATAAATAACATCATATCTTTATTCTCTGGGTCAGTATGATTACAGTGATAACAAATACATATAGTTTTTTCTTTTAAGTTTTAATAGTTTTTTTGCAATAATGTAAATGTTTTTGCATTACCGCTTCCCAAGACCCATAACTTTTTTTATATTTAAATTTTTTTTTTTGCATTCATCGTAAGGGATAATTTACATGATATTTATGTAATTCAGGTTATTACGGACGCGACAATACCAAACAAGTGAGGGAAATTTTTGTTTGCATTTTTTTAAATTGAAAAGCGTATTTTCAATGGAAAAAAAGCATATTTCTTTGTGGAATTTTTTTATTTAATAAATGTGTATATTTTTTTTACTTTTTTATCGCTTAATAGTCCCACAAGGGGAATTTAACAAACAATATTCAGAGTGATTTTAAAATGCAATGCATTATCCCTATAGTGCAGAAATGCTCAACCTGCAGCCCTCCAGCTGTTGCAAAACTACAACTCCCAGCATGCCCGAACAGCCTACAGCTATCAGCCTACAGCAAGGCATTGTGGGAGTTGTAGTTTTACAACAGCTGGAGGGCTGCAGGTTAAGCATGCCTGCTATAGTGCATTGCATTTTAATGTAAGTGCTATACTGATATTGACCAGCAGCGTGCTGGAAACTACTAAAGGCAGGCTTGGGGCCTTCATAAGACACACCGGAACCTTGCGATCTCATTTGTGGAGTGCCGATAGGAGACACTAGCCAACCCAGGTGTGCGGCAGGTACCATTGCCCGCTGCATCTAAAGCAGGACAGCGGCTCTACAGAAAAGATCCATATTCTTGGTTTGCAATATATTTCCTCTGCAGATATACCCAGCAAGAACTGTATCCAACCACAATGATTTCAGAATAACAAATTAAAACAATGGTCAGCTCTAGACCCCCCAGGTTATTACATTTACCAGTAATACATTAATTCATTCTTCATGTATTTCCCACTATCAGCAACCTATTTAATATAAACACATAGTGATACTCCCATAGGCCCACCTATCCACAGGGGCGCATAATAGAAGTTTTCTACCTTGGATGTACGGGCTAGAAGCAATTCATCATTATGTCAGATAGTTGCTCTAGATCTCAGCCTATTGAAGTCTTTTTAGAAGATGCATTTAACCCTTCATAACCAAAAGTCACTGAAGCTTGTGTGTCCAGGTCGCAATCTTCAGTTCTGGTATTCCCTGTTTTAAAATATAATATCTTTACAATTGACTTTCAATTTGCATGTCATAACAATGTTTACTTTGTATATCAAGAGCACACAAATAGCTACAAAGTTTGCATTGGGACTCAAGCTTCAAGTTACATCTATGGGTACTTTCACACTTGCGTTTTTCTTTTCCGGCATAGAGTTCCGTCACAGGGGCTCTATACTGGAAAATAACTGATCAGGCATATCCCTATGCATTCTGAATGGAGAGTAATCCGTTCAGGATGCATCAGGATGTCTTCAGTTCAGTCGTCTTGACTAATCGGGCAAATTATAAAACCGTAAAATGCTACGGTTTTATCTCCGGCGAAAAAAATGAAAGACTTGCCTGAATGCCGGATCCAGGATTTTTCCCCATAGGAATGTATTAGTGCCAGAATGCCGGATCCTTCCTTACGGCCTGGCATGCGCAGACCGGTACAAATGTGAATAAAGATACAAGACGGATCTGTCTGTCCGCATGACAAGTGGAGAGACTGATCCGCTCTTGCAATGCATTTGTGAGACATATCCGGATCCGTCTCACAAATGCTTTCAGTCACATGCAGATCGGCGGATCCGGCGGGCGGTTCCGATGACGGAACTGCCCGCCGGATCACACTGCCGCAAGTGTGAAAGTAGCCTATGACCTATGACAGTTACGATATAAAGCTATGTTGCTTCATATCCTATTCCAGAGGAACACTACGCTATTTTACCTAAAATGCAATGAGCTTTGCTAAGTAAATAATCTAATATATAAAGCTGAGTGTATGTGTGTATACAATCACGAAATTTGGCACACAGGTACATCAGGTGTCCGAGAAGGTTTTAGACCAGGTCTCAGCTCTCTAGGACGTACCGTTCCTGAGATATTCCCAAAAAAATGCATTAGCCAATAGAAGCTTGGTCACATGACCCTTATCAGCCAATAGAAGCTCGCAGGTCCTCCAGTCTCCACATACACAGTTTTATTCCAGGTTTCCATAACAACCCAGCCATTTATCTTCACTGCTGTAAAGCAAATCTGTCACAAGAATAATTGCTATTGCAGTAAAGCCATGGCCTAATAGCACTTAGTACCTTATTTCAAGATGTGCCTTTGTTCCAGCAATAGATGTTTTTTCTTTATCCTCTGAAAATCCAGTTTATTTGGTATGCAAATGAGCCAGTAAGGTGCCCAGAAGGTTTTCACTCTTGCAGGAAGGAGTCCAGACCCCTGCCACAATGTGTCCACCCTTAAAAGACTTAAAACCACGCCCCTGGTCCCGCTAAGCCACACCCAGATCTGTTTAGGCCACCCTCCCTCAAACTTCTGAGCCGACGGGGATTGAAAAAATGAAGGGAAAATCTACTTCTGCCAGCTGCAGGGGTGGGAGGGAGGGTGTCTTTCTCCCTACAGCTCACACTCAGACAGCACAGTGCTGCTGTCTTACAGTGAGCTGTTCAAAAGGACACACCCATGATCCACTTAGGCCACGCCCCCTCCCACTCCTCAGCCGACTGAGATTGAAAAAATGAGGTTAAAAATAAACTTCTAGGTCCCGCTAAGCCACGCCCTGATCTGGTTAGGTCACACCACCTCCACTCCTTAGCCGACAGGGATTGAAAAAAATGAATGTAAAAATCTACTTCTGCCAGCTGCAGGGGTGGGAGGGAGGGTGACTTTCTCCCTGTAGCTCACACTCAGACCTTAGAGTGAGCTGTTCAAAAGGACATACCCCCGATCCAGTAAAGGCCACTGTTACGGGGGAGGGCCTCTGTGGAGGTCACTGTCAAGGGGGTGATATGCTGTGAAAGTCACTGTTAAAGGGGAAGGCTGCTGTAAAGGTCAAAGTTAAGGGGATGGGCTGCTATGGAGGTCCAATTTTGAGGGATGGGGCACCATGGGGGGGGGGGGGGTCAGTGTTTTGGGGGTGGTGTGCTGTAGATGTCACTGTTATAGTGGATAGTGTTGATATCTTTTAAGGACACACACAAACATTAAATGAAATAGGTCCTTCAGCTAGTTACAATATAAAGTTCAAACTGTGATCCGTTGAACACAAAACAAGTCAAACAGGTTATTCTTAATCTGTGGAAAGGTTGCAGTCAGTTTTATAGGCTTCTGCTACCTTTTCATTATAAACAAGTGTCACGGTTTCTTAAATACAGTATAAACCATGTACTGAAAAAAATCTGGATGCACTTTGTGAATACTAGACATTAGGAATAGACCTTCAGATTGTTATAGACATGGAGACTGGATAGGGAACATTGACTGATAACTTGTGATTAGAGTTGAGCGGACACCTGGATGTTCAGATTCGACTGGTTCGGCCGAACTTCACAAAATGTTTGAGTTCGGGACCCGAACTTGACCCCGAACCCAAACCCAAGTCAATGGGGACCCAAACTTTTGAGCTCTAAAATGGATGTAAAAATGTCACGGAAAGGGCTATAGGGCTGCAAATGGCATCAAAATGTGGTTAAGAGCATGGCAAGTGCTCTGCAAACAAATGTGGATAGGGAAATGACTTTAAATAACAAAAAAAACATAAAAAAAAAAAATTGTAATCTTGATCTAGGAGGACGAGGTCCATATGGAGTAGGAGGTTGAGGGGGCGATGGATGTGGTGTAGGTGGAAGCGGCGGTGGTGGAGGAGGAGGTAGCCTACACTGCTTTTTGGTTTTACATTTTTTATTTTTATTAGGGTACACCCCGAAACATTGGGAAATATAACCTGTGATAACCCCCTCCAGTCGTGCAGGGCAGGCAAGCACCTCCAAGGCGTAAAGGGCAAGCTCAGGCCATGTGCCAAATTTGGAGACCCAGAAGTTGAAGGGGGCAGACCTGTCATTCAGTATGTGTAGGCGTGTGCACACATACTGCTCCACCATGTTGCTGAAATGCTGCCTCCTGCTAAGAAGTTCCATATCAGCTGGTGGTGCTGGTTGTTGTGGCATGCTGACAAAGCTTTTCCACATTTCGGCCATGCTAACCCTGCCTTCTCAGGTGCTGGTGGTGCCCCAGCTGCGTTGGCGACCTCTTCCTCCTCCTCTGCCTTTGCCTTGTACTTCCACGACTCGGCGGTCGTTGCAGAGACACTGCAGCATGTAATCGCTCATGTGTGCCAGGCTGCCCAGAGGCAACGAAAAGCTGTCCTCTGTGGCAGGTGCATCATCTGTGTCCTCTGTATCCCCCCAGCCACGCACAAGTGATGGTCATGAGCTGGTTTCGGTGCCCCCCTGCTGTGAACACAGTTCCTCCATCACCTCCTCCTCCTCATCCTCCATCTCGTCATCCTCCAGAGCTGGACAATTGTGTACCTGGCGTTTGTGGGTGCAGGAACCCACTCTCGGAGCCACTTGTGAATGACTGGCCAGAAACCCTATGAAATGATCCCTCTTCCTCCTCCTCTTCCTGTGCCACATCCTCTTCCATCATCGCTAGCAGTGTTTTTTTAAGGAGGCATAGAAGTGGGATAGCAACGCTGAGAACGACCTTATCGCCATGTTGGTGGTGTACTCGAAACAGCACAACAAGGAACACAGGTCTCGCATGGAAGCCCAGTCATTGGTGGTGAAGTGGTGCTGTTCTGCAGAGCGACTCACCTGTGCGTGCTGCAGCTGAAACTCCACTATCGCCTGCTGCTACTCGCACAGTCTGGCCAGCATGGAGTTCCACCTTGTGGGCACATCGCATATGAGGCGGTGAGCGGGAAGGCCGAAGTTACGCTGCAGCGCTGACAGTAGAGCAGCAGCAGGGTGTGAACGCTGAAAGCACGCACAGACGGCCCGCTTTTTCTGCAGCAGCTCTGACATATCGGGGTAATTTTTAAGGAACCTCTGCACCACCAAATTCAGCACATGCGCAAGGCAACAGATGTGCGTCAAACCGGCTAGTCCCAGAGCTGCTACGACATTTTGCCCATTATCACACACCACCAGGCCGGGCTTGAGGCTCACTGGCACAAACCACTCATCAGTCTGTTCAAGGCCCATCCACAGCTCCTGCGCGGCAGGGCCGGCGCTTCCATAGAGGCAAGGGGGACAATTGCCCCCGGGCCCCCGACTCCTTAGGGGCCCCCAGTGCTGGCCCGCAATTACTATTCTATCATTCTTTTCTGTGTGGGACTGGGATGGACAGGACAGTGTGGTGGCGCAGCAGCGCTGAGTAATGTAATTAAATTGTCTGGGCTAGAGGGGCCCCCCTGCTGGGCGACGGCGGCCGCTCTACCTGCGCTGCGCTGCCTGTCTCTTTAAGAGATTCAAGACTACTGGAGTGGCATGTAAGGCACAGGCAGGCACGTCTCGTGTCTGGCTGACGTTGCCAGAGGCTCCGCCCCCCAGAGCAGAGAACTTGAAGAAGGAGCAAGCGCCATTGGCAGCCAGCCACAGCCCACAGTCTGACTCTGCCAGTGCCAGGGAAGGCCCGCGGCCCGCCGCCCACAGAAGACAGGCAGCCAGCCAGCCAAGTTCCACTTCCAACTAAGTACAGTCTACAGAGAGAACAGACCAGTTACTGTCTGGTAGGTTGGTTGGTTAAACTTATTGTTAATTAAACTGGATCGGATCCATCCATTCCCAGTTTCCCAAATCCCACTCACTTAGTCCATCAGTGTACTAGCCCACCCGGTGGCCCTGGTTCTGTTTGGAGTCAGTAATTGGACTGGAGAAATGTGCATGGGGGGGGGGGCTTGCAGTTACTAGTACTACCATTAACTTTACCCCCCTTCCCAAATGCACATTTCTCCAGTCCAACTATCCAAACAGAACCGGGGCGGGCTAGTAGTACACTGGCACTGGGACAGGTGAGATGGTGCCTGGGATGGATCCTAATCCAGTTGAATTAACCAACCTACCAGTCTGGTAGGTTGGTTGATTAAACTGGATCGGGATCCATCCCAGTGTGGTATGTTGGTTGATTAAACTGGATCGGATCCATCCCAGGCACCATCTCACCCGTGCCAGTGTACTAGCCCGTCCTGAGGCCCTGGTTCTGTTTGGAGTCAGTTGGACTGGAGAAATGTGCATGGGGGGCCCTTATTGTTTTTCCGCCCCAGGGCCCCATTTCACCTAGAACCGGCCCTGCTGTGCGGTGTGGGGTTTGTCCCCCAAACAGATACGTTTTAAAACTGCCTGCTGTCGTTTACTCCTGGCTGTGCTGAATTTGGTGGTGAAGGTGTTACGCTGACCGGATGAGGAGCCAGTAGAGGATAAAGAAGCGGAGTAGGAGGAGGAGGCAACAGGAGGCAAACTGAAGCGCCTTGCAATCCTTGACAGCCAAGACCCGATGCGGACAGCAGAAGCACGGGGCATTAACATGATTGATAATGCTCCGTGCCTCTCTGTGATCTCTTTACTACGAAATCACAGTGAGATAAAGTTGTCACTGTTCGCTCAACCATACTTGTGATATGTTGCTGCACGCTGTACCCAATATGTGTCTGACAGCAGGTTTTAAACAGCTTTTACAAGAGGTCGCCATAGTTTGCAACCACTGATCCAGCATTTGTTCTGTTGATAATTATGTTTTACTCACATGCCTTACTAAGAAAATGTCAGTATTCTAACTGCCTTCTCCCAATACATTGTTATGGGACACAGTTTTAAATGACAGTTTAAAAGGTGTTTTAAATAGAACAATGAAAGGTGCTTTAAAGTATCTCTAAAATTACATTAAAATCTTCAAAAGTATATATCATGCTAACTATTGAGATTTGTAAAGAGAGATAAATAGTATTGATGGATAGGATGTCTGCTAGAAGACATCCTGTTATAAAGTATTCACTGATAAAATTGGACAATATGTCTATGGTGTAATATTGATGTAATGTGTGTATATATATATATATATATATATATATATATATATATATATATATATGTTTTTATATATATGTTTTTTATCCAATGAATATAGTTTATTGTTATAAATGTCTGAATCTAATAAATTCAATATAATGTATAGAATTGTCAACTCTATATCCATTTTCTATCTCTTCTTAGAACCAACAATCTATTTCTATATGTAGAATATCACTAGCATTTTAATAGGTGCTGAAGGAATAATATCATTTTAAATATATAGGGAGCAAGTATTGTATAGATGATGTATTGTTCTCGTCGTGTATCAGGATAAGTAAATCCCTTTTTTTAGAATTGTATATTTTTGCGATTGAGGTAGGGTGTCCTCAAGTTTAGCTAGTAGCACCTCACCATAATCAATTGGAAGTGAGCCACTCCTATAATTACTGCTTACCTCATTCTATCACCCACTGGTTTAGTGAGCTCCCCCAGTTTGAAGTATAGATCTATGGCATCATATAGAAAGTAAAAAACTTAAAGCAGAATTATATAAATTCAGCAATAATTTATATTTACCATCAGAGGGAGAGAAATCCATGTCAATTAGCTTCAGAGAAGTAGAAGGATTACTACAGAAGCAACTACGGCAATATTGGGAAATCAGATCCCTACAACACTATATAGAACATGGTAAAATACCAAAGGGATTACAAATTAGTAAAATCCCAGCACAAGATCTCCTAAATGACAATTTTGAAAGCGAATGGAATACCCTATTATTTACTCAATCCACCGCTCTGATGAATTTAATAATTAAGAGAACCGAAATGCTAGAAGAACTAAACAGAAAAATCAAAAAAATAAAAGAACAGCTAGACAAATTTCCTAAAAATGATGAATATTCTATGTGGCAAGAGAGAATTTGTAAGGGGTTAGATAAAACAGAGACAGATATTATTAATTTAAAAAACGAGGAAACATATAGATATTGGTTCTCCCGGAAGTGCGTCAGCCAGTACCCGCCCCTCCAGTTACGCCGCCAAGCCAAGCCTCCTCATAAGGGGATCGGAGACACAGCTATCACTATGGCAATCCGGCACACAGGCCTCAGCCTCCCGGAACGCATGCCAAACAGGGCCAAAGAGCCCACGTGAAACGCAGCATCCTGCCACCCACTGAGGGAACCCCATCTGCTAATCAGCTTTACACTGTATGCGGCCACAATCCGGGTAAGAACAAACCAGTTGTACTCCTACATGCCATGTTCCTTATGCCGCTATCACCATTGCTTCTCTGCCTGTACAATGTATGATCTTGATTGCAACCCACACTATGTCGGACTCTGCTCTATGCCAGATCCTTGAACATGCCTGATGAAGTAACATGCTTTGATTCCACAGTATGCGTGTCAAAGAGTTTAGATAATGTACGCTATGTCGTACATTATCTACATCGACATGTTTTTTTCTTCTTCTGTTTATAATGCAATCGATATATTATGTGCTGTATGTCTATCGCACACTTATTGTGATATTCTATATATCGTACGACTATTGTATACTTATTGTGACACTTTATATACCGTACGACTATTGTGCACTTATTGTGATACTTTATATACCACACGACTATTGTACATTTATTGTGATACTTTATATGCCTTTCCAGTTGTACTGAAGAAGGCTATTCAGCCGAAAACGTTCTTTTGACTGGAACCGCACAAAATAAAAAGCTTTATACTGAAACCCAAGTGGAGTACAGGAGTCTTACTAAATTGCATGTATCTGGTTTGGGAACCATCTCCTAACATCCACGCAATCCAATTGGAGAACTATCCAACCTTATATCGCCGAAACATATAGATATTCAGAATATCAAACAACGAGAAAAAATCTCAAAAATCCCAAAATAACGGAGAAAGTGCACAAAATAGTGATAATATCACAAATAATAGAGAGATAGGGAATACGGGAAATCTATAATCAATACCAGTAAATAATAGATATGACCAATTATCGGAACAACATTTTTTAGACCACACCCCGGGACATCTCAGAACACAGACAAGACACAGGGAACAAACACCGAGTTACCATTGACAACGATCACCGACCCATCACTACAACTTGAGACAGAAGAATCCCCCACATCAACCTCCCAGAGAGGGGAACTCATATCACACTCCCCAAACCTGGAACCGATATGCTCGTCCCAACACCGATCACGGGAATACTTACAGACACCAACATCACAACCACTCAGAAGAAAGAGAAAAATGATAAGCAAAAGGAAGAGAAACACTATACAGGAAACATCACTAACTGCCGATAATGATTAAGTTATAAATCTTAGCTCTACTATTCTCACTGATTCACAGATATCATTATTAAATAAAGACCTCAAATATGCCCCAACTATAAAAATTGATAAGTTCTCCACATATATATAAGAAATATTTTATCAAAAACCCTCTAGAAATGAGAGAGAATTAATCCACGGGCCCTTTTCAACATTCAACATAAATCTACAATGTTCCCTAGGAATGATATAAGTAAAGAAATGGCTACCTTTCAAAAATGTGTACAAGGAGATTTGAGGAAAATGAAAGATAGGTCTACAACTAACAATTTGACTAAAAAAGAAACTATGGCTATTAAAGAATTACAAAAATCTAAAGAAATTACTATACGCCCAGCGGATAAGAGAAGAGCTATGGTCATACTTGACACAGAAAAATATAATAATGAATAGTGGAGGCAGTTATCTGATCTGGCTACTTATTTAAAACTAGACCCGATAAATGATTTAAAACAGAAATTAAAAGAACTGTGTAAAAAAGGTTTACAGGAACAAATTCTTCTTAAACAGGAATCAGATTTGATCTTGGGCACACAGGGAAGGCTACCAGCCTTCTACTGTCTGCCCAAGATTCATAAAGACCCACACAATCCTCCCGGCCCTCCCATAGTTTCTGGGATAGGCTCCATTACCTCCAATCTATCTAAATATATAGATACTAAATATATAGATACTCATCTCCAAATCCTATATTAAAAATGCCACACATATTATAAAAATTTTGGAGGATTTAGAAGCCGAACCCAAATGGATCATGGGAACGTTGGACATCCAGTCTTTATATACAGTCATAAATCATCAACAAGGACTGGATGCAATTAAAAAACAATCAATTAAAGATTGTTCCTTCGAAGGTATTAAATACATTTTAGAATATCATTATTTTTATTTAGAAGGCAATTATTACTTACAAAGACGCGGCACCGCAATGGGGACTAGGTTCGCCCCCAGCTATGCCAATTTATTTCTGGCTGAGTGGGACTCAGCCCACATCACACCCAGACTGGGGGAGGACCTAGCCCTATGGCGGCGTTACAGCGATGATGTCATCTTTATTTGCAAACAGGGAGAGTCACAACTTGAAGAATTCTTAAAAACATTAAATATCAATGACATGAATTTAATTTCCACCTCAAATATTAAAGATCAGACTGAGTTTTTAGATTTATTAATAAACAAACTTGGTAATAAGTTTTACTGTAGTACTTATCATAAACCTACGGCGAAAAATAATTTTATTTTATTCTCTAGCTGTCACCTCCCTAGGTTGTTGATTAATATTCCCACTGGACAGTTCCGTAGAATCAGATGGAACCGCACAGATGATCATCAATTTGAAGGCGAAGCCATGAAAATGAAATCATATTTCGTAAGCAAAAACTATCAGGTAGAATCCATAGATAAAGCACTGGATACTGTAAGGAAATTAGAAAGGAAATCCTTTTTTGATCATAAACAACAAGAAAGAATTCAACATCAATTTTTAGATATTAGGTTTATCCTTCCCTTTAATGATAATTATAAGAAATTCCAGAAAATAATTAAATTACATTGGCTACATCTTCTAAATGATAAAACAGTAGGACACCTTCTACCTCATTCACCAAAGATAACCTTTACAAAATCTCCTAATTTGGGCTTGAAGATAGCCCCATCAGTCCCAAATAGTTTTAAGAAAGACATCACTCTAGGCACTTTTTTGAATATGAAAGGATTTTATAAATGTGGGTAATGTACAGGATGTAAAATGAATAACCAACCTCGGAAAACTGTAGAGGTTCATTCCACTCAAAACTCTTTTATTTGGGAAATCAAAGATTGCATTTCTTGTAATTCTTCGAGGGTCATATATTTAATTCAATGCCCATGCAACCGCCAATATATTGGCCGTACAAAGCAAACCCTTAAAACAAGAATAAATGAACATATAGCGAATATAAAAAAAAGGCTACGAGAAACACTCTCTATCGAAGCATTACAAAGATGTCCATAATAGTAACCCATCGAATACAAAATTTATGGCATTAGAAAAAGTCAATAAACATTGGAGAGGAGGAAATTACATTCAAAAAATGTCTAGAGCAGAATCTAGACAGATATGTGAATTTGGGTCTCTCCTACCATTATGACTGAATTCAGAACTAGAACTATTCGGTTTCCTCTAAGGTCGATGCCCCATGTCCGATGGTAGATCACATGTCTGGCCGTTTAACGTCTTCCCTCTGGTTTGGGACCTCTTCCAATTTCCACGATTCATTTATCCTGATACACGACGAGAACAATACATCATCTATTTATACAATACTTGCTCCCTATATATTTAAAATGCTATTATTCCTTCAGCACCTATTAAAATTCTAGTGATAATCTACAGTACATATAGAAATAGATTGTTGGTTCTAAGAAAAGAGATAGAAAATAGATATAGAGATGTCAATTCTATACATTATATTGAATTTATTAGATTCAGACATTTATAACAATAAACTATATTCATTGGATAAAAAACATATATATAAAAACATATATATATATACAGTACAGACCAAAAGTTTTGGACACACCTTCTCATTCAAAGAGTTTTCTTTATTTTCATGACTATGAAAATTGTAGATTCACACCGAAGGCATCAAAACTATGAATTAACACATGTGGAATTATATACATAACAAAAAAGTGTGAAACAACTGAAAATATGTCATATTCTAGGTTCTTCAAAGTAGCCACATTTTGCTTTGATTACTGCTTTGCACACTCTTGGCATTCTCTTGATGAACTTCAAGAGGCAGTCACCTGAAATGAACCTGAAATTGGGAAAACTTTGAAAGTGTCCCCAAGTGCAGTCACAAAAACCATCAAGCGCAACAAAGAAACTGGCTCACATGTGGACCACCCCAGGAAAGGAAGACCAAGAGTCACCTCTGCTGCGGAGGATAAGTTCATCCGAGTCACCAGCCTCAGAAATCGCAGGTTAACAGCAGCTCAGAGTAGAGACCAGGTCAAATTTATATATATATATATATATATATGTACACATATATATATATATTTATACTGTATATATATATATATATATATACAGTACAGACCAAAAGTTTGGACACACCTTCTCATTCAAAGAGTTTTCTTTATTTTCATGACTATGAAAATTGTAGATTCACACTGAAGGCATCAAAACTATGAATTAACACATGTAGAATTATATACATAGCAAAAAAGTGTGAAACAACAGAAAATATGTCATATTCTAGGTTCTTCAAAGTAGCCACCTTTTGCTTTGATTACTGCTTTGCACACTCTTGGCATTCTCTTGATGAGCTTCAAGAGGTAGTCACCTGAAATGGTCTTCCAACTGTCTTTAAGGAGTTCCCAGAGATGCTTAGCACTTGTTGGCCCTTTTGCCTTCACTCTGTGGTCCAGCTCACCCCAAACCATCTCGATTGGGTTCAGGTCCAGTGACTGTGGAGGCCAGGTCATCTGGCGCAGCACCCCATCACTCTCCTTCATGGTCAAATAGCCCTTACACAGCCTGGAGGTGTGTTTGGGGTCATTGTCCTGTTGAAAAATACATTATGGTCCAACTAAACGCAAACCAGATGGAATAGCATGCCGCTGCAAGATGCTGTGGTAGCCATGCTGGTTCAGTATGCCTTCAATTTTAAATAAATCCCCAACTGTATCACCAGCAAAGCACCCCCACACCATCACACCTCCTCCTCCATGCTTCACGGTGGGAACCAGGCATGTAGAGTCCATCCGTTCACCTTTTCTGCGTCGCACAAAGACACGGTGGTTGGAACCAAAGATCTCAAATTTGGACTCATGAGACCAAAACACAGATTTCCACTGGTCTAATGTCCATGTGTTCTTTAGCCCAAACAAGTCTCTTCTGATTGTTGCCTGTCCTTAGCAGTGGTTTCCTAGCAGATATTCTACCATGAAGGCTTGATTCACACAGTCTGCTCTTAACAGTTGTTCTAGAGATGTGTCTGCTGCTAGAACTCTGTGTGGCATTGACCTGGTCTCTAATCTGAGCTGCTGTTAACCTGCGATTTCTGAGGCTGGTGACTCGGATGAACTTATCCTCTGCAGCAGAGGTGACTCTTGGTCTTCGTTTCCTGGGGCGGTCCGCATGTGAGCCAGTTTCTTTGTAGCGCTTGATGGTTTTTGTGACTGCACTTGGGGGCACTTTCAAATTTTTCCCAATTTTTCGGACTGACTGACCTTCATTTCTTAAAGTAATGATGGCCACTCATTTTTCTTTACTTAGCTGCTTTTTTCTTGCCATAATACAAATTCTAACAGTCTATTCAGTAGGACTATCAGCTGTGTATCCACCTGACTTCTCCACAACGCAACTGATGGTCCCAACCCCATTTATAAGGCAAGAAATCCCACTTATTAAACCTTACAGGGCACACCTGTGAAGTGAAAACCATTTCAGGTGACTACCTCTTGAAGCTCATCAAGAGAATGCCAAGAGTGTGCAAAGCAGTAATCAAAGCAAAAGCTGGCTAGTTTGAAGAACCTAGAATATGACATATTTTCAGTTGTTTCACACTTTTTTGTTATGTATATAATTCCACATGTGTTAATTCATAGTTTTGATGCCTTCAGTGTGAATCTACAATTTTCATAGTCATGAAAATAAAGAAAACTCTTTGAATGAGAAGGTGTGTCCAAACTTTTGGTCTGTACTGTATATATATATGACTTTGGCATTATCATATTTGTACTGAGTCACAGAATAAAATTATCATGTTACTTATACCACACAGTGAATGTTGTAAATAAATTCCACTAAATAATATAAAAATTGCAGTTTTTTATATTTTCCCTAAAAATAATAAAAGTTATTTAATACACTATATGTACCCCAAAAATAAAACTGCGTCCCCTAAGTTGTGCACCAACAATATTGACTTCAGACATATAATAAAAACTTACAATTTAAAAAAAGTGACATTTTCAGAAGGATTTTCCTATTTGAATGGCATCTGTCTGCAGATTTGTACCTATAAAACTAGCTAACCTGCTGCATATGTGCTAAAGACATTTTTGTTGGTCCCATATTCATAGGTGTCTGCATTGATGAGAAAAATGAAGTTTTAATATATGCAAATGACCCTCTAGGAGCAATGGGAGCATTGCCATTACTCTCTCTCTCTGCAACTGCCATGTCCTATGCACTTTTTATAGGTACAAATTGACTGAGAGATGCCCTCTAATCGGACTGTTAGGATGTTAAGCCATTATTTGTGTCTGTACAGTTTGCAACTATGGCTCCTCACTTTTCCCATCACTGTACCTATCCCCAGTCTTAACAAACTCCCCACCCTACTGATACCCTCAAGCTCTGTGCTTGCTGCTGCCCTATCAGCCCCTAATTACTATACATACTGTGTGACCTGAAGCCCCTACTGTATTTCATAAATAGCATCATTAGTGTCCATCCACAATTACTCTCAAATTATACACAGAAGCCCCCCAAAAATAATATGCAGGCCTCAGATGCCCCCCAAATTACATGCCAGCCACAGATACTCCCAAAATTATATGCCAGCCACAGATGCCTGCAAAATACTATGCCAGCTACAAATGCCCAAAAATATTAAAAGTTGTACACACCATAATCCACAACTAGCAATGCTACCAATTCATGCAAGAGGCACAATGTTGTGACATCTTTGCATTACCTACACCAGGTCGATACATACACTGCTTGGTCCAGCCTACCACCTACAAAATGGCCAGAGAGCATATGGCAACTGTATCGAGAGTGGTACCATTATTACCCTGGTGGACCCCACTGGCACATACACCTCCCTCACACCCTTGCTAATGATGACCCCTGACAAAGTTTGAAATTCTCTTTAAACCTCTGTTAAAAAATGCAGTTTGTTCACTCCAGTAATGATGTTTATGTAAAAAATTTAAATGTAAAGGTTATGTTCACCCTTAGGCACCATGTTACATGTTTTATAATTGTGTAAGTATGTTGCACTATTTGCTTCATAACTGTGCCGGTTGTACTGGAAACAGCAGACAAATAATTGCTTAAAGGGTTTCCCCGGAAAACATTTAAAATGCCATCCAACAACCTGTCCTAGAACGTAAGCAGATCTGGTTGCCTCCACTTGCAGAGCTGCCTAGGAGGGGAGAGGTTGGGGATTCATTATACGCTACAGTCTGGCACTCGCATATACTACATATTGGTGAGTTTTGCTGTCAGGCTGCTCAGCCATGATAGCATATCATAGGCTGGATCACATCATTACCATCTATTGTACAGCAGTGTACTGTGTAATGAGGTCCCACACCCTCACCCCTATAGACAGCTCTGCAAGCGGTGACAACAGTTTTTCCTACAGCAGATTACTATACAGTACCTCTGGCAAAAATTACACTGCCCAGAATGCAAATCATGAGAGCAAACTGTTTTCAGACATTGAGACATCAAGGAATGGTTTGAACTCTGAAACCAGAAAAATTGTGAATGCAGTTCTAGACTACATACAAGATGTTACTGAGTATCTCTACATGATGAGTATAACCGGTAATGAATCTTTGCATTGTGTACTTGCTGAGGTTTGGACAAAGGATGTGGGCAACAGACATATTTTCTCACTTTCTCTTAACTGTAGGAAGTGAAATGTTTTAAACAAATTTATTTTGTACAACACATAAAAATGGAGAAACATGCCCCCAAATTTTCACCCATTTTCTCCAGTGTCAATAAAGTTGTGGCCAGTAAGGCCTCATGCACACAACAGTTTTTTTTCACGGTCCGCAAAAACGGGGTCCGTAGGTACGTGATCCGTGACCGTTTTTTCGTCCGTGGGTCTTCCTTGATTTTTGGAGGATCCACGGACATGAAAAAAAAGTTGTTTTGGTGTCCGCCTGGCCGTGCGGAGCCAAACGGATCCGTCCTGAATTACAATGCAAGTCATTACTTGTGCTGCCAGGCAGCAGGGGGCAGACCCCCCCTGTTTTTAACTCATTGGTGGCCAGTGCGGCTGGCACCCCCCCTGTAGTTAACTCATTGGTGGACAGTGCAGCCGGCCCCCCCTCCCTCCCCTGTAGTTAACTCGTTGGTGGCCAGTGGGCCCTCCCCCCTCCTAATTAAAATCTCCCCCCCCTATTATTGGTGGCAGCGGAGAGTACCGATCGGAGTCCCAGTTTAATCGCTGGGGCTCCGATCGGTAACCATGGCAACCAGGACATTACTGCAGTCCCGGTTGCCATGGTTACTTAGCAATTTGTAGAAGCATTATACTTACCTGCGAGCTGCGATGTCTGTGACCGGCTGGGAGCTCCTCCTACTGGTAAGACGGATCCGTCTTCAAATGCTTTCAGTACACTTGTGTTTTTCCGGAAGTGTGAAAGAGGCCTTATCTGAATATCATTGAAAATCTGTGTATAGACCTAAAAAAAAAAAAAAAGCAGTGCATGCAAGAGTCCCCCGGAATCCAACAAAACTGGTAGACTTTTGCAAGGAAGAATGGATGAAAATTCCTCAAACAAGAACTTAAAGACTATTGGCTGGCTACAAGAAGTGTCTACAAGCTGTGATACTTGCCAAAGGGGGTCCCACTATCTACTAACTATGCAGGGTAACAATATCACTGTAGTAATTATAAGATTTGAAAAGTAACAATTCAAAATATCACAGAGGAAAAATGACTTTTCATATAAAACGTAACTTTTACTATCGATTGTTAAAATAATACCCCATATAGATGTAATTTAAAATAAATCAGATATTTTAAAGCCTTACTTACAGTAGGACGTATCCAGGACAATGCAATCCGATAAAGAAAATTGCAGCAACTTACAGTTTGAAGACCGTGGACCTGGCCATTAGGTAAATGAGAGGTGAATTCAGGACAGGGGGAGGGGGGAAAAATCCCTAGTGTGTCCCTCAATTTATCCCTGCCTACAGGCAGAGAACCCGCCCCGAAAGGTGGCGGACCCTACTGCTCGGTGGCTAAGCCCTCACTGTCGCCTAATTAGACTCTGTCAACGGATATTAAAGGTACTTGTCCTTTCTTAATAGCTTGTCCTTTTGTAGCTCGTCCCAATGCGTTTCCCCATTGTCCGTAAAAACTGGTTCATCAGGGGACCGATGATAAATAATCAGATGTTCTCAGCCTAAATTCAAATGGTTGCAGGAAAATTAATACTCAAAAAAGTTGCAGGCATCAAATATGGACAATTATATATCCAATATTCTTGAGCCAAAAAACTATGGTAGTTATATCAGAGACATCATATTATGATAATGTGTCTGAAAGACATCCTAGAATGGTAAGGTGCCACCAAGAGGTGGGGTCGCCCCTTTCATTTTTTTGGCATAAACATAACATGATAACTTTATTCTCTGGATCAGTGCAATTATAGCGATACAAAATACATATAGGTTTTTTTTACATTTTACTACTTTTGCACAATAAAAACCTTTTTTAACTTTTTTTTATCTACAGAGCTCTATGTGGGCTTAATTTTTGTGGAATGACTTATAGTTTTCATTGGCATTATTTGGGGGTACATAACACTTTTTGATCACTTTTTTTTCCCCACAAAGCAGGAATTAATATATATTTTTTTTGTTTTTGTTTACTGCGTTCACCATACGGAAAAGTACCAAATATGTGGAGATTTTATTTTTGCAAAGCAATGGAAAAAAGTTTTTGGGAATTTTTTTAATTTAAATACATTTTATAAATTTTTCTTTTATCATTAACAGTTGCAAAAAAAAGTATGTGAACCCTTTGGAATGATATGGATTTCTGCACAAATTGATCATAAAATGTGATTTGATCTTCATCTAAGTCACAAGAATAGACAATCACAGGCTGCTTAAACTAATAACACACAAATAATTAAATGTTTTTATTGAACACACCATGTAAACATTCACAGTGCAGGTGGGAAAAGTATGTGAACCCTTGGATTTAACCCCTTAAGGACCAGGCTCATTTTCACCTTAAGGACCAGGCCATTTTTTGCAAATCTGACCAGTGTCACTTTAAGTGCTCATAACTTTAAAACGCTTTTACTTATACAGGCCATTCTGAGATTGTTTTTTCGTCACATATTGTACTTCATGACACTGGTAAAATAAAGTCAAAAAAATTAATTTTTTTGCATAATAAAATACCTAATTTACCAAAAATTTGGAAAAATTAGCAAATTTCAAAGTTTCAGTTTCTCTACTTCTGTAATACATAGTAATACCCCCAAAAATTGTGATGACTTTACATTCCCCATATGTCTACTTCATGTTTGAATTATTTTGGGAATGATATTTTATTTTTTGGGGATGTTACAAGGCTTAGAAGTTTAGAAGCAAATCTTGAAATTTTTCAGAAATTTACAAAAACCCAATTTTTAGGGACCACTACAGCTCTGAAGTCACTTTGCGAGGCTTACATAATAGAAACCGCCCAAAAATGACCCCATTCTATAAACTACACCCCTCAAGGTATTCAAAACTCCGTTAACCCTTTAGGTGTTGCACAAGAGTTATTGGCAAATGGGGATGAAATTTGAGAATTTCATTTTTTTGCCACATTTTCCATTTTAACCCATTTTTTCCACTAACAAAGCAAGGGTTAACAGCCAAACAAGACTGTATCTTTATTGCCCTGACTCTGCCGTTTACAGAAACACCCCATATGTGCCCGTAAACTACTGTACGGCCACACAGCGGGGCGTAGAGTGAAAGGTGCGCCGTATGGTTTTTGGAAGCCAGATTTTGCTGGACAGTTTTTTTGACACCATGTCCCATTTTAAGCCCCCTGATGCACCCCTAGAGTAGAAACTCCATAAAAGTGACCCCATCTAAGAAACTACACCCCTCAAGGTATTCAAAACTGATTTTACAAACTTTGTTAACCCTTTAGGTGTTGCACAAGAGTTATTGGCAAATGGGGATGAAATTTGAGAATTTCATTTTTTTGCCACATTTTCCATTTTAACCCATTTTTTCCACTAACAAAGCAAGGGTTAACAGCCAAACAAGACTGTATCTTTATTGCCCTGACTCTGCTGTTTACAGAAATACCCCATATGTGGCCGTAAACTACTGTGCGGCCACACAGCGGGGCGTAGAGTGAAAGGTGCGCCGTATGGTTTTTGGAAGCCAGATTTTGCTGGACAGTTTTTTTGACACCATGTCCCATTTGAAGCCCCCTGGTGCACCCCTAGAGTAGAAACTCCATAAAAGTGACCCCATCTAAGAAACTACACCCCTCAAGGTATTCAAAACTGATTTTACAAACTTTGTTAACCCTTTAGGTGTTGCACAAGATTTAATGGAAAATAGAGATACAATTTCAAAATTTCACTTTTTTGGCAGATTTTCCATTTTAATATTTTTGTTCCAGTTACAAAGCAAGGGTTAACAGCCAAACAAAACTCATTATTTATGGCCCTGATTCTGTAGTTTACAGAAACACCTCATATGTGGTTGTAGACCGCTGTACGGGCAAACGGCAGGGCGCAGAAGGAAAGTAATGTCACACGGTTTTTGGAAGGCAGATTTTGCTGGACTGGTTTTTTGACACCATGTCCCATTTGAAGCCCCCCTGATGCACCACTAGAGTAGAAACTCCAAAAAAGTGACCCCATTTTAGAAAGTACGGAATAGGGTGGCAGTATTGTTGGTACCAGTTCAGGGTAGATATGATTTTTGGTTGCTCTATATTACACTTTTTGTGCGGCAAGGTAACAAGAAATAGCTTTTTTGGCACGTTTTTTTTTTTTGTTATTTACAACATTCATCTGACAGGTTAGATCATGTGGTAATTTTATAGAGCAGGTTGTCACGGACGCAGCGATACCTAATATGTATACAATTTTTTTTATTTATGTAAGTTTTATACAATAACTTCATTTTTAAAACCAAAAAATTGTTTAGTGTCTCCATAGTCTGAGAGCCATAGTTTTTTCAGTTTTTGGGCGATTATCTTGAGTAGGGTCTAATTTTTTGCGGGATGAGATGACAGTTTGATTGGCACTATTTTGGGGTGCATATGACTTTTTGATCGCTTGCTATTACACTTTTTTTACGGTGGTCACCTGAGGGGTTAGGTCATGTGATATTTATATAGAGCCGGTCGATACGGACGCGGCAATACCTAATATGTATACTTTATTTTTATTTATGTAGGTTTTACACAATGATTTTATTTTTGAAACAAAAAAAATGATGTTTTAGTGTTTCCATAGTCTAAGAGCCATAGTTTTTTCAGTTTTTGGGCGATTATCTTGAGTAGGGTCTCATTTTTTGCGGGATGAGATGACGGTTTGATTGGTACTATTTTGGCGTACATGCGATATTTTTGATCACTTTTATTACCTTTTTTGGGAAGTAAGGTGGGCAAAATTTCAATTTTCTCATAGTTTTAATTTTTTTATTTTTATGGCGTTCACTGTGCGGGGAAAGTAACATGACCGTTTTATAGATCAGGTCGTTACGGACGCGGCGATACCTAATATGTGTAGTTTATTTTATTTTTTTAATTTTTATTCAGTGATAAATGTTTTTTTTTTATCTTAACTTTTTTCACTTATTTTTTTTATTTTTTGACCCAGACCCACTTGGTTCTTGAAGATCCAGTGGGTCTGATGTCTGTAAAATACAGTACAGAACCCTATATAGGTGTCTGTTCTGTATTTTACTTACACTGA
Source organism: Bufo gargarizans (assembly GCF_014858855.1). Taxonomy (NCBI): domain Eukaryota; kingdom Metazoa; phylum Chordata; class Amphibia; order Anura; family Bufonidae; genus Bufo; species Bufo gargarizans. Next base: position 324,841,874 of record NC_058083.1, on the reverse strand, counting down.
ACAGATCTATGCTTTCAGCACAGATCTGTTCAGCACCATGGACAGCAGGACGCCTGAGCAGGCGTCCTGTTGCCATGGGAACCTTCCCCGTCTGCTCAGAACTTTGCAGACGGGGAAGGGTGAGCACGGGGCTGCGGGGGGCTGTCTGGGGGCTCTCTCCCTCTCCATCGGGGGGCTGCAAAGGCACTGCAGCCCCCCGATCGGAGAGGGAGGGAGCTCCCTCTTACTGTTAACCTTTTCCATACAGCGGTCCGTACGGACCGCTGTATGGAAAGGGTTAAACGGCTGACATCGCATCAACGATGTCAGCCGTTTATACCAGGGTGCCAGCAATGTGCTGGCACCCTGGTATACCCACTGTACACCAACGATTACGCAATGGGAGGCGGGCGGGGGATTGCGATCCCGCCTGCCGCACCGCCCGCCTCCCGCAACGCCCCCACCGCCTGCGACACCCCCCCTGCACCACCCGCCGCCATCAAATCATGCAGGGGTGCAGGGGGGGGTGTACTATATCGATTTTAGGCACTCTAAAGCTTCTGATCCCCGCGGTCAGGGACCGCGGGGATCAGAAACTGCAAAAAGCGCAGCAAACCGCAGGTCTGAATTGACCTGCGGTTTGCTGCGATCGCCGACACGGGGGGGTCACATGACCCCCCCTGGCGTTTTAACAGGATGCCGGCTGAATGATTTCAGCCGGCATCCTGTTCAAATTAACCCCGCGGCGCCGGAATGCCGATTTTAAAGTCAGGACGTACCGGTACGTCCTTGGTCCTTAAGGACTCGGGAAATAGGGCGTACCGGTACGTCATATGTCCTTAAGGGGTTAATAACTGGTTGAACCTCCTTTGGCAGCAATAACTTCAACCAAACGTTTCCTGTAGTTGCAGATCAGATGTGCACAACGGTCAGGAGTAATTCTTGACCATTCCTCTTTACAGAGCTGTTTCAGTTCAGCAATATTCTTGGGATGTCTGGTGTGAATCGCTTTCTTGAGGTCATGCCACAGCATCTCAATCGGGTTGAGGTCAGGACTCTGATGGGCCACTCCAGAAGGCGTATTTTCTTCTCTTTAAGCCATTCTGTTGTTGATTTACTTCTATGCTTTGGGTTGTTTTCCTGTTGCAACACCCATCTTCTGTTGAGCTTCAGCTGGTGGACAGATGGCCTTAAGTTCTCCTGCAAAATGTCTTGATAAACTTGGGAATTCATTTTTCCTTTGATGATAGCAATCCGTCCAGGCCCTGAGGCAGCAAAGCAGCCCCAAACCATGATGCCCCCACCACCATACTTCACAGTTGGTAAGAGGTTTTGATGTTGGTGTGCTGTGCCTCTTTTTCCCTACACACATAGTATTGTGTGTTTCTTCCAAACAACTCAACTTTGGTTTCATCTGTCCACAGAATATTTTGCCAGTACTGCAGTGGAACATCCAGGTGCTTTTGTGCAAACTATAAAATTGCAGCAATGTTTTTTTTGGACAGCAGTGGCTTCCTCTGTGGTATCCTCCCATGAAATCCATTCTTGTTTAGTGTTTTACGTATAATAGATTCGCTAACAGGGATGTTAGCATATGCCAGAGACTTTTGTAAGTCTTTAGCTGACACTCTAAGATTCTTCTTCACCTTATTGAGCAGTCTGTGCTGTGCTCCTGCAATCATCTTTACAGGATGGCCACTCCTAGGGAGAGTAGGAGCAGTGCTAAACTTTCTCCATTTATAGACAATTTAGTCTTACCATGAACTGATGAAAAGCAAGGCTTTTATAGATACTTTTATAACCCTTTCCAGCTTTATGCAAGGCAACAATTATTAATCGTAGGTCTTCTCAGAGCTCTTTTGTGCAAGGCATCATTTACATCAGGCAATTCTTCTTGCGAAAAGCAAACCCAGAACTGGTGTGTTTTTTTTTTATAGGGCAGGGCAGCTGTAACCAACACCTCCAATATCATCTCTATGATTGGACTCAAGTTAGCTGACACCTCACTCCAATTAGCTCTTGGAGATGTCATTAGTCTAGGGGTTCACATACTTTTTCCACCTGCACTTTGAATGTTTACACGGTGTGTTCAATAAAAACATGGTAAACATTTAATTGTTTTTTATTAGTTTAAGCAGACTGTGATTGTCTATTGTTGTGACTTAGATGAAGATTAGATCACATTTTATGACCAATTTGTGCAGAAGTCCATATCATTCCAAAGGGTTAACATACTTTTTCTTGCAACTGTAATAGTCCAACAAGGGGATTATAATAGGCAATCTTTTGATTGCTTCTTAAATACATTGCACTATTCCTGTAGTGCAATGTATTTTAATGTCAGTGCTATACTGACATTAACCAGCAGTCTGTGCCAGAGAGGTGCAGCCTGCTGGGACACGCTAGAGGCAGACCTGGGGTCTTTACTAGACAATGGCCTGCCTGCACTGACATAGGCACCCTGCAATCTCATTTGTGAGGTGCTGATGGAAGATAGAGTGAGTCGGCTCCATCTGTTTACATGCTACCAGTGCTATTGTCCAGGCTGTTAGAGCAGAAGTGTGGCTCTAATGTTACAGCGTAGGGTTGCCAACTAGAATTTTTATTTTTTCTGGATAACTTATCCAGAAATCACAGACAGCCAACACTTGTTACACACAGACTCGATGAACATAATTAATGCTAAAGATTATAAGCAATACAGCTCTATAGCTCAATATACTGAATACACCTCATTACCAGCATATACTGAGAGCAGTAAAATGATGATAATTACCACCAAGATAATCTAGTCAAGTACTAAAAAAATCACGGACACTGGAAAAAGTCACCTATTTTCACAGACTGTCCAGAAATTTCTGGACCGTTGGCAACCCTGTTACAGCCTTACCCCCTCTCTCCGCTGCACGAGAGACCCATGCAACACTTAGACCCATGCAGCACCTTTTTACGGTGACCCAGCCTAAGTCCCCTTAGTGACCGCCTTAAAAAAGGCATATTGGTGGTCTTTAAGGGGTTAAGGGTAACTTAGTTCTAGTTTTGAGGGCTAACCACAAAATATATAGCTGATGTTTCCTGACTTTCAAGAGGAAACAAGTGTTACATGAAACTATGCATTTTCACAAAACATCAAAGGGCAGCTGCTATCATTTACAAATGCTGGTTTCTCAAAAAAAAAACAGAAATGGTGTGAAAAACAAGAAAGTGTAATGTAACAGAAGGGTGAAAAATAGACTTTGCTCTATTTTATAGTGGACCCTTTACACACATATTAGTAAATGTTAACATATTTTATTATTAAGCATTAACCACCAACTAAAAGTGGAAATCAACACTGCAAAGTTAGGAATATGTCATATATTTTATTTGTATAAGTAATGTGCATATTATTTTTTTAAATGCAGTTTATTTTATTTTTTTCTTATTTTAATTATTTTTACTGTAATTGGTTAGGTCTAAACCAGTGGAAGAGGGTTCTATAAGGGATTTTGCAAACTTCACTAAAAAGTCCCTCACTGGGATATAAACTTAGGGAATCCCCACGTCTCATACCATTAATATTCTCAGATTGCAGCCTTTGATGACTTGCATTTTTCTGAAGCAAGGTATCAGAATTAATAAACAGAAGTGGGTCACAGAAATCTGAGGATAACACTGGAAGAATATAGACAACAAAGTAAAACAGATAGGGGTCAGGGCAGGCATCAAGCCCAGGAAAAACTATAAAATAACAAAACAGAAGCTTTCAGAGGGCTGCTTTAGCTTTAGTGCAAATGGTGGACGAAAGTTGCTTCATTCTAAATTAATTCATCACGAAGCATGTTTAATCAGTTATATCCCTGCCTGCAGGGTTAGTGTATTTCAGTGTACATCACTATGCAGTGCAGCAACATGCATAGCTAGTCCTTTCTGGTAGTGAAACAGTTACTGTGCGTCAGTATGAAAGGGAGGTCTCATACAATATGAGGACGTACGCATCATTGTGCAGGCCGTCAACAGTCCTAGCTCATCCTTTGAGATGAGCGGCAGGGGCAATATTCAAATTCGCAATATTTCATAAATATTTGGGTGAATATTCGTCATAAATTCACGAATTCGAGAATTCGCCATTATTTTCGTGATTGCAAAAATCGGCAATGTAATATGCACCTATTGCGCGTGCAATACAGGCGTTGGTCACTTTTGCTACATTTTTCAAGCTGCTAGCTTTAAATGCAGATAGAGTGCTCCAATATATTCGCGATTGCGCAAATCAGCAATTAATGATGCGCATATTTTAGCGCAATACGTGCAACTTCACATTTTAGCAGGTCTGACTGCATATTACTATGCATTATGTCTGTAGCATGCATGTATGGACAGCAAAACCTATCAGCTACACCATGGGTGTCAAACATGCGGCCCGCAATGAATATCTTTGCGGCCCGGCAGTCTAGTATCTCTGAACATGAGCGCGCTGCTATCTGCGCGCTCATGTTCTCTCAGCAGCACAGGGAGAAGGAAGCTGTCCTCCCTCCCCCTGTGCTGCTGCCGCTGCCACCAATGAGGAGAGAGGGGCGGAGGAGGGGCGGGCGCACTGAGCCACCAATGATAGGACTATTCCCATTTCCCACACAGAGCGGCGCCCAGCGATGTCTCAGCACTCACCATTAGTCCTGGGCGCCGCTCCGTTCGCCCGCAGTGCCCCATTACTGTCTCCTCTCCTGCTCCACATGCTGCTGATTACTATCGGAGCGATGGGAGGAGACATCAGCTTCACTAGTGGGCGTTCCTTCTCCCTGCGCTGTGATTGGACAGCGCTACAGCCAGGAAGAAGGAACGCCCACTAGTGAAGCTGATGTCTCCTCCCATCGCTCCGATAGTAATCAGCAGCATGTGGAGCAGGAGAGGAGACAGTAATGGAGCACTGCAGGCGAACGGAGCGGCGCCCAGGACTAATGGTGAGTGCTGAGACATCGCTGGGCGCCGCTCTGTGTAGCCTGATAGTGAAAGTCAGTCTTTAACACAATACAGGAGGCGGGTGCCGGCAGCAGAATCGCATTGCCGGCACCCTGCCGCTGACAGGGAGCTGCGATCAGAGGCAGTTAACCCCTTAGGTGCCGCACCTGAGGGGTTAACTGCTGATCTGCCAGTACCAGCCTCCTGTATAAAGGGGTAATTTATCATTGGTGGTGCAGTGTGCCCCCCCCCCTCAACCCCCCATCCCATTAAAATCATTGGTGGCACAGTGCACCAGCCCCTCTCAACCCCCCCAGTATTAAAATCATTGGTGGCAGTGGCCACAGGGACCTCTCCCCTCCCCCTCATTGGTGGTGCAGTGGCAGCTTCTGATCGGAGCCCCAGCTGTGTAAGCCTGGGGCTCCGATCAGTTACCATGGCAGCCAGGATGCTACAGAAGCCCTGGTTGCCATGGTAACATCCCTGATGCTGCGTGCACAAGGCACAGAGCAGCAGGGACAGTGTGAAGTCCTATTCACCCTGATAGAGCTGAATAGGACAAGGGATGAAAGATCCCAGGTTCTCGCCCCTAAGGCTACTTTCACACTTGCGTTCAGAGCGGATCCGTCTGAGACGGATCCACTCATATAATGCAGACGGTGGATCCGTTCAGAACGGATCCGTCTGCATTATATTGTAAAAAAAATGTTTTGTTTTTTTTATGCGGCCCACATAAACTTAAATTTGTTTTTTTTTGGCCCATGTTAGCCTTTGAGTTTGACATGCTTGAGCTACACTATATCACTATCTAACCTACACTGACTATCTCCCACTAACTATCTGTAATATATATATATATATATATATATATGCATATATGCTAACTAACCAGAGAAGAAAATTAAAAAAGCAGCACACATTACACGCGGGTGCAAGTCCTTATAGGGGCCTGTGTCCAAGGTCCCAAGTACATATAGAAGAAAAAAGGCAGCACTCCAGATTAATGAAAAAAAGTGGATGGTTTATTCACCCATCTAGCAGCAATGTTTCAGCTCTCTCATTGGAGCCTTTGTCTAGCTAAATAACATGTGCATAGTGGCATACATAAATAGTGCAAACAATTTCATATTCACAGATTAATGATTAAGTAATAAAGTGCAAGTGCATCAAGAATATAGCAATTTTAAAAGTACAATTCATCTATCATCATGATTATATCTAAATTGATTGTGAACATCGTCATATAAAGTGCATAACGTGATCCGTACAGTGGAAAAATTTATAAACATACATGATTACCAATCAACGTATAAAGTGTACACAGTGCATAACAATCACAAGTCGATTAAAACCTTAAAAAACTTTGGATGAGTCACGTTAAGTCATGGAGACATAGTGGAGTCTGCTGGCGTCCGGACATAGTGGAGTCTGCTCATGCCCATACAGGCCGGCAAGTTCCCTATACAGAATTGCAAAGACACACTTAACATGTCCAAAGCTCCGCAGTTTTCAGCAGACAAAAGCTGATCTGCAAACGGAAGATTGGCGGGTAACCACCAGTCTCCGTACCCGAATGTCTGTGTCAGGGGGGCATCACGGAGTGTCAGACCGCATACACCTCACTGTTCAGACCTGTCAGCATGTTCGCTCCATGTCAAAATCCCACCGCACTAGGGATGGGCATCAGGGTATCACAGTGATGTAATCCCGATTCCCTCCCTGAGCGGGGGGAGTCACAGATAGATTGCATTGGGGCATTACATGATATAATAGAGTCTATAACTAATGGACAAACCAACCCGTCAGGAGTCAGTGTCACTCAAGTCCCATTGGTGGACTAACTAACTAACTATCTAATGTAATGACACAGCAAAGCACAGAGCACAGCAATGACACTGTTGTCTCTCTCAGAACTGCAAAAAATTGCAGAAAGTGGCTGCTCGGGAAGTTCTTATTTAGTAAGGGGTAGGCAACTTTCCTATTGGTTGCTAGGGATGTTGCTAAGCTCAGACAAAGACATTGCAGCCTTCTCATTGGCCCACAAGCAAGAAGCAGAGAGGGATCATGGACGAAAAAAAATCTAGAATATTCGCAAATACGAATTGTGGGGATTCGCTCTGGTAGGCAGATTAGCGGACGCAGTACAGAGGCAAAAACAAAGTCTTTGACTTAAATTGTGCAGTGTTTATTCACACATAAACAAAAATGACAGTTCATAGTCTTGGTGTTCATTCACACCATGGCAAATTCACAGAACAAAAAGCATTCACCTTGTCACCGGTTTTGGCAGTAGCAGTCCCCAACAGGTTTTAGGGCCTGATTCCCAGCAATACGGCTCTCAGCCCTTTAGTACGGCACACAATATGCAGATCCCAAACCACAGAGACTCCACAGATATTAACTGGAGGATAATCCACTCCCAGCTGAGACTGCTGGCTGGATTTTATATCCCTAGCCAAAACCCAGCCTGGACGAGGGGAACAACCACCCACCCTGCACTTTGGCTGCTCCCAGTAAGAGCCGGCCCAGATCGGCTTTACAGCCACACTAAATAACCAATAGTGTAAGTAAGTACTAGCTGCTGCTGACACTTAAAATTACCAACACCTTACCTCACTGAAGCCAGGAACCTCGGTGACACATATCTTCCGTCAATGACGGCCCCTTGCTCTTTCCTACTTACCTCCCCCTTTGTTCAACCCTGAGGGGGTGAACACCTGCCAGACAGTTTACCCGGGACAGGGCATCTGCATTTCCCTGTAACCTGCATGCCCTATGTTCCACAGAAAACTTTCTATAGAGACAAAAAACACCCGGTGACCCGAGCATTCGTCTCTTTGGCTTGGCTCTTCCACTTGAGAGGGGAGTGGTCAGTCACCAGACGGAACTTTCTCCCCAACAGATAATAGCGGAGAGACTCGAGTGCCCACTTGATGGCCAGGCACTCTCTCTCCACTATACTGTACCTTGTCTCAGCTGGGGTAAGTTTGCGGCTCAGGAAAACAACGTGATGTTCCTCCCCATTGATGTCCTGACCCATTGATGTCCTGAGAGACTACAGCTCCAAGGCCTACTTTTGAGGCATCGGTCTGTACCACAAACCCTTATGAAGGCGGGCGTAACCAACACTGGGGACCCACACAGGGCTGACTTCAAAGCGGAAAAGCCTTTTCCGCCCGCTCATTCCACTGGACCGTCAATGACTTGCATCCCTTAAAAAGGCCTGTCAATGGTGCAACGACTGAAGCAAAGTGGGGGACAAACCTCATATAGTATCCCACCATTCCCAGGAATTACTTTACTTGCCGAGTAGTGACCGGTCGTGGCTAATTCCGAATTGCCTCAATTTTGTTTACCTGAGGTTTAATAATTCCGTGCCCAATCACATACCCCAGGTACTTGGTCTCTTCTAACCCTATTGCGCACTTTTTTGGGTTAGCCTATGAGCTAGCCTTCCTAAGGGACTCCACTACAGCCTGTACTTTAGGTAGGTGACTTTCCCAGTCGGTGCTGTGCATAACGATATTGTCCAGGTACGCCGAAGCGTACCGACGATGTGGACTGAGTACAATGTCCATTAGCCTTTGAAACGTGGCGGGAGCGCCATGTAGCCCAAAGGGTAATACCTTATACTGATACAGCCCCTCTGGCGTGATAAAAGCCATTTTTTCCTTGGCAGTCTCCATCAAGGGTACCTGCCAGTACCCTTTGGTGAGGTCCAACACAGAAAAATACCAGGCTTGGCCTAACTTCTCAATAAGCTCAACTACTCGGGGCATGGTATATGCATCAAACACCTCCTTCAGTTTGCGGAAGTCGTTACAGAAGCGCAATGTCCCATCCGGCTTCGGTATTAAGACTATCAAACTGGCCCATTCACTTTTTTACTCCTCGATGACACCTAGCTGTAGCATTAGCTGCACTTTGTCTGCGATGGCTGGTCGCTGAGCCTCGGGTACCCGTTATGGTTTTAACCGGACTTTTGCCTGAGTCTCAGTGATAATGTCATGTTGGATTATGGAAGTGTGTCCACATCCGTGTTCCAACTAACAAACTCCCTGAGCCTGTTTAGAGGAGAGGCTGTCAGCAATTTTCACTGTGGCAGCCGCTTCCCTTGCTTCAGACAGAGGGACTGAATCCGCTTCCCCTAGAAACCCTGGACGTGGGCTGTCTTCCGTACAGGTTTCCCTATCTTTCCAGGGTTTGAGCAGATTCACATGATACACCTGCTCTGGCTTTCGCCTCCCCGGCTGATGTACCTTGTAATCTACCTCTCCAATTTTTTCAAGTACCTGGTGGGCGCCTGCCACCTAGCTAGGAACTTACTGTTTACGGTTGGTACCAGCACCAATACCCGATCACCCGGGTTAAAGTTCCAGACCCGAGTCTGCCGATTATAGACCCTACTCTGGGCTCTCTGTGCTGCCTCCATATGCTCCCAAACCAGAGGTAACACTGTTTCCATTGCATCTGGGTGACATACTTAACAACACTTTTGTGCGGTGTGGGTTGTTGTTCGCACGCCTCTTTGGCCACGTCCAACAGACCGCAAGGGTGTCTGCCATACAGCAGTTCAAAGGGCGAGAACCCAGTAGAGGTACCTCTCGCACTGTGAACATGAGACAGGGCAGAAGAAGGTCCCAGTCCCTCCCATCCTTAGACGCCACTCTTTTTAACATATTTTTTAATGTTTGATTAAACCTCTCCACCAGGCCGTCCGTTTGGGGGTGATAGATGGACGTCCGCAACTGTTTTATGTGGAGCAACTTACAGAGTTCTCTCATGACCCTGGACATAAAAGGGGTCCCTTGGTCAGTCAGAACCTCTTTAGGCAGACCCACTCGAGAAAACATCTCCATTAACTCCTTAGCTATGAGTTTGGCTGATGTATGACGTAGTGGCACCGCCCCCGGGTACCGAGTGGCATAGTCAAGGATGACCAAGATGTGTTGGTGCCCTCTAGCGGACTTCGGTACTGGGCCTATGAGATCCATAGCGATCCGCTCGAATGGAACCTCAATAATCCGGAGAGGGACCAGGGGAAATGTGGCCAGGGGCTGGTTATCCGGCAGGTTGGGAAGACTTGCAATACTATTCCACCTCTCTGAACACACTGTGCCAGTATAAGGCCTCTTTCACACTTGCGTTGTTCGGATCCGGCGTGTACTCCACTTGCCGGAATTACACGCCGGATCCGGAAAAACGCAAGTGAACTGAAAGCATTTGAAGACGGATCCGTCTTCAAAATGCTTTCAGTGTTACTATGGCAGCCAGGACGCTATTAAAGTCCTGGTTGCCATAGTAGTAGTGGGGAGCGGGGGAGCGGTATACTTACCGTCTGTGCGGCTCCCGAGGTGCTTCAGAGTGACGTCAGGGCGCCCCAAGCGCATGGATCACGTGATCGCATGGCACGTCATCCATGCGCATGGGGCACTCTGACGTCATTCAGGAGCGCCCCGGGAGCCGCACGGACCAATACATTCACCCCAAGTCTCACAAGGATCTCATCTTTTACTGTCGGGTAGTCGGCCGCTTGATCATCAGGTAGATCAAAAAATATTTGCTGGGGACCAGACGCCAGGAACGGAGCGACGACCTCAGCCCACTGGTCTCGGGGTAACTTTTTCTTCATGGCCACCTTTTCGAAGACCGCCAGAGAGTTCTTGACATCATCCGAGGGGGTCATCTTAGGAATCGCAGAGCAGACAGCTTTCTGGGTATCGTGGATGTTCTGGGACACTCCTGCCACTTGCAATGCCATTACATGTTGTAATAGCAGCTGGTTAGTTTCTTGTTGCTGCTTGTTAGCCTCCTGCTGCTGCAAGTTAGCCTCCACAAGGGCTGTCACAACCACCTCCATTTTGTCAGGGGCCTCAGGTTGCAACCTTGCTGGCTTAACCTCTTCAGGACATAGGGCGTACAGGTACGCCCTTATGTCCTGGTACTTAAGGACACAGGGCGTACCTGTACGCCCTGTGTATTTCCGATCACCGCCGCGGAGCGGGCGGTGATCGGAAGCCGATGCCTGATCAAATCATTGAGCAGGCACTTTGGCTAAATGCCCGGGGGGGTCCCGTGACCAATTCAGACCTGCGGTTTGCGGCAATTCAATGTTGCGGTGGTGCCATGCGGCTGTAGGGGGGACCCGCTGGCAGGGAAGGCAGCGCGATGTCTAAGAATGGCATCGCACTGCCTTCCGGTGACGAGCCTGTGATATCCAGCCCCCTGGATCTCACAGGCCCTGGAATCTGTATGAGTAATACACAGTATGACTCATACAGCCAATGCATGGATTATGGAAGTGTGTCCACATCCGTGTTCCGACTAACAAACTCCCTGGCTTTTTATTAACTTTATTTTACCACTGTCATGAAGTACAATATGTGACGAAAAAACAATCTCAGAACTGCCTGGATAAGTCAAAGCGCTTTAAAGTTATTAGCACTTAAAGTGACACTGGTCAGATTTGCAAAAAATGGCCTGGTCCTTAAAGTGAAATAAGGCTGTGTCCCTAAGGGGTTAATATAAGACATGCACTTGTGCCCGGTAAAACAAACTTTTCGGCCTTCAGACCTGCCTCACTGCATTTACAGATTAGCGGATGCAGTACAGAGGGAAAAACAAAGTCTTTGTTCATTCACACCATGGCAAGTCCACAGAACAAAAAGCATTCACCTTGTCAGTGGTGTTGGCAGTAGCAGTCCCCAACAGGTTTTAGGGCCTGCTTCCCAGCAATACGGCTCTCAGCCCTTTAGTACGGCACACAATATGCAGATCCCAAACCACAGAGACTCCACAGATATTCACTGTGAAATGGAGGATAATCCACACCCAGCTGAGACTGCTGGCTGGGTTTTATATGCCTAGTCAAAACCCGACCTGGAACGTGGGGAACAGCCACCCATCCTGCACTTTGGCTGCTCCCAGTAAGAGCCGGCCCAGATCGGCCTTACAGCCACACTAAATAACCAATAGTGTCAGTCAGCAGTAGCTGCCACTGACTCTTAAAATCACCAGCTCTTACCTCACCGAGGCCAGGAACCTCGGTGACATATATCTTCTGTCAATGATGGCCCCTTGCGATTTTCCTACAGAATATAAAGCACTATATTCTAAATCTTTGCGAATTCTCAATGGTGATATTTGCAATTAAAATTCGCAATTCAAATATTCACGCACAACACTATTAATCTCTAGCTAAATCAAAAGAAAAGCATACAGCAGCTTTTAGTAAAGGAAAAGAAAACACTGTGTGCCCCTGCAGTAGCTGCGACTTATGACTCTTTAGGATATGGAGACAGTGCCAATAAAGTAGTGGAGGAAAAAAAAGGTTCTTTTAATCCATAGTGTAGCAGTGCATGCTTTTGAATCACTTCTGTTAGCTGTAGAATGGCTGTGCGTCACTATTAGGCTCAGTTCACACTTCACTTATTTGGTCAGGTACGGGTCAAATACACAGAACAGGTGCAGATATTATCATGATACCTTATCTGAGAGTAGGATTGGCTCCTGATTTTGGCTCACCATATACAGTAATAACTGCTAGAATTAACTGACTAAATTACTGAAGTGAGCCTTACAAGTCAATGTTAGCAGCAGGTATAATGTACTTAACTGTGCAGTGGCTCAAGATTCTACTATAGTGGAACAGAGCTGTAACATTTTGCTGTTTGTGGGGTGTCCACATTGATTAATAACCTGTTTTGTTAGCCACTCATTCTACTACAGTGGGAAAGAGCGGTCTCATTTACTATCTTCTGCTGTTTTCACATAGATTTATAGATAACATCAGTGGTGTAACTAGAAATCACTGGGCCCCACAGAAATTTTTGAATACCCCGCCCCCCCAGCAACTTCTTCTCAACCTCCTTCTCTCGTGCAACATACACTCCCATGGCTAGTCAGGATCACTCTCTCAGATGAGGCCCGGAAGCTGCTCTATCCAATTCCTACAATGTCACTGTATATAATGTCATGGTATAATATTGTTGAAGGGTCCCTGACAATAAAATCTTTTACCCCTCCTCCTAGGTGGGCAACTTCTGAGTTTGGGCCCCAAAGCAGCTGCTTCCCTTTCTTCCCATATTGATACACCCCTCAATAGTGGTGTCAGTGGGGAGGGTGTCAGCAGTAAGTTTGTGTTGATGTCACTGTTTATTTTTCCCTTCTTCTGATCCCTCAGAAGAATAACGCCCCCCAAAAAAGGGGATACTGTCTTTTGAGCATCCACCTTCACATGGTCAGTATTTGGGTCAGTAATTGATCATCAGTATTTGTAAGGCAAAAACAGGAGTGGGTCCAAAACAGAGATGACATGTGATGGAAATATTTGCATGTCTTCTGTGTTTTGGATCCACTTGTCACAAATCAGCGGGTGTGAACCCACTGTGCCACGTGTCCTTATTCTTCTAAGGGCGTTGTCTAAGTGAACCCCTCGATTCTTCACAGTACCCCTGATGGTAGGGATAGACTTTGCCAAGGGGAACACCAGGTTGCTACCTCCTGAGGAGCATAGGCACACAAGGCAGCTGGTCCAGGCAGACCAGGAAGTACCAGGGAAAGGTACTAGAAGTACAGGCAGGCAGAATCATTACCAGGAGCAACCGTGCAGGACCGAAGGATGAGGCAGAGGCGTAATCAAATAGGTGAAAGGTCAGGGCAGGCGGCACAGGTACAGGTCAGGCAATCCGGGTTGGCAACAAGAGAGTCAAGGCTATCAGGCAGGAATCAGATGGGTAGCAGAATCCAATAACACAAATACAAGTCAGGAACACAGGAACACAAGTAGTTATCAGGAGCCTTAGCAGACCACAAGGACCTTGACTCTAAGGCATCTGGGAAGGGGGCTGAGACACTTATACATGCACAGGAGGGATAGGATAGGTCAGCGAGGTCACATGACCTAAGCCACAAAGCCCAGGAAGCGATGCATGCCGGCCCTTAAGGAACTGCAGCAGGAACTAACAGAGGCTGAGAGAAAACTGTGGAGTGGATCCATAACAGCACTCACACAGACAGAGCCCAGGACTGCAGCAGTGAAAAGGGTGGCAACAACATGAGGAGTTAACATAGTGCCATAGTCACAGAGTGGTGAGGATGGCAACAGCATGAGGAGTTAACATAGTAGCCCATTCACAGAGTGGTGAGGATGGTACAGCATGAGGAGTGAACATACTGGCCCAGTCACAGAGTGGGTAGGTGAGGCACAAAAGCAGTTGCAGTAACAGCGCAAGATGGTGGCAGTAGGAGAAGATGGCAGCAGAGGCAGCAGGTGTGTGGCATCAGGCAGGTGGCAGCATCAGAATAGTGGCTGAAGCACGTGGCCAGAGAAGTAATGGGCTATATTTCACAATATTCTGCTGTGGCATCAAACTGCAATCAGAACATTACTGCCAGAATAATCTAGTCTAATGCATTAAACACCGGTGTGTGGAAATCCTGGCTGATCCATGCCTGATTCATCTTTATAAAGGTTAATCTCTCAACAATTTGTGTTGAAAGACGAGTTCTCTTTGGGGGAACTATGCTCCCCGCCGCACTAAACACCCCCTCTGATGCCACACTACTAGGTGTATATCTGTAAAGAATAAATCAAGGCAACTGGACGTACTGTAGATTTCTTGAAAACCTTTCACTCGTTCTTCCAACAAGCTTTCTCAATTCCAGAATTGAGAAAGCTCGTTGGAAGAACGAGTGAAACGTTTTCAAGAAATCTACAGTACGTCCAGTTGCCTTGATTTATTATTTATAGATATATACCATGACCTGGATAAATGAGAACCTTTACAGACACACTACTAGGTGGGCAGGAAAGTTTGCCCTGTGAAAACTTGGCCAGTTGCGGCCACAATTCTAGTTTGGCCACCCAGTAGTCCAAGGGATCATGGATCTGGGGTGACAGAAGTAAGCCACCACCTCCTGGTTCAGGTTCTGCTCAATGTCCTGCTGCTGCTAGCTGGTTTGTTCTGTTGGCAGGTGAAGAAACGTGTTCATCAAAGACTCCAGACTCAAGGGACTGCTGACAGAGCTACTGCTGTTCCTGCCCTCCACCTCCATTCCCCCTCCTCCAGCAGTCATGGCAGTGGCACATAAGCTCAGAGGGTCCCCCCGGTCCAACCTTCGTGAGGATGGATGATGGAGCACATAGGCAGTGGCCACCCAACTACATAGGATGTCTCGAGTTGAGGATAGTTTATCATCCCTCTCAGCAGGTGTAAAAAAGGCCCCCATTTTGGCCCAGTAGCGAAGGCCTAACATCGTGGCTAGCCAGTAATCATCCCTCTGCCAAGTGCTTATAATGCGGCTGTCACTACGCAAGGAACTCAGCATGCATCTGACCATTTGCACAAGGGAATTGGAGGGACTCCCTGCCTCCATCTCCACTGCATACTGCCATGGTCTGTCGTAGTCATCTGCCTGGTCTTCCTCATCATCCTCCAGCTCATCATGCTCCTCCTGCTCCTCTTCTGTCACTTGGGTAAATAAACTACCTATTTCTGTATAAAATTCCTGGGCGTTAATGTCCTCCTCCTCCTGTGCCAGTTCAGCCCCCACAGGGCTCAGGTGGCCATGAGATGTAGGTGCCACTTCTCCTGTTCCCTGTCCCCTGGCCAGTCAGATTTATCAGCATCTATTCCAGGACATGAAGGAGAGTAATAACATCATTCATCCCGTAGTCCTGGTGACTGACAAATAAAGTGGCCTCCTCAAAGGGCCTGAGCATCCGGCAGGTGTCATGCATGAGCTGCCACTGGCTAATGTCGAAGTTACACAGTACTCCTGTCATACAGTATAGTCAGTCCAACATGTGGAGGGTGGAGTTCCAACATGTGGAAACATCACATATGAGAGGATGTTGGGGAATACCATTCTGCCTTTGCAGGTCAAGCAGGGGCGTACCTAGAGCATTTGGCACCCGGGGCGAACCCTTTGTTTGGCCCCCCCTCCCCAAGAAAGTTAAGAAAACATGCACAAACTTTTTTCAATGTTTTCAATAATATTTATTACAAAACATTCAGACATCCGCATGTGTTTTGCGGATCCGATCCATGTATCAGTGGATCCGTAAAAATCATACGGACCTCTAAATGGAGCCTTACAGGGGGGTGATCAATGACGGAGGTGATCAGGGAGTCTATATGGGGTGATCAGTGGTTCATAAGGGGCATCTCCTCTCCTACATAGCGCCACATACCTCTTACATCCAGTGATGTCACCTTTGATGTAGACGTTCTCTTTCCTCATCTTCTCCATTCAGACCAGACCGCCATGATGATTTTTCTGCCATCTCCCGTCTCTGCAGAGATTGAGAAACAGACATTAGTTTCCTGCCACCCCCAATACTATACTGCAGAAACAGTCCCCCTGCGAATACTACTATAGTGCCCTAGTAATTATGTTCCTCATCGTAGTAGTAAAGCTCCCCATAATACCCCCTAGTGGTACTAATTTTCCCTATAATATGACAGTACATGAAATACCCCCACTTAGTGCCTGCAGTTGAGCTAATGTCCCCATAATGTATGCCAGTATAAAATACCCCTATATAGTGCCCCAGTAAATGCCCTCATACTGCTCCTCTCCCCCTTCCCCATAGTGTCCCCCATAATATGCCAGTAAAAAAATGCCCCTTAGTGCCCCCAGCAGATGCCCCTATAGTGCTCCTCCCCCACAATGTGCCAGTAAAAAAAAGCCTCTTCTTAGTGCCACCATATGCCTCAATAGTGCTCCACTCCCCCATAGTGCCGCTCTCCCCTATAGTGCCTCCCATAATGTGCCAGTAAAAAATGCCCCCTTAGTGCCACCAAATGCCAGTGCCCCCCATAATGTTCCAATACAAAAGACCACTTTAGAGCCCCCACTTCCCCATAGTGCCCCCAAATAATGCCCCTATAGTAACACCAGATGCCCCATAGTGCTGCTCTCCCCTATAGTGCCCCCCAGAATGTGCCAATAATAAAAAAAAGCCCACAGATACCCCCATAGTGCTCCTCTCCCCCATGGTGCCCCCCCATAATGTGCCAGTAAGAAATGCCCCCATAGTGCAAGCTCCCCCCCCATAGTGCCAGCTCCCCCCCCCATAATGCCAGCTCCCCCCCCATAGTGCCAGCCCCCCTATAGTGCCAGCTCCCCCTATAGTGCCAGCTCCCCCTAGTGCTAGTTCCCCCATAGTGCCAGCCCCTCCCATAGTGCCAGATCTCCCCCATAGTGCCAGCCCCCCTATAGTGCCAGCTCCCTCTATAGTGTCAGCTCCCCCTATAGTGCCAGCTGTCCCTATAGTGCCCCCCATAGTGCTAGTTCCCCCATAGTGCCAGATCTCCCCCCCATAGTGCCAGCTCCCTCTATAGTGTCAGCTCCCCCTATAGTGCCAGCTGCCCCATAGTGCCAGATCTCCCCCCATAGTGCCAGATCTCCCCCCATAGTGCCAGCCCCCCCTATAGTGCCAGCTCCCTCTATAGTGCCAGCTCCCCCTATAGTGCCCCCCATAGTGCTAGTTCCCCCATAGTGCCCCTCCATAGTGCTAGTTCCCCCATAGTGCCAGCTCCCCCCCATAGTGCCAGATCTCCCCCCCATAGTGCCAGCCCCCCCCCCCTCCCCGCAAAGAGGAAAAAAAAACAAAAAAACGAATACTTACCTCCATCAGCTCAGCAGCGATGCAAGCCTTTTTCGGCCTGTGTCCCTGCTGTGTGCTGCCGGAGTCAGGCGTCGCGATGATAATGACATCATCGCGCTGCCTGAGCCGACCTCTGATAGGCTGCAGGCATTAGTGCCTGCGGCCTATCAGAAGAACAGGGGAGGGACACGCCTCTCCCTCCCCTGCCCCACAGCACGGCCGCAATTACATCCAGGGCCGCGCCGCCTGTGGCGATCGGCGGTGCGGCCCTGAAGAATAAAAAATATATATTTTTTTTTATTAAAGACAGGCGGCCTGGCACCCCCCTTGCGAGTGGCACCCGGGGCGGGGCGCCCCCCCCCCCGCCACCCCCTTGGTACGCCACTGAGGTCAAGGAGTGTGAGTTTTTCATAGTAAGAATGGCTGAAAGGCACGCACAGTTCTCTGGCCATTTTCAAGACGTCTTGCAGTTCGGTGAAAGACTTCAGGAACTGGGTTACAAACAGATTAACCCCTTAGTGACCAAGCGCATTTTTTTTTAAATTGCATTCCAAGAGTTATAACTTTTTTTTTTTCATAAATGTACTTGTATGAGGTCTTATTTTTTGCAGGACACGATATAGTTTATAATGCACCATTTTAAGTACATGTAATGATTGATTAAAGCAAGCTGTTTAGCTAAAACCCCATTTGTTTACATCGGTAAAAAGGCATATTAGTGGTCACTAAGGTTTTTAAAGACAAGCACCATGCAGAGCGCATGGCTCCGCCCTCCTTGATGTAGTGCCAACAGAATGTTCTTCCCGTTATTGGTGACCATAGTTCATATCTTCAGTTCACAAGGAGACAACCAGGTTTAGATTTTTGGATGAAGGTCACAGAGCTGTTCCTCCCCGGTGTGACTTCATTCGCCCAGACTGGCCAGGTGCAGAATAGTGTGACACCGTCATGCTCTGTATAGGTTGTCAGAACTATTGGCTATAAAAAGAGTCCATAGTATAAGGCCTATTCCGATATACGGAAATGAACATTAGGAGAAGCCATCTGATTTTGTCAAAAGGGCAATATGAGTTCAAACCCTTTGGACTTAGAATCCCTAACTCAGAGATAAAGGATTTGTGCAGAAATGTTTGTATAAGTATTCTCTTGAGAGGAGGGTGTTTAACACATATCATAAAAGTCTTTATGCCTTTGCAGAGACGTATCATAAAATGCTGTCTATAGTTGCACAGATAGGTAACCAAAAAGGGAATATGCTGAATTTTGAGTTATTCCCAATGAGTAAATAGAATATAATTTAGTATTCATTGTAATGTTTATATTAATCCTCATATGAATGGATTTGGGGTTTTTATATGATATGGGCTGGCGCCACCCATAAGCAAGGTAGGCCACCGTGTAGAGCACACTCTTGCTGGGGGTGCCGCTCTGGCCGCAATAGAAGTCACATCGCTCTCCGCTCTGACTCTTCTGCGCTACTCTACACCGCCCTGCCGCTCACAGGAGTATACATTTATAAACTGTAATCCGTATCCTGCAGTAACTTTAACTTTAAATGTTGTCTTTGCTTATGAAAGAATAAAGCCTTGAAGTTTTATTAGCAACTTGGTGAGTGCCTCATTTATCCTCTCTCTCATCCTTGCCTGTATTCTTACCTGTTGTCCTGGTATGCTGTGCACCACAGAAGATGTTGCTTGAATGCTGAATGATTGGGGTCTTACCGTCTGTTGGGGTTGTCTCAGCTAATCGAAGTAGTGCCGCCATTTTCCACTGTGCTCTTTATTCATTGATTCATTGAAATGTTTATATGAATGGATATGTTATAAAATTGGGTGTTTTTTATAACTAGAAGTTTGATAAAGCGATATTCATTTAGTGTTAGAATTGGTGAAAATTCCAATGTAGTTTCAGAGTGCTATGTCAGAGAGTGAAACTGGTGTGAAGTTAATTATCTGTTTCTCAGAAGATCTCGGGAAGGGGGGATTGTAAATACAGATTTCCATAAGCAAACAATGTCTTCATCAAGACAAAGGACAAAGTATCACTTGAATCCTGTTTTATCACAAGGGGCGGGGGGGGGGGGGGGCATATGATCCCATCTGATCCCATCTGATCCATCTGATACACCTACCTGAGGAAGTCATCAGAACCATCCGATAAACTAGGACCACCTATCCAGTCATCCAGGGGAATCTACCCATCCTTGAGAACACCATTCCTCAATCTTTTCAAGGAGGACACAACCATCCGGTGACAAATAGGACCAGCCAAGTCTATAGTCCTGAATCTTGAAACGGATTTCTGCTAGCCGATACACTGGTATAGTATAGACTTTCCTATATTTTATAGGAGAACTAAAATAATATATTTGCGCATATATATATATATATATATATTTTTTTTTTATTTTTTTATTTTTTATTTTTTTTTCATCATATTTTGGGTGTAGAATTTGTTTTGGAATAAGGCTAGTTTGTGACTGCAGTATCATTCTAACTTTTTTCAAATACAGGGGGATTTATACATACTGTTGAAAATTATTCCTATATCACAGTATCATCTCTAAAGAAATGAGTTTGGTTCTATGCATGTATGGTTGTAGGGTTTTATCACAATAAGGAATTGTAAATTATATAAAACTATATTAACAATTTTATAACATATCATATACAGGATTTTTGCCACCCTAGGCGAAAGCTAATTTTGCCGCCCCATGACTCCTCCCATTGACTACGCCTTTTGACCTGCCCCTTTTTTCAGCCACTTATTTAATAATTATTGCTTGCAACATTTTACCTGACCAGCTAATTTTAGATATTCTAGATATTCTTGGTGGTCATCTGTGCCATTTTGGCCTTAAAACATTACATGACCCCTACACTATATTACATTATTGACAACTATAAGTTTTTACCTGGTGGTGGCCTAGGTGTGTTTATCAGCAGGTCTGCTCCAGTCACTGTTATGGGGGATCTGTGGATGACACTGTTATCGGGGATCTGTGGATGGCACTGTTATGGGGGATCTGTGGGTGGCACTGTTATGGAGGATCTGGGGATGACACTGTTATGGAGGATCTGTGGATGACACTGTTATGGAGGATCTGTGGATGACACTGTTATGGAGGATCTGTGGATGACACTGTTATGGAGGATCTGTGGATGACATTGTTATGGAGGATCTGTGGATGACACTGTTATGGAGGATCTGTGGATGACACTGTTATGGGGTGTGGCAAAACCAACCTCGCCACTGGGTTTTGGAAGGGCCTGGCTACTAGCCTCTTGCCCCAGGATTATGGCCCATACTATCCTTGAAGGAGAAGACAGACTGGCCGCACAGCTTAAATCTGTGGAACTGTTTTGGGCAGGAAAGCCATGCTTGCAGCCGGCCAAATGTGACTTCCATGGAATTCGGGAACCCCTGCTCGGATCTGGGTTATTTTTGGATATGAGGTTCACCCAGATCAGAGCTATCCATGGATGTATGCATTGTGGGGATATGTGGGGTTTTGGGGTGTTTTCTGTGTTTTGGGGGAAAATGTGTGTTTTCTGTCTTTGAGTGATTAAGTTAGCCCATTACGTTTGGTAATTGTATTTTGTTGATTGCGTCTCAGACAATGCCAGTGTGTTAGTTAATTGCGTCTCAGACAGTGTGTATTCTCCTGCCTGAGATGATTACATCAACCCAGTGTAAGGTAACTGGATCACAGGCAGAGGGGAGGATTTTGTGTGGGAGTGTCTGAGTGTATTGTACGTGGTTATTGGCTGTTTTTACAAAACCCTGTGGGTGGTAACCTTGTTGGAAAATGTGTATAAAACAATGCTTGTGTGTTCAAATAAAGAGTTCCTGTTTTACCCTTTACCAAGTTGAGGCTGGTGTTTGGGTAACTGATCGACACTGGGGGATTGCTATATGCTGAAGATTTGCTATACTCCCCTGTCATAGCTACTAGCTCTTGTAAGAGCTGTTCCTGCTCTCTGGATGTAGGAGAGGTTCACCCACTGGAGCCTGGAGCCTTGTTGTAGGTCCAGGGTGGGTAGGAGACGGTGAGACCTCAACCAAGCTTCGGCGGTTCGTGGGGTCTGCAGTGCGTGCGGTGTCAAGTGGAGTGCTTGGAGTCCTCGGAAAGAACTAGGAGCATCTATCGACGGAGGTACCCGGTCGGGGTGCCAGGAGATCAGTTACATGGGGGGATCTGTGGATGGCACCATTATGGGGGATCTGTGGATGACACTATTACGGGGGATCTGTGGATGGCACTGTTATGGGGGATCTGTGGATGACACTATTATGGGGGATCTGTAGATGACATTGTTATGAAGGGGGATCTGTGGATGACACTTATGGGGGGATCTATAGATGACACATACCTTATATAGCATCTTATGTTTTATGTGTTATCCACAGATCCACCCCATGACAGTGTCATCCACAGATCGCCCTCCCTATAACAATGTCATCCACAGATCCCCCTCCCCATAACAGTATCATCCACAGACCCCCCTCCCCATAACAGTGCCATCCACAGATCCCCATCCCCGCCGCTCACAGGAGTATACATTTATAAACTGTAATCCGTATGCTGCAGTAACTTTAAATCAATGCTCATCTCTTTACTACCTTACAATTAGCTCCAGTAACAGGCAGTGTGGGCGGTAGTGCTCACTCAATGTCTGCGCCTGCGCCGCCTAGTTGGAGGAGCAGGCGCATGACGTCAGCGAGTGAGCGCCGCCCGCACTGCCTGTTACCGCAGCTGAGTGTAAGGTAGTAAAGAGGTGAGCGCTGATTTAAAGTTAAAGTTACTGCAAGATACGGATTACAGTTTATAAATGTATACTCCTGTGAGCGGCGGGGGCGGTGTAGAGTAGCGCAGAAGATTCAGAGCGGAGAGCGCTGTGCCTTCTATTGCAGCCAGAGTGGCGCCCCCAGCAAGTGTGCTCTACACGGTGGCCTACCTTGCTTATGGGTGGCGCCAGCCCATATCATATAAAAACCCAAAATCCATTCATATGAGGATTAATATAAACATTACAATGAAAACTAAATTATATTCTTTTTACTCACTGGGAATAACTCAAAATTCAGCATATTCCCTTTTTGGTTACCTATCTGTGCATTTTATAATACAACTCTGTAAAGGCATAAAGAAAGACTTTTATGATATGTGTTTAACACCCTCCTCTCAAGAGAATACTTATACAAAGATTTCTGCACAAAACCTATATCTCAGAGTTAGGGATTCTAAGTCCAAAGGGTTTGAACTCATATTGCCCTTTTGACAAAATGGCTTTTCCTAATGTTCATTGCCATATATCTGTATAGGTCTTATACTATGGACTCTTTTTATATCCAATAGTTCTGACAAGGTGATATGCTGGAGGACCACTCTGAACTGTGCCTACAGTGGAGGCTGAGGATGAAGAGGCAGAGGAGGACATGGGTGCAGGAATCGAAGCACGAGAACGCAGAGGTGACATTGCCATCACCTGGTCAAGTTGCCTGGGCAGGAACCACATTTACCCAGTGGGCCGTAAAGGACATGTATTGTCCGTGACCATAGGTATAACTCCACATGTTGGCACTGCCATGAACTGTTCCAGACACCAACAGGCTCAAGATGGACACCGACAGGCTCAAGGCCTGGCCCACCTTTTGCTGTACATACATATGCAGGGATCTTTTTTAGAGAAGTAGCTATGGCTTGAGAATCTCCATCTTGGCTCAGCTCAAGCCATAAGTTCTCTGAAATGTGCAGAGTCAGGCCTCATGCACACGACAGCTTTTTTTCACGGTCCGCAAAAACGGGGTCCGTGGGTCCGTGATCCGTGACCGTTTTTTCATCCGTGGGTCTTCCTTGATTTTTGGAGGATCCACGGACATGAAAAAAAAGTCGTTTTGGTGTCCACCTGGCCGTGCGGAGCCAAACGGATCCGTCCTGAATTACAATGCAAGTCAATGGGGACGGATCCGTTTGATGTTGACACAATATGGTGCCATTTCAAACGGATCCGTCCCCATTGACTTTCAATGTAAAGTCTGGAGTTCTTTTATACCATCGGATTGGAGTTTTCTCCAATCTGATGGTATATTTTAACTTGAAGCGTCCCCATCACCATGGGAACGCCTCTATGTTAGAATATACTGTCGGATATGAGCTACTTCGTGAACCTCAGATCCGACAGTATATTCTAACACAGAGGCGTTCCCATGGTGATGGGGACGCTTCAGGTTAGAATACACTACAAACTTTGTACAAGACTGCCCCCTGCTGCCTGGCAGCACCCGATCTCTTACTGGGGGATATGATAGCACAATTAACCCCTTTAGGTGCGGCACCTAAAGGGGTTAATTGTACTATCATATTCCCCTGTAAGAGATCAGGGCTGCCAGGCAGCAGGGGGCAGCCCCCCCCCTCCCCAGTTTGAATATCGTTGGTGGCACAGTGTGCCCCCACCATCGCCCCCCCCTCCCTCCCTCTATTGTATTAAATCGTTGGTGGCACAGTGTGCCAACCACCATCGGCCCCCCTCCCTCCCTCTATTGTATTAAATCGTTGGTGGCACAGTGTGCCAACCACCATCGGCCCCCCTCCCTCTATTGTATTAAATCGTTGGTGGCACAGTGTGCCAACCACCATCGGCCCCCCTCCCTCCCTCTATTGTATTAAATCGTTGGTGGCACAGTGTGCCAACCACCATCGCCCCCCCCTCCCTCTATAGCAGTAACATTGGTGGCAGTGTGCGGTCTCAACAGTAGAAGATTCATACTTACCTGCTTGCTGCTGCGATGTCTGTGTCCGGCCGGGAGCTCCTCCTACTGGTAAGTGAAAGGTCTGTGCGGCGCATTGCTAAAGAACTGTCACTTACCAGTAGGAGGAGCTCCCGGCCGTTCACAGACATCGCAGCAGCAAGCAGGTAAGTATGAATCTTCTACTGTTGAGACCGCACACTGCCACCAATGTTACTGCTATAGAGGGAGGGGGGGGGCGATGGTGGTTGGCACACTGTGCCACCAACGATTTAATACAATAGAGGGAGGGAGGGGGGCCGATGGTGGTTGGCACACTGTGCCACCAACGATTTAATACAATAGAGGGAGGGGGGCCGATGGTGGTTGGCACACTGTGCCACCAATGATTTAATACAATAGAGGGAGGGAGGGGGCCGATGGTGGTTGGCACACTGTGCCACCAACGATTTAATACAATAGAGGGAGGGAGGGGGGGCGATGGTGGGGGCACACTGTGCCACCAACGATATTCAAACTGGGGAGGGGGGGTCTGCCCCCTGCTGCCTGGCAGCCCTGATCTCTTACAGGGGAATATGATAGTACAATTAACCCCTTTAGGTGCCGCACCTGAAGGGGTTAATTGTGCTATCATATCCCCCTGTAAGAGATCGGGTGCTGCCAGGCAGCAGGGGGCAGTCTTGTACAAAGTTTGCAGTGTATTCTAACTAGAAGCGTCCCCATCACCATGGGAACGCTTCTGTGTTAGAATATACTGTCGGAAATGAGTTTTCACGAAGTGAAAACTTAGATCAGAAAAAGCTTTTATGCAGACGGATCTTCGGATCCGTCTGTATGAAAGCAACCTATGGCCACGGATCACGGACACGGATGCCAATCTTGTGTGCATCCGTGTTCTTTCACGGACCCATTGACTTGAATGGGTCCGTGAACCGTTGTCCGTCAAAAAAATAGGACAGGTCATATTTTTTTGACGGACAGGATACACGGATCACGGCCTCGGCTGCAAAACGGTGCATTTTCCGATTTTTTCACGGACCCATTGAAAGTCAATGGGTCCGCGAAAAAAAACGGAAAACGGCACAACGGCCACGGATGCACACAACGGTCGTGTGCATGAGGCCTCAACCACATGAAAAGGGAGGAACTGTACTACCAGCATCTTGGCAAGCAGCATGTTCAGATTCTGCACCATTGGATGAGTACACACATACTGTTGTTTCTTTGCAATCGCTTTGGTGATCAATTGCTGGTGAAATGTGTGACGAGGAGCAGGAGGGGTAGCATTAGGAATAGTAGACAATGGGAAGGAAACAGCTCCATTCTGCTGAGGTAGTGGAGCCTTGACTACTGAAGTAGGGTTGTGGGTCGCTGGGAGATACGTCAGGCTGTACCATTACATTAGTGCCACGGTTTTCCCAGGCCACTTCATGGTGATGCTCCATGTGTTGACACAGGTCCATGAAGCCAACATTGGAACCCTGGCCTCACTTCACCTTCTGCGCACAGATCCTACATACGGCCACGCTGATCTGACTTGATGAAAAATTTCCACACTGATGAGTATGGCATTTTAGCCCCACCACTGTGTACTGCCTCTATGAACTCATTATAACCAAAACAATCATCAAAAAGATGAGGGATTATGTCTGAGAAAATACTCAATATACCCAACAGACAAGAACACAAATATATATTAATAATACATTTTTATTAGACATCATCATAAAAGACAACAAAATAGACAATAGTTAATGTATTATAAACAGCAGTAATGCAGTAGCGCTGCGAATCAGCGGCACACCAAGGATACACCGGATAAATGTACCCCCTTCATATACCCCTCCTAATGGCTTGACAATACTGTTAATGCAGAGATAGG
Source organism: Bufo gargarizans (assembly GCF_014858855.1). Classification (NCBI taxonomy): domain Eukaryota; kingdom Metazoa; phylum Chordata; class Amphibia; order Anura; family Bufonidae; genus Bufo; species Bufo gargarizans. The sequence goes on along the minus strand of NC_058083.1, from coordinate 324,815,712 downwards.
GGGCGTGGCCTGCGCACGGATGGCGCCGGTCGCATAGCGCTTCTGCTCCGGGCTTAATCACTAACAAGCGGCTCACAGCTACTACTCCTGCATCCTAACAAAGCGAACCGAAGCCCTGCATCGTGTTCCAGACATGGGGAAGGTCAGAAGACGACCAGCTCCAGCAAAATTAACCGAATTCTTCGGTAAATCGACGCAAGCAGAAACCAGCCAGAGAGGGACTCCACCACCAGCTTGCACACTGGCCTCTCCGGCGGGAACACCATTACCGCTTACGCATAGCTCTGCTGACAGACGCGGGACTGAGCGGCAATCTCTCGAACCTACCCAGCTCACGGCGGACATCATGCGCTCCATGCTGGACAATCTGCGTAGCTCTATGAAAGAGGACATGCTGGGGCTGCTGAAAGACCTCCGGAAAGATATCCAGAGCATCGGTGAACGCGCGTCTCACTTGGAGGTTAAAATGGCCGAGTTTGCCACCTCCCAACACTTATTGATGCCCATGAGGCTATGGAGGAAGATATTGCTAAAATAACAGCCAAGCTGCAGGACTTGGAGGATAGACATAGACGGAATAACGTCAGAATCCGCGGGATCCCAGAATCTGTAGAAGCAAGCGGGTTGGAACCCCTCCTGCAACAGCTTATTAAAGCAGCGCTGCGTGAGTCTACAGAAAGAGACTTGATAATAGATTGCATTCACAGAGTGCCTAAACCTAAGGGGCTTGATACATCTCTCCCTCGCGATGTTATTGCCCGGATCCACTTCTATACCATCAAAGAAGCGTTCCTGAGGGTCCTAAGGCAAAATCCGACACCATCGGAGGAATTTACAGGCATAGCGGTCTACACAGACCTTTCCGCAGCAACGCTGATCGGATACAGTGGTACGGTCGTTACATCGACGACCTGCTTATGGTTTGGTCTGGCAATGTGGCGGCCATACAACTGTTTGACGATTAATTTAATTCATGTTTGGAGGCTATATCATTCAGTCTCCAACATGAAACCTGCATAGTCAATTATTTAGACTTTTGCCTTAGTGGGAATTCCAAAACTTCCAGAGTGGATACCTCTACCATTTTTTTCTTTTCTTTTTCCCCTTTTTTTCTTTTTGTGTATGTATTTACTTTTATTCTTATTTTTGTGTTGTTGTTTAGTAGGACCATGTGCCTATATGTCTATTTTTTTTTCTAGATATCATAATTTTCTGTGCATATTTTTGTATCCATTTGTATTACTCTATTACACTATTTGGCTTTTTAATTGTTAACAGTGATTGTGCCGGGTGTGTTCTCTCTGGGCCATGTGACCTGCTGATTGCATGGCCAGGTGCTTGGGGAGCACATAAGGCACAATCCATTGCAAGTTTCATATGTCATGAGGAAGGACCAAATTTTCATATGGTCTGAAACACGTTGACAAAACTGTCCTGTATGAAGATTTTAACCGCATCAATTTTAAGTATTTCCTGCTTAGACGTGGAGATGGATTTTTCTTCCAATATTTACAAGAGAATATCACATCTGTCTACTCCCAGGATTATGTGGGGTGGCATAATAAAGTCAAACCAGTTTCATAAATCAAGACCTGTTTGCAATTCTTTATTTATCATTTACATATTATTAACATGTCTATGGATACTGGAGATGGGATGTTGATCGGTTTGGCATACAGTGTCAATGCCAGACTTGGAATTAGGAAGACATTTTTACTCTAATATGGAGCAATTGGTGACCACATCATAGGGGTGTTTGTCTTACCATGGATCAACAGAGTAGTATTATAGATTGGACTAGATGTACCTGTGTCTTTCTCAGCCTTATAAACTATGTAACTAAGTACTGTATCTTAAAAGTATGAACTACTGCAAAACCCTGAGTAGCCTCAGCATTAGCAAAGTCATTGCATTTGATCTCAACACTGCAATTCTGTCTGTGGCTGCAGAGAATGCATGATTTTCTTAAGGGCCCTTTTACATGGGCTGATGATCTAGACCAAACAATGCTTTTTCCAGATCTTTGACCCAATACTCATCACCCAACAAACAAGCAATTTCTCATTTGTTGGATGACTGTATCTAATACATCATTGTTGGCAGCACATTGCCTCGTGTAAACAGATAATGTGTCAAAACTCAGAGCCAACTGATAGGTGGTCTTAAAAGGGTTGTCCGAGTTATTTTTTTTGTTCTTTGTATGTTACTAATCATATGTAACAGCTTCACTATGCACTTACTGCATCTACAGTTGCTGCTTTCTCAGATTTCACTGAGGGTCACATGATCTGTGATGTCAGCCTCTCTCCCTTCTCTGATGATGTTTCGTGCACGAGCCTGAGAGAGCAGATATGTGTCTGTACATGAGACCAGTGGCGTCTCTAGCTTTAAAATTTTGGGGGGGCACACTGGGGGCCAGGACAAAAGTAGGGGGGGGGGGAATATAACAACGATACATTTACACAAGTATGCTGTAGAAATACTGCGATATCAGTGTCATGACATCCACAGACCCCCGATCCCCCTCCCTATAACACTATAAGAGTATCATCCACAGATCCCTCCCCCCTATAACAGTGTAATGACTCGGTAAAGTAGTAAACACTGTAATCATCCAGGCTGCACTGACAGTAACTTTAAAGGGGTTCTGTACTTTCATTTAACTGATGATCTATACTCTGATAGATCATCAGCTTCTGAACGGCGGGGGTCCGCCGCGGCCTTCTAACTGTTTACGGCCAGCCCACTTACGTCACGACTAGTATCAACTAGCCGGAACGCAGCTAAGCTCTGTTCACTTGAATGGAGCTTAGCCGCGCCCATGCTAGTTAATGCTAGTTGTAACTCGTGACATCACTGGGCCGGTAAACAGTGAGAAGGCTGCGGCGCTACTGGAGCGCCGATGCCTTCTCTTTCTCAAGCAGCTGATCGGCGGGGGTCCCGGGGGTCGGACCCCTGCCGATCAGATGCTGATGATCTATCCAAAGAACAGATCATCAGTTAAATGAAAGTGCAGAACCCCTTTAACTTTTAAATCAGGAAGATTCAGGGAATCAGGGGCAGTCGCCATCCAGCTCTCCTCTCAGACTCAGTCAGAACTCAGATCTAATCTAATAAAAATATAGAAAGAGACTTAGTCCACTAAGTCACTAGTAATTTGTACCTTATTATTAAGTTAACCTGACTCTGTGTCCTGCTACACACCTTCACCTGTTCTCTTTACCACTAGGTCTGGTCTCTTTGGTCAGTCAGTCAGTCTCAGTCCAGTCTGTCTGTTGTTCGGTATATCGTGTAGGTTAAGGTGGGCCACGCCGACTCCATCCACACCACTCTGTCTCTGCCTCTAGTCTGGGCCTGGCTGGCTTAAGCAGGTTAGACTACAGGCAGTGGGCGGGCTGCTCACGGTGACGTCACGCGTCGGAGGAGGACGAGCGCCGCCCACACTGCAGCCAGTCAGACCCAGACGGTGACGCCTAATGAATTAATCTAATTAGTGACTCAGCAGTAGCCTGAGCCCGAGGCTCGACTAGCGGCAAGGAGCTGAGCTGATTTATGCACAGCACCTCTAGCCAGTCTGCAGTGCCACTGAGGCTGAGTTTGTCTGACTCAACTGATCACCTCGTCAGGGCCTGGGGGCGGGGCTTGGGGCGGGGCTGAGGATGCGGCGGCGGTGGGTGGATAGAGTCAGTGAGACCACAGAAGAAGACTAGAGAGTTAGACTGAGACCGCAAGTGAAGTGAGTCCTGACAAGTCTGCATTACGCAACGGCAGATCATGATCATCATGCATTGTGAAATTGTGAATGAAGATGTCCGATACCCGGTACAGTCAGTGCTCAGCACAGCAGGCACGACGCAGCAGCAGCACATGTCACACAAAACAACTCACAGACAACTACTGTAGTAGTACCAAAATGAATGGGGGCATTTTAGTTGGGGGGGCACAGCTTGATGTAGGGGGGGCCGTGGCCCCCTCTGCCCCCCCCCCCCCCTTGCGACGCCACTGCATGAGACATCACTGTGCTGGCTACGCCCCCCTGCACTGCCATCTGCTGCTCTCTCCCTGGATTCTTCAGAAAAAACTTTAACCCCTTCAGTAGCACATACTCAGGGCTGAAGGCTTTACTGAGTAGCTGTAGGCGGTGAGGAGACAAATGCTGGGCACAGGAGCTCACAGACTAGAGGAGTTCTGCACAATAACAGGTAAGTAGAAGATCCTGTGTGTACCAGCAGTGTCATTGTACAGCTGGGACTTTTAGTCCTACACATACAACATGCTGCTGAGTCTCCCAGCAGGCAGACATGTCACTCAAGGCAGACTTATTCCCTTTGCAGAGCAGGGTGAGGGGCAGATATTGTTGTTGTGTGTAGTTCAACTTCAGTAACTCAATGGAACAGAGGTAGTGGGGTGTGTTGGACCCCCACTGATTAGATAGTGATGGCTTATCCTGAGGATAGGCAATCACTTGTAAAAAAAAAAAAATAGCAATCCCTTTAAATTTGTACACACTGGTATTATACCATCCACTTTGGTACTGATCAGGGGTTAGGAGATGCATGGTATTGTAGCCAGTACATATGGTCACAAATCAAGACTCATATACAGTCAGGTCCATAAATATTGGGCCATCAACACAATTCTAAGATTTTTGGCTCTATACACCACCACAATAGATTTGAAATGAAACAAACTAGATGTGCTTTAAAGGGCTTCTGTCACCCCACTAAACCGTTTTTTTTTTGTGTTTACTTATAATCCCTACACTGCGATTTATGCCTACATAATCTAATTAATCATTTTGGTCCAGTAGATTTTGTTTAAAAAGTGCTTTTAAAATATGCAAATTACCTTGCTACCAGCAAGTAGGACGGCTACTTGCTGGTAGCAGCCGCATCCTCCGATCCTAAAGACGCCCCCTCCGCATGTTGATTGACAGGGCCAGGGAAAGGGATCGTTCTCTGCTGGCCCTGTCTGCATTCAAAATCTTGCGCCTGCGCCGTACCTGTCTTCAATCGGCGCAGGCGCACTGAGAGGCGGCCGCTAGCTCGGCCGCTCCATCCTCAATGCACCTGTGCTGGGTGTAGATGTGACATCATCGGCGCAGGCGCATTGAGGATGGAGCGGCCGCCTCTCAGTGCGCCTGCGCCGACTGAATACCGTTACGGCGCATGCGCGAGTTCTTGATAGCAGACAGGGCCAGCAGAGGACGATCCCGTTCCCTGGCCCTGTCAATCAACATGAGAAGGGGGCGCCTTTAGGATCGGAGGATGCGGCTGCTACCAGCAAGTAGCCGTCCTACTTGCTGGTAGCAAGGTAATTTGCATATTTTAAAAGCACGTTTTAAACAAAATCTACTGGACCAAAATGATTAATTAGATTATGTAGGCATAAATCACAGTGTAGGGATTATAGGTAAACAAAAACAAAAAAACGGTTTAGTGGGGTGACAGAAGCCCTTTAACTGCAGACTGTCAGCTTTAATTTGAGGGTATTTACATCCAAATCAGGTGAACGGTGTAGGAATTACAACAGTTTGCATATGTGCCTCCCACTTAAGGGACCAAAAGTAATGGGACAGAATAATAATCATAAATCAAACTTTCACTTTTTAATACTTGGTTGCAAATCCTTTGCAGTCAATTACAGCCTGAAGTCTGGAACACATAGACATCACCAGACGCTGGGTTTCATCCCTGGTGATGCTCTGCCAGGCCTCTACTGCAACTGTCTTAGAATTGTGTCGATGTCCCAATATTTATGGGCCTGACTGTAGCTCTATATAGCTAGGGTTAAGAACAACTGATTTGGAACTATTACCCTAATGTAACCCTGAAGTGCCCCAAACGTTAGAGAAGTAAGAGCTAGACAGTGGAGAGTCATTAACATCTAGATTGTAAAAATTTTTGGGCTGTTAGAGTTGGCTGCTGGATTAATATATGAATGACCAAATATACCACATTTTACACTGCAATAGGGTTGTTTTCAAAGTTGAAGTAAAAAACATAGAAAATTCTCTAATCCTCTACTCCTAAGAAGCAAAGTGTTTCCTTATATTGAGCAATCGTCATAGATGTGTCCAATTTCACAATTATTTCTCCTCCCCCAAGTAATACTTCCTTTTCCTGGCTTCACAGAAACAGGTGTAACCAGGTTACAGAATGTGAAGAGGACGGAGAATGTTGGGTGAGGCATATGACACAGGAAACTTTAGCCATTCACGTTCTCAGATGTAAATGAAACAGAACTATTCCAGTGAAAAGAGAGGACATTACGGCTGGGAATATACATGTGCCACATACAAGTGGCATGGTCTTCTGAATCTGAGGGCTGAAACAAGTTACTCACATGGGGCGAAGTATAAGTTCTTCAACCTACCTGAATGCCACCTGAATTCTGCGCCAGAGCCATGCATATGACATGCGGCCAATTGCAGTAGCAGAATGCTGCTTCGTCTTCTGCTCCTTTTACTACTACCACAGAAGAATAATTCAGGTAATCACTGAGATCAGGAGTAAACTGTGAGAACTACCTGAATGCCTACTGCAACTCCTATGGTGACTACTGTCTTTAATATTGTGTGACTTGACACAGGTTCAGCTTTAGACAGGGTGTTAAGCAAAAAACAAGTCTGCAAAGACTTTCTGAACATAGGGCATATGTGAGTGAAAATGGGCATGGGCACTATAGAAGTCTAAGCCGATTGTCTACAAGAGGCTGTAGTGTAAATTGTAAAAAAAAAAATGCAAATATTGACTGTTGAAAGCTGGATTTTTTTATAAATGATTGTTGGTTTAAAAAATTCTACGAGAATTAGCCAGACATGTCCCTCATTATCTACATATGCAACTTCTTTTGTACATAAATTAATTGCATTGTATTTCAATTTTTACTTATTTATTGCTTGTAGGCAATTGCCTATATTTTTTCTCTTGAGGCACAGTCTGTCTGCCCACCACTAATGTCAGAGCAGAACAGCAGTGGGGTCACTTGGTAACGCTGCCTCCGCTCCTGTAAAAGCATGGTACATAACCAGGACATCATAAACACATGGACATGAGCCCTGATTTGCCTGGTAGACACCATCAATTGTGAGGGAAAGTCTGACATAGAAATGCCAATCTTTATGACATTCTATCAAGACCTGGACTGTGGTTTTAGGAAGAGGGGACTTTGCTAGCTCAGGAGTACATTAGGTACATCTAACAAAAATATTGGATAAAATTACTGGAAACTTACATATGTCATTTTGACGGCACTTTAAAGTCTGATAGCTTACAGTTCCATACATGCTTACATGGGTTAAATAAAGACACATGCCCATCATGTTCAACCTTTTACAGACCTTTGTAATCCAAAGGATTGCAATATAAAACTAAATAATGTACCATAGTCCATTGCATAGTTCTTGGAATGAATCATTAATGTAAGTGTCACAGTGTGGTTCACTGTGACACGGGGGTGCCGTGTTTCCTCACATTGGTTTCTCTGGCGTACTGACTACAGTGGATGCCATGTAGGCTGGTTGCCATGGCTGATGTCACTGTGTGGTTCAATGTGACACGGGTTGTCTTGTTTGCTCACATTGGTTGTTCTGGCATACTGTCTCTGGTGGATACCGTTTAGGCTGGTTGCCATGGGTAACAGTTAATTACGGCAGCCTGTGTGTGTGTGTGTACTGTTCTTCTTGTATGTTATTTCTCCCCTCCCTGCTGTCTGGTTCTCGTGGGGTTAATGTCTTGGTCTGGGTGTGGTTACTAGGTGCTATATATTCCTGTTAGGCCCAGTTCACACTTCAGTTAGGCCACTTTCATACGAGTGTGACGGATTAAGTCCGGATGCGTTCAGTGAAACTCGCACTATTTTGCAAGCAAGTTCAGTCAGTTTTGTCTGTGATTACATTCAACTGAAGGTTTACAAACATCTCCTAGCAACTATCAGTGAAAAACGCATAGCACCCGCACTGAATCCTGACCCATTCATTTCAATGGGTCTGAGTACATGAGCGTTGTTTTTCATGCATCAGTTCTGCGTTGCGTGAAAATCGCAGCATGTTCTATATTCTGCGTTTTTCACGCATCCCTGGCCCCGTAGAAGTGAATGGGGCTGCGTGAAAAATGCATTGCATCCGCAAGCAAGTGCGGGTGCGATGCGTTTTTCACTGATGGTTGCTAAGAGATGTTGTTTGTAAACATTCCGTTTTTTTATCACGCGCATGAAAAACGCATCAAAACGCATTGCACCCGCGTGGAAAAAACTGAACAACTGAACGCAATCGCAGACAAAACTGACCGAACTTGCTTGCAAAATAGTGCGAGTTTCACTGAACGCACCCTGAACGCATCCGGACCTAATCCGTCACGCTCGTGTGAAAGGGGCCTAAGGCCTCGTTCACACTTCAGTGTTTGGTCAGTGATTTCCATCAGTGATTTTGAGCCAAAACCAGGTGCGGCTCTAAACACAGAACAGGAGCAGATCTTTCCCTTCTACCTCATGTCTGTGGAGGCTCCACTTCTGGTTTTGGCTCACAAATCACTGATGGAAATCACTGACCAAACACTGAAGTGTGAACGTGGCCTAAGGCTGAGTTCACACGGGCGAGATTTCCGCGCGGGTGCAATGCAGTAGGTGAACGCATTGCACCTGCACTGAATCCTGACCCATTCATTTCAATGGGGCTGTGCACATGAGCATTTTTTTTCATGCATCACTTCTGCAATGCTTTAAAATCGCAGCATGTTCTATATTCTGCGTTTTTAACGCAGCCCTGGCTCCATAGAAGTGAATGGGGCTGCGTTAATAACGCATTGCATCTGCAAGCAAGTGCGGATGCAATGCGTTTTTCACTGATGGTTGCTAGGAGATGTTGTTTGTAAACATTCAGTTTTTTATCACGCGCGTGAAAAATGCATCAAAACGCATTGCACCCACGCGGAAAAAACTGAACAACTAAACGCAATCGCAGCCAAAACTGACTGAACTTGCTTGCAAAATGGTGCGAGTTTAACTGAACGCACCCTGAACGCATCCGGACCAAATCTGTCACGCTCGTGTGAACTCAGCCTAAGGCCTCTTTCACACGACCGTTTTTTTTTTCCGTTTTGCGGGCCGTTTTTTGCGGTCCGTATACGGTCCGTATACGGAACCATTCATTTCAATGGTTCCGCAAAAAAAACGGAATGTACTCCGTGTGCATTCCGTTTCCGTATTTCCGTTTTTCCGTTCCGTTTAAAGATAGAACATGTCCTATATTTGGCCGCAAATCACGTTCCGTGGCTCCATTAAAGTCTATGGGTCCGCAAAAAAACGGAATGCATACGGAAATGCATCCGTATGTCTTCCGTATCCGTTCCGTTTTTTGCGGAACCATCTATTGAAAATGTTATGCCCAGCCCAATTTTTTATATGAAATTACTGTATACTGTATTTGCCATACGGAAAAACGGAACGGAACAACGGAACGGAAACGGAACCACAACGGAAGCAAAAAACGGAACAACGGATCCGTGAAAAACGGACCGCAAAACACTGAAATGGACATACTGTCGTGTGAAAGAGGCCTAAGTCTTTCATGCAACGCAGAACTGATGCATGAAAAAAACGCTCATGTACATGAAATTAATGGGTCAGGATTCAGTGCGGGTGCTATGCGTTCATGTCATGCATTGCACCCGCGCTGAAAACTCACCCGTGTGAAAGGGGCCTTATTTGGCCAGTTATTTCCATCAGTTATTGAGAGGCAAATCTAGTAGTGAAGCCTACACAGGGATTGGGTGTAATAGAACAATCTGCACCTTTTCCGTGTTTTTAACCACCTCCCGACCGCCTAACGCGCCGATGCGTCCGGGAGGTGGTTGATTTGTTCCTCCTGGACGCATCGGCGCGTCATCTCGCGATACCCGAGATTTCCTGTGAACGCGCGCACGCGCTCACAGGAACAGAAGGTAAGCGAGTGGATCTCCAGCCTGCCAGCTCGCTGGCAGGCTGGAGATGTGATTTTTTTTTAACCCCTAAAGGTATATTAGACGCTGTTTTGATAACAGCGTCTAATACACCTACTACCTGGTCCTCTGGTGGTCCCTTTTGTTAGGATCGACCACCAGAGGACACAGGTAGGTCAGTGAAGTCGCACCAAACACTACACTACACCCCCTCCCCGTCACTTATTAACCCCTTATAAACCCCTGATCACCCCATATAAACTCCCTGATCACCCCCCCTGTCATTGATCACCCACTGTCATTGATCACCCCCCTGTCAGGCTCCGTTCAGACGTCCGTATGATTTTTACGGATCCACAGATACATGGATCGGATCCGCAAAACACATACGGACGTCTGAATAGAGCCTTACAGGGGGGTGATCAATGACAGGCGGGTGATCACCCATATAGATTCTCTGATCACCCCCTGTCATTGATCACCCCCCCTGTCATTGATCACCCCCCTGCAAGGCTCCATTTAGACGTCCGTATGATTTTTACGGATCCATGGATACATGGATCGGATCCGCAAAACACATGCGGACGTCTGAATGGAGCCTTACAGGGGGGTGATCAATGACAGGCGGGTGATCACCCATATAGATTCCCTGATCACCCCCTGTCATTGATCACCCCCCTGTCATTGATCACCCCCCTGCAAGGCTCCATTCAGACGTCCGTATGATTTTTACGGATCCATGGATACATGGATCGGATCCGCAAAACACATGCGGACGTCTGAATGGAGCCTTACAGGGGGTGATCAATGACAGGCGGGTGATCACCCATATAGATTCCCTGATCACCCCCTGTCGATGATCACCCCCCTGTCATTGATCACCCCCCTGCAAGGCTCCATTCAGACGTCCGTATGATTTTTACGGATCCATGGATACATGGATCGGATCCGCAAAACACATGCGGACGTCTGAATGGAGCCTTACAGGGGGGTGATCATCCCATATACACTCCCTGATCACCCCCTGTCATTGATCACCCCCCTGTAAGGCTCCATTCAGACGTCCGCATGTGTTTTGCGGATCCGATCCATGGATCCGTAAAAATCATGCGGACGTCTGAATGGAGCCTTACAGGGGGTGATCAATGACAGGGGGTGATCACCCATATACACTCCCTGATCACCCCCTGTCATTGATCACCCCCCTGTAAGGCTCCATTCAGACGTCCGCATGTGTTTTGCGGATCCGATCCATGTATCCATGGATCCGTAAAAATCATGCGGACGTCTGAATGGAGCCTTACAGGGGGTGATCAATGACAGGGGGTGATCACCCATATACACTCCCTGATCACCCCCTGTCATTGATCACCCCCCTGTAAGGCTCCATTCAGACGTCCGCATGTGTTTTGCGGATCCGATCCATGGATCCGTAAAAATCATGCGGACGTCTGAATGGAGCCTTACAGGGGGGGATCAATGACAGGGGGTGATCACCCATATACACTCCCTGATCACCCCATGTCATTGATCACCCCCCTGTAAGGCTCCATTCAGACATCCGCATGTGTTTTGCGGATCCGATCCATGTATCCATGGATCCGTAAAAATCATGCGGACGTCTGAATGGAGCCTTACCAGGGGGGTGATCAATGACAGGGGGTGATCACCCATATACACTCCCTGATCACCCCCTGTCATTGATCACCCCCTGTCATTGATCACCCCCCTGTAAGGCTCCATTCAGACGTCCGCATGTGTTTTGCGGATCCGATCCATGTATCCGTAAAAATCATACGGACGTCTGAATGGAGCCTTACCAGGGGGGTGATCAATGATGGAGGTGATCAGGGAGTCTATATGGGTGATCACCCCCCTGTCATTGATTACCCCCCTGTCATTGATCACCCCCCCCCCCCCCCCTGTAAGGCTCCATTCAGACATTTTTTTGGCTCAAGTTAGCGGAAATATATTTTTATTCTTTTTGTTTTTTCTTACAAAGTCTCATATTCCACTAACTTGTGTCAAAAAATAAAATCTCACATGAACTCGCCATACCCCTCACAGAATCCAAATGCGTAAACATTTTTAGACATTTATATTCCAGACTTCTTCTCACGCTTTAGGGCCCCTAAAAAGCCAGGGCAGTATAAATACCCCACATGTGACCCCATTTCGGAAAGAAGACACCCCAAGGTATTCGCTGAGGGGCATATTGAGTCCATGAAACATTGAAATTTTTGTCCTAAGTTAGCGGAAAGTGAGACTTTGTGAGAAAAAAACAAAAAAAAAATCAATTTCCGCTAACTTATGCAAAAAAATAAAAATTCTATGAACTCGCCAGGCCCCTCATTAAATACCTTGGGGTGTCTTCTTTCCAAAGTGGGGTCACATGTGGGGTATTTATACTGCCCTGGCTTTTTAGGGGCCCTAAAGCGTGAGAAGAAGTCTGGGATCCAAATGTCTAAAAATGCCCTTCTAAAAGGATTTGGGCACCTTTGCGCATCTAGGCTGCAAAAAAGTGTCACACATCTGGTATCGCCGTACTCAGGAGAAGTTGGGCAATGTGTTTTGGGGTGTCATTTTACATATACCCATGCTGGGTGAGAAAAATATCTTGGTCAAATGCCAACTTTGTATAAAAAAATGATATTTCTCTCACCCAGCATGGGTATATGTAAAATGACACCCCAAAACACATTCCCCAACTTCTCCTGAGTACGGCGATACCAGATGTGTGACACTTTTTTGATGCCAAGGTGGGCAAAGGGGCACATATTCCAAAGTGCACCTTTCGGATTTCACCGGTCATTTTTTACAGATTTTGATTGCAAAGTACTTCTCACACATATGGGCCCCTAAATTGCCAGGGCAGTATAACTACCCCACAAGTGACCCTATTTTGGAAAGAAGACACCCCAAGGTATTCCGTGAGGGGCATGGCGAGTTCCTAGAATTTTTTATTTTTTGTCGCAAGTTAGTGGAATATGAGACTTTGTAAGGAAAAAAATATATAAAAAAATCATCATCATCATTTTCCGCTAACTTGTGACAAAAAATAAAAAGTTCTATGAACTCACTATGCCCATCAGCGAATACCTTAGGGTGTCTACTTTCCGAAATGGGGTCATTTGTGGGGTTTTTCTACTGTTTGGGCATTGTAGAACCTCAGGAATCATGACAGGTGCTCAGAAAATCAGAGCTGTTTCAAAAAGCGGAAATTCACATTTTTGTACCATAGTTTGTAAACGCTATAACTTTTACCCAAACCATTTTTTTTTTTTCCAAACATTTTTTTTTCATCAAAGACATGTAGAACAATAAATTTGGCGAAAAATTTATATATGGATGTCGTTTTTTTTGCAAAATTTTACAGCTGAAAGTGAAAAATGTCATTTTTTGGCAAAAAAATCGTTACATTTTGATTAATAACAAAAAAAGTAAAAATGTCAGCAGCAATAAAATACCACCAAATGAAAGCTCCATTAGTGAGAAGAAAAGGAGGTAAAATTCATTTGGGTGGTAAGTTGCATGACCGAGCGATAAACGGTGAAAGGAGTCTAGTGCCGAAGTGTAAAAAGTGCTCTGGTCATGAAGGGGGGTTTCAGCTAGTGGGGCTGAAGTGGTTAAACAGCACCTGGTTTTGTCTCATAATAACTGTTGGAAATAACTGATCACATAACTGAAGTGTGAACTAGGCCTTATCTGTGGGCCTGGAGGTCAGTCTGTCTCCAGCCTTGCTGGGTGGAGGTTCTATGCACCTGACCTGGGATTATTCCATCTGCCCTCTCTGTGTAGTCACCTAGTGAGATAAACTGTCAAGTTCCAACTACTGACCCCTAGAACATATCTCAGGCAAACCACACAAGACAAGCAATAAGACACAGAAAAGACCAAAGCTAATGCTTTATTTACATACAGACATGGCAGGAAACTGGACCAGCAAGTAAGGAAGTAGTGGCCAGTGATGAAGAGGGCATGAAGAGAGCATTGGCTATTTGTTCAGTCCCTCAACATACCCTTCCCCTAACCCCCACCCCCATCTACCCCATAAAAATAAATACACAACACCACTGCTTGGATTTAATCGGCCACAGCAGCCGTTTATTGAATAAATACATAACATAATAACTTAAATTAACCAATGACGAGGGAGGTCCTAGAAGCCCCAATAACCTCATAAACACTGGAACACCTGCGTCTCCACCTTTCCCCCAGCCGTTGAACCCAGCTCGGAGGCAGCAACTGATGGACGCGTAGTTAGTTACTACCAGCTCCTCAATGAGAGTCCAGCCCCTCCCACAGGGCCCTCCCATCCTCAGGTACCACCATATTCTTCCACTTCAAGGACCTCCCCCGCCTCCACGACTGCCGCGACACATAAAAAACCCAACTCTTCCCCCAAATACCACTTACACTAGGGACGGGAGGGTGGGCGTTTCTCTCTCCTGGCCACAATGCTCCTGCTCCCGCCTCCTCCTTCCGTATCAGCGTTGGACACACCCCCCGCTCACCTAGCAACTCGCGCCTATTCTTCCACGCCCGCCTCCCCACTTAACCCTTACCTCACCTGTCCCTTCACCGCCAAGCCACTTCATGATCGGCCTCCCGCACCGCTGCGATCCTCGTCCGGCCTGACTTGCGGGCTGCCATCTTAACTCACAAGTCCGGCGATGCACAGGTAAGCTCTTACCTGTGCATGCGCCGCGAGCCGGTCTGAAACAAATGCGATCACCGGGAGCAGGCAGTTCCGATAACAGCCCGATGAAGGACCCCGGAGGCTGTTCTCTGAACTGCCTGCTCCCGGTAACCACATTTGTTTCGGACCGGCTTGCGGCGAACACTGCGAATTGGCCATCACTGCTACTGGCAGGTAATACCACTGGACCAAGTGAACCGGTTTGACTTGGAGCCAAACCCGGAGGGCGGAAATTCAGTGAGCCCCATTCTTCACAGAGCCTCTGATGGTGGGGAGGAACTTAGCTGAGGGCTCACTGGTTGCACCTCTAGAATGGTCCCGGTGCTCTTGGCCACTTACCTGCGGAGACAGACGTTGGTGCAGGCACCAGCGGTCCAGACAGACAAGGGACGAGCTGGAACCCAGGCACACAAACAGGAACCCAAACAAACTCAGGAGACTGTTCAGGCAGGACATAATGGGAACCAGAAAACAAGACAGATGCCTGGACCCCATGTGGAATGGATGCAGGGCGTATCTCTCATGAGAACAAAAGACTAAATATGTTGAAATCAGGCATTCCTTACGCCATAATACCCACATGTATATCTTCCCCCAAACTAGAGTGCCCACAGTGCCCAAATGAACAATCTGCTCTACTCTTCCGATTTCTGGTAGGACACTCATCTAGGTCACAAAGTAGTTTGCTCGATGCATGTTTAATATGTTTTTAATACTGCAGTATATTATTATTTCTAAATCATGCATATCCAGTCCAACAGATAAGATTTACTGGTCCTCACTTGTAGGTCCTTTTAACTGTAGTGCTGAGGTGAAGAGGGCACAGAAGCAAGGAGAAATCATTGACAAACTGGCTGAAAAATCAAGTGTACTGTACATCTATAGGCTACTTTCACATTAGCGTTCGGGGCTCCGCTTGTGAGTTCCGTTTGAAGGCTCTCACAAGTGGCCCCGAACGCATCCGTACTGCCCTAATGCATTCTGAGTGGATGCGGATCCGCTCAGAATGCCTCAGTCTGGCACCATTTGTCCTCCGCTCCGCTCAGCAGGCGGACACCCGAACGCTTGCTTTCATGTAAGTCAATGGGGGCGGATCCATTTGAATTTGACACAATATGGCTCAATTTTCAAACGGATCCGTCCCCCATTGACTTTCAATGTAAAGTCTGGACGGATCCGTCTGAGCAACTTTCACACTTAGATTTTTTTCTAAAATATAATGCAGGCGGATCCGTTCTGAACGGATCCCATCGTCTGCATTATATGAGCGGATCCGTCTGGGCAGACCCCAGATGGATCCGCTCTGAACGCAAGTGTGAAAGTAGCCTAACCCTGACAATTTAATTACAGTATGTGTTTCTCTGTTCCATTTGTTTTTCTCTCTTGTGTTCATTAGGTGGTTTACATATTAAAAGGGAGTGGAAAGGGATGTGGCAAAGTAAAGCATAATTTGCTGCAGCACACATTGCACACTACTATTTTACTGCAATGCGGGGGTGTGATATTGTGTATAGGCTGGTGGAGTGCTAGTGCTGCTTTCTGGTCATAGTCCATTTCTGGTGCCCACATACAGTAGATACTGCAAACTATGCTCACAAATAATAGCACTTTGGCCATGGTTTAGAATAGATTCTAGAAGATTTTGTACGTTGCTGGACTTTGTTCTACAACTCTAATCTACACATTGACCATGTATTTCTATGTACAGCAGTTGTGTTTTTAAATTTCACTAGATATCTAATGACCACACAAGTTAAATGGGTTTTTGATACATGTAGTGTCTGTAGCTGAGTCTCTGTATCCCAGTCTCATATGCACATGACCATGCTCCTAAATATCACACATCACATGCCTCTTGTCTTCACTAGTCCCCAGCCACTCCCCTGTCTCTGGAGTCAGTGGGTATGTGTCACTGTATTTGCTGGCTACCAGATTGTGCTGTGTTTAGTGAGAAACAGGACAACAGGATGATATCTCAGTAAAGCACTACCAAAAAAGCACTACCATAAAAATAATCAATGTCTGTGACAAAAAGCCCTGGCAGCATTAAACCAAAGGTGAAGTGGAGTCACTTGGTGAGCATTCAGACACACATGCGCTCAGATTTTTTTTTTTTACATATGCACTCAGAAAAAGCTCAGAAAAATTAAATCAATGAGATTGCTGTATAAAGTTGGTAGTCTATAAAGCCTCATTCACACGTCAGTGTTTCACGGACGTGTGCTATACGTGTTCTCCACGGACAGCACATGTTCCCATTCATTTTAATGTGTGTATTCACACATCAGTGTTTTAGCACGATCCGTGGGTCCGTGTTTTTAGCACGGATGCATGCTCTATTTTGTCCGTGTTCACGGATCCATCACGTCCATTATAGTCTATGGGTCCACGAAAACCACGGATGCAACATGAATGCCATCCGTGTTGCTTCCGTGTTTCACAGATCATTAGGAAGAGATGCTTTGAAAATAATTTTTTTAGCTGTTCAGTGTCAGTGAAACACGGATGCAACATGGACAGCAAAAAGCGGACCCACTGACCCAACATGGATCTGTCACGGGAGAAAACACGGATTGAACATGGTCCAAAACTGACACGGACTTCTGCATGAGGCATAACAGAGCTAAAATGCACTGGCGTCAGAAGACACAATAAAACCAATGTTTCCTTTGGCCACACCTGGATTTCACATTAGTACCTTTGCTCTAACTGATACCTTTAGTCATGAAAACCCGGAAAATGGAACTTTCAAGGCCATATTTTCCAAGTAATGATTAGACAAGTGTTTACTGTAGCACCTCAAGGTGGGTGAAGTAATGCAGTTTTCAGTACTAAACGAGACACTGGCAGAAGCAGTTTCCTCATTAGATTAGTAACTGATATGTTATATATGAAAAAAATGTCTATGACTAGCCAATCACACGGCACCTAAAACGTAAATCTCTCAAAATGAATGCTTTACTCCAATTGCTCTATAAAGCATACAATAATGTGTGTTCTATTCTTGCCAGAAAAAATATCAGAAATAGCGTAAGTCATTGGTCTGCATGATGATGCATTGGGTGATTCGGTTAATGTCATGGTTTCATTATGAACAAAAATGGATCTGGCTACACTGTAGACAGTGGCGGCAGAAGAAGACTACATTTGTTGTCAGGCTACAGCTGGTTATTTGTCCTATTGTTGCCCTCATGCCTAATGCAGATGCACGTGCAGAAGTAGGTCACTGGGGCACAGTGCAGCAGTGAGGCACATGGCTTTGTGCACCATTTCTTTCCGTATTGCTCCTTTGTTTATAGTCTACTCTGTAACCATAAAGATACATAGATCTGCATAGGTGCTGTAGACACAAAATGGGATATATTTAATCACCATTTTTGCAAAGTTCATTCATTTTATTATCTAAAGTTATATCCTGATTAAAGTCATTCATGGCTGAGATTGGAATTCCTGTTGTATGCAGTGGCCAGAGATTGCATTAAAGTGCAAAAAGCTTTCATCTGTCATACCGATATGTCAAAGATTTTGATTAGTGGGGGTCTGAGTGCTGACACCCGTCTCAATTGCTAAAAAACAAGGAGTTTTGCCCCGATAAGATGCGGCTGCGTTGCGGGAAAATGCGCGATTTTTCCACGCGAGTGCAAAACATTGTAATGCGTTTTGCACGCGCGTGAGAAAAATCGGCATGTTTGGTACCCAAACCCATCGGGGTTGTGTAGTTTGTATTATTTTCCCTTATAACATGGTTATAAGGGAAAATATTAGCATTCTTAATACAGAATGCATAGTACAATAGGGATGGAGGGGTAAAAAAAATAATAATAATAATTTAACTCACTTTAATCCACTTGCTCGCACAGCCCGGCTTCTCTTCTGTCTTCTTTGCGGTGTACAGGAAAAGGACCTGTGGTGACGTCACTCCGGTCATCACATGGTCCATTACATGATCCATCACCATGGTAAAAGATCATGTAATGGACCATGTGATGACCAGAGTGACGTCACCACAGGTCCTTTTCCTGTACACAATAAAGAAGAAGACAGAAGAGAAGCCGGGCTGCGCGATTGTCTCCTAGCAAGTGGGAGGCGTCACAGCGATGTAATAGCAGGAGGAGGGGGGAGGCGTCACAGCAATCTTACAGCAGGAGGAGGGGGAGGGAGGGAGAGAGGAGAGCGGGAGGCGTCACAGAAGATTATGAGGCGGCGGTGGGCACGAACGGCGGTGGGTGCGGGCGGCAGCTTGGAGCCATTTACATCCCCTTGGGCACCTTATTTTTATGAATGACAGGTTAGTAATAGCGTATTTTTAGCAAAATGAGCCTACAGATTACATTTATAAGACCACATTAGGAATGGTTAAAGCTCCCTGAACATAACCATATTCTTATCTGGATGGGGTGAAACCTGGTGACAGAATCCCTTTAAGTTTTACACAGTAAAAGCATTTTTGAACAGTTTTTTTTATTTGTGAACATTTTTTTATTTTTTGAGCAATTGTCTTAGGTTGGGTCTCATTTTTTGTGGGATGAGATGATGGTTTGATTGGTACCATTTTGGGGTACATAATACTTTTTGATTGCTTGGTCTTACACTTTTTGTGAAGCAAGGTGACAAAAAATGGCTATTTTGGAATAGTTAAAAAAAAAAACCATTTTTTACAGCATTCACCTGAGGGGGCATCTCATGTGATATTTTAGGCACACTACCCAGCGCCATACATACAGTGCCTTGCAAAAGTATTCACCCCCTTGACTTTTTTTGTATTTTGGTGCCTCACAATCTGGAATTAACATGGATTGTTTGAGGATTTGCATAATTTAATTTACAGAACATGCCCACAACTTTGAAGATTTTTATTTATTTTTATTGTGAAGCATACAACAAATAGGACAAAATAACAGAAAAAGTAAATTTGCATAACTATTCACCCCCCTAAAGTCAATACTTTTGTAGAGCCACCTTTTGCGGCAATCACAGCTCCAAGTTGCTTTGGATAAGTCTCTATGAGCTTGCCACATCTTACCACTGGGATTTTTCCGCTTTACTCCCTGCAAAACTGCTCCAGCTCCTTCAAGTTGGATGGTTTGCGCTTGTGAACAGCAATCTTTAAGTCTGACCACAGATTTTCTATTGGATTGAGATCTGGGCTTTGACTAGGCTATTCCAACATATTTACATGTTTCCCCTTAAACGACTCAAGTGTTGCTTTAGCAGTGTGTTTGGGGTCATTGTCCTTCTGGAAGGTGAACCTCCGTCCTAGACTCAAATCACGCAGTGGTACAGGTTTTTATCAAAAATATCCCTGTATTTAGCACCATCCATCTTTCCCTAAACTCTAACCAGTTTCCCAGTCCCGGCTGCTGAAAAACATCCCCATATCATGATGCTGCCACCACTATGTTTCACTGTGGGGATGGTGTTCTTTGGGTTTTGTGACGTGTTGGGTTTGCGCCAGACATGGCGTTTTCTTTCATAGCCGAAAAGTTACATTTTAGTCTCATCAGACCAGAGCACCTTCCTCCATACATTTTGGGAGTCTCCCACATGCCTTTTCGCAAACTCACAACGTGCCTTATTCTTTTTTGCTGAAAGTAATGGCTTTCTTCTGGCCACTCTGCCATAAAGCCCAACTCTATGGAGCGTACCTCTTATTGTTGTCCTATGTACAGATACTCCAGTCTTTGCTGTGGAAGTCTGCAGCTCCTCCAAGGTTACCTTAGGTCTCTGTGCTGCCTCTCTGATTCTTTCCACTTGGTTATAATAGATTTGATGGTGCTCCTGGGGATCATCAAAGATTTTTTATAACCTAACCCTGACTTGTACTTCTCAACAACATTGTCTCTTACTTACTTGGTCTTCATGGCAGTGTTTGGTTAATGATGCCTCTTGCTAGATGTTGCAGCCTCTGGGGTCTTTCAAAAAAGGTGTATGTATGTAATGACAGATCATGTGACACTTAGATTGCACACAGGTGGACATCATTTCACTAATTATGTGACTTCTGAAGGTAATTGGTTGCACCAGAGCTTTTTATGGGCTTCCTAACAAAGGGGGTGAATACATACGCACATGCAAATTTTCTGTTTTCTATTTCTAAACAATAGTTTTATTTACATATTTTTATCATTTCACTTTACCAACTTAGGCCTCATGCACACGGCCGTGTTTCACAGCCGTGTGCGGGCCGTGGAACCGCGGCCTGGATCCCTCCTGAGAGCAGGAGCGCACGGCGTCACTGGTTGCTATGACGCCGTGCGCTCCCTGCTGCCGGCACAGTACAGTAATACACTGGTATAGATCATACCAGTGTATTACTGTATTGCGGCGGCAGCAGGGAGCGCACGGCGTCATAGCAACCAGTGACGCCGTGCGCTCCTGCTCTCAGGAGGGATCTAGGCCGCGGTTCCATGGCCGTGTGCATGGGGCCTTAGTCTACTTTTACACTCGCATTTTGGCTTTCCTTTTGTGAGATCTGTTCAGGGCTCTCACAAGCGGTCCAAAACAGATCAGTTTGCATTCTAATGCATTCTGAATGGAAAAGGATCCGCTCAGAATGCATCAGTTTGCATCAGTTCAGTCTCCATTCCGCTTTAAAGGCGGACACCAAAACACTGCTTGCACACAATTTGCCACACAACTGAGCCACACAATTTAAGTCAAGGGGGACACAATCTGGCACAATAGAAAACTGATCTGTCCTCCATTGACTTTCAATGGTGTTCAAGACAGATCCATCTTGGCTATGTTAAAGATAATACAAACGGATCTGTTCTGAACGGATGCAGACGGTTGTATTATCTGAACGGGTCCGTCCATGATGGATCCGCACAAAACATGAGTGTGAAAGTAGCTTGTGACTATTGTGTTCTGATCCATCACATAAAATTCAGATTAACAAAACATTAAACTTAAGGCTGTAATGTAACAAAATACGAAAAAAAGTCAAGGGGGTGAATACTTTTACAAGGCACTGTATATGGCGCTGGTATACTACGGGTTAAATTATGTGTCTAACTGTTTCTTTACATGCTCTGATTTTGGGGAACAGTGAGTGAGAGGTTGCATATCTCACAAACCCCAGATGTGTCTGCTTTAATTGTTTTATGTGTTTTTGGCTATACATGGTATGGACTTTTAATATTGAAGTAAAGGTAATTTATTTTTGCTACATTTTTTGCCTAGCACCTCATCTGCTGCTGGGGAGAGAAGGCTGTGCTACATTCATTGGGGGAATGGGGCTAGCTGAGAAATCCTTTTTTACATTTTATTAATTTATTAGTACTATAAGGACAGTGCTACTGAAAGGGGTACTAATTTCGCAACGTTACTGTATGGGGAGCACTAAAAGGGCAGCACTACTATATGGGGGTTACTAAGAGGGCAGCACTGCTGTAAGGAGGGCACTAATGAGCCAGCACTACTGTGTGGGCAAATTAGTCGGGCATAACTACTATGTGGGGGAACAAGGGTAGCTGGACAGGATTGGGGATGTATGGACAGGCTTGGGCAGAGTTAGGTCTCATGCACACGAACGTATTTTCTTTCCATGTCCATTCGTTTTTTTTTTGTGGACCATAGAATTGATGCTCAGTCTTGTGGTCTGAGAGATACAGTAGCTTCTACAAAAGAATGCGCAGCTGCTTGTTTACAGCTAAAGCTCGGATCCCCATATCTCACAATAGACATATACATTTTCTAGAATACAGGTTTACACACATCCTGTTTCAGTGGTTTCATACATAACACACAAAACCAAGCTCAAAGACTTTCACATATTTCTGCTCGTCTGTGTAAGCAACTTATAATCAACTCTTAACCCCTTACATTTATTTTGCAATGATGTTGTTTTCTCCTCCCTGCCTTTTTTCCCCCCATCAACATAGCAGTATAAAAGGCTTGTTTTCTGTGTGATGACCTGCATTGTTTCCTGTGGACACATAAATGTATTGTGAAACTGAAAAAATCCAGTGGGGATGTTTTGAGTTTTTTTATGGCGTTCACCATTTGTTAAAAATGATATTTACATGTCTACATGTAGCAATTACAGCAATTTTTATAGCTTTTGTTCAACCTTAAGCGAATCGAGCTTTGGATCATAGGTTTGTTCAAAAACTTTGTTTGTAATGCTGTTGCCGTACAGCATTAAAATGTATTGGCTCCATGGACTTCAGTGAATTACTACTGTATTCATATCTGCGTATTTAAAAACATTTTAAAATGGGAATCTGAAGTGGGCTTTGGTACCGAAGTACCAGCCAGTACCAAAGCCCACTTCGGATTCTTATTTTAAAATGTTTTTAAATACGCAGATATGAATACAGTAGTAATGCACCAAAGTCTCGTACAACTTTGGGCGAGACAAAATTTGGCAGAGCCAATACATTTTAATGCTGCACGAAAACAGCATTAAAAACAAAGTGTTTGAACGAATCGACTTTGGATCTATGAACCAAAGCTTCATTCGCTCAAGCCTACTTTTGTTAAGTTTTACGCTAATACCAAGTGTACTTTTTTCCTTTTTCTAAAAATGTAAACTAAAAAAAAAAAAAAAGTTTTGCATTGTGTCATCATCAATTTATTTTTATTTTTCTGTTGATGAAGCTATGTGAGGGCTTGTTTTTTGTGTGGTGCACATTCATTTTTATTGGTATAATTTTTATTGGTATGACTTTTTGATTATATTTTATTCTATTCTTTTGGGCAAAATTGGGCCTGGTCAGGAAGGGGGCATTTTAAAGGATATATCAACCTTTTCAACCATTTTTTTTCTCCATTGCATCTTAAAAGGATTGTTTGGGCTACAGATAATTATAACCTATCCTTAGAATAGGTCATCAATATCAGCTAATCAGCTAATAACCTAACAAGGAGATGTTTAACTTTTTTTTATTCAAGATGCATTGAAACCATAAAACAGATTGCAAGGGTGGATATAGCCGTTAATGTTAATGGAACTTTGAGATTACTTTGAGATTAGGGTCTGTAAGCATTTAGTAACCCTCACATAAAATGCAATGTACAAATAATATCACATTATACAGTAACTCAGCAAAAATATAATAGTTTTAAACTACGCTGCTTTTAAGTTCATGACTTCAATGATTAAATCTCCTTGATCTTGCTAGAAGGGCCCTTTTTCCTAGCATTTGAATTGTGTTTCAGTGTGCAACTTTGTGGTGTCTAATTAGTTTTTTACATGCACTTTTTACATGACGAGCACTGTGCCGATTCCTGGATCCCTGCTAATCGCCCAGTAATTGCCTATCCTGAGGATAGGCCATCAGGTAGAAAAGGCTGGACAACCACTTTAATTTTCTGACCCTCGTACATGCTTCCTGTTTCCTTGCAGCAAATGATTCCTGTGACTTAAAAGTTGAATTCTCATCCAAGAACTTTAAAAATATCCTAACCTGGACAACAACAAATAAAAAAGAAGGAATTCGCTACAATGTAATGTACAAAAAGTAAGTTATACCTTATCTTCATTTAATAGTACTTAAATTAGTGATGCTGGGCAGGGCGACTCTACTTATCTTGCTTCTTGTCTGTTGGAGATGGGTATCTATGACATACTCTATGAGCCTGCTTGACACAACAAGGATGTTTCAAATGAGCACTCTACTAGCATATACTGCATTCTCATAAGGAGCTACATAAGTGCTAAGATGGATGACATATCTGATATCTGAAAAAATACTGCTCCTCCTCAATCAATACTATTTTGGTTGATGGTTCTACTTCACAGTATCGATATATGGCAAAGCATATATCATTGTGTCTATGTTTATTCTTCTTTATTGATTCAATTTCACAGTCTCGATATATGGCGAAGCATGTATCACTGTGAGAGTACTTCAAAATATTAAACAGTGTTTAAAAATTGTTAAAACGAAGGGGAACTTGCTTCACCAGGGAGGAAGGTATAGGCTAGGCAGTGGCTTCTCTAGTCTAAGAATAAAAGGATTGAGCATGTTGAATTCCACAGCTTGATCCTTCTTTTCAACATATGCCATTAGGGAATAATTGGGACACAATCTTACATATTAGATGGTTCGCAATTCCCACCGAAAATAAATATGTATTACCAACTTAAAGGAGTTGTACAGCAGAATAAAAGGGTCTAAACTGCTGCATTTAAACATTAACTACCCACCAGTTCTGTACCGATACTGCCCAGTTCCCCAGTCACTTTCTCCTTCCTGGTCCAGTGATGACATTCTGAGACAAGAGCATGTGACCACTGCCACCAATCCCTGGCTGCAGAGGTGACCTGTTACACTTGGTGATTGACTGCAGCGGTCACATACCTATGTATCAGAAAGTGATCAATGGATCAGTAAGTAGGGAGTGGCGGAGGACCAGGCAGCATTGGTATGAGAGTGAAGGTGAGTATTGCTTTTTAAATGTTTGAAAAACACCCACAACTGTTAAGATCATATTTTTTATGACAGAAAACCCCTTTAAATGACAGGAGTGTTACTTGAATATTTTTGGAACTCTGCAGATTTCTTTTCACCAACATGATTTTTAATTTTTTTTTTGCTTTGGTTTTTTCATATTTTATTTCCTTGATTCATAGATATGGGAAAGACCCCTGGTGGAAGAAAGCAGAATGCACAAATATCACTCAGAACTGGTGTGACCTAACAAAAGAAACAAGCCATCTTACATCTAAATATTATGGCATGGTAGTTATCAGTGACCAAAACTGTAGCGTACAAACAGATCGATTTAAACCATTATTTGACAGTGAGTATGGACATCTTATCTATGTAACCTGTGACAGGAGTGAACGCAGACAACAGGAGCACCTGTGGAAGCACAATATAGCGGCCCCTTGGTTTCCATCTAAATTGAGTGTGGGGTTCTGGTTATGGGCAACATTCTTCTTGGTTCTCCAAGAAATCCCTCACTAGTATAGTAGTCCAACAAATTTTGGACTCCAATCGGTACTCTCCGCTGCCACCAATGATAAGGGGGGGGGAGATTTTAATTAGGAGGGGGGGGGGCCACTGGCCACCAATGAATCTACAGTACTACAGGGGAGGAAGGGGGTGCAAGCTTTAATGCAGACGGATCTGCGGATCCGTCTGTGTGAAAGTAGCCTACGGCCACGGACCACGGACGTGGATGCCAATCTTGTGTGCCTCCGTGTTTTTTCACGGAGCCATTGACTTGAATGCGTCCGTGAACCGTTGTCCATAAAAAAAATAGGACAGGTCATATTTTTTTGACGGACAGGAAACACGGATCACGGATACGGCTGCAAAGCGGTGCATTTTCCGATTTTTCCACGGACCTATTGAAAGTCAATGGATCCGAAAAAAAACAGAAAAAAGCACAACGGCCACGGATGCACACAACGGTCATGTGCATGAGGCCTTAGCCAATAAAAAAAGGTGTAACAGGACTGCAATTATTGCCTTTACGGATGGCTAACACTGTATAAAATGGTACTACTGCAGTTTCTTATGTTCATTATATGAGTAAATAGACTGCTCTATTATTTTTAAGAGCACATTGGTGGTGTATATCTTGTGGGCAGTTTTCAAAGACAAAACAGAGATGTTTGTCTATACAGAATGTATCTCTCTGCACACATAGAAGCAGATTCTAATCCTATTGATGGTGTAAACTTACAGACATGCACCAAACTTATTACAGTGACTCATACTGGAAGATAAATTTGTGCATGGCTAGATATTTTTGTCTACCTATATACCAAGTATTGGTTTACTTCATTTGCAACAGAATTTTAGGCAAGAATTGTCATGCAAAATTGGTGCAAGCTTTAACATATCCGGGCACTCCCTTGTCTGCTCAGCAATGCCCCTTTTCTGCTAATTCACAACCTCATTGGGCAACCTAAATGTGCTGAATTGAGCCATATAATTTATGCCAAAATCTAGGTGCACTCACATTACCACATGTGGTAATAGTTTGTGATTAGTGGCTTTTCTTTTTGCAAAAACTGCCACTGGGGTGATTGATGAAACTGTCTAAAAGAAAAACTTTAGCAACTAGGAGCCCACTCCATACGTGGCAGATCCTGGCTCTGTTACACAGTGACTGCAATAGTAAATTTCTGTAGTAAAAGGTAAAAAATTGTTTAGAAAAAATATAATAGTACTAAAATGCAAACCCTTTCTGAATTTTGTATATAGAATTAATATACAAATAACATAATGCTATTGCTGCATCTAAAACATCCGAACTATTAAAATATAAAAGTATTAATTCGTTCTGATAAATGCAGTTGGAAAAAACTATCAAAATGCCTGAATTAGGCTAGGTCTACACGACGACATTTGTCGCGCGACATTTTGTTGCATCAATGTCGCGCGACAATTTTTATAATGGCAGTCTATGGTGTCGCACTGCAACATGCGACATGCTGCAACTGCGACGCGACAGTCGCAGAAAATCCATTCAAGATGGATTTTTCTGCGACTGTCGCAGTCGCAACATGTCGCATGTTGCAGTGCGACACCATAGACTGCCATTATAAAAATTGTCGCGCGACATTGGTGCAACAAAATGTCGCGCAACAACTGTTGCGCGACTTTTTGTCGCGCGACAAATGTCGTCGTGTAGACCTAGCCTTAGGCTGAGTTCACACGAGCGTGACAGATTTGGTCCGGATGCGTTCAGGGTGCGTTCAGTTAGGCCTCTTTCACACGGGCGTCATTTTTTTGGCCCGGCTAAGAGCCGGGTGCGTTGCGGGAAAATGCGCGATTTTTTCTGCGCAAGTGCAAAACATTGTCATGCGTTGCACTCGCGTGAGAAAAATCGCGCATGTTTGGTACCCAAACCCGAACTTCTTCATAGAAGTTCGGGCTTGGGATTGATGTTCTGAAGATTGTATTATTTTCCCTTATAACATGGTTATAAGGGAAAATAATAGCATTCTGAATACAGAATGCATAGTAAACCAGCGCTAGAGGGGTTAAAATAAAATAAAAAATAATTTAACTCACCTTAGTCCACTTGTTCGCGAAGCCCGGCATCTCCTTGTGTCTCCGCTGCTGATGAACAGGACCTGGGATGAGCTGCTCCATTAAATACCGGTTAAGGACCTTCGATGACGTCACTCCGGTCATCACATGGTACGTCACATGATCTTTTACCATGGTGATTCACCATGGTAAAAGATCATGTGATGACCGGAGTGACGTCATCGAAGGTCCTTAAGCTCTATTTAATGGAGCAGCTCATCCCAGGTCCTGTTCATCAGCAGCGGAGACACAAGGAGATGCCGGCTTCGCGAACAAGTGGACTAAGGTAAGTTAAATTATTTTTTATTTTATTTTAACCCCTCTAGCGCTGGTTTACTATGCATTCTGTATTCAGAATGCTATTATTTTCCCTTATAACCATGTTATAAGGGAAAATAATAATGATCGGGTCTCCATCCCGATGGTCTCCTAGCAACCATGCGTGCAAATCGCATGGCATCCGTACTTGCTTGCGGATGCCATCCGATTTTCACACACCCCATTCACTTCTATGGGGCCTGCGTCACGTCAAAATCGGACATTATAGAGCATGCTGCGATTTGCACTGAACGTACAAGTGATGCGTTAAAAACAACGCTCATGTGCACAGCCCCATAGAAATGAATGGGTCAGGATTCAGTGCGGGTGCCATACGTTCGCCGCACGGATCGCACCCGCACGGAAAAGTCGCCCGTGTGAAAGGGGCCTTAAACTCGCACCATTTTGCAAGCAAGTTCAGTCAGTTTTGGCTGCAATTGCGTTTAGTTGTTCAGTTTTTTCCGCGCGGGTGCAATGCGTTTTGACGCTTTTTTCACGCGCGTGATAAAAAACTGAAGGTTTACAAACAACATCTCCTAGCAACCATCAGTGAAAAACGCATTGCATCCGCACTTGCTTGCAGATGCAATGCGTTATTAACGCAGCCCCATTCACTTCTATGGGGCCAGGGCTGCGTGAAAAACGCAGAATATAGAACATGCTGCGATTTTAAAGCATTGCAGAAGTGATGCATGAAAAAAAACGCTCATGTGCACAGCCCCATTGAAATGAATGGGTCAGGATTCAGTGCAGGTGCAATGGGTTCACCTACTGCATTGCACCCGCGCGGAAATCTCGCCCGTGTGAACTCAGCCTTACCTTTTTTGTTGGTCACCTTGTCTCCCCCCCACCCCCCAAGAAATTTAATGAAAAGTGATTGAAAATGCAAAGTGCAAACCCTCACACAGTTCTGCAGATGGAAAGTTATTGGTGTCAGAATATGGTGACAAAAAAACTTTTTTTTTTTAAACTAGTAAAGTATAAGAAAAACTTTACAAATCTGGCTTTGCTGTAATCATACTGCCCCAGAAATAAAGGTACAGTAGCATGTCAGTTTCAGAGCACAGCTATCACAGTAAAAACAAAAGCCCCAAAACAACAATAGTAGAATTGTATTTCTTTTTACAATTTCACATCACATTCCCATTTTCCCATTTTCCAATACGTGATATGGTAGATTATATTGTACAATTAATACAAATATAACTTGTCCTAAAAAAAAACAAGACCTCATATGAATATGGGAACATGGGACTTGAACATGCAATTTTCTGATCACCCATATAATCCACTTCAATACCAGTGTATTGAAGTATATTATGTCAATTAGTGACTTTATAAACTGCCATAATGCTTATTAGGTCCTGGCAATAGTATGGCCTAATAGGCATCTATATATGGCAGGCCTGAGGGCCATTGTTAGCCCCAAGATGCCATGGTGATTAAGTGAGCAAGGAGCCTCCTTACTCTCTCTAACCACTGAACTGTGGCATTTTGCAGATCTGATTATTTTCTTCAGGTCCTTCCCCAACATTTCCATTGGATTAGGATCAGGACTTGACTATTCCCAAACTTTAACTTTATTATTCTTTAACCATTCTTTGGCAGAACGGCTTGTGTGTTTAAGGTTTGTTGTCTTGCTGCATGACCATGTTCTTTTGTGATTCAGCTCCTGTACAGATATTGTGACATTTTCCTTAAAAATTTGTTGGTATAATTCCGAATTCATTATTTCATCAACAATGGCAAGCCATCTTAGCCCAGATACAGCAAAACAGGCCCAAACCACAAACAGGCCCAAACCACCCCCATGTTTCAGAGATGGAATGAGGTTTTTATGCTGGAATGCAGCGTTTTTTCTATGAGCTGGTGATCATCTATCCCAGTTTCTGGTGTAAAATATAGTGAATTCCATCTGGTTGCATAGTCTACACCCCCTCAAACTAAACCCCACATACTTTTCTTGTCACTTTTAAAAAGTAGTAAGAGAAGTGAAAAGCCATAAATTGCTGCATATATTGATCAAATATGGCACATGCCATAATAAGCAACTTTTTTTTTTTTACCCTGGAAATACTTTGGTAAATGCCTGTAACTGTATCCGACTGTGGATTGGTGTAGTCCGAACTCTTTAGAGATGGATTTGTCTAACTTTCTTCAGCCCAATGATCAACAACTCTTCTTCTGAAGTTCTCAGAAATCTCCTTTGTTTATGCCATGATACACTTCCATCATGTGGTTGTAAAGATCAGACTTTGATAGATCTCGATTATTTAACCCCTTAGTGACCAGCCTCTTTTGGGTCTTAACGACTTTTTAAAATGTTTTCATCTTCGCCTTCCAAGAGATATAACTTTTTTTTTTTTTTTCCATCTACATAGCCATATGAGGGCCTGTTTTTTTTGGTACAAACTTTTGTTTTTTAATAGTGCCATTTTGAGGCACACATAAATTACTGACTTTAACTTTTATTAACTCTTTCTGGGAGGAAAAAACAGCAATACTGCCACTTAATTTTTCCATTAAAAATTTTGATACATTAATTTTTTGGGGATAAATAACATGTTAACTTTACTCTCTGGATCAGTATGATTACATCAATACTAAATACATATATGTTTTTTACGTTTTACAACTTTTGCACAATGAAACCCCTATTTTTAAAACATTGAAATGTTTTTGCATCACAGCATCCCAAGACCCTTAACTTTTTTTTTTTTATTTCTACTGAGCTGTGTGAGGGTCTAATTTTTGACGGACAACTTGTAATTTTCATTGCTATAATTTTAGGGTACATAACACTTTTTGATCTCTTTTCTTGTGGCCAAAAAGCAGTCATTCTGGAATTTGTTTTACAGCATTCACCGTAAGTTACATGATAATTGTGTAGTGCAGGTAGTTATGGACAGGGTGATTCCAAATATGTGGAAGAGATTTATTTTTTTCAATTTTTTTCAATTGAGAAGCATTTTTTTAATGGAAAATATGTGTATTTCTTTACTTGGAATTTTGTTTTATCCCCCAAATTTTTTCCCCCATCTATTTATCTATTTAATAGTCCCACACGGGGACTATAATAGGCCATCTTTTGATCACTTCTAAAATACATTGCACTATTCCTGTAGTGCAATGCATTTTAATGCCAGTGCTATACTGACATTCACCAGCAGAAAAGCACTGCCTGCTGGCACGCTCTAGAGGCAGGCCTGAGTGCATACACATTGGCACCCCGTGATATCATTTGTGTGGTGCCAATGGGATACAGACAGAGTCTGCTCCCTCTGTAACCGCTTACATGCCACAGATGCCATTGTCTGTGGGATGTAAGGGGTTAAACGCCCCCAAAATGGCACTCCTGTCAGTCCGGGTCTTTACAGCAGGAGTGCAGCTCTCATGGACTTAGACTGAGCCCTCCGTAAAAAGGTGTATTGGTGGTCACTAAAGGGTTAAATAAAGCAGATTGCCCACTTACACCTAATTGTCACCCCATTGATTAAAAACGCCTGACTTTTATTGCAGCTTCAAATTATCTTCTAATCCTAAAGGTTCACATACTTTTGCCCCTCACAGAAGTGTGATATTGGATCAAGTATATGTTGGAATAATTTGTTTGATTTGGTTATCTTTATCCACTTATAGGACTTGTGTAAAATTTAATGTAGTCCTAGCTCAAATTAATGCAGAAATATAGAAAATTCTGAAATATTCACAACCTTTAACCCCTTAAGGACCGAGGACGTACCGGTACGCCCTATTTCCCGAGTCCTTAAGGACCGAGGACGTACCGGTACGTCCTGACTTAAAATCTGAATTCCGGCGCCACGGGGGTTAATCGAAACGGGATTTCGGCTGAAATCATTCAGCCGGCATCCCGTAACAACGCAGGGGGGGGTCATTGGACCCCCCCCGTATCGGCGATCGCAGAAAACCGCAGGTCAATTCAGACCTGCGGTTTTCTGCGTTTCCGGTCCATTCGGGTGTCCTGTGACCCGATGAACCGGAAAAAGACTGCGATCGGTGGCGTAATTTTACACCACCAATCGCAGTCCGAGGATTTGCAGAGGCGGAGCTGGCCCTGGTGCTGAACGCCGCTGTCCAGGGTGCTGATTGGTGCAGGGGAGAGAGGCGCGAGATTCAAACTTCCTGCGCTCCTCTCTCCCCTCCTCTTCCTGTCCAGCACCCTGACCGTGCAGCATCGTCCAGCACCAGCTCCTGTGTCCCCCTAAATCGGCATCCATCACCCTCCTGCACCCATCGCCACCCAGGTAGGTTAGGGTCAGTGAGGGAGAGGCACCTTTAGGCAGGGATAGAAGGGAAAAGTTAGAAAAAAAAAAAAAAAAAAAAAGCACATTTATTCCAAACTTTTTTTTTTCAACTTTCAGACCCCAGACCCCCCCTGCCACTTGCCCCCCCCCGCATCCCCCCCACCACCAGCCCCCCCCCCACCCACCAACCCCCTCCCCCCACCACCAGACCCTTCCCCCACCACCACTTTTTTTTTTTTCTGCGTGCGCTGACTGGCCGGCACTTTTTAGCGTCCGTCCACTGTTAGCGCATCGCCCGCCCCACCACCCCACCGACCGCTGATCAGCGTTGAACCGCTGATCAGCAAGTTTGAACTTTTTTTTTTTTTTTTTTTTTTTTTCCTAACACTTGCCCATTTTTTTTGCCTGGACTTTTTAGTACGTGAACACCCGTGCCCCCACACACACGCACATAGAATAAAGGTTTACACGCACGCACACACACACACACCCATGGCCCGCCGGGTGTTCTCGGCCGAGGAGGCATATGCCCAGATTGCCTCCGACTCTGAGAGCCCCAGTGAGGATGAGGATGACCCCACGTTCCTTTTGTCATCCGCATCCTCCTCATCATCATCGGATGACGATGAGCCACCAAGGCAGCGGAGACGCCGCCAGGCGGAGCCAGGGGCCACACATGCTAGGGATCCTGTGGCCCACCCTAGTACGAGCCGCCCTGGGGTTCGTACTGGTTTCCCGGCCCACCAAATAAGTTCACCGGAGCCCCCTGCCGATGAACTTAGCTGGTGTCCCCCAGTGGACTTTGAGCCTGAGATTCCGGATTTCGCTGGCAATCCTGGAATCCAGATTCCCACAGTGGAGTTTACTGAAATAGACTTTTTTAGTTTTTTTTTCAGTAACCCACTGGTGAATTTGATGGTGGAGCAGACGAATCTGTACGCCCAACAGTTCGTCGCTCAAAACCCAGGCTCAGTTTTGGCTAGACCCGGTGGCTGGACGCCGGTCAGTGCAGCCGAGATGAGGACATTTTGGGGCCTCGTGCTGCATATGGGTCTAGTCCAAAAACCCAGTGTCAGGCAATACTGGAGTGGGGACGTCCTGTACCAGACCCCACTGTACAGTATGGTCATGACACGTCACCGGTTTGAGGCCATCCGGAAATGTCTGCATTATTCCGATAATGCAGCATGTCCACCCCGAGGTGATCCTGCCTATGACCGGCTGTACAAGATACGGCCGGTCATCGATCACTTTGGGGCCACATTTCAGCAGGCCTACGTACCTGGAAGGGAGGTCGCGGTTGATGAGTCTCTCGTTGCGTTCAAGGGGAGACTCAGTTTCCGCCAATACATTCCCACAAAGCGGGCGAGGTATGGCGTGAAGCTATACAAAATTTGTGAGAGTACCTCAGGGTACACTTACAAATTTCGTGTGTACGAGGGGCGAGATTCCCGGATTCAACCACCAGAATGTCCCCCCACTCTGGGTGTTACCGGGAAACTCGTGTGGGACCTTATGTACCCACTGCTGGATAAGGGTTACCACTTGTACGTGGACAACTTTTATACCAGCATTCCCTTGTTCAGGTCCCTTGCCGCCAGATCCACGTTCGCTTGTGGGACCGTGCGGAAAAATCAACGCGGCCTCCCTGCCTACCCCCTCCAGGTACCTATCCCCAGGGGTGAGACCCGTGCACTTACCAGTGGAAACCTGTTGCTGGTCAGGTATAAGGACAAGAGGGATGTCCTTATGCTGTCCACAATCCACGGTAACAGCACCACCCCAGTCCCTGTGCGAGGTACCGCGGCAACGGTCCTCAAGCCCGATTGTATCGTCGACTACAATCGGTATATGGGAGGAGTTGATCTCTCTGATCAAGTCCTCACGCCATATAACGCCATGCGCAAAACCCGGGCATGGTACAAAAAAGTTGCGGTCTACATGGTGCAGGTTGCCATGTACAACTCTTTTGTACTATCCCGAAGCGCTGGCAGCACAGGGACATTCCTCCAATTCTATGAGGCAGTCCTCAAAGACCTGATCTTTTCGGACCGGGAAAGAGCAGGCCGGAGTACCTCGGGAACTGGAGGCGCCCGGATCGTCCCTGGCCAACACTTTCCAGGTGTGGTCCCCCATACTGGAAAGAAGGGACGAACCCAAAAAAAGTGCAGAGTGTGTCACAAGAGGGGGATACGGAAGGACACCACAACTCAATGTGACACGTGCCCCGATCATCCGGGCCTCTGCATTATCGATTGCTTCAGGGAGTATCACACTTCCATGGAGTACTAAATTTTTATAATCCCCAACAGTTCACTAGAGAACATAAAACACTATGGCTCTCAGACTTTGGAGACACGAAAACAATTTTTCTTTCCCCAAAAAATATTAGTTTTAGTGCAGGCATCCTCAAACTGCGGCCCTCCAGATGTTGTAAAACTATAACTCCCAGCATGCCCAGACAACCTACAGCCATCATCAGGGCATGGTGGGAATTGTAGTTTTACAACATCTGGAGGGCCGCAGTTTTAGGATGCCTGCTTAGTGTCTCCAAAGTCTGAGAGCCATACATATTGGGCATCGTCGCGTGCGTAAAAGTCGTCGCTATAAAAATAACTTTTTACCAAACGCCTCGGATGAACGGTGTTAAAAATATAAAATAAAAACGGTGCCAAAACACCTATTTTTGGGCAAAATTTAAATTTAAATCCATTTTGCCGGTAATAAAGCAAGGGTTAACAGCCAAACAAAACTAAACATTTATTGCCCCAATTCTGTAGTTTGCAGAAACACCCCATATGTGGTCGTAAATGGCTATATAGCCGCACGGCAGGGCATAGAACGAAGGGAACTCCATACGGTTTCTGGAAGGCAGATTTTGATGGACAGTTTTTTTTTTTTACACCATGTCCCATTAGAAGCCCCCCCTGATGTAGCCTAGACTAGAAACTCCAAAAAAGTGACCCCATCTAAGAAACTACACCCCTCAAGGTATTCAAAAATTACTTTACAAACTATGTTAACCCTTTAGGTGTTCCACAAAACTAAATAGCGAATGTAGAAACAATTTTAGAATTAAATTTTGTTACATTGCCTCAAAAAAGAGTAATATAGAGCAACCAAAAATCTAATTTACCCCAAAAATTGTCCCAAAACAACCACCTTATCCCGTAGTTTCCTAGATGGGGTCACTTTTATGGAGTTTCTACTCTAGGGGTGCATCAGGGGGCTTGAAAGGGTACATGGTGTAAATAAACCAGTCCAGCAAAATCTGCCTTCCAAAAACCGTATGGCGTTCCCCTTCTTCTATGTCCTGCCGTTTAGCCAAACAGTAGTTTACGACCACATTTGGGGTGTTTTTGCAAACTACAGAATCAGGGCAACCCATTTTGAGTTTTGTTTGGCAGTTAACCCTTGTTTTACTCCTGGAAAAAACTGATTATATTGGAAAATTTTCCAAAAAATAGAAATTTCTAAATTGTTTCTCCATCTGCCATTAACTCTTGTGGAACAGCTAAAGGGTTAACAAAGTTTGTAAACCCAGTTTTGAATACCTTGAGGGGTGTACTTTCTTAGATGGAGTCACTTTTTTGAAATTTCTATTCTAGGGGTGCAACAGGGGGCTTCAAATGGGACATGGTATAAACAAAACCAGTCCTGCAAAATCTGCCTTCCAAAACTCATATGGTGTTCCCCTCCTTCTATGTGCTACCGTTCGGCCAAACAGTAGTTTACGACCACATATGGGGTGTTTTTGCAAACTACAGAATCAGGGCAACCCATTTTGAGTGTTGTTTGGCAGTTAACCCTTGTTTTACTCCTGGAAAAAATTGATTATATTGGAAAATTTTCCAAAAAATTGAAATTTCTAAATTGTGTCTCCATCTGCCATTAACTCTTGTGGAACACCTAAAGGGTTAACAAAGTTTGTAAACCCAGTTTTGAAAACCTTGAGGGGTGTACTTTCTTAGATGGAGTCACTTTTTTGAAATTTCTATTCTAGGGGTGCAACAGGGGGCTTCAAATGGGACATGGTATAAACAAAACCAGTCCTGCAAAATCTGCCTTCCAAAACCCATATGGTGTTCCCCTCCTTCTATGTGCTACCGTTCGGCCAAATAGTAGTTTACGACCACATATGGGGTGTTTCTGTAAACTACAGAATCAGGGCAACCCATTTTGAGTGTTGTTTGGCAGTTAACCCTTGTTTTACTCCTGGAAAAAATTGATTATATTGGAAAATTTTCCAAAAAATTGAAATTTCAAAATTGTTTCTCCATCTGCCATTAACTCTTGTGGAACACCTAAAGGGTTAATAAAGTTTGAAAAAACAGTTTTGAATACCTTGAGGGGTGTAGTTTCTAGAATGGGGTCATTTTTGGGAGGTTTCTATTATCTAAGCCTCACAATATGACTGCAAACCTGAACTGGTCCATAAAAAGTGGGATTTTGAAGATTTCTCAAAAATTTCAAAATTTGCTTCTAAACTTCTAAGCCTTGTAACATCCCCAAAAAATAAAATATCATTCCCAAAATGCTACAAACATGAAGTAGACATATGGGGAATGTAAAGTCATCACAATTTTGGGGGGTATTACTATGTATTACAGAAGTAGAGAAACTGAAACTTTGAAATTTGCTAATTTTTCAAAATTTTTGGTAAAAAATGTATTTTTTTATGCAAAAAAATTAACTTTTTTGACCCAATTTTAGCAGTGTCATGAAGTACAATATGTGACGAAAAAACAATCTCAGAACGGCCTGGGTAAGTCGAAGCGTTTTAAAGTTATGAGCACTTAAAGTGACACTGGTCAGGTTTGCAAAAAATGGCCTGGTCCTGAAGGTGAAAATGAGCCTGGTCCTTAAGGGGTTAAAGCACCACTGCATAAAGTTTTCCTATGTTTTTCAACTTCTGCCAATGTAAATTCTCTTGCTTAACCCCTTCCCGACATCCACCATACATGAAACTTTAAAGATAGCTGCCGGGTGCCTGCTGTTTTACACAGCAGACACCCAGAGGCAGAGTCCTTGAACAGCGATAACACCGATCATGGACTTTTAACCTCTCAGATGCCATGGTTATTTGTGACCACTACATCTGAACAGTAAACTACTGGGAGCTCTATGCTCCCAGGGTCCAAAGGGCTCCCACACAGCGAAATTTTGGTTGCCATGGCAAACTTGGACTTTCTGACAGCTCTGAGACCTATCAGGCCCTGCCTGTGGCAGAACTTGATAGGAAGGTAGCAATTCTGATTTACCATTGCAGTCTATGGGAGAAGCTATCAGAAAAAGGGAGAGATGATTGAATGTTAGGTTCCTTAGGGAGAATAAGTGTAAAAAAAAGTAAGAAATAGTCTTTAAAATTATTTAAAAAAAAAAAAACATTTAATCGCCCCCTCCCTTTCCCCATTTTACAAAGAAAAATAAATATAAAATAAAAATAATAAACATTAGTATCCCACATCCCAAAATGCCCAAACTATTTTGTGGCATAGAGGAAAAGAAAAATCTATATGGGAATTGTTTTAGTTTTGGGGGTTGTTTTACCTCTCAAAATAATTGTCATACACATTCCAAAATGGGAGTCCTAACAGACAAAATTATTATTAAAATACAAGAGAAACAATAAAAATATGATATCACTGTAATTGTACTGACCCTCAGAATCAAGATAACATGTCCTTTCTTGGCACAGCTGCAGCTATAAGCTGCCGCTCGGGAGGCAGAAAGGATGCAGCTGGTGGCGGATTTTCAGTGGAATTTCTGCGCAGTCGTCCACCCCAAAATTCAATTGTAAAAGCCGTTGTGTGAATGGTTCCTTAGCTTTAAGCCACCATGGTGATGGGTTGAGAGAGGGAACCACCTAAAGTACCTTGCAGATGAGTGTTATCCAATACATTCAAGAACTGTAAGCGTTATGTAGCCTCATAAGTCAATATAATGCTATGTGACCCACTCAGTGCTGGGAGGTCAGGCCAGGAGCTGCACTGCAGACTCGCAGCATGACAAACACTTGTCTGCTAGGAGCCTTACTCTCTCTAACCACCTTACTGACTGAATGGCACCTTTGGGGGTTAAATGATCAGGACTGGAGAGTACAGCCGACATCCACAAGTGATGGCAGAGGCACAGCTCTTGAGCTATCACTGTACCTTAATATTGTGGCACTGAGAATTAACTGCTTTCCCATTGCAATGTATTAGCACAGTAGTTACAGTGGCTGTCTCCAGTGCAAAACAGCTGATCTGCAAAGTTGCAGTGAGTCAAACCTCCGCCAACGTGATATTGATAACCTATCCTAAGCATATCAATACTAAAGTTCCAGACAGCCCATTTAACATAGTAGCATAGTACATAAGGCCGAAAAAAGACATTTGTCCATCCAGTTCGGCCTGTTATCCTGCAAGTTGATCCTGTGAGGTAGAAGCCAATTTTCCCCACTTTAGGGGAATAAAAAATTCCTTCCCGACTCCAATCAGGCAATCAGAATAACTCCCTGGATCAACGACCCCTCTCTAGTAGCTATAGCCTGTAATATTATTACGCTCCAGAAATACATCCAGGCCCCTCTTGAATTCCTTTATTGTACTCACCATCGCCACCTCCTCAGGCAGAGAGTTCCATAGTCTCACTGCTCTTACCGTAAAGAATCCTCTTCTGTGTTTGTGTACAAACCTTCTTTCCTCCAGACGCAGAGGATGTCCCCTCATCACAGTCACAGTCCTGGGGATAAATAGATGATGGGATAGATCTCTGTACTGATCCCTGATATATTTATACATATTAATTAGATCTCCTCTCAGTCATCTTTTTTCTAAAGTGAATAACCCTAATTTTGATAATCTTTCAGGGTACTGTAGTTGCCCCATTCCAGTTATTACTTTAGATGCCCTCCTCTGGACCTTCTCCAGCTCTGCTATGTTTGCCTTGTTTACAGGAGCCCAGAACTGTACACAGTACTCCATGTGTGGTCTGACTAGCGATTTGTAAAGTGGTAGGACTATGTTCTTATCACAGGAATCTATGCCCCTTCTGATGCAACCCATTATCTTATTGGCCTTGGCAGCAGCTGCCTGACACTGTTTTTTGCAGCTTAGTTTGCTGTTTATTAAAATTCCTAGATCCTTTTCCATGTCAGTGTTACCGAGTGTTTTACCATTTAGTATGTACGGGTGACTTGCATTTTTCCTTCCCATGTGCATAACTTTACATTTATCAGTGTTAAACCTCATCTGCCACTAATCTGCCCAAGCCTCCAATCTATCCAGATCCCTCTGTAGCAGTATACTGTCCTCTTCAGTGTTAATTACTTTACACAGTTTAGTGTCATCTGCGAAAATTGATACTTTACTATGCAAGCCTTCTACAAGATCATTAATAAATATATTGAAGAGAATAGGGCCCAATACTGACCCCTGAGGTACCCCACTAGTGACAGTGACTCAATCTGAGTATGTACCGTTAATAACCACCCTCTTTTTTCTATCATTGAGCCAGTTACTTACCCACATACAGACGTTTTCTCCCAGTCCGAGCATTCTCATTTTATATACTAACCTTTTATGTGGTACAGTGTCAAATGCTTTGGAGAAGTCCAGATATACGACATCCATTGATTCGCCGCTGTCAAGTCTAGAACTTACCTCCTAATAGAAACTGATTAAATCAGTTTGACATGACCGATCCCTCACGAAGCCATGCTGATATGGCGTTATTTGCTTATTTCCGTTAAGATGCTCTAACATAGCATCTCTCAGAAAACCTTCAAACAGTTTACCCACGACAGATGTTAAACTTACCGGCCTATAGTTTCCAGGCTCTGTTTAAGATCTATTATTAAGATATTATCTGTCATAGCTCCTGTAATAAGAAAAGCAATGGTAGTCCATGTGAACTACATTTTATTTCCTTTTCAATTTTTCTTTTCCAGCTATACTTGATCCTCCAGAAGTCAACCTATTTTTTAATGATACCACAATAGAAATACATTTAGCGCATGTTTTGGAAAATCTCAGTAGTATTCATAAGGATTTAACATATGAAATAAATATTTCTGGATTTGATACAGTTACACCCCGGGTAAGTCATTATTCAAAACTGTTGTTTAAAAAAATGTAGAAAAAAACTCCTGGAAATCCATTGATGTCAGCCCGCTGCTGTATACTTTTGCCAAGAATCATATCTGCTGTGTGTGTAACATCTCAGAGTATGTTACTAAACTCTGTTTCCCTGCTGCCACATGTCAGGTGTATATTTATTGTCATCTTGCGTAATCTAACATTGCATTTCCCTGTATATGTATTTTCCAGGCCTGTTTGATATATTATGCTGTAATTTCCATGTGCACCAGCAGGTGGCAGCAATGTATTCAGCAGACCTTAGCCAGTTTAGTATATCTAGGCTGGAATAGTTCAGTCTAGTCTCCCCTGTGTGAGTAGAAGTGGGCTGTTCCCATGTCCTATCTCATGAGGAGGAGAAGGAAGTTAAGTTAGTGTACCAGCCACCCCTGCTTGGGGCAGGCTGTGTTAGTAGGAGCTCCCAGTTACAGGGATCCCAACCTAGGATCCAGCCTCGGCTGAGGCCAAAGATCACTCTTCCCAGCCTGAGTCATCTACCTCAGCTGGTGACAACCAAGCAACACCTCCAGAACTACAGATCTCCAGGAAGCATCATTCCCTGCGAGCAGTCCTGTGAGTACTTATCCAGAGTGCAGGAGAAGCTAAATTCCTCCTCAGCTAGTCAGACCCATACCAATCAGAAGACAGACAGAGCAGAAGATAGATACCTGCCAGATTCTCCAGGCATATAGTATAGGAGCAGAAGAGATATTAATCCCTGCCATACATTGCCAATACCTGCTGGGACCTAAGGACTACTGCTGTAACTCGTATGGATTTCTGTTGCCATCCAAGTTATAGACAAGTCATATTATACTTCAAGTCTGGATCTCATTTATTCCTCAATTATGCCTATTAACAACACTAATTTTATTGTGAGTGAGCCAGGATCCAGGAGTCCAGCCGTACCAGGGTAGGAGACACCGTTGACACTACCATATCTGCTACACAGAGACATTATCCCCCTCTAGCATTCCTCACCTGGTACGTGAGCAATAACATCTTAAAGGGCCCTGCTACAGTACCTGTACAAGCTGCAATTGGCGTCACAAACAAACTATAGACTTATACACATATCTATCCTGACCCACTGCACTGTACTAGTGTCCTGCTCATTGCATTTGGTCAAAAACATGCACAGAATCGCTGCATAAGTACCCGCATTGGGGCTCGCTGTGTAAGGGGCTTTGTAGCCAGAGACTAGTCAGAGTGCACAATGGAAACCTTTTGGACATTCATGTGGATGTTACTTGGTCAAATATTGCTTCAGACCAAGTACGCCCTGTTATGGCAATGATGTTCCCTATGCGCAGCAACTTCTTTCACCAGGATAATGTGCCCTGCTACACTGCAAACATTTTTCAGGAATGGTTTGAGAAGAAATGACCAGGTCCAGGTTACTGACTCTCTAAATCTCAGTCTCATTGAGGAATCTTTGATGTGTTGGAAAAAGACATCTGATCCAATGAGGGCCCCAACACACAACTTAAGGACCTAAAGGATTTGCTGCTAATGTCTTTGTATCAGATACCACAAAACACCCTCAGAGGTCTTGTGAACTCCATGCATCAGAGCTGTTTTGGTGGCATGAGGGAGACCTACAAAATATTAGTTTTTAATGTTATGGCTCATCAATGAATATGTTATGAACATTAATGGACCACATGCCCCCTTTTATTCCACAAACTCAAAAATCATTCTGGGATTCCTTTAGGTTGGAATGTGGGTTATGAATCAGTGGGTTTAAAAAAAAATACTCACCTGCCTTCTGTTCCACCATGGCTTCCCTTCTGGGGCTGCTTCAGAATTAGAAAAAAAGAAATATGCATTTTTCAAACTAGCAGCTGGATCTGAATGGCCACTGAATTAATCAAGAAAATATATAGCACCACTTGCTGTTTGTTATTTTCATTATTTCTCTTTCCACCTGATTGCTAACATTGCTGACGTGGATGCACTTGTTCAGTTCCTTCTTTTATCTGCCACTAGCCATGTCTACTGTTACAGCTTCAGCAAAAAAAAAAACACCCCTGATGGTGGCATCTTCTAACATTTGATTGGTGGAGGTCCTGGGAGTTTGACCCAGGTCAATCTGATACTGCTGACCTATCCTGAGGGCAGATCATTAGTATAAAATTCTCGGATAACCCCTTTAATTGTTTCATCTACTGGGTAGTAGATGTATATTAATAAATTACTCATATGTAATTAATAAAATATCTCATAAAGTTATGGCGTATCCTAGTAATACATAGAATGAAAAGTGTAATGTTTCATCTCTTCTTAGGTGCCTTACTTTAAGATAGAAAATTTAGACTTACGTACATCATACTGTGTATCTGCACGATTGTCATGCTTCAGATGCCGTACATTACTTTCCAACCAAAAATGTACAACACCTAAAACAGGTAAGGCGTTGAAATGTTACATGCTTAATTAAAGAGGTTGTCCAATGAAAATTATTCTATAGTTTTCAAAACAGCACCTGGGTCTGAATACTTTTGTAATTGCATGTAATTAAAAATGTAGCATGGCCAATTAATTATTCAATAAAATGTATCTGTATAACGCCTCTAAATGTTTATTTATTTATTTTTTTCTTATTTGTTTGTCCTGCTCACTGAAATGGCCGCACATGCTCAGTTTAATCCTTCAGCCACCTCCTGAAAGCATGGACATGCCCCTTAGCAGCAGCAGGAAAGACACTCCCCTTAAGCTGTGATAGGGAGAGTATGGACACGCCCCCCTGAGCTCCAGCAGGAAAGACACTCCCCTTAAGCTGTGATAGGGAGAGTATGGACACGCCCCCCTGAGCTCCAGCAGGAAAGACACTCCCCTTGAGCTGTCAGCTTGATATAAATCTAGCAGAGCAATGAATGGGGAGATCTCTGGATCCATGTGAGGTACAGGCCTGGTTCT
Source organism: Bufo gargarizans (assembly GCF_014858855.1). NCBI lineage: Eukaryota > Metazoa > Chordata > Amphibia > Anura > Bufonidae > Bufo > Bufo gargarizans. The sequence continues at coordinate 324,772,458 of NC_058083.1, read as the reverse complement.
AGCTTTGATAGAAAGAGGTTGTCATGTACTATATGGTGTCTGATTTTCAATTTTTACATTAGTCATGGGATAACCCCTTTACTGCATATGCACGTCACAGATTGGGGTCTACTGCTAGGGATTACCCTCCGAAAGCCAGAACAGAAAGTCATTCTATAAGAGTAGATTCCATGCAATACATGGGTGTGCATTCATTGGAGTGACAATCCAGTAATACTACATTTCGCAGCAGTGGCCTCCTCCATCAAAAACAGTTGTCTTCATGAACGGATTAGCCCCACTGGTCACTAAAATGAACAGACCACATAAATAGTAGCCCTTTGGATTTTTTCTTTTTATGCTGTCACTCCCACCCATGGCTATGCCTGTACTTGAATTGTTTGAAGCTGTGTTCTCTGTCCTGTACTTTCATGGTCAAAGTACTGTGCATAGGGAAAGCTGAAGGGGTTACACCTGCTCCAATTAAACACAGTTTTCCCTCCATAATAAATTACAGCACTTTACCAAGATATCTTATCTTACCTCACAGGGGAAGGGGGTTCTGACGGTTGCAGTCCCTCCAATAAGGCTACTTTCACACTTGCGGCAGTGTGATCCGGCGGGCAGTTCCGTCGTCGGAACTGGCCGCCGGATCCGCCGATCTGCTGCTGCCTGAAAGCATTTGTGAGACGGATCCGGATGCGGATCCGTCTCACAAATGCATTGCAAGGACGGATCCGTCTCTCCGCTTGTCATGCGGACCGACGGATCCGTCATGTACATTTTTCGCATTTTTACCGATCTGCGCATGCGCATGCCGGAACGACGGATCCGGCATTCCGGTATTCTGAATGCCGGATCCGGCGCTAATACATTCCTATGGGAAAAAATGCCGGATCCGGCGTTCAGGCAAGTCTTCAGTTTTTTTCGCTGGAGAAAAAACCGTAGCATGCTACGGTTTTCTCTTTTGCCTGATCAGTCAAAACGACTGAACTGAAGACATCCTGATGCAAACTGAACGGATTACTCTCCATTCAGAATGCATGGGGATATGCCTGATCAGTTCTTTTCCGGTATAGAGCCCCTGTGACGGAACTCTATGCCGGAAAAGAAAAACGCTAGTGTGAAAGTACCCTAAGTAAGGTCTTTTCATATTGCAAATCAGACATATTTTACCGTACTACAAAATCCACAGCAGAAATCCAAGGCTAAAGGTCAGTTTACACCAGGGGGTGCACAACCTTTTTTGGTCTGAGGGCCGCATTGTCACATCGCTCTATTTCAAGGGGCCGCAAATAAAAAAAATGTTGATTGGCACTCATTTGCATCGGCCTATTACACAGGCCAATGTAAAGTGACTGGGGCAGAATGATCGCTATCACAGTCATTCCTCCTTCATTTAGTTATATTGATTAGGGTGCATTCACACGACCGTAAGTGTTTTGCGGTCCGCAAATTGCGCATACACAAAACACGGATACCGGCCGTGCGCGTTTCGCATTTTGCAGACCGCACATGGCCGGCGCTATATAGAGAATGCCCATTCTTGTCCGCAAGCACGGACAAGAATAGAACATGCTCCATATTTTTGCAGGGCCACGGAACGGAACAATGGATGCGGACAGCACACTGTGTGCTGTCCGTATCTTTTGCGGCCCCATTGAAATGAATGGGTCCACACCCGTTCCGCAAAATTGCGGAACGGATGCGGATATATTTATACGGTCATGTGAATGCACCCTTACACAGAGAGAGATGTGCGGCACGATTATACAGACCAATTATCATGAATGAGCGTTCCTATGAACACTTGTTCCCAGTAATTGACCTGAATATTTTATAGTGTATTAGGGGCTTAAAGGGATTTCCCAGTAAAGATGTATTTTTTGCATGTTCCTGCAGCATGGCCCCTGAAACAGAAGATTCATACTTACCTGCTCCCCGCAGCTTCGGTGCTCCGCACTGCCCCCACTGCCCCCATCTTCCGGTCCTCGTGCTGTTTTCACCTGGCAGTGCATGGCCATGGTCACATGCACCTCTCCATCCAATGACTGGCTTCAGCGGTAGTGTGACCACAAGAAGCATGTCACCACTGAAGCCAGTCATTGGCTGGAGCGGTGTATGTGACTATGCCCATGCACTGCCAGGTGTAAACAGCGCAGGAACCATAAGATGGAGGCAGACAGTGGCGACATTTCCTTCAATCCTGCCTCCTATTTATCAGTGCTTTCCTTCATTGCAGAAGATGGCGCTCCCTGGTTATTACAGCCTACTGTCCACCAGTTACAGGCGTCATGTGATAACCAGTAAGCACTTTACCTTACTAGCGGGGAATGTGCTTATTGGTTAACACTTTAATAACCAGGGCTGAACAGACACTTTTGTGGTGGTTCAAACAGTTGGAACTTTTTTTTATGTTTTATGTGTTGGGAGTACCAAAATAATTTTTTACCATTATTACAGACGTGTAAATGGAGCCTTTTTCTTTAAATATGAAAACTGACACCAAAATAAATTATTATAATTAGTTCCCTATTCTGTGGCAGTCATTTTGTTATATAATATGTATTGTTTCACGTGAATGGGGTGATGATGGTGATCAGGGCCGGACTGGGGATAAAAACCAGCCCTGGAAAAAGTTGCACACCAGCCCCACAACATTGCATCATTATTTATTTGTTTATAAAAGGGGAAAGCATTCATTTTAAAACACATGTGTAAACATGAATATGAACTTTGCCCCACAATAGCTCTTTTGTAGAACCCCCATTGTTCATAATATCACCGTAGACCAGCTTTTCCCTACCAGGATGCCTCCAGCCGTTGCAACACTACAACTCTCAGCATGCCCAGACAGCATTTGGCTGTCAGGGCATGTTGGGAAATGTAGTTTTGCAACAGCTAGAGGCATCCTGGTAGGGAAACACTACAGTAGACCATTATCCCATCCAATTGGGTCAGAACTAAGAATAATCAAAGAACTTTACTTTAAAGTAGAGGTGGGGCGAATCCAATTTTTTTTAATCCGAATTCGAAAAGGTTCTCAAATCTCTCGAATCCTACGAATCCTGTACATAAGAATTGTGTGAACGGTGTAAGAAACAAAGTGATCCAAACTCAATATTCTTTTAATATGAAAAAATAAAGAGTCCTTTTTTTAACGAAGTATTCAAAGTTGGATTTGAAAAAAAATGGAAATACAGGGTAATACAGCACACATGCCTCTTACATCCAGTGACGTCTCTTTGACGTAGATGTTCTCTTTCCTCATCTTCTCCTTTCAGACCTTCAGATCATACCACCAGTTTTCAGCCATTTTTCATCTCTGCAGTTTGACAAAAAAACTATCTTAGTTTACTACTTTTCCATCATTCTCGCATCTTTTCGACAAATCATCCTACTACCCCCAATACTGTGCCGCTGTGCTCCCCAATATTATACTGCAGACACAGATAAACCCCCTGATAATACTAGTACCACACAGAGCCCCCCATATAAAATACCCCTTCTTTGTGGCCTCTGCCCCCCAATAATGTGCCAGTAAAAAAATACCCCCATAATGCCCCCAATAATGTGCCAGTATGTGTCCTCATAGATGCCCCCGCATCATGTGACAGTATCAAGTGCCTCTCTCCTCCCCCCACATGTCCCAGTATCATAGTGCCATCTCGCCCCCCCAAAGTGCCAGTATCATAGTGCCATCTCTCCCCCCAATGTGCCAGTATCATAGTGCCATCTCCCCCCCAATCTGCCAGTATTATAGTGCCTCTCTCCTTCCCACCCCCCATGTGCCAGTATCATAGTGCCAACCCCCCCCCCCCCATGTGCCAGTATCAAGTGCCAAACCCTCCCATGTGCCAGTATCAAGTGCTTTGTACAATGCAGAGCTGAACAGGGTCTCCTGACCCTGCATCTCTGCGCTCCTCTGCCCCCTTCATAACGCTCACCTATCTGAGAAGGCAGAAGCGCTAATGCACTGCTTCTGCCTTCTGCTCGGCTCCCCCGCTGTCACTGACAGCCGGGGACCTGTCCTGCTCCTGCTACAGTGCGGGAGCAGGAACTTTAATGCTGTGTCGTGCGGCGCTTATGGAAAAAACACAGCTGATCACACAGTCATCTGAGTTTCTGTCCAGGAGGATGGGGGCCGCAAACCTTGGCTCTGGGGGCCGCATGCAGCCTGCGGGCCATGGGTTGTGCACCCCTGGTTTACCCAGACCGATATTTCAGGCAGTTATCGGGAGTAAACTAAACATTCCCAATGATTGCCTGATTGTCGGCCAAGATGAGAGCATCATTTGCATGCTACAATAACCTCAGCTATATGGAGACAAGCAATCACTACAGAAATTGCTTGTATCCATAGAAAATCATTGTTCTTGGGCAGTAGATTGTTATTTACACAGCTTGATCTGCTGCACAAAAATAATAATTTTAGATGAAACACAAGATGACCGAATGAACCCAAAAGAGTTTTAGGTTCTGTATTCAGAATACACAACTTATTTTCAGCAAAATACAGTGGCCCGCATTTACTAATGTGTCTGCACTAAACATCTGTCTGACACGTAGTGCATAGTGGCACCATTTTGGCATAATTTGGTGCAAACAGGGTTGCCTGAAATGAGGTGGGGCTTAATTGAAGGGCGGGGCATCACAGGCAAGGGCTCTAACCTAAGATGCTCCACTTTGCGTCAAAATTTCTCCACGATTCTGGCATAAAATTCAGTCTCAAAATAAGCCAACCGATAGTGTATAGCTAGACAAAAGTGTCTATCCCTGCACCACATTTATCATCCATCCTGAGCCCCTGTGATAAATCTGCTGCAGGTCCAGACAGCCTGTCTCAATTTACACCATTTATAGGATTAGTAAATCTGGACCAGTGGATTTGTTCACATGGTGCTAACATGCTGACAAACAGGCCAAGAGGGAGTGTAATATACATAGAAAGCACACTATAAACAGCTACCCTGAACAGGTCAAAAAGATGCTAATTATGTACTGCCCGTGCACTGAAACAAGATGGTTTTTTAGCTGCACTTTGATTGCTGCACAGTTTTTATGTGGCAGAAGAGGGTGCTGGATCCATTAACATCACATTCATGCTCTTCAGGCATACACATTTTAACATTGTAGCTGAACATACACCCCAGACAAATGCCACTTTAGGCCAAAACAGTCACATCTTTCAACCATTTACTTCCACAAAGAATAAAAACACATTTCCTTGTGTATATGTAACGCCCCAGAGGTGCATTACCACCTTTTACACCCATCTATCTCTTATGGTTTATTTTATGCCACATGTGTATTTATTGCAGGTTCAAACAATGTACATTTACATGTAATTTTTATGTTGAAATGTAATGTAGTAGGTGGCAGCAAGCTTGGCAGAGCTAGTTTGCCTAGAGTGGGACCTTCTGTCCGTTCTAGCCCTCTCTAGAGAGGGAGGAGTTTAGTTAGTGAAAGTCAGTTCAGAGGATCGCCTGCTTGGGGAAGGCAGCAGGCCCTCATCCCTGCTGGACGAGACCTGCAGAAGCGAGTCTAGTTTACGCCTCCAAGGGGAAAGCTTCTAGCCAGCAGAGCACCATCAGCTCTGCTGGAACATGAGAAAAGAGCAAAGAGCCTCAGAAGCCAGAAGGAGAAAGACAGAGACAGAGTCAGACTACAGAAAGCTAAGTTCAGCAGAAAGGAAAAGTTTCTATTTAATCCTGATAGCACAGTAGAGCCAAAGAGCACTAGATGTAGCAGAGCCAAATTGTCATGTGAACAAAGCCTGAGCTCTTTAGTCTGAATATATAGCTGGTATATATGCTCAGGGATAGCAAGGCAATGGAAATTTTTTTTCTTTTTGTGTTTTGAGTGTAACTTGCGGTTATTTTGTTACAGATCACAGTTCTGAAGAGAGGACGAAAATTATGCTATATATTTTGGCCTCAGTGCTGGTTATATTTGCAGTCTTTAGTGCAGGATACGGTGTTCATAAATATATTTATGTTGACAACCCTAAGCAACCAAAAATTCTTGTAAGTATTATAGGATTATTGCTGTATTACAGTCTATATTAGATTGTTTTCAGTTAGGCCTCTTTCACACGGGCGTCTTATTTTTGGCCCGGATAAGAGACGGGTGCGTTGCGGGAAAATGCGCGATTTTTCTGCGCGAGTGCAAAACATTGTAATGCGTTTTGCACTTGCGTGAGAAAAATTGCGCATGTTTGGTACCCAAACCTGAACTTCTTCACAGAAGTTCGGGCTTGGGATTGATGTTCTGAAGATTGTATTATTTTCCCTTATAACATGGTTATAAGGGAAAATAATAGCATTCTGAATACAGAATGCATAGTATAGTGCTGGAGGGGTTAACAAAAAATAAAAAAAGTTAACTCACCTTCTCCTCTTGATCGCGTAGTTCCCGGTCTCTTTACTTCTTGAATGATGAGCTGTGGGCTAAATGACCTGTGGTGACGTCAGATCACATGCTCCAATCACATGGTCCATCACCGTGGTGATGGAGCATGTGATCTGATGTCACCACAGGTCCTTTAGCCCACAGCTCATCATTCAAGAAGTAAAGAGACTGGGAACTACGCGATCAAGAGGAGAAGGTGAGTTAACTTTTTTTATTTTTTGTTAACCCCTCCAGCACTATTATACTATGCATTCTGTATTCAGAATGCTATTATTTTCCCTTATAACCATGTTATAAGGGAAAATAATACAGTGAATTGACTGTCACCTAGCAACCATGAGTGAAAATCGCACCGCATCTTGCTTGCGGATGCTATGCGATTTTTCACGCACCCCATTCACTTCTATGGGGCCTGCGTCGCGTGAAAATCGCACAAGTGATGCGTGAAAATCACCGCTCATGTGCACAGCCCCATAGAAATGAATGGGTCAGGATTCAGTGCGTTCACGCATTGCACCCGCACGGAAAACTCGCCCGTGTGAAAGGGTCCTTACTTTTCACATCCTTGTATAGTTGTGTTTTACCGTATTTTCATTTGAATTCATAGTGAAATTCCATGTGTGGGCTCTGTTGCATAAAATATTACCCTATTACTGTTGTTGGAATTATTATTATTATGATAATGAGTATTAATAATATTATTACTGAAAAGCTCTGAAGATAGAATGCTCACAAGGAGAAATAGACCTCAGACCCCTTAATTACATTCCAAACAGAACATATGGATACTAGCGGGAAAAAGACTAAGGGAAGACTTATTATCTCCTTGCCCCAGTTTTTTGGGCATAAAAAGTCTCACATCTTGTGACTTTTTAAGCATCACTGAAACTGCAAACTTTGTTTCAAGTCACATTTCTGTGTTGCGCTTGCTACTTTCTAAAAAGCGGGTGAGGGCAGGAGTAGATGGGGCCAGCGGGTCTGCCAAATTTATCTTCATTTGAGCCTGTTTTGAGGCGCAAATGAAGACACAAATATTCCGTAGTTGCCATAGATTTCATTCTTGTGCATGGACAGCAGGGGGCCTGTGTCTAGTCATAAATACAGTGTCTTGCAAAAGTAATTACCCCCCTTGACTTTTTTCATATTTTGGTGTCTCTCAACCTGGAATTAACATTTGGATTTGCATAATTTAATTTACAGAACATGCCCACAACTTTGAAGATTTTATTTTATTTTTTTATTGTGAAGCAAACAACAAATAGGACAAAATAACAGAAAAAGTCAATGTGCATAACTATTCACCCCCCTAAAGTCAATACTTTGTAGAGCCACCTTTTGCGGCAATCACAGCTCCAAGTCGCTTTGGATAAGTCTCTATGAGCTTGCCACATCTTACTACTGGGATTTCTGCCCATTCCTTCTTGCAAAACTGCTCCAGCTCCTTCAAGTTGGATGGTTTGTGCTTGTGAACAGCAATCTTTAAGTCTGACCACAGATTTTCTATTAAATTGAGATCTGGGCTTTGACTAGGCCATTCTAACACATTTAAATGTTTCCCCTTAAACCACTCAAGTGTTGCTTTAGAAGTGTGTTTGGGGTCATTGTCCTGCTAGAAGGTGCACCTCTGTCCTAGCCTCAAATCACGCACAGACTGGTTTTGCTCAAGAACATCCCTGTATTTAGCACCATCCATCTTTCCCTCAACTCTGACCAGTTTCCCAGTTTCAGCTGCTGAAAAACATCTCCACAGCATGATGCTGCCACCACCATATTTCACTGTGGGGATGGTGTTCTTTGGGTGATGTGATGTGTTGGGCTTGTGCCAGACATAGCGTTTTCTTTGATGGCCGAAAAGTTCAATTTTAGTCTCATCAGACCAGAGCACCTTCCTCCATACATTTTGGGAGTCTCCCACGTGCCTTTTCGCAAACTCACAACGTGCCTTTTTGTTTTTTGCTGAAAGTAATGGCTTTCTTCTGGCCACTCTGCCATAAAGACCAATTCTATGAAGTGTACAGCTTATTGTCATCCTATGTACGGATACTCCAGTCTCTGCTGTGGAACTCTGCATCTCCTCCAGGTTTACCTTTAGGTCTCTGTGCTTCTCTCGGAATAATGCCCTCCTTGCATGGTCCGTGTGTTTTGGTGGGCAGCCGTCTCTTGGCAGGTTTGCTGTTGTGCCATGTTCTTTCCATTTGGTTATGATAGATTTGATGGTGCTCCTGGGTATCATCAAAGATTTGGATTTTTTTTATAACCTAATCCTGACTTGTACTTCTCAACAACATTGTCCCTTACTTGTTTGGAGAGTTCCTTGGTCTTCATGGCAGTGTTTGGTTAGTGATGCCTCTTGCTTAGGTGTTGCAGCCTCTGGGGCCTTTCAAAAAAGGTGTGTATCTGTCATTTCAATAATTATGTGGCTTCTGAAGGTAATTGGTTGCACCACAGCTTTTTATGGGCTTCCTAACAAAGGGGATTAATATATACACACAGGCCAATTTTCAGTTTTCTATTTCTAAACAATAGTTTTATTTATATATTTTTTTCATTTTACTTCACCAACTTAGACTATTGTGTTCTGGTCCATCACATAAAATTCAGATTAACAAAACATTGAACTTAAGTCTGTAATGTAACAAAATACCAAAAAAGTCAAGGGGGTGAATACTTTTGCAAGGCACTGTACATCTCATCTCATACTTTCAAAGAACGGCATCAAATGCTGGTTTTTGATAAATCTCTTCTGAAAAGCTATGTAAGAAACCATTGTAAGATTTACTATAGCTATTTTTTATGTTTTTTATGTTTCAGAATATAAAATCCAACAATAAGAACAATGTAGTCTTATTTGATGCACATAACGTAACAATAAACATAATCAAAATTGAGTCTGGCAAGTCACTTGAGCAAAACACAATGATGGCTGACAAGGAAGATAAAACACAGGTCAAGACAGATCTGTACTTCACAGATGGTGGGTATGATGCCAGTCATGGCTCTCAAGTTGCAGAAGGTGATGACCATGGCTATGTTAGCCTTCTGGAACAAGTGCCAGCTACTAAACCTCAGGTGTCACCATATGATATGCCACATAATCTTGTAAAAATACCTGTTAAACCATTAATGGTACCATCAGTTACAAACACAGAAGAAGATCTATATGGACGTATCAAATGTAATTCAAATATTGCATCTATTGAAGTAAAAAGTACAGTAGAAGAATATCAAAAGTCAGATATCTCTGAAGAAACCTTTACGTACCTCCCAAAAAATGATCAACATATTCCCAAACTGCATGATTTACATTGTGAACTGTCTAAAACCAGAGAATCTTCTATAGGACAAGATGTGAAAGATGATGCAGACTTTAGTGAATGCGATACTCTCTTTGTAGACTGGAGTCCTACCAGTCATCACCTCTATATACCAAACTTTCCTAACAAAACAGTAGATGAAGTTGGTACAGAGGAGTGCCAGCAAGTGGAAGGACTTTTATCTCATCTTTACAAACCTATTCAAATAGAGGAAACCTCTGAGGAACTTGCTTGTCTAGAAGAAAGATGGCAACTCCATGTCAAGACAGAGTAAAATGAACCATAAAAATGATCTGAAGGTCCAAGTAGATTTTCCTTATATTGCACAAAATATTTTTACATCTGCCCAATATTACTGTAGGTGGAATGAGTCTATACACACCAGATAGTCTTATACAGTATTACTATATGTTTAATCCACAATTCCTGTATCTTGGTGCCTCTGTGGTCATTGATGGAAGACATTCATGTTGCATGCATATAAACATGGAAGGCTGTGTTCCTATTGCATTTATTGTATACATTCGGCATATATTTTTAAAAAGCTTGGACTTTTATGTGTCAGCATACTTTTTAACAGAGATTTTCTGTTCAGAGACATACCCCAAATAAATATTATGCCTGTACAGTGTCCGATGTCAGAGACTTACATCAGAGGTATATGTTGAAAAATCGTCTGACAATTGTCTCCATCGGAAGACTCAAACACAGAGCCTACGATTTACATTCTGCAGCATTCCAGCTTCACTTTCCAGGACCTTGTGCAGAAACCTGCAGTGGGAGAGTTAGGCCTCCTGCACACGAATGTGTGCTGCCCGTTGCCGTATTGCAGACCACATTTGCAGATCCGGAGTATACGGGCTCTGTTCCGTGGGCATTCTGCATCACGGATGCGGACCGATTTACTTGAATGGGTTCGCAAATCCAGAGATGCGGAACATTGGAAAATAACCCATTAAGTAGCAAATTAACCTATTTGCCGTAGTCCTCTGGGGTAATGCACTTGTCTCTGTTTGCAGCTTCTTTGTAAATATCCAGAGACCAGTTACCAAAAATCCACCTGGTGTGAAATTGGAAATACTATATAGAGAATAGGGGGTGGAGAGTTATGTAACTGCAGGGACAAGTAACATTAGCCCTTCATTTGCTGTGGTTATCAAAGCCTCTGTCAAATATTTCACTTGTCTATATTGTATTATATCCTACTCAATAAATAGCAATAAAGGCTTTCATGAGATGTGTTGGAGCTAAACTACAGCTCTGTTTGGTATAATACAAATTTGTGAATATATGCAATAATTACTACAGTGTGAGAAAAGGGACTTAACATGAACAGTTTTGTTTGGGTCAAAGCTCAATATTTTCTCTAACAAACTGCTTGCAATCCGTTTATTTTATAAAAGCATTATCTAAAAGATAGCCAGTGATCCTTATACACCTCATTTTGCAGCAGAATTTTAACAATTGTTGTTAATTCATCATGCACATATCTCAACAATACATGAATATTTTAGTGATGTGTGAATACATTAAACCATTCCTGACTGCTTTACGAATATATATATGGGTGGTCGTAACTTTAACCCGTACAGTACCAACGCCGTACATGTACAGCGCTGGCTACTGTGTTTAAAATACCAGCACCGTAGTACTATGGTGAGCTGATTGGCCGGGTGCAGGAGCTGCACCCACGCGATTAGCTGGAGGGGTCCGGCAATCACTGATAGCAGGAACCCTGCTGTATACCCCGGCATCGGTGGAAGCACGGATGCCGGCGCATTAACCCTAGATGTGCCGCGGTCAGTGCTGACCGCAACACGTGCAATGTATAGGGAGGGAGGGAGCTGCCATCGGGTCCCCCCGCTGCTGTGCATCGGGCTGCCTTCCTGTAAACCTGTGAGATCCAGCCCCCTGGATCTCACAGGAAGCAGGTTGTAAGTGTATTACACTGTGTAATACACTTACAGCCAATGCATTACAATACAGATGTATTGTGATGCATTGTACAGGGGATCTGACCCCAAAAGTTAAAGTCCCAGAGTTGGACAAAAAAAATATAAATATAGTAAAAATATTAATAAAGTAAAAAAAATAAAGTTTCACGCAATAAAAAATTAAAAGTTTCACCAAAAAAAGCATCCTTTTCCCAAAATGTATTTTTTTTTTTTTTTAAATAGGTAAAAAAAAAGAAAAGTAGACATATTAGGTTTCGCCGCGTCTGTATCGACCAGCTCTATAAAAATATCACACGAGATGCCCCCTCAGGTGAATGCTGTAAAAAAATTCAATAAAAATAAAATTATGTCAAAACAGCAATTTTTTTCACCTTGCCTCACAAAAAGTGTACAGTGATTCCAAGCAATAAAAAAGTCTTATGCACCCCAAAATGATACCAATGGAAACGTCAGCTCAAAAACAATTTGAAATTTCACCTCCATTTTCCTTTAATTCTTGTGAAACCCCTCAAGGGCTCACAATGTTTTTAACATCAGTTTTGAATAATTTGAGGAGCGTAGTTTCTAAAATGGGGTTTCTATTACGAAAGCCTCTCAAAATCACTTTCTGGTACTTAAAAAAAATGGTTTTGGAAATTTTGTTGAAAATTTTAAATATTGCTTCTAAAATTCTAAGCCTTCTAACGTCCTAAAGAAATAAAATGACATTTACAAAATGATGCCAAAATAAAGTAGACATATGGGGAATGTTCATTGATATATGGCAGGTCCGCAATACACGGCCACCAGCCCGTGTGCACTCCGCATCACGGATGTGGACCCATTTACTTGAATGGGTCCGCAACCCCAACATGCGGAATGGAAGCACGGATCGGAACCCCACAGAAACACTATGGAGTGCTTTTGTGGTGTTTCTGTCCATGCCTCCTCACCGCAAAAAAAATAGAACTTGTTCTATTTTTTTGCGGTGCAGACGGATCATGGACCCATTCAAGTTGAATGGGTCTTGATCCGTCACGGCTGCCGCATGGACGTTGCCTGTGCATTGGGGACCACAAATTGCGGTCCAAAATGCACGTAACAGATGCACAATGGTTGTGTGCAAGAGGCCTTAAAAGTAGAGAAATTAAAATTTTGAAATAAAGGTGAAATATATTTACTCAAATTTACCACTGTCAGGAAGTACAATGTGTCACAAGAAAACAATCTCAGAATGGCTTGGATAAGTAAAAGCGTTCCAAAATTATTAGCACATAAAGTAGCGCATGTCAGATTTTCAAAAATCGGCCTGGGATTTAACATGAAAAGTGGCTTGGTAGTGAAGGGGTTAAAGATGGTGCACGCTCCTGAGTGCAGCAGGCGCTATAGACGCCAAGTTCTGCTGTTTTAAACAGCTGGCACCTAATGGTAATGTATGCAATTTATGATAACATAGATTTCACATATTTAGCCCCTTTAGATGCCGTGGTCAAATGTGACCACTGCATCTGTGAGGATAAAAACCTTGTGAGGATCTGGGGAGCCGGATGTAGTGTGTGGCAGCCTGGGGTCTCCTGAGTGATATGAGGCTGCCGCACACTAGTTCCTATGGAGAGCCTATGAGTGTAATTCTCATAGACTCCAATACTAATGCATTGAGAAGAATTGCTTGTTATAGCTCCCTTAAGAAACTATTAAAAAGTGTTTAAAAAAGTTTTAGTTTTAAAGTTTTAAAAAATATTATTTAAAGAATATCTAAAAATTCAATTCACCCCACTTACCCCAAAATTAAAATAACATGCGAAAACGCCCGTACTATTAAAACATAAAAATATTTATTCCTTATGGCAAGTGGCAAAACAGAAAAAAAGTCAAAATGGCCAAAACAAATGAAAAGTACAAATTGCTTGCAAAAAATGAGCCCTCACACAGCAACATACACATATAAATAAAAGAGTTATGGGGATAACAATATAGTGATGCAAAGAAAAAATAGTTGTTTTTTTTTCAATATTAAAACACATGAAAAAAACTATACATATGTGGTATCGTAATTGAACTGACCTGGAGAATGAAAGTAACAGGTCAGTTTTACTGCATAGGAAATGCTGTAAAACCAAAACCCATAAAACTGTGGCGGTTTTGTGTATTTTTTATAATTCCCTCCCATTTGGAATTTTTTTCAGCTTCCCACTATATTGTATGCAACTGTAAATTGTGCCATTAGAAAGTGCAAATTGTCCCACAAAAATCAAGTTCTTATATGGCTATGTGAATGGAAAAATAAAAAAGTTATGGCTCTGGGAAGGCTGGGAAAAAATGAAAATGAAAAGAAAAAGGAAAATTGCTTGGTCATTAAGGCCCCTTTCACACGGGTGAGAATTCAACACGGGTGCAATGCGCGAAGTGAACGCATTGCACCCGCACTAAATCCGGACCCATTTACTTCAATAGGGCTGTTCAGATGAGTGGTGATTTTCACGCATCACTTGTGCGTTGTGTGAAAATCGTAGCATGTTCTATATTCTGCGTTTTTCACGCAAGGCAGGCCCCATAGAAATGAATGGGGATGCGTGAAAATCGCATAGCATCCGCAAGCAAGTGCGGATGCAATGCGATTTTCACACATAGTTGCTAGGAGATGATGTTAGTAAATTGATAAAAGTCAATTTACTGTATTATTTTCCCTTAGCATTCTTAATGCAGAATCCTTACTAAAATGTTGCTCGAGGGGTTAAAAAATAAAAAAAATTAACTCACCTCCTCCTGTTGTTTGCACAGCCGGCATCGTCTTCTTTCTTCATCTTCCAGGACCTGCTAAAGGACCGTTGATGACGTAATCGCACTCACCACTTGGTAGATAGAGATCTTCTATCTTCATTCAGCAGGACCTGTGCGGACGTCACCTGAGTGCGATTATGTCATCAAAGGTCCTTTTGCAGGTCCAGAAAGATTTAGAAAGAAGACGATGCCGGCTGCGCGAACAACAGGATAAGGTGAGTACTTAATTTCTTTGCGGGACATAAAGACCCGTGACGTACATGTACAGCAGGGGTCCAGCAGTCACTGATAGCCCACCCCTGCTGCATGCCGGTGCATTAGCCCTTTATGTGCCACGGTCAGCGCTGACCGTGGCACATGCAATGTCCAGCGGGGATCGGCGCTGCCATCGGGTCCCCGTGCGGATGTGACGGGGACACGATGGCATGGAAGGCGGCGCGATGCCTTCCTTAGGCATCCGGGCTCCCTTCCGGTGGAAAGCCTGTGACATCCAGCCCCCTGGATCTCACAGGCAGGAAGCTGTATAAGTAATACACACTGTATTACTTATATAGCCAATGCATTCCAATACAGAAGTATTGGAATGCATTGTAAAGGGGATCAGACCCCCAAAAGTTGGGACAAAAAATAAAGTGAAAAAAATAAATAAAAAAATTGAGTTTCCCCCGCCCAAAAAAAACAAAACAAAAAAAATCATTTTCCCCAAATAAAGTAAAAAGAAATTTGTAAAAAATAAGGAAAAAAAAAAAGTATACATATTGGGTATCACCGCGTCCATATTGACCGGCTCTATAAACACATCACATGACCTAACCCCTCAAAAGAACACCGTAAAAATAAAAAAATAAAAACTGTGCTAAATAAACCATGTTTTTGTCACCTTACATCACTAAAAGTACAACACCAAGCGATCAAAAAGGGGTATGCCCGCCCAAATAGTACCAAAATAACCGTCACCTCATACCGTGAAAAATGAGCCCCTACCTAAGACAATCATTCAAAAAAAAAAAAACTATGGCTCAGAATATGGAGACACTAAAACATAATTTTTTTTGTTCTAAAAATGCTGTTATTGTGTAAAACTTAAATAGATTTAAAAAAAGTATACATATTATGTATCGCCGCATCCGTAATAACCTGGCTCTATAAAAATATCACATGACCTAACTCCTCAGGTGAATACTGTCAAATAAAAATAAAAACCGTTGCACAAAAAGCCATTTTTTGTCACCTTACATAACAAAAAGTGTAATAGCAAGCGATCAAAAAGTCATATGCACCCCAAAATAGTGCCAATAAAACCGTCATCTCATCCTGCAAAAATGGTACCCTACCAAAGATAATCGCCCAAAAACTGAAAAAAACTATGGCTCTCAGAATATGGAGACACTAAAACATGATTTTTTTTGTTTCAAAAATGATATTATTGTGTAAAACTTAAATAAATTAAAAAAGTATACATATTAGGTATTGCCACGTCCGTAACGACCAGCTCTATAAAAATACCACATGACCTAACCCCTCAGGTGATCACCATAAAAAAAGTATTAAAAAAACCAGACAAAAAAAGAAATTTTTTGTCACCTTACATCAAAAAAAGTGTAATAGCAAGCGATCAAAAAGTCATATGCACATGATTCAAAAAATGAAATCATTGTGTAAAAAAAAAAAGTTTACATATTAGGTTATTTCGCGTCCGTGACAACCTGCTCTATAAAGAATACCACATGATCTAACCTGTCAGATGAATGTTGTAAATAACAAAAAAAAATACTGTGCCAAAACAACTATTTCTTATTACCTTGCCTCACAAAAAGTGTAATATAGAGCAACCAAAAATCATATGTACCCTAAAATAGTAACAACAAAACTGCCACCTTATCCTGTAGTTTCCAAAATGGGGTCACTTTTTTGGAGTTTCTACTCTAGGGGTGCATCAGGGGGCTTCAAATGGGACATGGTGTCAAAAAACCAGTCCAGTAAAATCTGCCTTCCAAAAACCGTATGGCATTCCTTTCCTTCTGCGCAATGCCGTGTGCCTGTACAGCAGTTTACGACCACATATGGGCTGTTTCTGTAAACTACAGAATCAGGGCCATAAATATTGAGTTTTGTTTGGCTGTTAACCCTTGCTTTGTAACTGGAAAAAATTTATTCAAATGGAAAATCTGCCCAAAAAGTTAAATTTTTAAATGTTATCTCTATTTTCCATTAATTCTTGTGGAACACCTAAAGGGTTAACAAAGTTTGTAAAATCACTTTTGAATACCTTGAGGGGTGTAGTTTGTAAAATTGTGTCATTTTTGGGTGGTTTCTATTATGTAAGCCTCACAAAGTGACTTCAGATCTTAACTGGTACGGAAAAAGTGGGTTTTAGAAATTTTCAGAAAATTTCAAGATTTGCTTCTAAACTTAGAAGCCTTCTAACTTCCCCAAAAAATAAAATGGCATTCACAAAATGATCCAAACATGAAGTAGACATATTGGGAATGTAAAGTAATAACTATTTTTGGAGGTATTACTATCTATTATAAAAGTAGAGAAATCGAAATTTGGAAATTTGCTATTTTTTCCACATTTTTGGTAAATTTGGATTTTTTTTTATAAATAAAAATTAATTATTTTGACTCAATTTTACCACTGCAATGAAGTACAATATGTGACGAGAAAACAATCTCAGAATGGCTTGGATAAGTAAAAGCGTTTTAAAGTTATCACCACATAAAGTGACACATGTCAGATTTGCTAAAAATGGCCTGGTCCTTAAGGTGAAAAATGGCAGGGTCCTTAAGGGGTTAGGAATGCTATTATTTTCCTTTATAACCATGTTATAAGGGAAAATAATAAAATATACAGAACACCTAACCCAAACCCGAACTTCAGTGAAGAAGTCAGGGTTCGGGTATGGGCACCACATTACGTTTTTTCTCACGCGCGTCCAAGACTGAAGATCGAAACACAATCGCAGTCAAAACTGACTGCAATTGCGTGCCTACTCACGCGGGTTTCCCGCAATGCACGCGCGACGCATCTGGAGCAAATCCGGGACGCCCGTGTGAAAGAGGCCTAAGGGGTTAATCATGTGAATAAAGCCAGACATTAGGGCCTTGCTTGGTTTATCAGCTGATCTAGCCCCTGCTGTCGGATGCCAGCACAAACGGATTCAGACTGACGTGTGCCATTTTCTTGCTGGTCGAAATGTAGTCCAGTAAACTTTTTTGTTATAGATACAATGAAAGGCAATAACCTCTTCTTGGTCCATTAGAAAACACTTTTTGGTCTGGATTACTGTCACAGGTGTGGTGGCATTTATTGTGTGCAATCACAATTGCTGCATCTAATTATAGAACTGGGTGAGGACTTTATACCGTAGCTGATAAATGATGTTCTTTATTTTTGTGGGTGTGCATTTATTAACTGGCTTCTTAGCAAACATTACTTCACAAGACAAAATGATTCCAGGCTTATTACATGATAGTGAATTATAGCATCAATTAGATTTGATTTAATATATGGGGGATTTCAAATCAGTAGTGTAGGATGAAACTACTGGACCCTAGTGCAAATCTATACCAGGGGTCATGACCTACAGTGTGCCATTTAGTATTGATATGAAAGCACAATGAAATTCCAGCACTCACGATTTTGGTAGCTAAAATCTTCGTCTTTTATTCAGGCAGTAGACATATAAACAGGACATCCACCCACAAGTGCAGCAACCTTGACGCGTTTCGAACAGTAGTTCTTAGTCGTAACAATGAGCAGTGTCTCCTCTGGCACCTTTATACCAGTCTGTACCAAAATGTAATTGCTTTTCTCCTCCACCTGAGGGGTGGGGGAGTGTAGGAGGCAGGGAACATTTTAACCTCTTGTTTTCCAGGTGAGGCACTGCTCATATGTTTCACAATAGAAAATTCATGCATCTATACAAAGTCACTGATTATTACAAAAATTTGTGTTGAAAAATAACCATTAAATAAAAACAGTGAACATATTAAAATTGTCAAAGAATGTCAATTGTCAGGATAGCATCAGAACACCATATTGGTTATATATAGCCAACTTATTTGTATGGATCCACATATATTAGTGCTGTGTTGCTAATTCTGGCATGGATCCCTTTTCTCCATTACTGCTCTTGATTGAATTGAAAAAATGCATGCATACATAGCTATGATGAAAGGAAATGTGAAAAAACAGGAAAGTCATGAGTTAGTAGAAATACATAAGTTCATTTTTCTTATTGAGGCCATTTGGATGTCTGGTATTCAACTTAAAAATCCAAAAAGCCTCTCTGAGTCTCACTAAACGTTTAAAATCTCCTCCTCTGTTAGGTAATTTCACCTGTTCAATTGCAAAGGCTTTGAAATTGCGCACCTGGCTTTCGTGTTTACTAATAAAATGTTTAGCCGCATTGGATGTGTTCACACTATGCAGATTTTTTATGTAGTTGAGGTGCTCTAGAATTCGGACCTTAAATTTTCTAGTGGTACATCCCACATATAACATGTCACAGGCTATACATTTTATGATATATACCACCCCCATAGAATTACAATTAATATAAGATTTGATTGGATATATGTGTGAATTATTCGCATCGTGAAAAGTTTTGGTATTTACTGCGTATGTACAAGTACGGCAGCGCAAACTTCCGCATTTAGTGAAACCCTTGTATATAAGCCAGGGATCCCGTTTATATTTGTTTCGATGTATATACATGGAGGGTGATAAATCATTCCCTATAGTTCTTGGCCGTCTTGACACAATTCTACAACCTTGTTTTAGCGCACAGTGCAATATTTCGTCATCATGAAGAATAGGTAAATATTTTTTAACAATTTGTTGAATTTTTTCAAATTGTTTACTGTACGTCAAAACAAGTGTAGGTAAATTGTCTTTTTCATTTTTATTTACATTTATATCTGAACTCTCACTTTTTGATATCTGTTTAGAGATATTTTTATTTTTAGGAGTTGAAAAGAGTAAAGCTTCTCTATTTTTCTTTTTAGTTATAGCTAGGCCTCTGGATATCATCCAGTTTGGATATGCTCTTTGTTTTAATCTATTCATAATAGTTTGAGCCTCTATTTCAAAAGCCGCTGCGGTACTGCAGTTTCTGTAGGCACGTGTGAATTCTCCCACAGGAATTGATTTTATTGTGTGTAGGGGGTGATGGCTATTTGCCCGTAGTAATGTATTTCCTGTTATTTCCTTGCGGTAGGTTTTAGTTTGTATAATCTGGTTCAGTTTTCCTGTAAGTGTTAGATCAAGAAAATTGATACTTTGCGGATGTTCCGTATATGTAAATTTTAAATTATATGTGTTATTTTCCAGATATTGCATGAAGTGTTGTATGGCAGGTACATCACCACTCCAGATAAGGAGCATATCATCGATGTACCTGCCATACCACACCACATGGTCCGCAAATGGATTTTTAATATTATATACATATGCCTCCTCCCAATAGGACATTGTTAGATTGGCCAGGGAGGGTGAGTACTTCGCACCCATTGATACACCAGATATCTGTACATAGTATATAGAGTTGAATGAAAAATAATTGTGAGACATCAGAAATTGAGTAACCTCCAGAGTATAATCTATAAAATCCTCAGAAAAATTGCTGTATTTGTGCAAATGGAATTCAAGTGCTAGCATCGCCACATGATGTGGTATTGATGGATAAAGCGATACCACATCAATGGACAACCATCTGTAGTTTTCAGCCCAGGTCATGTCATAAAAAGATTGCAGAATTGATGTGGTATCTTTAATATACCCTGGGATTCTTTTGACAAGGGGCTGTAAACTACAGTCTAGCCATTCACCCAGCCTCTCTGTTAGGGATCCAATCCCGCTGACTATGGGGCGTAGAGGGGGAGGAAATTGGCCCTTGTGGACTTTAGGGAGGGCATGCATTATAGGTGTAACTGTAAATTCTACATTTAAATAATTAAATTGTTTTTGGTTAATGTGATTATATTCCAAACCTTTTCGCAAAATCTCAAGAAATTCCCCTTTATATTTGGGTAAAGGGTCAATATCTAACTTTTGATATACTGAGAGATCAGAGAGCAATTTATTCATTTGTTCACAGTACATGTCACAATCCAGGACGACGACGGAGCCTCCCTTATCGGCCATTTTTATAACAATACGTTCATTATCTGCTAGTTCCTTGATTGCTTTTTTATATTTCATAGGCAGGTTGGTATATCCCCCCTCGTCCTGGATGTGACTATGTATTTCTTTTAGCTCCCTCTCTATGATATCTTGAAAGGTGTCCATATTGGTAGTTCTGGACATGATAGGATAGAAATCCGGATTAGTGATTTTAAATTTCTGAGCATCAACACATCTATCATATTCCAGTGATTCCCCTTGAAGATCGGTGAGACATGTTAGGGCCAATTGTTCTTGGAACGATAAATGAAAATATTCATTTTCAATTCTACTTTCCGAACATGTCTGATCGATATTTCGTATGGGCTCATTCATATCCACATCACTAAAATGTCTAGTCACTGTCAGTTGTCTTATAAATCTATTTATATCTAATAAAGTAGAAAATAAATCAAAATTGACAGAAGGTACAAAATTTAAACCTAATTTGAGAACTTCAATTTGTTCAGTTGAGAGGATTGTGGCAGACAAATTTATAACATCTAATTGTGCACAGTCAGCTATCTTTGTTGGTAGCGTGTTGACCTGGTTTGGGGCGTTTTTGTGTTTACGTCCCGCCCGGCGCACTCGTTTTTTGACGATTTTGTTGCAGTATCCTCCTTTTTATTTTTATTGTTCTCCAGGTTAATATTTTTAGATTTTCTATAGTATGACAGTTTGGGTTTCGCTCCATATTCCATGATTTTCTGAGGATTTTATAGATTATACTCTGGAGGTTACTCAATTTCTGATGTCTCACAATTATTTTTCATTCAACTCTATATACTATGTACAGATATCTGGTGTATCAATGGGTGCGAAGTACTCACCCTCCCTGGCCAATCTAACAATGTCCTATTGGGAGGAGGCATATGTATATAATATTAAAAATCCATTTGCGGACCATGTGGTGTGGTATGGCAGGTACATCGATGATATGCTCCTTATCTGGAGTGGTGATGTACCTGCCATACAACACTTCATGCAATATCTGGAAAATAACACATATAATTTAAAATTTACATATACGGAACATCCGCAAAGTATCAATTTTCTTGATCTAACACTTACAGGAAAACTGAACCAGATTATACAAACTAAAACCTACCTGCAAGGAAATAACAGGAAATACATTACTACGGGCAAATAGCCATCACCCCCTACACACAATAAAATCAATTCCTGTGGGAGAATTAACACGTGCCTACAGAAACTGCAGTACCGCAGCGGCTTTTGAAATAGAGGCTCAAACTATTATGAATAGATTAAAACAAAGAGCATATCCAAACTGGATGATATCCAGAGGCCTAGCTATAACTAAAAAGAAAAATAGAGAAGCTTTACTCTTTTCAACTCCTAAAAATAAAAATATCTCTAAACAGATATCAAAAAGTGAGAGTTCAGATATAAATGTAAATAAAAATGAAAAAGACAATTTACCTACACTTGTTTTGACGTACAGTAAACAATTTGAAAAAATTCAACAAATTGTTAAAAAATATTTACCTATTCTTCATGATGACGAAATATTGCACTGTGCGCTAAAACAAGGTTGTAGAATTGTGTCAAGACGGCCAAGAACTATAGGGAATGATTTATCACCCTCCATGTATATACATCGAAACAAATATAAACGGGATCCCTGGCTTATATACAAGGGTTTCACTAAATGCGGAAGTTTGCGCTGCCGTACTTGTACATACGCAGTAAATACCAAAACTTTTCACGATGCGAATAATTCACACATATATCCAATCAAATCTTATATTAATTGTAATTCTATGGGGGTGGTATATATCATAAAATGTATAGCCTGTGACATGTTATATGTGGGATGTACCACTAGAAAATTTAAGGTCCGAATTCTAGAGCACCTCAACTACATAAAAAATCTGCATAGTGTGAACACATCCAATGCGGCTAAACATTTTATTAGTAAACACGAAAGCCAGGTGCGCAATTTCAAAGCCTTTGCAATTGAACAGGTGAAATTACCTAACAGAGGAGGAGATTTTAAACGTTTAGTGAGACTCAGAGAGGCTTTTTGGATTTTTAAGTTGAATACCAGACATCCAAATGGCCTCAATAAGAAAAATGAACTTATGTATTTCTACTAACTCATGACTTTCCTGTTTTTTCACATTTCCTTTCATCATAGCTATGTATGCATGCATTTTTTCAATTCAATCAAGAGCAGTAATGGAGAAAAGGGATCCATGCCAGAATTAGCAACACAGCACTAATATATGTGGATCCATACAAATAAGTTGGCTATATATAACCAATATGGTGTTCTGATGCTATCCTGACAATTGACATTCTTTGACAATTTTAATATGTTCACTGTTTTTATTTAATGGTTATTTTTCAACACAAATTTTTGTAATAATCAGTGACTTTGTATAGATGCATGAATTTTCTATTGTGAAACATATGAGCAGTGCCTCACCTGGAAAACAAGAGGTTAAAATGTTCCCTGCCTCCTACACTCCCCCACCCCTCAGGTGGAGGAGAAAAGCAATTACATTTTGGTACAGACTGGTATAAAGGTGCCAGAGGAGACACTGCTCATTGTTACGACTAAGAACTACTGTTCGAAACGCGTCAAGGTTGCTGCACTTGTGGGTGGATGTCCTTTTTATATGTCTACTGCCTGAATAAAAGACGAAGATTTTAGCTACCAAAATCGTGAGTGCTGGAATTTCATTGTGCTTTCATATCAAGAATATACGGGCTTGCCGGCCTTTTCCGTGCACGCAGGTGGTGGAATAATTGGGTGAGCTGGACTTTTCTTTGTGCCATTTAGTATACTGGTATCTTCTATGTGACCAGCTTTTGGGTCCCCTCACACTCCAGGGTTGGAGCTCCTTTCACAGACATGTACAGTAGTATGTTCTTATAAAATTGGGAATTGTTATACTTTCCTTTCCCAAATCAACTACGTTCTAGAATTGCTTAGTTACGAAGCAGGAAAGAGCAGCCATCTAAACGTAAACGTCAACATACCATGTAACATCAGTTGTCCATTCAGATTTATGCTTCATTTACACAACAGTGTTTTTCATCCGTGTGCAAAGGCAGTCTTTACCACCACGCGATTGTGTGAAACCCTCGCCTGTCAGGGGCAATGCTGGTTAGGGCTTGTTCACACGAACGTGCCGTGTTTTGCGATCCGCAAATTGCGGATCCACAAAACATGGATGCCGCCCCGTGTGCCTTCTGCAATTTGCGAACCGGAATGGACAGCCCATTATAGAAATGCCTATTCTTGTCCAGAAAACGGACAAGAATAGGACATGAGCTATAATTTTTGCGGGGCCACGGAACGAAGCAACGGATGCGGACAGCACACATAGTGCTGTCCGCATCATTTGCGGCCCCATTGAAGTGAATGGGTCCGCACCTGAGCCGTAAAAAATATGGCTCGGATGCAGAACCAAACCACGGTCATGTGAATGAGCCCTTACTCTGACAGGCGGGTCAGACGCTGTCACTAGTGATGGATGGAGATCGGCCGGGATGGTTCGCGAACGCACATTCGCAATTAAATGTTTGCGAACCGCACTTTTGCGGCAGGCCCCATTCACTTTAATGGCAGGCAAACCTGAAAAACCTTCAGGTCATATTTGCAGTCACCAAATACTTACTAGTGCACAAATAGTCCCACAACTAGAGTTGAGCGAACACCTGGATGTTCGGGTTCGAGAAGTTCGGCCGAACTTCCCGGAAATGTTCGTGTTCGGGATCTGAACCCGACCCGAACTTCGTCCTGAACCCGAACCCCATTGAAGTCAATGGGGACCCAAACTTTTTGGCACTAAAAAGGCTGTAAAACAGCCCAGGAAAGGGCTAGAGGGCTGCAAAAGGCAGCAACATGTAGGTAAATCCCCTGCAAACAAATGTGGATAGGGAAATGAATTTAAATAAAAATAAAATAAATAAAAATTAACCAATATCAATTAGAGAGAGGTCCCATAGCAGAGAATCTGGCTTCACGTCACCCACCACTGTAACAGTCCATTGTCATATATTTAGGCCCTGGCACCCAGGCAGAGGAGAGAGGTCCCATAACAGAGAATCTGGCTTCATGTCAGCAGAGAATCAGTCTTTATGTCATAGCAGAGAATCAGGCTTCACGTCACCCACCACTGTAACAGTCCATTGTCATATATTTAGGCCCCGACACCCAGGCAGAGGAGAAAAGGTCCCATAACAGAGAATCTGGCTTCATGTCAGCAGAGAATCAGTCTTCATGTCATAGCAGAGAATCAGGCTTCACGTCACCCACCACTGGAACAGTCCATTGTCAGATATTTAGGCCCCGACATCCAGGCAGAGGAGAGAGGTCCCGTAACAGAGAATATGGCTTAATGTGAGCAGAGAATCAATCTTCATGTCATAGCAGAGAATCATGCTTCACGTCACCCAACACTGGAACAGTCCATTGTCAGATATTTAGACCCAGGCAGAGGAGACTGGTCCCGTAACAGAGAATCTGGCTTCATGTCAGCAGAGAATCAGTCTTCATGTCATAGCAGAGAATCAGGCTTCACGTCACCCAACACTGTAACAGTCCATTGTCATATATTTAGGCCCCGACACCCAGGCAGAGGAGAGAGGTCCCAGAACAGAGAATCTGGCTTCATGTCAGCAGAGAATCAGTCTTCATGTCATAGCAGAGAATCAGGCTTCACGTCACCCACCACTGGAACAGTCCATTGTCAGATATTTCATTCAACTTTGGGTTGCCCCGCAATATAATGGTAAAATGAAAATAAAAATAGGATTGAATGAGGAAGTGCCCTGGAGTACAATAATATATGGTTAAGGGGAGGTAGTTAATGTCTAATCTGCACAAGGGATGGACAGGTCCTGTGGGATCCATGCCTAGTTCATTTTTATGAACGTCAGCTTGTCCACATTGGCTGTAGACAGGCGGCTGCGTTTGTCTGTAATGACGCCCCCTGCCGTGCTGAATACACGTTCAGACAAAACGGCAGGCCAGCACCTCCAAGGCATAAAAGGCTAGCTCTGGCCACGTGGGCAATTTAGAGACCCAGAAGTTGAATGGGGCCGAACCATCAGTCAGTACGCAGTACGTGGAGGGGTGTGCACACGTACTGTCAGGGCCGGTGCAAGGATTTTTGCCAACACAAGCGAAGCTACATTTTGCGCCCCCCCCCCCCCCCCCATCCATGATCACATCATTACCCCCCCCGCCCGGACGGCCCTGGACCCATCCATGATCACATCATTACCCCCTAATGTGTCACATTTTACCCCCCCCCCATGGCACATCATTCCCCCACGGCCCCTGGCCGACCCTTCCTGGCGGCCTGGCCCCATTCCCATGTCACATACAGTGACATACTCAGAGTACAGACATTTACATTGTCCCCCCGGCCCTCCCTCCAGGCTCCATCATGTCACCGTCACACAAACTAGCGCCAGAGCAGAGGCGCTCAGGCTTAGCAGGGCATGATGTGTTTAAATTTTTTTATTACAAAACAACAATTAATATTGGGGGAGGGGGGGGGTTGGGGTGTGTGACACCCCCTTCCCCCCCAATATTAATGATTGTTGTTTTGTTATTAATTTTTTTAAACACGTCATTGATGTCGTGCTAAGCCTGAGCGCCTCTGCTCTGGCGCTAGTTTGTGTGTGCGCTAGCTAGCCTAGCGCTTTGCGCTCATCTCATCATTTTGAATTAATTTTAAATCAAATGATCATATTAATTATTATAAAATAACATTCAAAATTCAATTGGGACCTACCCTAACAAGTCCTGACCCCTGTTTAGTCCTGAAAGCCTGCCGAGTGCCGTCTCCTGCGCTGCTGCTGGCAGCCGCCTGCCAGAGTGCCAGTGTGCGTCTTCTGTCTGAAGGTCTGACTGACTCTGCTGAAGCCTGAATATATATGACTGACTGAAGAATCATGATCTGATCTAAGGGTACTTTCACACTTGCGTTGTTTGATTCCGGCAGGCAGTTCCGTTGCCTGAACTGACTGCCTGATCAGGCAAACTGTATGCAAACAGATGTAATTTTTTTCTGACTGATCAGGCATTTTTCAGACTGATCAGGATCCTGATCAGTCAGAAAAATGCCTGATCAGTCAGAAAAATGCATTGCAATACCGGATCCGTTTTTCCGGTGTCATCAGGCAAAACGGATCCGTTTTTTTTTTCATTTTTAAAGGTCTGCGCATGCGCAGATCGGAAGGACGGATCCGGCATTTTGAATGCCGGATCCAGCACTAATACATTCCTATGGAAAAAAATGCATTCAGGCAAGTCTTCAGTTTTTTTCGCCGGAGATAAAACCGTAGCATGCTACGATTTTCTCTTTTGCCTGATCAGTCAAAACGACTGAACTGAAGACATCCTGATGCATCCTGAACGGATCGCTCTCTATTCAGAATGCATGGGGATATGCCTGATCAGTTATTTTCCGGTATAGAGCCCCTGTGACGGAACTCTATGCCGGAAAAGAAAAACGCAAGTGTGAAAGTACCCTAATCTGATGATAATTCTGATTCTGATTCAATTTCTTGGCGGGCGCAGGCCACGGCTGCCGTCTGACTCTGCTGAATATATTATGTCTGAGTGACTGAATTAGATCAGAATTCGGTCACTCAGACATAATATATTCAGCAGAGTCAGACCTCAGACGGCAGCCGCGGCCCGCGCCCGCCAAGAAATTGAATCAGACTTATCAGATTATGAAATACAACACTTTCATTGTAGCTACTATTATCTGACCTAGAAGAATTTTGCTCATTTCAATATACTGTATGGTACAGAGCAGCCTTTCAGTATAATACAGTACATATCTATGCGCCTTGTGTATTAACAGCACATACATAGTTCCTTTCACTTGGCTTGGCTAATGCTGTTAGCTGTACTCACTCTTCATCTCTAAGCCTGTAACATCTTTCAATTTCTTGGCGGGCGCGGGTCGCAGCTGCCTGTGTCTACTCACGCCCCCCTGTGCACTGCAGGTCAGGTGACTTGAGTTGTCAGTCACTAGTAGTGGCAGCCAGAGCGGCGCGCTGCTGAGTCAATGAATGAATATCTATCATTCATCTGTGCTCATCTATCTCTGCCTGCCAGTGCCTAGCTGCTGCTATGTTGCCCTGACTAGCACTACGAGTCCGGTCGGGCGGCCCAGCCAGCACACAGCCGCACTCGCACACTGTCCACACAGGGGGAGGGGGGCGGGGCAAGTGATATCTGTTGCCCTGAGTGAGTCCCTGTCCCTAACTACTGTCTCTAGACTAGACGAGCGCCGCGGCCGCGGCGGCCGCCGGCCGGCACACGCAGGGTGGGCGCGGCAGGTTCAAGTCAGTCAAGTCATAATAAAAAAAAAAATAATAAAAAAAAAAAAACATTCATGCATTCTTCCGCCCTGCGCAGGGCGCGCCCTAAGGCGACCGCTTGGTCTGCCTTATGGTAGCGCCGGCCCTGCGTACTGTTCCACCATGTTAGTGAAATGTTGCCTCCTGCTAACACGTTGCGTATCAGGTGGTGGTGCAGTTAGCTGTGGCGTGTTGACAAAACTTTTCCACATCTCTGCCATGCTAACCCTGCCCTCAGAGGAGCTGGCCGTGACACAGCTGCCTTGGCGACCTCTTGCTCCTCCTCTGCCTTGGCCTTGGGCTTCCACTTGTTCCCCTGTGACATTTGGGAATGCTCTCAGTAGCGCGTCTACCAACATGCGCTTGTACGGTGGGCACATTGCAGGAAGTAAGGTGGGCACATTGTCTTTGTACCGTGGATCCAGCAGGGTGGCAACCCAGTAGTCCGCATACGTTAAAATGTGGGCAACTCTGCTGTCGTTGCGCAGGCACTGCAGCATGTAGTCGCTCATGTGTGCCAGGCTGCCCAGAAGTAAGGACAAGCTGTCCTCTGTGGGAGGCGTATCGTCATCGTCCTGCGTTTCCCCCCAGCCACGCACCAGTGATGGGCCCGAGCTGCGTTGGGTGCCACCCCGCTGTGACCATGCTTCATCCTCATCCTCCTCCACCTCCTCCTCATCCTCGTCCTCCTTGTCCTCCAGTAGTGGGCCCTGGCTGGCCACATTTGTACCTGGCCTCTGCTGTTGCAAAAAACCTCCCTCTGAGTCACTTCTAAGAGACTGGCCTGAAAGTGCTAAAAATGACCCCTCTTCCTCCTCCTCCTCCTGGGCCACCTCCTCTTCCATCATCGCCCTAAGTGTTTTCTCAAGGAGACATAGAAGTGGTATTGTAACGCTGATAACGGCGTCATCGCCACTGGCCATGTTGGTGGAGTACTCGAAATAGCGCAACAGGGCACACAGGTCTCGCATGGAGGCCCAGTCATTGGTGGTGAAGTGGTGCTGTTCCGCAGTGCGACTGACCCGTGCGTGCTGCAGCTGAAACTCCACTATGGCCTGCTGCTGCTCGCACAGTCTGTCCAGCATGTGCAAGGTGGAGTTCCACCTGGTGGGCACGTCGCATATGAGGCGGTGAGCAGGAAGGCCGAAGTTAAGCTGTAGCGCAGACAGGCGAGCAGCGGCAGGATGTGAACGCCGGAAGCGCGAACAGATGGCCCGCACTTTATGCAGCAGCTCTGACATGTCGGGGTAGTTGTGAATGAACTTCTGCACCACCAAATTCAGCACATGCGCAAGGCAAGGGATGTGCGTCAAACCGGCTATTCCCAGAGCTGCAACGAGATTTCGCCCATTATCGCACACCACCAGGCCGGGCTTGAGGCTCACCGGCAGCAACCACTCGTCGGTCTGTTGTTCTATACCCCGCCACAACTCCTGTGCGGTGTGGGGCCTGTCCCCCAAACATATGAGTTTCAGAATGGCCTGCTGACGTTTACCCCGGGCTGTTCTGAAGTTGGTGGTGAAGGTGTGTGGTTGACTGGATGAGCAGGTGGAAGAAGAGGAGGAGGAAGCTGAGTAGGAGGAGGTGGCAACAGGAGGCAAAGAATGATGCCCTGCAATCCTTGCCGGCGGAAGGACGTGCGCCAAACAGCTCTCTGCCTGGGGCCTAGCCGCCACTACATTTACCCAGTGTGCAGTTAGGGAGATATAGCGTCCCTGGCCGTTATTACTGGTCCATGTATCTGTGGTTAGGTGGACCTTGCCACAGATGGCGTTGCGCAGTGCACACTTGATTTTATCGGATACTTGGTAGTGCAGGGAAGGCACGGCTCTCTTGGAGAAGTAGTGCAGGCTGGGAACAACATACTGTGGGACAGCAAGCGACATGAGCTGTTTGAAGCTGTCTGTGTCCACCAGCCTAAATGACAGCATTTCATAGGCCAGTAGTTTAGAAATGCTGGCATTCAGGGCCAGGGATCAAGGGTGGCTAGGTGGGAATTTACGCTTTCTCTCAAATGTTTGTGAGATGGAGAGCTGAACGCTGGCGTGTGACATGGTTGAGATGCTTGGTGACGCAGGTGGTGGTGTTGGTGGTACATCCCATGTTTGCTGGGCGGCAGGTGCCAACGTTCCTCCAGAGGCGGAAGAAGAGGCCGAGGCGGCGGCAGCAGCAGAAGAGGCCGAGGCGACAGCAGCAGAAGAGGTAGCAGGGGGAGCCTGAGTGACTTCCTTGTTTTTAAGGTGTTTACTCCACTGCAGTTCATGCTTTGCATGCAGGTGCCTGGTCATGCAGGTTGTGCTAAGGTTCAGAACGTTAATGCCTCGCTTCAGGCTCTGATGGCACAGCGTGCAAACCACTCAGGTCTTGTCGTCAGCACATTGTTTGAAGAAGTGCCATGCCAGGGAACTCCTTGAAGCTGCCTTTGGGGTGCTCGGTCCCAGATGGCGGCGGTCAGTAGCAGGCGGAGTCTCTTGGCGGCAGGTGTTCTGCTTTTGCCCACTGCTCCCTCTTTTGCTACGCTGTTGGCTCGGTCTCACCACTGCCTCTTCCTCCGAACTGTGAAAGTCAGTGGCACGACCTTCATTCCATGTGGGGTCTAGGACCTCATTGTCCCCTGCATCGTCTTCCACCCAGTCTTCCTCCCTGATCTCCTGTTCAGTCTGCACACTGCAGAAAAACGCAGCAGTTGGCACCTGTGTTTCGTCATCATCAGAGACGTGCTGAGGTGGTATTCCTATGTCCTCATCATCAGGAAACATAAGTGGTTGTGCGTCAGTGCATTCTATGTCTTCCACCGCTGGGGAAGGGCTAGGTGGATGCCCTTGGGAAACCCTGCCAGCAGAGTCTTCAAACAGCATAAGAGACTGCTGCATAACTTGAGGCTCAGACAGTTTCCCTGGTATGCATGGGGGTGATGTGACAGACTGATGGGCTTGGTTTTCAGGCGCCATCTGTGCGCTTTCTGCAGAAGACTGGGTGGGAGATAATGTGAACGTGCTGGATCCACTGTCGGCCACCCAATTGACTAATGCCTGTACCTGCTCAGGCCTTACCATCCTTAGAACGGCATTGGGCCCCACCAAATATTGCTGTAAATGATGGCGGCTACTGGGACCTGAGGTAGTTAGTACACTAGGTTGTGTGGCTGTGGCAGAACGGCCACGTCCTCTCCCACCACCAGAGGGTCCACTAACACCACCACGACCATGTCCGCGTCCCTTACTAGATGTTTTCCTCATTGTTACCGTTCACCACAATAACAAAAATATTATTTGGCCCGATGTATTGAATTCAAATTCAGGCCTTTTTTTACAGACACCTAACACTATCTGGCTATCTATTTAGGTACCGTATTACACTAATAAAGGCACAGCAGTAACGACAGATTTAGCTGAATATAAATTTGAGGCCTATTATTTAGGCGCTGGGTGACAGGTATACGTTTACACACAGAATTAGACTTGGAATTGCACAGTAGCGTGTGTGTGAAGTTATTGAGAATGACCCTATCTGCACCTTGAATCTATATACCCTTTTAGGGATAGATTTAAAGTAGGCCTGATACAGCAGAAACCACTAATTTAGAGAATTGCAAAATTGGGAATTGTATTTCAACCCAGAACAAAAACTGTGCTTTGACGGACACTAAATAACTTGACCAGCCACAGCAATAAAGACAGATTTAGATGAATATAAATTTGAGGCCTATTATTTAGGCGCTGGGTGACAGGTATACGTTTACAGACAGAATTAGACTTGGAATTGCACAGTAGCGTGTGTGAAGTTATTGAGAACGACCCTATCTGCACCTTGAATCTTATATACCCTTTTAATGAATAGATTTAAAGTAGCCCTGATACAGCAGAAACCACTAATTTAGGAAATTGCTAAGTTGGGAATTGTATTTCAACCCTGAACAAAAATATATCCTTTGCCAGACAGCAGACAGTATTACAATTGGCTGGCCACAGCTGAAACACCAGATTTAGGGTACTGCTATTTTGGCAATTGTATTTCACCCCTCAATAAAATAGCAAGCACAGCCAAGCCCCTGATGTAGGATATAGCCAAAAAATAACCACACTATTGATGGTTAAATGCACTTGGTGACAGCTTGCCCCTGATGTGGGATATAGCCAAAAATAACCACTCTATTGATGGTTAAATGCACTTGGTGACAGCTTGACCCTGATGTAGGATATAGCCAAAAAATAACCACACTATTGATGGTTAAATGCACTTGGTGACAGCTTGACCCTGATGTAGGATATAGCCAAAAAATAACCACACTATTGAGGGTTAAATGCACTTGGTGACAGCTTGACCCTGATGTAGGATATAGCCAAAAAATAACCACACTATTGATGGTTAAATGCACTTGGTGACAGCTTGCCCCATATGTAGGATATAGCCAAAAAAAACCACACTATTGATGGTTAAATGCACTTGGTGACAGCTTGCCCCATATGTAGGATATAGCCAAAAAATAACCACACTATTGAGGGTTAAAGGCACTTGGTGACAGCTTGACCCTGATGTAGGATATAGCCAAAAAATAACCACACTGTTGAGGGTTAAATGCACTTGGTGACAGCTTGACCCTGATGTAGGATATAGCCAAAAAATAACCACACTATTGATGGTTAAATGCACTTGGTGACAGCTTGCCCCATATGTAGGATATAGCCAAAAAATAACTACACTATTGATGGTTAAATGCACTTGGTGACAGCTTGCCCCATATGTAGGATATAGCCAAAAAAACAACCACACTATTGAGGGTTAAATGCACTTGGTGACAGCTTGACCCTGATGTAGGATATAGCCAAAAAATAACCACACTATTGATGGTTAAATGTACTTGGTGGCAGCTTGCGCTGGCGCACCACAAGACACAAAATGGCCGCCGATCACCCCAGAAAAAAGTGAATGATAAACGCTCTGGGCAGCCTAAAAACAGTGAGCAATTGAATAGCAGCAGTTCAATGATCCACAGCTGTAGATCGATCACTGAATTAAGTCTTTTGGAGGAGTTAATCACTGCCTAATCTCGCCCTAACGTCGCAGCTGCAACCTCTCCCTACACTGATCAGAGCAGAATGACGTGCGGCGCTACGTGACTCCAGCTTAAATAGAGGCTGGGTCACATGCTGCACTGGCCAATCACAGCCATGCCAATAGTAGGCATTGCTGTGACGGCCTCTTGTGGCAAGTAGTATGACGCTTGTTGATTGGCTGCTTTGCAGCCTTTCAAAAAGCGCCAAGAAAGCGACGGACACCAAACCCGAACCCGGACTTTTACTAAAATGTTCGGGTTCGGGTCCGTGTCACGGAAACCAAAAAATTCGGTACGAACCAGAACTATACAGTTCGGGTTCGCACATCCCTACCCACAACATGGACAGTGACATACCAGAGGGGGATCATTGGCAAAAATTCCCACAAAAAAATATGTATTTAAATCAGGGACCATTTTTATGCTTCTTAAAGGGAAATTCTCAAAAATGTGCCCTGCTGGAGCCTAGAAATAATTTATTTAGGCAACAGGGGGAGTACAGTTCCCAAAAATTAGGCATTCACCTGACAGAAAATAACTTCTGATTATGTGGCTGGAGGCAGGGCCAGCTCCAGGTTCATGTGGGCCCTTGAGCGATAAATCCCAGTGGGCCCCCTTGAGGCATTTTTGTTCATTTACATGTCCCTCTGTGGCTCCCACACGGTATAATGACCACCAGTTGCCCCTATACAGTATAATGACCACTAGTGGCCCTTTACACAGTATAATGACCCCCCAATGCCCCCAAACACAGTATAATGACCAACAGTGGCCCCACACACAGTATAATAACCCCACAGTGGCCCTCCATTCAGAATAATAACCCCCAGTTGCTCCCCATTTAGAATAATGACCCCCAGTGGACCCCACACTGGGGGTTATACTGTATGGAAGGGGCACTGGCGGTCATTATACTGTTTGGTGGTCACTGGGGGTCATTATATTGAATGGGGTCTCTGGTAGTCATCATACTGAATGGAGGGTCATTGGGGATCATTATACTAAATGGGGGGCACTGGGGGTCATTATACTTTGTAAGGGGTCCTCACAGTGTAATGACCCCCCAGTGGCCCCCTCACATACCTATCATTGCTGGAGCGCAGGGGAGCCAGCGGTCCTGTCATTCACTAACCGCAGCTCCCTGGGCTCTTTCTCTCCTAAGGCCCGCTGCAGCAGTGAAACAAACGTCATGACGTCACCCCTGGGCCGGGCCTGGAGGAGAGAAGGAGCTGTGCAGTGATGTAGCTAGAACTGACTGGGTCCCACAGAAAATTGGGATCATTTATCTACTGGGAAATACAGGGCACAGTATAATACACTAGAATCTTTATACTATAAAGATATTAGCCCTAACCCCGAATAATAATACAATTAGGGGGTATTTTATCATATAGAAATACATCTATATTAGGCGTATTTCTGACACAGATTGTGGCGCAAAGGTCCTAAGCACCGCAATCTGCATCTTTTTCACAGCTCATGCCAGGTTTAAAAAAAGGTGGCTTGGGCAGGGAAAGGGATACAGTTATGGCCATACAGTTATTGGAAACCACCGCCATACAGTGACCGGATAACACCTCTGTACAGTGACTGGATAACACCACCATACAGTGACCGGATAAAAAGATTATAAGAGGGCACAGTACAGGGAATGAATAGGGGCACTGTACAGGGTGTGGTAAAAGGGCACAATGCAGGGTATAAGGGGGCACAGTATGGAGTGGGTGGCACAGTACAGGGTGGGGGGTACATTCACATGACCCTGTGACGTTAGAAGGTCCTTATGGTGAATGCAGTTCAGACGCCACCATAATGAGAGGCAGAGAAGTGAGACAGGGGCCCGGGACCCTGGATGGATAGGGGGGGTGAACACAGCAAGTAGGTGGAAGGGGCTCTGAGAGAAGTAATGGCAGGAGGTCTGTGCAGGGTGGAACAGGAGCTCTGGATCCATGAGGGAGAAAAGGAGACAGAAGGGGATCCATGAGGATGAGATAGGGCAGGCTTTGGGGTGGGGGGCAGGTGTCATGGAGGCAAACTGCTTACTGAAGCAGTAAAACAACTAAATAGCATGAAGCAGCATCCGGCAGCAGCTCGAAGAGTCCCCCCCCCCTTCCCGTCCCACAGAGAAGAGACAGTCACAGAGCAGATTCACTGACATACTCTGCATGTCTGAAGCTGGTATGGTAACCTGCTGCTCTGCTGAACGGAGTGAAGAGGGTGCGTGTCTGAAGCTCTGCAGCAGCCGGCCTCATGTGACTCAGAGGGCCCACCAGAGAGATACTGCATAAGTGAAATGACAGCAATGAGTGATTCCATCTGTATTGATGGAAGTGCTCATAGTAGCTCAGTGGGCCCCCTCAGGAGAAGTGGGCCCCGGAATTTGCCTGGGTTTGCCGGGTGCTGACGCCGACCCTGGCCAAAGGTACATTAGGTGGTCACTGGATAAAAAATTTACTGTCGGTCACTGGAGTACAGTCTCCAAAAATTAGGCATTCACCAGACAGAAAATAACTTGTGATTATGTGGCTGGAGGTACATTAGGCGGTCACTGGCAATTTTTTTTACTGTAGGCCAGTACAGGCCCCAAAACGTAGGCATTCACCTGTCAGAAAAGAAATTGTGATGATGTGGCTGGAGGTACATTAGGCGGTCACTGGATACAAGTTTTACTATAGGCCACTAGAGTACAAGCCTCAAAAATGAGGCATTCACCTAACAGAAAAGAACTTGTGATTATGTGGCTGGAGGTACATTAGGCGGTCACTGGCTAAAGATTTTACTGTAGGACAGTACAGGCCCCAAAAATTAGGCATTAACCTAACAGAGAAGAACTTGTGATTATGTGGCGGAAGGTACATTAGGCGGTCACTGGATAAAAATTTTACTGTAGGCCAGTGGATTACAGGCCCCCAAAATTAGGCCTTCATCTGACAAAAAAGAGCTTGTATTTATGTGGCTGGAGGTACATTAGGCGGTCATTGGATAAAAATGTTACTGTAGAACAATACAGGTCCCACAAATTAGGCATTCACCTGTCAGAAAAGAACTTGTGATTATGTGGCTGGAGGTACATTAGGCGGTCACTTGCTAAAAATTTTACTGTAGACCACTGGCGGAGAAGCCCCAAAAATTAGGCATTCACCTGACAGAAAAGGCCTTTTATGCCGCTGTATATACATAAGACTAGGACCATTCTTTGTTCTGGGTGGTGGCGGATATGTGTGGGCTGGCATGAGGAAATTCAATTACACCTGGTCATCACAGGTGTTGAATTCCTCAGAATACCATGCCTCATTCATTTTTAGAAATGTGAGATAGTCCACACTGTCATGAGCTAGGCGAGTGCGCTTATCGGTCACAATCCCCTCTGCTGTGCTGAACGTCCTTTCGGACACGACACTCGACAAGGGACAAGCCAAGAATTCCAAGGCAAATTGTGCCAGCTCTGGCCACAGGTCAAGCCTGCACACTCAGTAATGCAGGGGTTTCTCGCTTCTAAGAGCGTCCACATTGGCCATTTAAATGGTCTCTTGGACCTGAAGCGTGTGTCTGCAACCTCTCTGATGATATAACTTAAACTAAATCTTTTTGAACTGTAGTGAACCGGCCTGTTTCAAAATTAGTAAGAAAACAAAATACTAAGGAAAGCACTAAAAATATTGATTATTTATTGGACAACCTAAGGGATGAAGATAGTTGCTACATCTGAAAATATAAGGGACTGGAAGAAAAGAAAACTGTAACAAGAGAGCGATTTGTAGTTGAAAAAATACCAGTCGTCCCACTAGTTTATGGGGTCATTACTCACCTGGGGATTCTTGCGGGCCGTGACTGGGGGTGTCGGCATGTGGGGCGAAGTCGCAGTTCTGTGGAGTTCATGGATGGAGGTCCACTGCCATTAAAACCTGTAAAGAGGTGTAAATTCCATCAAAACAATAGTGACAGTAACATATGAGTATGCACAAGTAATAATAAAAAATCTCTCTTGAAGTGCCACATAATACATTTTTGAGGACTATTGTATAAATCTATATATATACATGTATATACATGTTAGAGATGGGTACCCATCAAGAGGTATAGTTAACATCGATACATGCAGAGATCCATCAATATAGAGGGTACCCTTGGGGCATGAAAATAAGATCTACTCATACAAATGTTAGTATAAGGATATAGATAATGCAATCATACACTAGCCGAAATCCAATCGCTGGGCGCAGGCGCAGTTTACCTCTGTGACTGAGGAGCAGCGATCCGGAGCATGCACGATAGAAGGTAAATGATATCAGGAAGGGACGAAGTCTAGCGCATGCGCAGAAGTGTCCGATGGAGCGTCCATGGTAGCATAGAAACGGCGCATGCGCACGTGCGGATAAAGTTCCAAGGAGGCACGACTGCATATCCCGGTATGGCGCATGCGCGACGCACCCCAATGATGCCCTTTGGCCGCCACGGACCATGAGAGCAGAGCCCGGTCCAATAGGAAGGTCCTTCCGGGTGATGTGTACACACACATAGTCCCCGGGGAGGACATGAATGCACATGTGAAACACGCATCAGCAGCAGATTCATTCACCTGGGAATCTACCCAGACCTGATAGTTTTAAATGTTTGTCCCTAAGTGTATATCATACATTTGTGTAATCTAAGGATTTCAATAAAGATTTATTATAAGATTTCGTTTAAGTTATATCATCAGAGAGGTTGCAGACACACGCTTCAGGTCCAAGAGACCATTTAAATATTTCTGTTCATTAAAAATAGCGTTGTAACCTCCTGCGAGATTTTTTTGTTCGTTAATAATATCACATTGGCCATTAACCCAATATAGTCTGACACCTGTCGATCTAGGTGATCCCTGAGGCTGGATCCGGAGGGCAGCTGTCGATGGGTTGGCTGCAAGAACAATCTCATATCCAAAGTTACCAACACATCTTCAAACCGCCCTCTTCTTGCAGGAGTGGTAGAATTGGTACCCGCACCTGTTTCGCTGTGGGTGGAAATTCGTCTGCCAGTGCCCGCAACAGCAGAATGCAGCATCTCTCGCAGAAAGGCCTGGAAATGCTGCATTCTTCCAGCCCTCTGTGATGCTGGTAACATGTCCGCCATTTTGTGTTTGTACCGGGGGTCTAAGTACGTTGCCACCCAGTACTGGTCCTTGCCTTTTATGATTTTTATATGGGTGTCCCTGTTCAAAAACTGGAGCATGAAGGCCCCTATTTGCACTAAATTGGAAGTGGTGGAGTGCCCTGGCTCCTGCTCATCACCCAGGAGAATGTCTTCCTCGGTCTCCTCCCCCCAGCCACGGACAACACCAGGGATCCCCAAAAAGTTTAAAGTCCCCCTCAAAGCCTGCTCTTCTTGCTCCTCCTCCCCCATCCCCAGCCACCATCCTTTTCTGACTCCTCTTCAGACTCCTGCTTACTTTTCTCAGATGTTGGAGCCTCCCTGGAAATTCATTCAGCATTGCGACTTCCTCATTTTCCAGCTCCTGCTCCTCGACGGCTTGATCAATGACATGACATTGATCCTCCTCCACCGCCGCTTCTACCTACACCTCCACATCCACTGCCTCCTCAACCTCCTACTCCATATGGACCTCGTCCTCCTAGATCAAGATTATTATTTTTTTTTACGTATTTTATGTTATTTAAAGTAATTTCCCTATCCCCTTTTGTTTGCAGAGCACTTGCCATGTTCTTAAACACATTTTGCTGGTATTTGCAGCCCTCTAGCCCTTTCCATGACATTTTTAGAGCCATTTTAGTGCTCAAAAGTTTGTGTCTCCATTGACTTAAATGGGGTTTGGGTTCGGGGTCAAGTTCGGGTCAAGTTTGGGTCCCGAACTCAAACTTTTTTGTAAAGTTCGGCCAAACCCAAACATCCAGGTGTCTGCTCAACTCTAGTCTCCAGAGTACAAAAAACATCACATTTTAGACTTAGCGCTTCCGACCACATATGTGCTCTTTTATGAGGA
Source organism: Bufo gargarizans (assembly GCF_014858855.1). Lineage (NCBI taxonomy): Eukaryota > Metazoa > Chordata > Amphibia > Anura > Bufonidae > Bufo > Bufo gargarizans. The sequence goes on along the minus strand of NC_058083.1, from coordinate 324,733,479 downwards.
CTATTAAGTCCATGTACATTTAGAGACGCTATGCGCAGTACCATATTGGTATAATGGGAATGTGATATTGTGTTAGAGTTCCCAGTGTGTCCAGTCCCCCATTAAGCAATAGTATCCAACTTCTCTGGCATTACATATAGTGACTGAAATATCTGGCATAACAACAAAACAAAAACATAAAAGAAAATGCTCCAAGTGTGGCGAGCAAAACTGCTGAATCGCAACGTGACAAGGCAGGATCTAGCCTCGCTTAGCGAAGGTAACATAACTATAAAACTTTCCTGACGACTAGGAAGGATAAAGTCTCTGTCTTTAGGTTCCATCCTTGTACGTCAGAGGTGGGGGGAGTTCTATCTGGGCTGTGGTAGTTTCCATCAAACAGCGCCTCAGATTCACATGAAAGGTAATTGCTGTGCTTCTTTTAACTATTTGGATGTCTAGGGCCATCCCATATTAGTGTGTTGTGGAACAGGTTTCTGCTTGATATCTGATGGAATCTTGATCTTCCATTTTTGAAGAAGATTAATGCCATCTGCTGGTGTTTTAGTAACTGAGCAGTTCATTTTTGTGTTTGAAGAGCAGACGAGTAAGGAAACTCCATCTATATAGGATGGGATGATCCCTTAATGCTGCGGTAATTTGTGCGATAATTCCCTGCGTGTTTGCAGTATCACTGCAGCCAGGTCCGAATAGAGGGTGACCATCTTGTATGGCGCAGGTAACTGAGGATATTTTCTTGCTGCTTGGTGTAGTTTTTCTTTAATGTGAAAGAAATGTACCCGCGTCAGAACATCTCTAGGTACTGAGTCCGCCAGATGCTTAGGCTTCGCGACACTGTGGATTCTGTCAATCACAAGATCTGCTGGTTGGGCTTGGGGGAGGAGAGCTTTAATAATTGATTGCAAATAATTTGGAAGGTCTGCTGGTAATACAGATTCAGGTACTCCTCACAATTTGACATTGTTGCAGCTCGACCTGTCCTCTAAATGGGCCATGGGCTTTCAAGTCAGACTCTAATCCATAGTGTGCATCAATCAAATTGTTTGTGGGAGGAGACTAGTTCTCCCATTTTTGTTTCTACATGTTCAACTCTGATTTCTACTTCTTTAATAGCATCACTGATTGGTTTGACTAGCTCTTTCATGGTAGCATGTAAGGAGCCTCTGAAAGCCTGCAGCATAGCTTTAAGGGAGAGTTCTGTAACCTCTGTCTCCGTTGCTGGTAAGCTATCAAATGTGTTTGTGGGGTCTGCATCTAGGATAGCAGTATTGGAGCAAGTGTCTCCCTTCTCCTTTGTTGGTACAGTGGTGTATTGCAGCTCCTGTGTCTGTGAGCTGTCTGTTGGCCCGCACCCCATTTGCTGTGACTGGGAGCCAAGATGGCTGCCGCCACATGTAGTGGACTCAAAGGAAGGACCAGCAGGCTCGGACTGGCCCACAGGGGTACAGGGGAATCCACCGGTGGGCCCCTGATCAAGGTGGGCCCCTAGTCTCCCACCCCCTACACAAGTGGCTCATATCAGAGTAGATTTACTGTACTACATACATATATTCAGTGTAAAGCACCTACAGCAGCCAATGTTCATATAAAAAACTTGTTAGATTATTTATTATATTTAAATGTATCCGTATGGTGGCCCCCGAAATACAGTCTTTGGTCTTCTTGGGGAAGTTCTTATGCTGCGAGCTTTCAGAGGCACTGAGCCGCTGCAACGTCTTGTTGAAGCGTCGGTCTCTCCCCCCACCATTTCAGGAGCCGGTTTCGACTCCAGAGACAGGGTCGGTGATGCTCTAGGCTGTGGTTTTGGGAGAAATAAAAGTCCAAAATCTTCGTCGGGCCAGCACCAGTTTTCCTCCTCTTGGGCATCTTGGCAGACCTGTGTAGTCAGCTTTGGTGGCAATTTGCAGGGCTACAGTTGCGTTTATCGGTGCTGGAGCGGGATAGCTACAAGCTCAGGCGGCCATCTCCTTCACGTGTTGGCCGCATTCCCCTAACTGCCACTACTTTTAACTGTGTCTTAGGGAATTCTATGGCTTAAGAGCTTGCAAAGGGTGAAAAACAGATGTAGTAGGTGTAGTTTCATAGATGGGGTCACTTTTATGGAGTTTCTACTCTAGGGATGCATCAGGGGGGCTTCAAATGGGACATAGTGTAAAAAAAAAAAAAAAGTACAGCAAAATCTACCTTCCAAAAGCTGTATGGCATTTCTTTCCTTCTGCGCCCTACTGTGTGCTCGTACAGCAGTTTACAACCACATATGAGGTGTTTCTGTAAACTAAAGAATCCGGGCAATAAATATTGAGTTTTGTTTGGCTGTTAACCCTTGCTTTGATACTGGAAAAAATTGATTAAAATTTAAAATTTGCCCAAAAATTTTAATTCTGAAATTTAATCTCCATTTGCCATTAACTCTTGTGGAACACCTAAAGGGTTAACAAAGTTTGTAAAATCAGTTTTGAATACCTTGAGGGGTGTAGTTTCTTAGATGGGGTCACTTTTATGGAGTTTCTACTCCAGGGAGGCATCAGGGGGCCTTCAAATGGGACATGGTTTAAAAAAAAACTGTCCAGCAAAACCTGCCTTCCAAAAACCGTATAGGGTGTTTCTGTAAACTACAGAATCAGGGCCATAAATATTGAGTTTTGTTTGCATAAATATTGAGTTTTGTTTGGCTGTTAACCCTTGCTTTGTAACTGGAAAAAATTAAATAAAATGGAAAATCTGCCAAAAAATATTGAAATCATATCTCTATTTTCCATAAATTCTTGTGGAACACCTAAAGGGGTTAACGACGTTTGTTAAGATTTGCTTCTAAATTCTAAGCCTTGTAACATCCCCAAAAAATAAAATATCATTCCCAAAATGATCCAAACATGAAGTAGACATATGGGGAATGTAAAGTAATAACTATTTTTGGAGGTATTACTATGTATTATAGAAGTAGAGAAATTGAAACTTGGAAATTTGCAATTTTTTACAAATTTCTGGTAAATTTGGTATTTTTTTATAAATACATTTTTTTTTTTTACTTCATTTTACCATGAAGTACAATATGTGCCAGAATGGCCTGGATAAGTCAAAGCATTTTAAAGTTATCACCACTTAGGGCTGTTTCACACGAGCGGATGCCGTGACACTGGTCCTAAAGGGGTTAAAGGGAATCTGTAACCACGATTCTGGACTATTATCTGCAATAATGAGAACATAGTCCTGCCACTTTACAAATCAAATCAGACCACACATGGAGTACTGTGTACAGTTCTGGGCTCCTGTAAACAAGATATACATAGCAGAGCTGGAGAGGGTTATTAGAAGGACAACTAAAGTAATTACTGGAATGGGGGGACTACAGTACCCGGAAAGATTATACAAATTTGGGTTATTCACTTTAGAAAAAAGACAACTGAGGAGAGATGTAATAACTATGTACAAATATATCAAGGTAAAAATATCATGTAAAATGAAAAATGGTGATCTAGACTCCTTATTTGCAGTACTACTCATATATTACAGCATTAAATTGTCCAAGATCAAGGTGGCAGTTTCCCTTTAACCATGTTGGAACTAGATGGCTCCATGTAAAAAAATTATAATAATTATTTATTTTGAAGCACCATTAATTCCAGGGTGCTCTACATATGAAAAGAGTTTATATATAAAACTATGTACAATAGACATGAAGTGAGTGACAGACTGGTACGGAGGACCCTGTCTGTGAGGGCTTACAATTTACAAGGGGAGAGGGAAGGAGTAGGTGAGGGTAGGAGCTGATCAAGTGATATTAAAGTGGCAGGAGGGTTTAGGCTGTAGGCTTTCCTGAAGAGGTGAGTTTTCAGGTTGCTTTGAAGGTTTTTAATTAGCCCTTCCTTGGCATGAGATTAAGGCTTCTTGCACACGAACGTTGTGTGCACGTGGCCCTATTGTGGCTCGCATACGGTAGTTCCGTAATACACGGGGACCGGCCCGTGTGCACTCTGCATCACAGATGCGAACCCATTCACTTTTATGGGTCGGCAATCACTGAGATGCGGAACGGAAGCACGGATCAGAACCCCTCTGAAGCATTATGGAGTGCTTCCGTGGTGTTTCTGTCCGTGCCCTGGCTCTGCAAAAAAATAGAACTTGTTAAATTTTTTTGCGGTGCGGACGGATCACGGACCCATTCAAGTTGAATGGGTCTCGATCCGTCCAGGCCGCTGAAAATTGCAGTTCCCAATGCACGGAACGGATGCACAACCTTCGTGTGCAGGAGGCCTAATTCTATAGGGTATAATACTTGCAACAAAATGTCCCCAGAACAGCAGCCCTGGGTTTGCTATTTATGAGATTAGAGTCGTGGCATTTTTTCACAGCATATTTTTGGGTGTTTTTAAAAAATGTAACAAAAATTTTTTGTGAACGTACTGTAAGAGATTGCAAATAATGTTGGTACACAGACAGAAGGGGCATCGTTTCTTCTGAAAGGTCTTTTCTTGTAAATACGATGCCTTTGCCCCCTTCCAGTTGGAATTGAAAAATGAATTTGGTACCATATGAAAGCTTGTATACCCCATGAAATACCCATACAGTTCTGTAATGTCTATTCTTGGAAATATATGAATAAATTGACAACCATTAGTGTTACCATGCTGTACTTCTTTCTTTGTCGGAAAAAACGTATCTCAGACGGAAATGGCTCAAACAGATGCCAACCCTAAATAACTGATGCACAGGATCCATTAGTTTTTTTTTTACAGGATCCTGTTTTTTTATTTTTTCGGTTCTTCTGGTTGTTCAGAAGAATGGACTCTCCCTAAGTTTTAAATTCACATTCACAAGAGGAATAACAGAGGAAAATCACAGTGCACATTTCTAACCCTGGTTTCACACCTAAGCGTTTTTGAGAAGCGCGTTTTGTCGCGCGTTTTGTCACGTGTTTTTATGCGCGTTTTTGTAATAGTAAAATGCGCGTTTGACGCGCGTTTGTGTGATTGACTGCAGTGTTGTCCAATGAGCAAATATCCCTGTCTATATGAAGTTTGGCCAATCATAGGGCATTGTAGGTGTGAAATTCCATGTGTGTTGGTAGAGTGTGTGGTTTGTAGTCATCATGGAATGCTCTAGACGGCGACGTGTTGCGGCACTTGTTGCAGCTATTGAACTGGAACGCTTGAGGAGAAGGCGGGCCAGCAGGCGACGTTTCTGGGTCCATCCTGTGATCGCAAATAGACAGGAGAGGGGCCAGTTCTGGGCACTGTATGTGAACCTCCGTGCCCATGAGGACAAGTTTTTGGATTACACCAGGATGTCCGTCCCGAGGTTAGTACGTATACGTTGTAGCCAGGTTTTTTCCATGGTTAAGCTAAGTGTTTTGTGCTTTTTGTATTGTTAACCATGAACTTTTTATTCTTTCCCAGCTTTGACGAGCTCCTGGTGCTGTTGTCCCCTCATTTGCAGCGTCAGGACACCTTCATGCGGGACTGCATCCCACCAGTGGAAAGACTGGTCATGACTTTGCGGTAAGTAGCCTATTATTGTGGCCAGTGTTTGTGCGGGGGGTATGTGATGTGTATGTTGCCAACGTGTGGCATAGATATCCCATACATGCATCATGTATCCACATTTGGCCATGTTTTACCCCTCACTTTCAAAAAATAGTCCAAACATTTGCTTCTATTTTTTTATCTTTGGTGAATGTATTAACATTGTACATTTCCAAATTAAAGGTGGTAACTCTGTTTAACCAACAAAGGAGCAATATTTTTTCAACAACATAAAAATATTAGAAACCGTTTTCTATATATGTGGCCTTTTTGGCTCATAAACCCTTGAGCCTAAAAATTTCCCTTTTATCAATTTCAAAGGGTTTCAAATTGCGGCCCTGAAACCTCCGCGTCGGGATCCCGCTGTGTCTCTCTGGCTCCGTGAGACTGATTGGTGGGTGGCATTTCAGTGGTGGTGGTGGTGGTGGAGGTGCTTGGGCCCGTGCTTGTAGAGGGATATGGGTATGATGTGTGTTGTGTCTGCCATGTGTCAAGAGGGTGTTGTATGTTACTTTGTGTGTATGTGTGTGCTGGGTATGTGTGAGGGTGTTGTTGTGCATGTTGGGGATGTAGTGGCCCATATTGTTGCCCATATTGTTGCCCATATTGTGGGCCATATTGTGGGCCATATTGTTGGCCAGATTGTTGGCCAGATTGTTGGCCAGATTGTTGGCCAGATTGTTGGCCAGATTGTTGGCCAGATTGTTGGCCATATTGTGCTGGCTGCTGTGGGGCCTGCAGTGGGGCCTGCAGTGGGGCCTGCTGTGGGGCCTGCAGTGGGGCCTGCTGTGGGGCACTGATAGACGGTGCCATGTCATAAGGGTAGATAAACTTATCAATGGTCTTAGTCACCTCCTCCCTTACTTGTGTGACCCGATTTCTGGCCACAGTCCCATTTTATCCTCTAGATTGAGGAGAAAAAGGGCATCACATGAAAGTTTTGGCACAGGATGTGCCAGGGCATCCAGGCAGGCTATTAGCCTGTCCTCATGCCTCTCTGTTCTCCTCCTTTTATGTCGGGGCTGCTGACTTGCCTCTGGTACGGCTGGGACAGTCTGCGTGGGGCTCAACAAACTCGGAGTGGGTGGGGGGCCTGGAGGACTCATTGGCCCCATAGATGGTCCGGGCTCACTGTCCATGGTTGTGCCCTCGTCCTCTTCCTCGTCCTGTTGCGCCGGGCTGTGTTCCCAGCTACTCTCGGTGCTGTGAAGTGGAAAATATAGGTAAGTATGTTCCCCATATGAAATGTAATGGATGTCATGTCATACCACATCCTCTCCTCAATGTGTATGCCCTTCACTCACCTCCGCATTTCCGTGCACGATATCAAAAATGCCATTTGTTCGGCATGCATGTAACTGGAGCGTGCGCCTGAGGACGATCCGCTCCTCTGCTCCCTTTCTTTGCGCCTATGGCGGATAAAGGCGTCTTTCAGGCTTTTCCATTTGCCTTTGATAGTCTTGACTATGAAAAAAGTAGAAACAAAATTCCGTTAATGTCTCTTTATTTTCTTACATTTGTTTCAGGTATTTAGCTACCGGACAGTCATTGGCCAGTCTCCACTTCGCCTTTTTGATCGGGAAGTCCACAGCCAGTCTGATTGTCCGGGAAACCTGCGTGGCAATTTGGGACGTCCTTCATCCTGCTGTGATGGCCCAACCACAGAAGGAGGACTGGCTGAAAATTGCGGATAATTTTTGGCAAACCTGCAATTTCCCGAACTGTGTGGGCGCAATAGATGGGAAGCATATCCGTGTAAAGAAGCCCATCAGGAGCGGGAGTCAATTTTTTAATTACAACATTTTTTTCTCCTTTGTTCTTTTTGCGGTGTGTGACGCAAACTATTGCTTCACATACATTGACGTTGGGTCCTACGGCAGCAGCTCAGACTCTGCTGTTTTTGGGCATTCTGCCTTCGGGCAAATGCTCAATAATAATGAGCTGGACCTCCCGGGGAACACCACACTGCCTGGGGCCACTTCTCCGGCTCTGCCATTTGTTTTTGTGGGGGACGAGGCCTTTGCGCTGGGGGAGCATCTGATGAGGCCATACTCCAGCCGGGGACTCTCCATTGCCAGGCGGGTTTTTAATTACCGGCTGACAAGGGCACACAGGGTGGTGGAGTGTGCCTTTGGCATTTTAGCCAACAAATGGCGCTTTCTCCATTCCCCTATTTTTTTTAAATTGGAGACCGCCATCTCGGCCGTCAAGGCAGCATGTGCTCTGCACAATTTTGTCCGTGTCCGGGATGGCTTTAACTTCGAGGATTCCCTCAGCCATTCCTTGGAGAGTCCCAATCCGAGTGGTGTGCGTGGGACCAGACACGGTGCGGCTGTCCGGGACCACCTCACCGCTTATTTTTCATCCCCACATGGGGCGTTACCATGGCAATGGGAAGCCATCTAAATGTATTAAAATTTATATTTTTCAGCTGAAAAGTGTTTGAATATTATTTTCTTTTCAGATTTGGTTGTTTATTACTAGGGTGAAATTACAAAATTACTCATGATCTTTTGTGCATTTCGGATTTTTCACCTATATATAGTGCCCCTTGAGGATGCCCCTATAGTGGCCATCAATAGTCGCACATTATTAACAAGTGTTTAAAAATGTGGGCGAAATCATGGGTCCCATTTAACTCCCCAATACTCGGCCAGTAGAATAAAAGCCAATGTGGGTGAAATAACGGATCCCATCAAGGTGCCCAATACTGGCACGTTAGAAACAGAAGCACCTCACATATGCCTGCCCACCCATAGCCCACAAACAGTGTAAATTCGAAAATGTACACAATATCAATAACAACTTCGGATTAAAATCCCTCAGCCCAAACTTCGGCCTAAATTTCAAAATGCCACCACATTTGCGGATTGAGAAAGAGCGCTGTCTGGCACAAGACAGTGGAACCACTGCAAAATGAACATACTGGGCCATTGCATTGTACCAGAATGTGGGGGAGGGTGAACCAGGACAGTACTAAAAACTAAAGGGGTGAGGGGACACTATACCACATGTAATGTGCACATCATTCTTTGTAAACTAAGGCCACTGAGTGCCCATATACAAGAACAGGGATGGTGAGGCTGCTTCCTTCTAGCTGTTGCTAAAATCCAACTCCATGCATGCCTGCACAGGCTCCAGCAAGGAAAACTACATTTTCTCTCTTACCACTTGTCACATGGGAATCTAAATGATGTAATGGTAATTGTCGTCTTGGTTAACGCCCTGATCCGAAATAAAACATGCGGTATGAAGGAGTGTGCCAGCAATGCCAGCAAAAGGATTACTCATCAAATTAACCCTTCCAGGACATGGTGATTCCCAGAGCTATAACTTTTTTATTTTTCCATTTACGTACATGCATGAGGGCTTGTTATACTTGCTAATGCCACCATTTATTATTGCATACAATGTAGTGGGAAGCTGGAAAGCTGGAAAAAAAAATCCAAATGGGGTGGAAGTTGGAAAAAAATAACATTGTGCCATAGTTTTATGGGTTTTGTTTTTATGGTGGTCCCTATGTGGTAAAACTGACCTGTTTATTCTCCAGATCAGTATGATTACAGCAATACCAAATTTATATAGTTTTTCTTGTATTTTAATAGAAAAAAATCTTTATTTCTTTGCAACTCCATAGTCTAACCCCCATCATTTTTTCCATCTATAAGGCTGTGCTAGAGCTCATTTTTTTGTAGGACTGTCATTTTTATTGATACCATTTTGGATCAATAAACTTTTATATAAATTTTTTGGGGTGGTGAAGTGACAAAAAAAACTGCAAATCAGCCATTTAGTTTTTCTTTTCTGTTATGGCATTCACCGGATGGGACAAATACATTTATATTTTAATAGTTCAGTCATTTTGGGATCCAATAGAGCATGTGATCTTTATTTACTATTATTTATTTATATCTATTAGGGTGGGTTCACACTAGCGTTAGCGATTCTGTTATGGCTTTTCGTTATAACATGGTTATAAACGGAAAAAAACTGAATCCATAGGATGGAATGCAAAACAGAAGCCTTTAAGAGGCATTCTGTTTTGCTCCGTCCTAATAGAAGTCTATGGGAAAACATAACGGATTCGTCTGGGTCCCGTTATGCAAGACAGGACTTCGTCTTCCGTCTTGCATAACGGGAACCAGACGGATCCGTTTTGATTCCCATAGACTTCTATTAGGACGGAGAGCAAACGGAATGTCTTTTAAGGCTACTTTCACACTAGCGTTCGTCGGTCCGCTCGTGAGCTCCGTTTGAAGGGGCTCACGAGCGGACCCGAACGCCTCCGTCCAGCCCTGATGCAGTCTGAATGGATGCGGATCCGCTCAGACTGCATCAGTCTGGCGGCATTCAGCCTCCGCTCCGCTCGCCTCCGCACGGACAGGCGGACAGCTGAACGCTGCTTGCAGCGTTGGGGTGTCCGCCTGGCCGTGCGGAGGCGTGCGGATCCGTCCAGACTTACAATGTAAGTCAATGGGGACGGATCCGTTTGAAGATGCCACAATATGGCTCAATCTTCAAGCGGATCCGTCCCCCATTGACTTTACATTGAAAGTCTGGACGGATCCGTCCGAGGCTATTTTCACACTTAGCTTTTATATGCCAAAATAATGCAGACGGATCCGTTCTGAACGGAGCCTCCGTCTGCATTATTATGATCGGATCCGTTCAGAACGGATCCGATCGAACGCTAGTGTGAAAGTAGCCTAAAGGTGTCCGTTTTGTATTCCGTCATAATGCAAGTCTATGGGCAGCAAAACGGATCCGCCCTTCCGTCTTATGGATTCCGTTATGTTCCGTTATAACCCTGTTATAACGGAAAGCCATAACGGACTCCATAACGCTAGTGAGAACCCTAATTGGGAAATGGGGGTGATTAGAATTTTCGTTAACTTTTTTTTTAAAACTTAAAAAAAAAAAATCCCTAGGAAATCCGAACTTGCTTCTTCCCTATACTACTGTGATTTAATGCAGTTGTATAGTTGTATCTGGTAAATTCAGTATATTTCATTGCTGCACTGCCACCTGTAGGCCTACATTGGAATATACCTGTGATAGGCCTGGTAGTCTTACATACAGTCATGTGAAAAAATTAGGACACCCTTTGAAAGCATGTGGTTTTTTGTAACATTTTTAATAAAAGGTTATTTCATCTCCGTTTCAACAATACAGAGAGATTAAAGTAATCCAACTAAACAAAGAAAACTGAAGAAAAGTCTTTTCAAGATCTTCTGTAAATGTCATTCTACAAAAATGCCTATTCTAACTGAGGAAAAAGATAGGACACCCTCACATGTATTCCCTCTTAAATTGGCTCAGATCTCACACAGGTATATCACACCAGGTGCACATAATTAGTAGATCGTTACTCTGCATGTTGAATGAGGCTTGCCCTATTTAAACCTCAGACATTTAGTTTGGTGTGCTCCTGACTGTTGAAGTGAGAGTGAGCACCATGGTGAGAGCAAAAGAGCTGTCAGAGGACTTCAGAAAAAAGATTGTAGCAGCCTATGAGTCTGGGAAGGGATTTAAAAAGATCTCAAAAGATTTTGAAATCAGCCATTCCACTGTCCGGAAGATAGTCTACAAGTGGAGGGCTTTCAAAACAACTGCCAACATGCCCAGGACTGGTCGCCCCAGCAAGTTCACCCCAAGAGCAGACCGCAAGATGCTAAAAGAGGTCTCCAAAAACCCTAAAGTGTCATCTCGAGAACTACAGCAGGCTCTGGCTACTGTTGATGTAGAAGTACATGCCTCTACAATCAGAAAGAGACTGTACAAGTTTAACTTGCATGGGAGGTGTGCAAGGAGGAAACCTTTGCTTTCCAAGAGAAACATCGAGGCCAGACTGACATTTGCCAGAGATAAAGTTGACAAAGACCAGGACTTCTGGAATAATGTTCTTTGGACAGATGAGTCCAAAATTGAATTATTTGGACACAACAGCAGAGGACATGTTTGGCGTAAACCAAACACAGCATTCCAAGAAAAGAACCTCATACCAACTGTGAAGCATGGAGGTGGAAGTGTCATGGTTTGGGGCTGCTTTGCTGCAGCAGGACCTGGTCAGCTCACCATCATAGAATCCACGATGAATTCTACTGTGTATCAGAAGGTGCTTGAAGAACATGTGAGACCATCAGTTAGAAAATTAAAGCTGAAGCGGAACTGGACCATGCAACATGACAATGACCCAAAACATACTAGTAAATCAACCAAAGATTGGCTGAAAAAGAAGAAATGGAGAGTCCTGGAATGGCCAAGTCAAAGTCCAGATTTGAATCCCATTGAGATGCTGTGGGGTGACTTGAAAAGGGCTGTACGTGCAAGAAACCCCTCAAACATCTCACAGCTGAAAAAGTTCTGCATTGAGGAGTGGGGTAAAATTTCCTCAGACCGATGTCGAAGACTGGTAGATGGCTACAAGAACCGTCTCACTGCAGTTATTTCAGCCAAAGGAGGTAACACTCGCTATTAGGGGCAAGGGTGTCCTATCTTTTTCCTCAGTTAGAATAGGCATTTTTGTAGAATGACATTTACAGAAGATCTTGAAAAGACTTTTCTTCAGTTTTCTTTGTTTAGTCGGATTACTTTAATCTCTCTGTATTGTTGAAACGGAGATGAAATAACCTTTTATTAAAAATGTTACAAAAAACCACATGCTTTCAAAGGGTGTCCTAATTTTTTCACATGACTGTAGGCCTCATTACACGTAGGTTACACAAAACATAGACATACACATAAACGGCAATTAAATATACTATGTTAACCACTTCAGCCCCGCTAGGTGAAACCCCCTTCATGACCAGAGCACTTTTTACACTTCGGCACTACACTCCTTTCACCGTTTATCGCTCGGTCATGCAACTTACCACCCAAATGAATTTTACCTCCTTTTCTTCTCACTAATGGAGCTTTCATTTGGTGGTATTTTATTGCTGCTGACATTTTTACTTTTTTTGTTATTAATCAAAATGTAACGATTTTTTTGCCAAAAAATGACATTTTTCACTTTCAGCTGTAAAATTTTGCAAAAAAAACGACATCCATATATAAATTTTTCGCCAAATTTATTGTTCTACATGTCTTTGATAAAAAAAAAATGTTTGGGCAAAAAAAAAATGGTTTGGGTAAAAGTTATAGCATTTACAAACTATGGTACAAAAATGTGAATTTCCGCTTTTTGAAACAGCTCTGACTTTCTGAGCACCTGTCATGTTTCCTGAGGTTCTACAATGCCCAAACAGTAGAAAACCCCCACAAATGACCCCATTTCGGAAAGTAGACACTCTAAGGTATTCGCTGATGGGCATAGTGAGTTCATAGAACTTTTTATTTTTTGTCACAAGTTAGCGGAAAATGATGATGATTTTATTTTTTTATTTTTTTTCTTACAAAGTCTCATATTCCACTAACTTGCGACAAAAAATAAAAAATTCTAGGAACTCGCCATGCCCCTCACGGAATACCTTGCGGTGTCTTCTTTCCAAAATGGGGTCACTTGTGGCGTAGTTATACTGCCCTGGCAATTTAGGGGCCCAAATGTGTGAGAAGAACTTTGCAATCAGAATGTGTAAAAAATGACCGGTGAAATCCAAAAGGTGCACTTGCGACAAAAAATAAAAAATTCTAGGAACTCGCCATGCCCCTCACGGAATACCTTGGGGTGTCTTCTTTCCAAAATGGGGTCACTTGTGGCGTAGTTATACTGCCCTGGCAATTTAGGGGCCCAAATGTGTGAGAAGTACCTTGCAATCAAAATGTGTAAAAAATGACCTGCAAAATCTGAAAGGTGCACTTTGGAATATGTGCCCCTTTGCCCACCTTGGCAGCAAAAAAGTGTGACACATCTGGTATCGCCGTACTCAGGAGAAGTTGGGGAATGTGTTTTGGGGTGTCATTTTACATATACCCATGCTGGATGAGAGAAATATCTTGGCAAAAGACAACTTTTCCCATTTTTTTATACAAAGTTGGCATTTGACCAAGATATTTTTCTCACCCAGCATGGGTATATGTAAAATGACACCCCAAAACACATTCCCCAACTTCTCCTGAGTACGGCTATACCAGATGTGTCACACTTTTTTGCTGCCAAGGTGGGCAAAGGGGCACATATTCCAAAGTGCACCTTTTGGATTTCACCGGTCATTTTTTACACATTTTGATTGCAAAGTTCTTCTCACACATTTGGGCCCCTAAATTGCCAGGGCAGTATAACTACGCCACAAATGACCCCCTTTTGGAAAGAAGACACCCCAAGGTATTCCGTGAGGGGCATGGCGAGTTCCTAGAATCTTTTATTTTTTGTCGCAAGTTAGTGGAATATGAGACTTTGTAAGGAAAAAAGAAAAAAAAAGAAAAATCATCATTTTCCGCTAACTTGTGACAAAAAATAAAAAATTCTAGGAACTCGCCGTGCCCCTCACGGAATACCTTGGGGTGTCTTCTTTCCAAAATGGGGTCACTTGTGGCGTAGTTATACTGCCCTGGCAATTTAGGGGCCCAAATGTGTAAGAAGTACCTTGCAATCAAAATCTGTAAAAAATGGCCTGTGAAATCCGAAAGGTGCACTTTGGAATATGTGCCCCTTTGCCCACCTTGGCTGCAAAAAAGTGTCACACATCTGGTGTTGCCGTACTCAGGAGAAGTTGGGGAATGTGTTTTGGGGTGCCATTTTACATATAACCATGCTGGGTGAGAGAAATATCTTGGCAAAAGACAACTTTTCCTATTTTTTTATACAAAGTTGGCATTTGACCAAGATATTTTTCTCACCCAGCATGGGTATATGTAAAATGACACCCCAAAACACATTCCCCAACTTCTCCTGAGTACGGCGATACCAGATGTGTGACACTTTTTTGCAGCCTAGATGCGCAAAGGGGCCCAAATTCCTTTTAGGAGGGCATTTTTAGACATTTGGATCCCAGACTTCTTCTCACACTTTCGGGCCCCTAAAAAGCCAGGGCAGTATAAATACCCCACATGTGACCCCACTTTGGAAAGAAGACACCCCAAGGTATTCAATGAGGGGCCTGGCGAGTTCCTAGAAATTTTTTATTTTTTGCATAAGTTAGCGGAAATTGATTTTTTGGGTTTTTTTCTCACAAAGTCTCACTTTCCGCTAACTTAGGACAAAAATTTCAATCTTTCATGGACTCAATATGCCCCTCAGCGAATACCTTGGGTGTCTTCTTTTCGAAATGGGGTCACATGTGGGGTATTTATACTGCCCTGGCTTTTTAGGGGCCCTAAAGCGTGAGAAGAAGTCTGGAATATAAATGTCTAAAAATGTTTACGCATTTGGATTCCGTGAGGGGTATGGTGAGTTCATGGGAGATTTTATTTTTTGACACAAGTTAGTAGAATATGAGACTTAGTAAGAAAAAACAAAAACAAAAACAAACAAAAAATTTCCGCTAACTTGTGCCAAAAAAAATATCTGAATGGAGCCTTACAGGGGGGGGTGATCAATGACAGGGGGGGTGATCAATGACAGGGGGGTGATCAATGACAGGGGGGTAATCACCCATATAGACTCCCGGATCACCCCCCTGTCATTGATCACCCCCCTGGTAAGGCTCCATTCAGACGTCCGTATAATTTTTACGGATCCATGGATCGGATCCGCAAAACACATGCGGACGTCTGAATGGAGCCTTACAGGGGGGTTATCAATGACAGGGGGTGATCAGGGTGATCACCCCCCTGTCACTGATCACCCCCCCTGTAAGGCTCCATTCAGACATCCGCATGATTTTTTACGGATCCATGGATACATGGATCGGATCCGCAAAACACATGCGGACGTCTGAATGGAGCCTTACAGGGGGGTTATCAATGACAGGGGGTGATCAGGGTGATCACCCCCCTGTCACTGATCACCCCCCCTGTAAGGCTCCATTCAGACATCCGCATGATTTTTTACGGATCCATGGATACATGGATCGGATCCACAAAACACATGCGGACGTCTGAATGGAGCCTTACAGGGGGGTGATCAATGACAGGGGGGTGATCAGGGAGTGTATATGGGTGATCACCCGCCTGTCATTGATCACCCCCTGTAAGGCTCCATTCAGACGTCCGCATGTGTTTTGCGGATCCGATCCATGTATCCATGGATCCGTAAAAATCATGCGGACGTCTGAATGGAGCCTTACAGGGGGGTGATCAATGACAGGGGGGTGATCAATGACAGGGGGTGATCAGGGAGTGTATATGGGTGATCACCCGCCTGTCATTGATCACCCCCCTGTAAGGCTCCATTCAGACGTCCGCATGATTTTTACGGATCCATGGATACATGGATCGGATCCACAAAACACATGCGGACGTCTGAATGGAGCCTTACAGGGGGGTGATCAATGACAGGGGGATGATCAGGGAGTGTATATGGGTGATCACCCGCCTGTCATTGATCACCCCCTGTAAGGCTCCATTCAGACGTCCGCATGTGTTTTGCGGATCCGATCCATGTATCCATGGATCCGTAAAAATCATGCGGACGTCTGAATGGAGCCTTACAGGGGGTGATCAATGACAGGGGGGTGATCAATGACAGGGGGTGATCAGGGAGTGTATATGGGTGATCACCCGCGTGTCATTGATCACCCCCCTGTAAGGCTCCATTTAGACGTCCGTATGCGTTTGGCGGATCCGATCCATGTATCCGTGGATCCGTAAAAATCATACGGACGTCTGAACGGAGCCTGACAGGGGGGTGATCAATGACAGGGCGGTGATCAATGACAGGGGGGTGATCAGGGAGTTTATATGGGGTGATCATGGGTGATCAGGGGTTTATAAGGGGTTAATAAGTGACGGGGGGGGGGTGTAGTGTAGTGTGGTGTTTGGTGCGACTGTACTGACCTACCTGAGTCCTCTGGTGGTCGATCCTAACAAAAGAGACCACCAGAGGACCAGGTAGGAGGTATATTAGACGCTGTTATGAAAACAGCGTCTAATATACCTGTTAGGGGTTAAAAAATTCGGATCTCCAGCCTGCCAGCGAGCGATCGCCGCTGGCAGGCTGGAGATCCACTCGCTTACCTTCCGTTCCTGTGAGCGCGCGCGCCTGTGTGCGCGCGTTAACAGGAAATCTCGGCTCTCGCGGGAGGACGCGTATATGCGTCCACCCAGAAGAGCAGGGCCGCCGGCAGGACGCAATCCTGCGTACGGCGGTCCTGTAGTGGTTAAATAAACCCGGAAAGAGTAAGTAAAAACCCACTCAGTGTAAATGAATACACCAACCAACAAGAATAAAGTGAGATTAAACGGGTATAAGTGCAAGTGCATAAGAAGTCACTATATCAATGGTCAAATACCACAATTGCCAGGGCAGACACATTTGGGCCCCTAAATTGCCAGGGCAGTATAACTACGCCACAAATGACCCCCTTTTGGAAAGAAGACACCCCAAGGTATTCCGTGAGGGGCATGGCGAGTTCCTAGAATCTTTTATTTTTTGTCGCAAGTTAGTGGAATATGAGACTTTGTAAGGAAAAAAGAAAAAAAAAGAAAAATCATCATTTTCCGCTAACTTGTGACAAAAAATAAAAAATTCTAGGAACTCGCCGTGCCCCTCACGGAATACCTTGGGGTGTCTTCTTTCCAAAATGGGGTCACTTGTGGCGTAGTTATCAATGACAGGGGGTGATCAGGGTGATCACCCCCCTGTCACTGATCACCCCCCCTGTAAGGCTCCATTCAGACATCCGCATGATTTTTTACGGATCCATGGATACATGGATCGGATCCACAAAACACATGCGGACGTCTGAATGGAGCCTTACAGGGGGGTGATCAATGACAGGGGGGTGATCAGGGAGTGTATATGGGTGATCACCCGCCTGTCATTGATCACCCCCTGTAAGGCTCCATTCAGACGTCCGCATGTGTTTTGCGGATCCGATCCATGTATCCATGGATCCGTAAAAATCATGCGGACGTCTGAATGGAGCCTTACAGGGGGGTGATCAATGACAGGGGGGTGATCAATGACAGGGGGTGATCAGGGAGTGTATATGGGTGATCACCCGCCTGTCATTGATCACCCCCCTGTAAGGCTCCATTCAGACGTCCGCATGATTTTTACGGATCCATGGATACATGGATCGGATCCACAAAACACATGCGGACGTCTGAATGGAGCCTTACAGGGGGGTGATCAATGACAGGGGGATGATCAGGGAGTGTATATGGGTGATCACCCGCCTGTCATTGATCACCCCCTGTAAGGCTCCATTCAGACGTCCGCATGTGTTTTGCGGATCCGATCCATGTATCCATGGATCCGTAAAAATCATGCGGACGTCTGAATGGAGCCTTACAGGGGGTGATCAATGACAGGGGGGTGATCAATGACAGGGGGTGATCAGGGAGTGTATATGGGTGATCACCCGCGTGTCATTGATCACCCCCCTGTAAGGCTCCATTTAGACGTCCGTATGCGTTTGGCGGATCCGATCCATGTATCCGTGGATCCGTAAAAATCATACGGACGTCTGAACGGAGCCTGACAGGGGGGTGATCAATGACAGGGCGGTGATCAATGACAGGGGGGTGATCAGGGAGTTTATATGGGGTGATCATGGGTGATCAGGGGTTTATAAGGGGTTAATAAGTGACGGGGGGGGGTGTAGTGTAGTGTGGTGTTTGGTGCGACTGTACTGACCTACCTGAGTCCTCTGGTGGTCGATCCTAACAAAAGAGACCACCAGAGGACCAGGTAGGAGGTATATTAGACGCTGTTATGAAAACAGCGTCTAATATACCTGTTAGGGGTTAAAAAATTCGGATCTCCAGCCTGCCAGCGAGCGATCGCCGCTGGCAGGCTGGAGATCCACTCGCTTACCTTCCGTTCCTGTGAGCGCGCGCGCCTGTGTGCGCGCGTTAACAGGAAATCTCGGCTCTCGCGGGAGGACGCGTATATGCGTCCACCCAGAAGAGCAGGGCCGCCGGCAGGACGCAATCCTGCGTACGGCGGTCCTGTAGTGGTTAAATAAACCCGGAAAGAGTAAGTAAAAACCCACTCAGTGTAAATGAATACACCAACCAACAAGAATAAAGTGAGATTAAACGGGTATAAGTGCAAGTGCATAAGAAGTCACTATATCAATGGTCAAATACCACAATTGTAGCTATGGTGACAGCTTAAACCTCCAAATACATACAAAGTAAAAGTGCAAGAGCATAAGAAGTCACCATATCAAATGGTCAGATACCACAATTGCAGCTGTGGTCACAGCTTAAACCTCCAAATACATGCAAAACTGGCTCAGGTGCACAGTGAACATCCACCTGTGGATAACCCAAGTGGGTATAGCTGAGCACCTAGAGCCAATGAGCACATCCCTCAAAGTCCACAACAATATAGCATTTCGGCGGATGCCTTCCTTCTTTATGAATGTATAAAATCAACTTGAGTCACCAGGGTTTGGTCCAAGAGTGCAGCATGTCATTCCTACCAGTATTGATTATGTGTTGAGAGGGCTGCCATAGTTAATGGACAGGTCACAACACAAAAAAAAAAAAAACCTTTCATAGTATCTTCCAGTATCAAGTTCACTGGAAGAAATCAGTATGTGCAGTTCAAAGAATATTTGTAGAATAGACTACTGGTATGTAAAATTATGGATCAGTCCATTGAAATGCCCTGAACAAAGTGTAAGGCCTTGCACACGACCGTATGTATTTTGCGGTCCGGAAAAAAATGAATCTGCAAAAAATACGGATGACATCCTTGTGCATTCCATATTTTGCAGATCGGAACAGCCGGCCCCTAATAGAACTGTACTATCCTTTTCCGTAATGCGGACAATAATAGGACATGTTCCATTTTTTTGGCGGAACGTAAATACGGAAACGGAATGCACGCGGAGTAACTTCCACAGAAATACCAGAATGGACACGGAAAGAAAATACGTTCGTGTGCATGAGGCCTTAGACTGATCCATAGCCTAGTGTAATGATGCCAGTTGTTCACAAGACTTCAGAATTGCACTTAATCTATAGCAGTCAACTTTCCCAGGTACTAATGATGTCTCCCGTTCTGAAATATCACAGGACTTACAGTAGGACTGAAATGTATAATAGCCCGATGGTCACAAGAATCATTTTATGAATCATGTATCAACATTGGGAGTTAACAAATATATGAGTAGAAACTAACTGTTGAATGCAGGAACTGAATGATGATTTCAGTCAGATATAATGAAGCAGATGATGATGATGATGATGACAGTTAAAGAACTCCCACAAAAATTGTTGTTCTCTGGACTGTTAGAAAGGTACTACAAGTAGCAGCACACTGCCATGCACAAAGACAAATGCAAACATTGAAGACATGATGAAATGCAAACTCACTGCTATACTTATTAAAGAAAATTAGAAACTCTTTGCGACATTTTTAGTCTAAATTGTGTTGAGCACATCTATCAGTGACAAGGTTGCTTCCAAAAGACTGGATCTACAATATCAATGAGCAACAATTATTTTCTAGGGGACATGCGATTACTGCAGAGATTGCTTGTTTCTATACAGCAGAGGTGATTGCTGCTTTATTGCAGATAATCTGTCTGATCATCAGTCTATGTAATAGGACACTCAATAACCAGTGGACCCAGAGTAATGGATCAGATGTGAGACACTTAAATAACAACTGCCCCAAACAAACTAATAAACAGGAGAAGATGCAGCAGGCAATAACCTGCTTGTCCTAACATCTAGTAGGTTAAATCAACCTGCTTTGTTCCGAATTAATTCATAATGAATAGCGTTAAATCAGCTATATCCCAGCCTGCATGGAGAATCTATCTCAGTGTACATCACTGTGCATTGCAGCAACATGCATAGCTAGTCCTTTCTGGTAGTAAAACAGTTACTGCGACAGGCAGGTGGCGACTCCAATAACAGTAGAATTATAAAGCTTATTCACCCCAATTTGAGAATCAAGGCGTAATAGAATTGCTTATCTATTTAACAAGGTGAACACCCCAATAACAGTAGAACAAGACAGGTAATTCACCCCAATTTGAGAATCAAGGTGTAAGATATGTTTATCTATTAAAAAATATGCACAACCGACTAACAGACATGTTATTCAAGCCAATTTGAGAATCAAGAACTAATAGAGTCGCTTATCTATTCTACAAGGTGGACACCCCAATAAGAGTAGAACTAGACAGCTTATTCACCCCAATTTGAGAATCAATGCGTAATAGAATTGCTAATCTATTAAACAAGGTGGACACCCCAATGATTGGAACCCCACGGAAGCACCCATGGCGTTTCTGTCCATGCCTCCGCACCACAAAAAAATATAACTTGTTTTTTTGCGGTGCGGACGGATCACGGACCCATTCAAGTTGAATGGGTCTTGAATCGTCCCGGCTGCCGCACAGATGTTGCCAATGCACTGAACGGATGCACAATGTTTGTGTGCAAGAGGCCTAACAGTAGACAAGACAGGTTATTCACCCCAATTTGAGAATCAAGGCCTAATAGAATTGCTTATGTAATAAATAAGGTGGACACCCCTCTTACAGTAGAAGAAGACAGGTTATTCACGCTAATTTGAGAATCAAGCAAAATGGAATTGCTTATCAATTAAACAAGGTGGACACTCCAATAACAGTAGAACTAAACAGCTTAGTCACCCCAATTTGAGAATCAAGGCCTAATATAATTGCTTATCTATTAAACAAGGTGGACACCCCAATAACAGTAACATTACAAAGCTTATTCACCCAAAATTGAGAATCAAGGACTAATAGAATGTATTATCTATTAAACAAGGTAGACACCCCAATAACAGTAGAACTAGACAGCTTATTCACCCCAATTTGAGAATCGAGGCCTAAAATAATTGCTTATCTATTAAACATGGTGGACACCCCAATAACAGTAACATTTGAAGGCTTAGTCATCCCAATTTTAGAAACAAGGTCTAATAGAATTGCTTATCTAACAAGAAGGACACTGTTTAATTATATAGCTCTATGCCCTACACAAGGATTGATGCAAACTGCACTGTCTCCTATGGATCCCTTCAGCTTCAGATTACAGTCCATGCACTGTCCCTGCAGTCTCCCTATGCTCTCCCTACAGTGTGTAAAACTCTTCGTACGATCTCCTTACACTGTCCCTGCACTGTCCCAGCTCTCTCCAATTCAATATTTCACAATTAAAATCTTTTAGCAGCGCTGTCCCTAGCGCTTGTCACATCTCTCACTATGCTCAGCTCACATTGACATGGCAGAGACTGGGTGGGATGATGCTTTTATAGGGCTGTGAAATCACAGGGGATGGCTAGCTGCTGATTGGCTGTCTGCACGTCGTTATGGAAGATCTCACATTTTCGGGCTTCTTACTTTCACTTTTTTCACGTGAAGCTGCCCTTTTTTGGAAAAAACTATTCGTTACCAAGAAGCGTAAGGAAATTTGGATTCTTTGCAAATAACATTTTCCTAAACTTTCCTAACTTTTCCAAAATTTTCCTAAACTTTGGATAAAAGTCCACTTCGAATGCTTCAATTCGCTCAACAATAGTATCAACATAGGACACAATATTCTATTCCTATAGATTAGCAGAAAGCAGATGGATGGAATTAATAGAGGTGGAGGAGCAGAATCAATGGGACACCTACTGTGGGGGCTGCTGGCACTGGAGGGGCTGGATTTATGAGGGCTACTGGCTTTGGGGGATGGCTGATGGCACTGGGGGGCTGGCTTTATGGGGGCTACTGGCTCTGAGGGTGGCTGATGGCACTGGGGTGGGGGGCTGTAACTGTGGGAGCTGCTGGCACTGGGGGGCTAAAGGCATTATGGGGGGCTGCTGGCACTATGGGGGGTGCTGTCTCTGGGGGGGATTATGGCACCTGTGGGATAAATGTATATTTTTTTATTAGGGTCGTCAAAAAATAAATAAAGATTTATAGAAATTTCTGTGGTGGGCAAGCACCAATATATCTTGTAAAAAGTAAGTATTAAAAAAAAATGTTGATATATGTGGAAATAGTGCTCTAAACAAGTTACTTTAACGTTATCTGCATTTTGTCTGGTATTATGTGGCATACAGATGTCATCAAAGAAACAAACAATTTATAGGAGACACCCACCCAGAAGGAGCCGTCGTATTCAGAGGCCAGTAAGTATAAAATCAACCCTTGGAGCTTGTACTGTTTGATTTGTTGCATTAATCAGTATGTGCTCTAATTATAGGTTTCTTCATCATCATCAGGTGGTTTTCCAGCTCACCTACCGGGGACAGCTCAACATTAGTGGCCTCACCATCGTCCAGGGGAGGTGGACCTAGCCCGGACCGGGGCTGTCAAGAAGTATATATATATATATATATATATATATATATATACAGTACAGACCAAAAGTTTGGACACACCTCATTCAAAGAGTTTTCTTTATTTTCATGACTATGAAAATTGTAGATTCACACTGAAGGCATCATAACTATGAATTAACACATGTGGAATTATATACATAGCAAAAAAGTGTGAAACAACTGAAAATATGTCATATTCTAGGTTCTTCAAAGTAGCCACCTTTTGCTTTGATTACTGCTTTGCAAACTCTTGGCATTCTCTTGATGAGCTTCAAGAGGTAGTCACCTGAAATGGTTTTCACTTCACAGGTGTGCCCTGTCAGGTTTAATAAGTGGGATTTCTTGCCTTAAAAATGGGGTTGGGACCATCAGTTGTGTTGTGGAGAAGTCAGGTGGATACACAGCTGATAGTCCTACTAAATAGACTGTTAGAATTTGTATTATGGCAAGAGAAAAGCAGCTAAGTAAAGAAGAACGAGTGGCCATCATTACTTTAAGAAATTAAGGTCAGTCAGTCCAAAAAATTTGGAAAACTTTGAAAGTGTCCCCAAGTGCAGTCACAAAAACCATCAAGCGCCACAAAGAAACTGGCTCACATGCGGACCGCCCCAGGAAAGGAAGACCAAGAGTCACCTCTGCTGCGGAGGATAAGTTCATCCGAGTCACCAGCCTTCAGAAATCGCAAGTTAACAGCAGCTCAGATTAGAGACCAGGTCAATGCCACACAGAGTTCTAGCAGCAGACAGAGTTCTAGCAGCAGACACATCTCTAGAACAACTGTTAAGAGGAGACTGTGTGAATCAGGCCTTCATGGTAGAATATCTGCTAGGAAACCACTGCTAAGGACAGGCAACAAGCAGAAGAGACTTGTTTTGGCTAAAGAACACAAGGAATGGACATTAGACCAGAGGAAATCTGTGCTTTGGTCTGATGAGTCCAAATTTGAGATCTTTGGTTCCAACCACCGTGTCTTTTTGCGACGCAGAAAAGGTGAACGGATGGACTCTACATGCCTGGTTCCCACCGTGAAGCATGGAGGAGGAGGTGTGATGGTGTGGGGGTGCTTTGCTGGTGACACTGTTGGGGATTTATTCAAAATTGAAGGCATACTGAACCAGCATGGCTACCACAGCATCTTGCAGCAGCATGCTATTCCATCCATTTTGCGTTAAGTTGGACCATAATTTATTTTTCAACAGGACAATGACCCCAAACACACCTCCAGGCTGTGTAAGGGCTATTTGACTATGAAGGAGAGTGATGGGGTGCTGCGCCAGATGACCTGGCCTCCACAGTCACCAGACCTGAACCCAATCGAGATGGTTTGGGGTAAGCTGGACCGCAGAGTGAAGGCAAAAGGGCCAACAAGTGCTAAGCATCTCTGGGAACTCCTTCAAGACTTTTGGAAGACCATTTCAGGTGACTACCTCTTGAAGCTCATCAAGAGAATGCCAAGAGTGTGCAAAGCAGTAATCAAAGCAAAAGGTGGCTACTTTGAAGAACCTAGAATATGACATATTTTCAGTTGTTTCACACTTTTTTGTTATGTATATAATTCCATATGTGTTAATTCATAGTTTTGATGCCTTCAGTGTGAATCTACAATTTTCATAGTCATGAAAATAAAGAAAACTCTTTGAATGAGAAGGTGTGTCCAAACTTTTGGTCTGTACTGTATATATATTTTTTATTTTTTTTAAAATGGAAAAATAGAGCAGCCCTCCAAAGTAGCAGTAAAAAGTGGTATCTTTATTCACCCATAGGTGACGTTGCGTCATCTATGGGTAAATAAAGATACCACTTTTTACTGCTACTTTGGAGTGCTGCTCTATTTTTCCATTATACATTTGGGTAATGGAACAAAGGTCTCAATCGCTTAGTTCTACTAGATATTAGACCACCACCAGATTCTCTGCTCCTTCTCCGAATTCTTGATTGCAGTTCCCGCTCGCCAACGTCATAGTTGCGTTCACCCCTAGTGAGTTTGCGGGAGTAAAAGACCACAGGGTGTAATATTGTTTCTCCCCTTGGCACTGGGAGAGCACTGCTCCGACCGCCCCCTCGGAGACGTCTGTCTCCAAATAGAATGGGTGAACAGTGTCTGGCTGAGCCAAGACAGGATCTTGTGTAAACAGGTGTTTAAGACGTTGAAACGCCTGGTGGGCCTCCGGGGTCCAGGTAAACGTGGTGTTGCTCTTGGTTAGTTCGGTGATGAGGACACAGATGGCCGAAAATCCCCGGATTAACCGTCTATAGAAATTGGCAAAGCCAATGAATTGTTGAACCATCCGACGGTTACTGGGGACAGGTCTGGATCTTCTTAGGGACCGTCTCCACCCGTCCTGGGGATAGAATGTAGCTAAGGAACTCGATGGACGTTACCTCAAAGGTGCTTTTTTCCAGTTCCCCATAGAGTTGGTGTCTCCAGAGGTGGTGGAGGACCGACTTAACGTGTTTTTCTTTTTGCGGCAATGTCTGGGAAAAGATGAGGATGTCGTCTAGATATACCACCACATGGGAGTTGAGAAGGTCACGTAACACGTCGTTGATGAAGTGCTGAAACGTGGCTGGGGGTTACAAAGTCTAAAGGGCATTACGAGATACTCGTGGTGCCCAAATCGTGAGCGAAAGGCCGTCTTCCATTCATTGCCCTGCCGAATGCGAATTAAATTGCAGGCCCCTCGGAGGTCAATTTTGGGGAAGAACCTGGCATCCTTCACCCTATCCAATAAGTCCGGAATGAGGGGGAGCGGGTACCGATTCTTTTTGGTGATACACACAGGGGCACCATCTTTTTTCCCCACAAAAAAAATACCGGCCCCAACGGGTGAAGTAGAAGGGCGGATAAACCCCTTTGTCAGGTTCTCATCTATATATTCCTTCAGGGTCTTGGACTCTGATTCTGAGAGATTATACAGGCGTCCGAATGGCAACGGGGACCCAGGGAGCAGGTCTATAGGGCAATCATAAGGCCTGTGGGATGGCAAGGTATTCGCACCCTTTTTCTCAAGCACATCCGTGAACTCATAGTATTTGTCTGGTAGTGTGTGTTTGAGGGTACCCAGGGTCGTAGAAGGCTTGCTGATGGAAGGAATGCTCTCCACAGAGCCATGGTGGCCCAGTCAATCAGAGGATTGTGTCTCCAGAGCCAGGGGATACCCAGGATAATAGGGAACAATGGAGAAGACACGATGTCCCAAGTGACGTTTGCGGAGTGATGGTCGCCAATACAAAGTAGCAAGGGATGGGATTCCATGGCGATAGGACAGGTTTGGAGGGTGCTGCCATCCACCATGTGCAGCTGGAATGGATTACTCTTCGGGTGCAATGGGATTCCCAACTGCAGGGCCAGGTCCTTGTCCATGAAATAGCTGCTGGCACCCGAGTCGATAAAAGCTGAGAGGTTAATGCCATTCTTCTCCAACTGTAGAAAAACAGGGATGGTAAGGTGAGATGGCTGGTTGTACCGTGGCGGGGTGACACAAGGTGGACATACATCTGGCCTATCTGCCAGAGGTTGGGTGGGGCAGTCCTTCAAAAAGTGTCCTGGCTTGGCGCAGTATAGGCACAGATGCAGTGCCTGCCGTCTGATATTTTCCACCGCAGAAAGAGGGCCATGAACAACCCCAATCTGCATGGGTTCTTCCAGGGTGAAGTCTCCAATTGTAGGGGCAGGAACTGGCACTGGGACAGGCAAGGGGTCTGGTTGTTGTACCTGTGGGTGTTGTGTCAGTTGCCTCTACTGATGCCTCCCGCAGAAACGTTGGTCCAGGTGGGTGACCTGGTGCATCAGGGCCTCTAGGGTAACGGGTACTCCGTCGCGGCCAAGTTCGTCCTTCAAGGGCTCTGACAGTCCAATCAGGAACTGGTTTATGAAAGCGACCTCGTTTAGTTCGGTGTCCGTTGTGATCTCACGGACCTCGGTAATATAGTCCTCCACTGGACGTTTGCCTTGGCGGAGATTGTGCAGAGTACTCCTGGCGGTGGAGGCCCATAGCGGATCATCATATAGCTCCTGCATGGCAGTGACAAAGGACTCCCAAGTAGAGAGCACCGGGTCATCGGCCTGAAGTAACTGGGGAGGCCCTGAAAGTAGAGAGATAGCCATACGTACCTTGATATAATCAGTAGGATACGTGCATAGCTTCAGGGCAAAGAGGAGTTCACAGGAGATGATAAATGAGCTTTACTTCTTCCAATCACCTGCAAAGCGCTTCGGGAGGCCGATCAAGGGTTCACTGGCGACCATTTCTACGGCATGGGCCGGAGTAGGCGAAGGTGAGGGTGGCAGCGTGGTGGCTTCTGCGCTGCATTGTTCTTGTGCGACCACTTTTTGGAATAGATACTCATGACTCTCCTGCATCTCATGGAATGCTTGTGTCATCAGTCTCATCTGTTGATGGAGGGCCGTGGTGGTGTCTGATACTCCTGCGGGTTCCATGGTCACGACTGATTTATTATGTCAAGCTCTGACACATGAGCCTTAAAAGAGAACAGCAAGGAGGGAACCCACTGGCGGGTAGCAGCCAGTAAATAAGGCACCAAGGACACTTCAACAAAAATAGTCAGGTAAATACCAGGTCGAGGCAGGAAGCCAGACGGAAACAACAAGAAAGGTACCTAGGGAGCTTAGTATGTCTCACCAAGAGGTGGAATAACTCAGCACTGAGCCAGGGCTCTGATCAAGTTTTTATAGCCAGAGGGTGTGTGTCTCCGCCCCGGTCTACAAGGTGACCAGGAAGGTTACTCTCCTGCGGCCCAATAGCAGGTGAAGGCATGTGTGTGTGTGGGCTGGGAAACTCTTCCAGCAAGGTCCACAGCTGAGGTCTAAATAAGCGCATAAGCGGCTGGGACGCCTGTGGCTCTGCCTGGATGATGGGAGGTTCGTACCCTACGCCGTACCCTCCGACCCCGTCTTCCTGACAGCTGTGGCAGGAGGGTAGGAGCAGTTCCATCAGCAGCTACTTAAGTCTAGAGTCTCTGATGAGCAGTTTTCTTCACCTGCCTAGTGAAGAAACTACTAACCACCAGCATCAGCTAGACATGGAGCAGAACCTGAACCAGCAGGTCATGGCATACTTGGACTGCACTCTGCCACCCCACATCAAAGATCCCCTGGACTACTGGGCAGCCACACTTGATTTTTGGCTGCAACTGGCCGAGTTTACCATGGACAAGCTTTCCTGCCCGGCCAGTAGTGTGGCATCAGAGCGGGTGTTTAGTGCGGCGTGGGCCATAGTTACCCCAAGGAGAACCTTTACACCCAAAATGTGGATAAACTGACCTTGGTGAAGATGAATCAGGCGTGGATCAGCCAGGATTTCCATAAACCAGTGCTTGATGCATCAGACTAGATCATCCATGGTGCCACACCCAAACTTTGTCCTGTTTCTTCTGGCTACCTGCTTCAGCTACTATTCTGATGCTGCCATCCGCCTGATGCCACACAACCAGGGGTTTAAGTACTATAGCGGCAGACCAGGCGACTGCTATGGGGCCCAGGGCAAGAGAGGGCCCAGTCACAGTTGGGATTATTTCCTCTTCAAGTGGAGGTGAAAACTTGGTCAGGACTCTACCCTCTAAAGGAACAACTTTTAGCAGATGAAGCAGTGGAAAAATGGCCCAAGGGTCAACACTCTGTCACTAGGCCACTCTGTGGTCTCTTCATGCTGCTGCCAACTCACCACTCTGTGGTCTCCTCATGCTGCTGCCACCTCTCCACTCTGTCACTGGGACACTCTGTGGTCTCTTCATGCTGCTGCCAACTCACTACTCTGTGGTCTCCTCATGCTGCTGCCACCTCTCCACTCTGTGGTCTCCTCATGCTGCTGCCACCTAATTACTCTGTGGTCTCCTCATGCTGCTGCCACCTCAACACTCTGTCACTAGGCCACTCTGTGGTCTCTTCATGCTGCTGCCAACTCACCACTCTGTGGTCTCCTCATGCTGCTACCACCTCCCCACTCTGTCACTGGGCCATTCTGTGGTCTCTTCATGCTGCTGCCACCTCACCACTCTGTCACTGGGCCACTCAGTGGTCTCCTCATGCTGCTGCCACCTCAACACTCTATGACGGGGCCACCATTTTCTCTTTTTGGCCTTGTTGCCATCACCATTTATTGTACCCTTCTTCTGATTGGATCCTGTCTTTGGAGCAGCCGTAAGGCCTGTATCACATGGTCTCTATTTTGCATCAGGATATGCTCTTGATTTGGTAGCCAAAAGCAGAAGTGGGTACAAAACACAGAAGACATGCAAATATTCCATTCACGTGCCATCTCTGTTTTGGATTTACTCCAGTTGTTTTTTTTTTGGCCTTAGCAATACTGATGAATTACTGACCAAATGCTGACCGAGTGATTGGAGGTTGTTCTTCTGACGCATCAGAGGAAGGGTAAAATAATCAGAGACGTCAACACCAACTTGCTGACACCTAGGGTTTGAGCGAACCCAAACTGCAAAGTTCAGGTTCGTACTGAACTTTGGGAGTTCGGGTACCCGGACCTGAACCCAGACTTTTTCACTGAAGTTCGGGTTCAGTGTTCGGGTGATTTTATTTATTTATTTTTTAGTTATTTAACCATCTTATAACAGAAAATAATAGCATTCTTAAGACAGAATGCTAATTAAAATGGCCATGCGGTAAAAAATTATTTAAAAAAACTCACCTCATCCACTTGATCGCGCAGGTCTTCTTTCTTTCAAGTGGATGAGGTGAGTTTTTTTCTGATTTTCAACCCCTCCATGGCCATTTTATTTAGCATTCTGTCTTAAGAATGCTATTATTTTCCGTTATAACCATGTTATAAAGGAAAATAATAAAGTGAAGTTCGGGTTCCCATTGGCTTTAATGGGGTCCGGGTTCGGAGTCAAGTTTGGGTCCCGAACCCGAACTTTGGCCTGAAGTTCGGCCGAAGCCGGCGAACCCGAACTTCCGTGGGTTCGCTCATCTCTAATGACACCTTCTTCACTTGGTCGGGGGGGCTCAACTTGTATCAGCATTTAACAGAACAGATTCTGTAGAAATCTATGTGGAATCAGCTGACAGTGTAAAAGGAGTGCGCTCTTTCACGCTATAGTAAGATTTTGGGTCGCTGCATGGTTGGGTCTACCTGACGCTAACATTGACCTGAGTAAGGCTGAGTTCACACTTTAATTATTTGGTCAGTTCTGGCCCCGTAACTGATTAAATTATTGATTTGTGAAGTGATTCTAAGAGCGACGCTTGTCATCTGCGTGTCATACTAACTGACAGTAGTGTTTCACTACCACAGTGGACTCCCTATGCATGTTTCTGCAAGGCACAGTGTTCTACATCACTACACAGGTTCTCTGCAGCCAGGAAATAGCTGTTTTTCAATGCGATTCACCACAGGTAAATTCAGATCGAATAAAATTTTTGGGGAGAATTCGACAAACCAACCAAATCGATTTTTTTAGAAATTCGCTCATCTCTAATAATAATATGACCTTCATTTGCATACCTACTGTTCCTTTAAACATATATATATATATATATATATATATATATATATACAGTATGTATTGTAGATTTACAGTTATACTGATATAGAATTTATAAATCAAAGCACAACTAGAATGTAACAAAGTAACAAACAATGGTAACATTGAGGAAATTACTGTGTAGTCTAGTCACTGTCTAGTGGTAAATTTGATTCTTTTTCCTAGTAATCAGACTTCTGCCTTTATCTCTCCTCCTGCATTAAAAAGCTAAGGCAAGCTACTTGACTGTGCACTTTGCTACTATCAAAGGAAGGAATTGCTTTTAGGTAAGCTTCTTTATTGTAAATGGGTAAAATTGTATCTTCATTGAACAACTTCAGTGCATGTTCAAAAGCCAAACAGATTACAAATGGAAAAAATACATTTTTATCTTTTATGTTTTATAATAAAACATAATCAATATAACATAATGTGCGCCTGCTCTACGATTGCATTTCAAAGCTATCTCCTAGTCTGCTGCTTAAGATTTGGAGGGAAGCTTTTCCATTAAGCTTGAGGTTACAGTTACGTTGTAAACCCAAACGACATGCATTGCAGTGGCCCCTTGAGTTACAGTATTGATTGACTCCAGGATGAGCATTGTACATGACACATATTGAAACTTGAGACAGTAGCTCTATGGAAAACTAGTAATTGGTTTTTGAATCCCCAAAATGTCATACCAAAATAATCAAAAACGAAGATTGACCACTTCATAACTGACTGTATATCAGGACAGTCTACAGAGATCATGCAGGTGCAAGATTATGGAGTCCACTGTCACTGACAGCTGGGCTCCCCATAGAGAAGGCAGGGAAATTGTTTACCATCCCTGCCTTCCCTATTGCTGCATACACAGTGAGTACTGTATTTACAGAACAGGAAATAGCAATGCTGCTTCCTGCTCTGGTCCTAACAATCATGGGATTACTGGGAGGTGGTTGTCTACACAAGCTGCTGGGTAGCAACAGATCCAGATCAGCACTGCAGTGACGCTCAACAGCCTTGTTAAAGCCTGCAGGGTTGTATTCCCCTGTAAATGTGGTTAAAATGTCAGTCTAAGGGCCCGGCCGTGACGGTATTGTGGCTCGCAATCAGCAGGTCCGCAATACACGGGCACCGGCCTGTGCACCCAGCATCACGGATGCGGACCCATTCACTTGAATGGGTCTACAATCTGAGAAATGCAGTGCGGTGCAGATCGGAAGCACGGATCGGAAGCCCAGGGAAGCACTACAGAGTGCTTCCATGGGTTTTCTGTCCGTGCCTCCGCACCACAAAAAAGTAATGCATGCACTACTTTTTTGCAGTGCGGACAGTCTGATGCAGATCGCGGACCCCATTCAAATGAATGGGTCCTCGATCCGCATGCGGTGGTCCCACGGTCGGTTGCCCTTGCATTGCGGACTGCAGTTTGCGGTGTGCAGCACGGGCCCGGCCGGGCCACGGTCGTGTGCATGGGCCCTTAGTTACAAGAAAATCAGCAATAGAAAAAACATTTTATATGCCCCCCCCCAGAGGTCTTGAATGACCTTATAAGTGTAAAATCTGTCAAAATAAATAAATAATAAAAGACAAAATAAAAAATAATAATAAAGCCAGTGCAGCTTTTAGTCCCATCCCTGGCAGTTATAAACTATATAGCCCCACATTACTGAAAGGATACATAATTAAAAATAAGTTTTTTTGTTGTATATTTATGCTATTAAAACACTGAAAAACTATTTTACTATTACTATTTTCTCTTTTTAACAGCTTCCCATGCATAAATTTTTTTTTTTAAAAATGCTAAAATAAAATTGACATTAACCCTTTAATGACCAGGCCTCAAATGGCCTTAAAGATCAAGCTCACGTATTCTCTTTATTTAGGTGATAAAATTACACCTACAGCATACAATTGCATATATTTACTAAAAACACACAAAAAATATGTTTCTTTTGCAAGAATGTTTTTTTGTGCTCATTTTAACTGCAATATATCACATATACATACTGTACAAAATGTTATCAGATATACAGTATACAGTATTTCCATGAATTTATTTTATTTTAAAAGCAATTTTAATAAACTTTTTTTCATTTTTGAACAGTTTAGAAGACTTACAATTTGTTTTTAACTTTTAACCGAATTTTTTAAATTTTTAAATACTGCATGTTTTCCTACACTGGACCACGTTTGAAGGAAAAAAATCCTTTTTTTCACCAATGTGTTCATTTAAAGACAGACATTTTTGCATAGTGCACATAAAAATGAAGAAATGCATAATTTCACCCTATTTCTCCCATTTTCAGAAATATCCCAATTGTAGCCCTAAACCTATGTCTGGACCTAAAAGGAAAAGTGCACCCAGTGGCTTTCAGGGCATACATTTTACTTGAAAATGTTTCAGGCTGATTCTTTAGTGTGCAGAAGCACCCCCAATATAACCCCAATCTGCTTACTTAACCCCTTTCCCACCAGCGCCGTACTAGTAGGAGCAGGGAGCGGGCTCCATGGCTGCCGGGCACCTGCAGTTTCATACAGCAGACAGTTAACAATATAATTTGTGAAAAGGTAGGCGACACCAAGGATGTAAACAATTTACTTGTAAGAATAGTTATCGCTAAAATGTAACTTTTATTCATTCTCCTTCGAATGTGAATATTCAACTATAATATATAGATAATATTACGTCCTGGATCCCACTAATCTATGGTGAGAGTGTGACATCTTCCACTCACACCTGATCCTCAGACAATGTACCATTCAGGGAAAATGTAATGTGTCTGGGAATGAGCGGGTCATAATGAACACCCCCATGCACAATACACCAGCACAGTGTGGGTTAAACAAGTGCATGTGCCTGAACCAACCAGGACACTATCACTCCACCCTCAACAATTACGCCTGGTACATTAGTTAAATGAACTATCGCTACTGTAACATTTGGCTTCCTAAATGAGGTGTTAACCTCTGTAACACTAGAGGCTACATTTCTGCAAACTATGCATGAGTGCGTGCAGAAACGTTGTTTGTTTGTCTGTTATTAATGCTTCCAGTGTCGCCCCTGATGACTAAGCTGTATGATAATAGCAGCTAAAGAAACGCATCGAGCAGACAGGCCTATGTGCCTCCGGTCGCGAACATTTTATACTTCAGATGCCATGGTCAATCCTGACATCTGACCATGCGAAATACCAAAAGAGCGCGCTTCCAGTGACGCAGTGTGATGTCACATTTGCATGCGACTGTTGGTCTTGGTGCCGGTGCTGCAGCTTGTATAGTCACGCATTGTGATGTGCTCACGCGGGACTTCTGCGAGATCTGCAGAGCAGTTGCCATGGGGCCATGTAAACAGTGAGTAGCGCGAGCCTGCGCAGTACAGAGGCGGGGACGCGATTGTCGGGTGGGAGTAAGTGTTTCTATGGTGTAATCTACCCAGTTGAGACAGTTGATTTAGGCAAAAGAGGGATTACTATTGTGACCAATTATGATTGGTTTTGTGTGGCAGGTGAACGCATACTATTGGCTGATGTCATTTGAGGAGGGTGGTGGTTATCTTATTTAATGTTGGTAGATGTCACAGTTTGATTATGCTTGATAAAGGCTGGTTACAGCCTAAACGTTGCACTTTATTTGTATACATGCTGTGAAGCTTATGCAATAAAAAAGAAAAAAAAATGGAGATGCTGCTGTGACTTTGACCTAGGATGGGTCATTGTAGGAGAGGTCTGTTTGGGAGGTGTACACAAACCGACAACGGTCAACAGCATGTTTACCAGTACACTTGAGAATGGACTTCCATCTCTTCTCCAACCATGCGAAAATCACTTCTTCATTAAGGAACTGCCTCAAAGGACTTCATCACCAGGTACCCTTGCAGGTCCTGCCTACAATGACTTCATCTAGGATGGCAATCAAGATCACCTGGGATCCACAGTCTTCCGCAAGACTAAAGAGGACAATCGTATGGTGATGTCATTCGAAGATAGACTGTTCCTAGATATAATTGAGCAGGGAATGGTGCAGGATGAAACAAAAAGCTGGGTTGCACCTCTGCCCTTTAAGCCTCAAAGACAATGCTTACCCAACAATAGAGAACAAGTTTTCAAACGATTTGTCTCTCTCAGGCACAGCCTACGAAGTAAACCTGAGATGAGAGATCACTTCTTTACCTTCATGGAAAAGATATTCCAGAACGGCCATGCAGAGACTCAAAAGAGCGCTGGTACCTGCCCATGTTTAGAGTGTATAACCAGAAGAATCCAGGTCATATCAGGGTAGTGTTTGACTCAAGTGCCAAGTATGAAGGCATATCATGGAACAACGTTTTGTTGTCAGGCCCAGATCTAAACGACAAGCTCGTGGGAGTGCTTCTCCGTTTTCGCAGAGACTCCGTTGCATTCACGTCTGATATCCAACAGATGTTCCATTGCTTCCTAGTTAAAAAGGAACATAGAAATTTCTTGAGATTCCTAAGGTTCAAGGACAACAATCCCTCTAAAGATGTTACAGAGTATTGTATGAAAGTTTACATCTTCGGCAATAATCCTTCTCCTGCAGTTGCCATCTATGGATTAAGACGTGCAGCTCAAAAGGTAGAAGAGAAGTACGGAGCTGATGTGAGACTTTATGTAGAGAAGGACTTCTATGTGGATGACTGTCTGAAATCAATGCCCTCAGATGAGACTGCATTCAGTCTTCTTAAAAGAACCCAGGAGATGCTCTCTCTGTCTAACCTGAGGCTACACAAGATCGCTTCTAACAGCCAGAAATTGATGGAAGCCTTTCCTTCTCAGCACCATTCAAAAGACGTAAAGGATTTAGATCTAGGCTGTGACTCACCTCCAATGCAACGGAGCCTTGGCTTTCTCTGGAACATAAAAGCGGATACCTTCACCTTCCAGGTTAACAGAGAAGGAAAACCTTTTACTCTCAGAGGAGTACTGTCAGCCATAAGCAGTTTATATGACCCATTGGGATTTGCATTGGGATTCACCAGAGAAGCATCGAACAGGGACACTCCCCTTCCCATGAAGGAAAGAGCCACATGGATGGCCTGGAAAAATTCCCTTATAGCCTTATCTGATCTTCACATAGCTTGTCCATGTGTTTCTGTACCAACTACCAAGGTTGAGACACAAACACTTTGTGTTTTCTGCTATGCTTCAATCAAAGCAATTGCGGCTGTAGCTTACTTGAAGACGTTAGATACCATCGGTCAATGCCAAGTAGGGTTCGTCATGAGCAGAGCGAAACTAACACCACGTCTGGAACTATGTGCCGCGGTGTTAGCGGTGGAGTTAGCCTAAATCATCGCTACAGAAATGGACCTGGAGATTAATGACTCTGAGTTCCATACCGATAGCAAGATAGTACTAGGATATATCCCCCACACTGCTTACACAAAAGACTGAACAAATTTGTGCTTCACCTGAAAGGAACCGATGTACAGAAGACAAGTACAGAGTCTCTCAAACTTGTTCTGGGACAAGTGGAAAAATCAATACATTCCCACTCTGTAACCAAGGAGAAAGTGGCAAACCAGCAAGCCTAACCTCCAGGCCGGCGATGTAGTACTAATAAAAGACTACCAGTCACGAAGAAACGAGTGGCCATTAGATCTTGTTACTAAGACATTCCCAAGTAAAGATGGAAATATACGCAAGGTAGAATTGAAAATACAGAGACAAGGGGAGACCCAATTGTTCCTCAGACCAGTAGGTGAACTCGTTCTGCTGTTTGCACCCAACGAATACAATAGTGACGTCGGCTGACGTCAAGCAGGGAGTGTTCTGTCCTCAGATGCAAATCCAGTTGTTTCTGTGTTTATCAGTTTTGACATTGCAATTTTCCTGTGTTGTATTTCATCTGCATTATATTATATGGTAACAGCACCATCTACTGGTGAGTTTAGTGTATTTCGTCCAGCCTGTTTTCCTATGCATTATGGGAGTCCCAGGGCATTGTGGGTAGTTCCTGTTTTTTTGTAGTCTCGTGCTTGTATTAGAAGCAGTAGCCATCTTATGTCTGTGTGAGAAGCCACTCTCTCTTTGGTTCTTCTGCTCCATGATTTCTTTTACAGCCTGTTTCAAGCATAGTCAGTAAGGACACTATCTATGTGACATTACACTGTAGTTTATTATATCTTTCTTGCATTTGATAGCTCATTATCATTGTATTACCTCATGTACTGTATGTATAGCAGATATTCTTTATTCATGCCATGTACTATGGACATTTATGTTCTGAAATACTACTGTTTTATTCTGTAGTTTCAGCTTTCCTGTCAAAGTCTTCTAGCAATAAAGCAGTGGTGTCTCTAGGGGGCCAGGACAAAAGTAGGGGGGGCAGCTATACCAATGATACATTTACACAAGTACGCTTAGAAATGCTGCGATACTTTACCCAATACCTAAAGCCGCAACAAGGAAGAAAAGTCCTGCTGTCTGTGGTTTAAAAATAAAGAAAAAATCACTCAGATTTCAACATGTCCTAGGTGCCTGTGGATGGCACTTTTATAGGGAGGGGGATCTGTGGATGACACTGCTATGGGGGGGTCTGTGGATGACACTGCTATGGGGGGGGATCTGTGGATGCCACATACCGTACCATATGCGTCATCCACAGATCCACCCCATGACAGTGTCATCCCCATTTCCCTCTCCATAACAGTGTCATCCACAGATCTCCCTCCCCGCTTCTCACAGGAGTGTACATTTGACATTTCTAAACTGTAATCCATATCCTGCAGTAACTTTAACTTTAAATCAGGATTAAGCGGCCGCTCATCTCTACTAGTACCTTAACCTTACACCACTCGGCTAGTTTCGGTAACAGGGCCAGGCTACAGCCTACAGGTCCTGCCTGTTAGTTGTTACCGAGCGAGTGCTGATTTCTGCAGGTCAGAGGATACGGATTACAGTTTAGAAGAAATGTACACTCCTGTGAGCGGTCCAGTGGCGGATCCAGAGCCTGGTCTGGAGAGGGGCACTTCCAGATTATTTTCTGTCCACCACCACAGAACAAGGGTGCTTATAGAACAGACTACACAGTGTAGCGTTATACTGCATATTGTGTGGCACAGTGTAGGCTATATGCGTATAACATAAACATATTTCACATGAAAACTTACAATTACTTGGCTTGGCCCTTGGGGATCTCGGATGCCACTTCAACACTTTGGGCGGGGGCTCGAGTGTTGTGTTTTATCCTAATGAGAAAGATTTCATAAAAAGGATTTGGAGAAGGGGCAGATGGGGTCGCAGAGTAGGGAGAGGCTGGTGCTGCTACTAGGGGGTCATACCATGGGGGAGTAATAAAGCCCACCATAATGCCCCCCAGGTAGAAATAATTCTCCTTATAATGTGACAATGCAAAAAATACCCCCTTGTAATGCCCCCAGTTGAGCTAATGTCCCCCATAATGTGCGAGCATAAAATACCCCTATATAGTGCCCCCAGTAAATGCCCCCATAGTGCTCCTCTCCCTTTTCCTCCTAGTGCCCCCATAATATACCAGTATAAAATGCCCCATATATAGTGCCCCAGTAGATGCCCTCAGTGTCCCCCATAATTTGCAAGTATAAAATACCCCTTCTTAGTGCCCCCCCGTAGATGACTCCATAGTACTCCTCTCCCCCTTCCCCAAGTACCCACCATGTGTCCCAGTATAAAATTCTACTGTACAGAGCCCCCCATATAAAATGCCCCTTCTTTGTGGCCTCAGTAGATGCCCCTATAGTGCCCACCAATAATGTTCAAGTAATAAGTGCCCTCAATAACGTGCCAGTAATAAGTTCCCCCAATAACGTGCCAGTAATAAGTGTCCCATCACGTGCCAGTTACAAGAGCCCCCATCACGTGCCAGTAACAAGAGCCCCCCAATGTGCCAGTAATAAGAGCCCCCCATCATGTGCCAGTAATAAGCCCCCATCATGTGCCAGTAATAAGCCCCCCATCATGTGCCAGTAATAAGCCCCCCATCATGTGCCAGTAATAAGCCCCCCATCATGTGCTAGTAATAAGCCCCATCATGTGCCAGTAATAAGCCCCCATCATGTGCCAGTAATAAGCCCCCATCATGTGCAAGTAATAAGCACCCCATCATGTGCCAGTAATAAGCCCCCCATAATGTGCCAGTAATAAGAGGCCCCCCAATGTTCCAGTAACAAGAGCCCCCCATCATGTGCCAATAATAAGCCCCCATCATGTGCCAGTAATAAGCCCCCATCATGTGCCAGTAATAAGCCCCCCATCATGTGCTAGTAATAAGCCCCCCATCATGTGCCAGTAATAAGCCCCCCATCATGTGCCAGTAATAAGCCTCCC
The DNA here is from genome assembly GCF_014858855.1 of Bufo gargarizans. Classification (NCBI taxonomy): domain Eukaryota; kingdom Metazoa; phylum Chordata; class Amphibia; order Anura; family Bufonidae; genus Bufo; species Bufo gargarizans. Next base: position 324,694,798 of record NC_058083.1, on the reverse strand, counting down.
CATCATGTGCCAGTAATAAGCCCCCCATCATGTGCAAGTAATAAGCCCCCCATCATGTGCCAGTAATAAGCCCCCATCATATGCCAGTAATAAGCCCCACAACATGTGCCAGTAAAAAGACCTCCATCATGTGCCAGAAATAAGCCCCCCATCATGTGCCAGTAATAAGCCCCCCATCATGTGCCAGTAATAAGCCCCCCATCATGTGCCAGTAATAAGCCCCACATCATGTGCCAGTATTGTAATAAGTCCCCATCATGTGCCAGTTATAAGCCCCCCAATGTGCCAGTAATAAGCCCCCCAATGTGCCAGTAATAAGCCCCCCCAATGTGCCAGTAATAAGCCCCCCAATGTGCCAGTAACAAGAGCCCCCCTAATGTGCCTGTGAAAACACTTACCTTCATGTCAGCAATGCGATGCAGGCCTCTTCCGGCCTGTGTCCCGCGCTGTATGGCTCAGGCGGCGCGATAACGTCATCGCACTGCCTGCGCTGGCCTAGTGCCTGCAGCCTATCAGAGGAAGGGGAAGGGGACTCGCCTCTCCCTCCCCTGCACCCCCGCAGCACAGGCAGATTACTATGGAGATGAGCGCAATGGAAGCGCTCATCTCCCTGTGCCCGACTACAGCGGCTCTCTTGGGGGGCATTTTAGTTGGGGGGGCACAGCGTGATGTAGGGGGGGGCCATGTCCCCTCTGGGCCCCCCTAGCGACGCCACTGCAATAAAGAGAAGGTTAAAACTGAACAGTCTTGTTTTCACCAGAAGACAGGGGGTTTAGCTGCATGTCAGATTACACACTGTGCTAATGTGTATGAGGACAGTATAGCCAGCCTGGGCTGTTAGAGAAGGAGTCTCCACTTGCCACTGCACAGGAGGCCCATGCAGCACTTAGACTAGACTGCGATAAAAATGTGGCGGCTGAGCCTGAGACCCATTAGTGACCGCTGGTGATGGACGAACATCGGCCGGGACGTTTCGCGAACGCGCATTCGCGATCAAATGTTTGGGAACCTGGTGTTCGCGGCAGTCCCCATTGACTTCAATGGCAGGTGAACCTGAAAAATTAGGCATTCACCTAACATAAAAGAACTTGCGATGATGTGGATGGAGGTACATTAGGCGGTCACTGGATGCAAATTTTACGGTAGGCTAGTACAGGCCCCAAAAATTAGGCATTTACCTGACAGGAAAGAACTTGTAATGATGTGGCTGGAGGTACACTAGGCGGTCACTGGATAAACATTTTACTGTGGGCCAGTGCAGGCCCCAAAAATGAGGTATTCACCTGACAGAAAAGAACTTGTGATAATGTGGCTGGAGGTACATTAGGCAGTCACTGGATACAAATTTTACTGTAGGCCTGTACAGGCCCCAAAAATTAGGCATTCACATGACAGAAAAGAACTTGTGATGATGTGGCTGGAGGTACATTAGGCGGTCAATGGATAAAAATTTTACTGTGGGCCACTGGAGTACAGACCCCAAAAATTAGGCATTCACCTGACAGAAAATAACTTGTGATGATGTGGTTGGAGGTACATTAGGCAGTCACTGGATAAAAATTTTACTGTAGGCCACTGGAGTACAGGCCCCAAAAATTAGGCATTCACCTGACAGAAAATAACTTGTGATGATGTGGCTGGAGGTACATTAGGCGGTCACTGGATACAATTTTACTGTAGGCCAGTACAGGCCCCAAAAATTAGGCATTCACCTGACAGAAAATCGCTTGTGATGATGTGGCTGGAGGTACATTAGGCGGTCACTGGATACAAATTTTACTGTAGGCCACTGGAGTATAGGCTCCAAAAATTAGGCATTCACCTGACAGAAAATAACTTGTGATGATGTGGCTGGAGGTACATTAGGAGGTCACTGGATACAAATTTTACTGTAGGCCACTGGAGTACAGGCCCCAAAAATTAGGCATTCACCTGAAAGGAAAGAACTTGTGATGATGTGGCTGGAGGTACATTAGGTGGTCACTAGATAAAAAATTTACTATAGGCCAATACAGGCCCCAAAAATGAGGCATTCACCTGACAGAAAAGAACTTGTGATGATGTGGCTGGAGGTACATTAGGCAGTCACTGGATGCAAATTTTACTGTAGGCCACGGGAGTACAGACCCCAAAAATTAGGCATTCACCTGATAGAAAAGAACTTGTGATGATGTGGCTGGAGGTACATTAGGCGGTCACTGGATTAAAAATTTACTGTAGGCCAGTACAGGGCCCCAAAAATTGGACATTAGGCAGTCACTGGATACAAATTTTACTGTAGGCCACTGGAGTACAGGCCCCAAAAATTAGGCATTCACCTGACAGAAAAGAACTTGTGATGATGTGGCTGGAGGTACATTAGGCAGTCACTGGATGCAAATTTTACTGTAGGCCACGGGAGTACAGACCCCAAAAATTAGGCATTCACCTGACAGAAAATAACTTGTAATGATGTGGCTGGAGGTACATTAGGCGGTCACTGCTATGCCCATGTGCATATCTCGATGGTAGATGTGCACATGCCCACGTACCTTAGATTCTAACACACTAAACTAAACTCTCAGCTGTAATGAAGAGGGAAAGAGACACCTAGCTCCTTTTAAAACTGAAGGAGCCAGCGTCTCCCTAGAGGCCCAGTCAAAATAGACACAGAAGGAAAAACGGAAAAGGACTTATCTAGAGAAGTGCCTGAGCAGACGATCCACCAAACTTCCAGAGCTCACACAAGGCAGAACTATAACACTTCCTCTTCCTCTCTTGTGGGAACCCATGTGACGTCCATCGACACGTCATCATCGCCACCTTCACCACCACTGACATTTGAGATCTTGGAGTAGGAGGATCTCCCTCCTTTGGCTGCTCTGGGTACTGTAGTCTTTGCTACCTCCTCTTCCTCATCAAGAAGCTGCGCATCGGTAAGGTCTGGGAATGGATGGGAAAATAATTCCTACGACTCAAGTGGATTGGCTATGGTGTTGTCTTTGGGAGTGCACACAACAGAGAGTGAGGAGGGTGCAGATACAGAGGATGAGGAGGGTGCAGAAGCGGAAGACTGAATGAGCCACTCAGCCAACCCTGGTGCGTCCTTTGAAGTAATTGCACGTGCCTTCTCCAATTTCCCACTTAGGCTCTGGCCTGGTGCACCTGCCCGACCCCTACCACCCCTGCGGAACGGCCTCCCTCTTCCTGTGCCTGTCATTTTCAAAATGACTCTGTGCCTAAGTCCCTAGAGAAGAGCAGTATTTGTGGAAGCAGGTATATGGCAGGCCTCAATCAATATTTGGTGGAAACAGGTATATCAAACCCCTTAATCAGTATTTTGTGGAAGCAGGTATATTGCGGTCTCAATAAATATATTGTGGAAGCAGGTATATCAATCCCCTCAATCAGTATTTTGTGGAAGCAGGTATATCGGAGACTTCAATCAGTATTTTGTGGAAGCAGGTATATTTATCCCCTTAATTAGTATTTTGTGGAAGCAGATATATTGCAGGCCTCAATCAATATTTTGTGGAAGCAGGTATATCAAACCCCTTAATCAGTATTTTGTGGCAGCAGGTATCTTGCAGGCCTCGATTAATATTTGGTGGAAGCAGGCATATCAATCCCCTTAATCAGTATTTTGTGGAAGCAGTTATATTGCAGCCCTCATTTAGTATTTTGTAGTAGCAGGTATATCAACCCCCTTAATCAGTATTTTGTGGAAGCAGCTATATCGCAGGCCTCAATCAATATTTTGTGGAAGCAGGTATATCAAACCCCTTAATCAGTATTTTATGGAAGCAGGTATTATGCAGCCATCAATCAATATTTTGTGGCAGCAAGTATATCAATCCCCTCAATCAGTATTTTGTGGAAGCAGGCATATCGCAGCCCTCAATATGTATTTTGTGGAAGCAGGTATATCAATCCCCTTTAATCAGTATTTTGTGGAAGCAGGTATATCGCAGGCCTCAATCAATATTTTGTGGAGGCAGGTATATTAAACCCCTTAATCAGTATTTTCTGGAAGCAGGTATCTCGCAGGCCTCAATCAATATTTGGTGGAAGCAGGTATATTAATCCCCTTAATCAGTATTTTGTTGAAGCAGGTATATCACAGCCCTCAATCAGTATTTTGTGGAAGCAGGTATATCAAACCCCTTAATCAGTATTTTGTGGAAGCAGGTATATTGCAGGCCTCAATCAATATTTGTGGAAGCAGGTATATCAAATCCCTTAATCAATATTTTGTGGAAGCAGGTATCTTGCAGGCCTCCGTCAATATTTAGTGGAAGCATGTATATCATTCCCCTTAATCAGTATTTTGTAGAAGCAGATTTATCAACCCCCTTAATCAGTATTTTGTGGAAGCAGGTATATCACACCGCTCAATTTTTTTTTATTTGGGGCAACAGGTATATCGCAGCCCTCAATCAGTGTTTTAAGGAAGAAGGTATATCACACTCCTCAATCAGTTTTTTTGGGGGCAACAGGTATATTACACCCGTTGCAAATAGTTGTTCCAATAGCGTCTGTCCCTCTGTATAGCTGAAGTATTGCAGCAGAACCGCACACAGCTGCTGCACAATATAAATGCACTATAATATACTTTCTATGCTAGAAAGTATATTATAAGTATATCCCACCCCTCAGTATATCAGACCTATCGATAGCACACCTATACCAGTCCTTAAAATGGCTTTTATGGCCCTAATAGCTAGATTTTTGGTGCCCCTAACAGCCTGTCCCTGCTCCACAAAGCAACCTCTCCCTACACTGGCAAAACACAGAATGTAAAATGGCTGCCAGATCGGGTTCTGTAATAGGGTTGGGGTGTGTCCAAGTGCTGAAACGTCTCAATTAGCTGCCCTTTCACCCCTGATGGATGTGTCATGGGTCAAAGTTCGGCGCAATGCAAAAAAACTTGGCGCCGGCGGACATCGCTATATGTTCACATGTTCAGCAAACACACAAAGTTTGCCGTGAGACGACCGCCGGGCGAATCACAAGCCCATCTCTAGTGACCGCTGTAAAAAGGCATATTAGCAGTAATTAGCGGGTTAAGAATGTTGAGGATGAAGCACTCATGAAACCTTTGCACTGGACTCACCAATGTATTAAAATGGCCTTACTGCTGCAAATAATTTTCTTAACTAATAAGGAAGCCTCTGAGAGTGGTAATATGCATATGGACCGTCACCTATCCCATTTTTACTAGCTGCTCTATTGGGACACGTATCTCTGGTTTTATTCATATTTGCACATTATTCATTGTGCATAATCTATAGAGGGGATTTATGCTAAGGTCGTCTCTCACGTTTTTCAATCTCTTATATATATTCTGCTGTTTATAATGAATTCATTTTTGGGAATATGTTGAGGTTGTGTAATTTTATTATGTGTGTATTTCCATGTTAGATGTTATCGGTAACAGATATCCTTCAAAATTGTTTTTAATACGCTTTGGTCTATAAATATGTAAAGCGATTTTACTGCATTAATTCTGAGTTAACAAGACTATTTAGGACTGTAGATATAAACCTGAATAACATAGTAGAGTGCTCCTTCTCAATGAAAAGGCCAGATTTACTTAGAAGAGACTGATAGACTTATAGTGATAGAGAAGGCAGCATTGTATTGGGTAATCTTTCTCAATTTTCTCTGGATAAATCTTGTCCTCTCTGTGTCTTTATCTTCTTTTACCTTTTGATGAATACCTACTGAGGGGAATTATTTCTTCATTATATTCTTTGGTGATTTTTTCTGTATTACACAAGGTATACAGTAGCCAAATACTAGTTCTTTTGACACACATAGTGTACATAGCATTTCTATAACATGTAGGCATTGCGGCTTAGGATAATGCAAAGGGAATTACCACTGCATTTATTATAGTAAATTAGATAAATGCATTTATTACAGTAAATTACATAGATAGATGTGCACATTGTGGTTTTCACTTTATGTGCAAATAAAGATGTGCTTAAAGGGGACCTACAGTATCACCCAAAAAATGCAGTACAATCTTAAAGAGCTATGTTATGTTATAGAGCAGGAGAAGCTGAGTAGATTTATATAGTTTTTTTGCAGGAAAAGATTCAGTAAAACCTGTAATTTATACATTTATATGCATATCTTTATCTTTTTTTTTTAGCCCTGAGAACAGCTATCAGTATTTGGGGGGGGAGGGGTTGACAGCTGAATCTTTTCCCACAATAATATACATCAATCTGCTCAGTTCCTCCTCCAGCAGATGCTAGAGTTCACCTTCTCATTCTTGGCATACTTACCTGATGTCCGGTTCAGTATCTTATCTGTGCATCGCTTATTATGTTTCCACATGACGACATGTTACTCTCAAAAGGAGCAGTTACCTGATTTTCACTTCATCTTAGGTCATAATGAAGCCTGTAGTCAATGCCTAAACATTGCCTCTTATCTGTGTTTGGTTCACTAAATTAACAAGATGTTAATCCTTATTCTTTTTGTACAAATGAAATGTGTGTAATGATCTGATGGAATCAATATGAGCATTTAAGGCACTATAGATCACCACTGGTCTTCAATCTAATTAATCAACAAGAACAATAGACCACCTGGTAGAGAATTCATCCCAAAGTCAAACAAATTCATGGAGACCCTGCAAAAAACAGAAATGAAATCCCCCAAAATAGAAAAGGGGTTGTCCCTATCGGGGGAGAGAGGTGCGTCTGCACTTCTCCCCAAGTACTGCTCAGAAAACTAAATTGCAGAAAAAAAAACAAAGAAGGGCAGTAACGTTCTAAAACATAACCTTTAATAATATCAAGTAAAATCTCAAACTGAGATAAAGGCCCCCATAAACATACACTAATAGCTGGATCTAGCAATCCACATTTATATACTAAATCACACACTAGAAGCCCCAGAGTAAAGCCCCAGTGAGTGGGTGCTAGGTCTAGCTGGACACCAAAATTAAAAACAGAGACCAAACCTAGCGCGTGTGTACAATCGTACTAAATCAAAATAACGCACACGGTAAAAAGCAGATGTCAGTGTCTCATGTATCCATACCCTGTCAAATAATAAAGTACCTTATGAACAAAAACATGGAAAGGTCTTACCAGTAAAATACAGGGTCAGTTCTGTTCACCCAGCCGCAGGTGTTTTTGCAGATCCGTAATTTGCGGACCACTTACGGTCGTGTGAATGCACCCTTAATACGATTGTACACACGCGCTAGGTTTGGTCCCTATTTTCAATTTTGGTGTCCAGCTAGACCTAGCATTCACTCATTGGGGCTTTACTCTGGGGCTTCTAGTGTGTGATTTAGTATATATGTGGATTGCTAGATCCAGCTATTATTATATGTTTGTAAGGGGCTTTTATCTCCGCTTGAGATTTTACTTGATATTATTAAAGATTATGTTTTAGAACGTTACTGCCCCTCTTTGTATTTTCTCCAAAAAATACTTACCGTATTTTTCGCCCTATAAGACGCACCGGCCCATAAGACGCACCTAGGTTTTTGGGGAGGAAAATAAGAAAAAATATATTTTTAACCAAAAGGTGTGCTGTGTGTTTGGTGGGTTTGGAACTAATGGTGGTCTGTGGATGGCACTATTACTGGGGATCTGTGGATGACTGACACTGTTATGGGGGGGGATCTGTGGATGACGGACACTGTTATGGGGGGATCTGTGGATGACGGACACTGTTATGGGGGATCTGTGGATGACGGACACTGTTATGGGGGGATCTGTGGATGACGGACACTGTTATGGGGGGATCTGTGGATGACGGACACTGTTATAGGGGGGATCTGTGGATGACGGACACTGTTATGGGGGGATCAGTGGATGACGGACACTGTTATGGGGGGATCAGTGGATGACGGACACTGTTATGGGGGGATCTGTGGATGACGGACACTGTTATGGGGGGATCTGTGGATGACGGACACTGTTATGGGGGGATCTGTGGATGACGGACACTGTTATGGGGGGATCTGTGGATGACTGACACTGTTATGGGGGGATCTGTGGATGACTGACACTGTTATGGGGGGGATCTGTTGCTTGCACTGTTACAGGGGGGGATCTGTGGCTGACACTGGTACAGGGGGGATCTGTGGATGGCACTGTTACAGGGGGGATCTGTGGATGGCACTGTTACAGGGGGGATCTGTGGATGGCACTGTTACAGGGGGATCTGTGGATGGCACTGTTATGGGCTGGGGGGGATCTGTGGGTGGCACTGTTATATACCGTATGTGCCATCCACAGACCCCCCAGCCCATAACAGTGCCATGCACAGACCCCCCCCAGCCCATAACAGTGCCATTCACAGATCCCCCCCTGTAACAGTGCCATCCACAGATCGCAATCCGAACCCCCCCCGCCCGCCCGCCGCCGCCTCCGCAAGCCATACAAATATAAGATGTCATATTGAATTAATAGTTATTAAACATGCCCCCCAACTCCTATTACTACCTTACATCCTAATCGCTTCTGTAAAATTCAGGCAGGCCGGCCGGATGGCCGGCGCGTCTCACTGACGTCACTTGCCTGCGCCGCCTACTTCATTCATAAAGTAGGCGGCGCAGGCACGTGACACGAGTTACGCTGCCGCCCGCCCGGCCTGAATTCTACAGAAGCGATTAGGATGTAAGGTAGTAATAGCAGTTGGGGGGCATGTTTAATAACTATTACTTGAATATGAGATCTTATATTAGTATACCGGAGAGGCGGGGCGGTGCTATACTACACTGACTGCACCGCCCCGCCGCTATTGCCGGCCCCCAGCTCCTCCTCCCAGTCCCTCCCCAAGTCCCCACTCTGCTCATACATTGCTGCCAGCGATGTAAAACCGGCAGCATTCACCCAATAAGACACAGGGGCATTTCTCCCCCATTTTGGGGGAAGAAAAAGTGCATCTTATGGGGCGAAAAATACGGTAATTTCCACAAACAATTATTTGGTCACAAATAGACATCGATATACATGCCCAATCCACTATGACACAAACCTCTAAAACAGCAGCTAAATACCGCATGATTCTGTATGATAATTGTATGATTAGTGGCCCTGACATAATAGTGTCCAACTAAATTCATACCTCAGATCTTCTCCTTATGAGATGAGGTGAAAGCCAACAAGACTCGACCTTTCTCTCTACTGATATCTGCCACATACAGAATTGATGGTTGGCCATTCCCATAATTATTGGTGCATTTGGCCAACATACATCCAATGTGCATGACCAGATTTACTTGGGAATCTCTCTAAACTATTTTTACAGAAGATGAGGTGGGTGAAAGTCAACAATATTAGTCAACCTCTCTCAACTAATTTCTGCCCCAATACAGAATTGATGGCTGGACAATCTTGCTAAAATTGGTAAGTTTGGCCAACATGCATCTAATGAGCATGACCAGAATTACTTGGGAGTCTCACCAAACTATTTGCAAAGGAGATGAAGTGAAAGTCAACAATACTCGATCCTTCTCTCCACTGATTTCTGCCCCCATACAGAATAGATGGTTGGCCAATCCCACCAAAATTAGTTAGGTCTTTTTTTTTGCGGATAGCACACGGTGTCCTGTCCACATTTTTTGCGGACACATTGAAATGAATGGGTCTGCATCCTATTCGCAAAAAAAAAACTATGGAACGGGCACGGAAACAAAATACGTTCGTGTGCATGAGACCTACTGTGCATGCCCAGCTTTACTTGGGAATGTCATCAAACTATTTGTACAGGAGATTAATTGGTCACAATAATAAATCTGCTGTAATGTACTGCAGAACAAATCCTACTTGAACTGGTTAAAGACATCAGGTCAGCTATATACAATATCCAATGAACATGTAACCTGCCACTTGACAAAGGGTGTACCATCATTTCATTTTCACATGCCTAATACATTTTACAGTAATGATATAGAAAATATGATATCAAGGTCTACCTTTATAGTGCTGGTTGCTATAAAGGACAGGGAGCGGATTTTTTCCCCCCTGTATTATTTAAATGGCCAAAGTACTGACCCGTATCCAGAACATGCTGATTTATATCATGCGCTGGCTGCTGTTATTTCGTGTCATTCCCTTCAGTGTTGCGTATCAAAAAAGCAGATGATTTTTTTTCCTCTAGAATCTGTAACACTTATCCGAATTATGTTCCATCCCAAGTCAGGGTTCATATATCTTTGAATGATTAGCAATTATTTTATTAGTGTGGGCTTCTGGGCGGTGCATTGGGTGCATTTAATTTTGTGATGCATGTGTTTAGTGTGTATCCACAGGCTATTCTGCTGCTCACAATAACAGCTGCTTAATGTAGTTAATTGGATTCTACACGCCACTCTTTGGTAGATTATGTTCACCCGGCCGGAAAAAACCTGTGCAAGCATAAAGACAAAATGTAATCTTCTTGGTGGTATATGTGATGATGATTAGGATAATATTTAATTGCTTTTTAAAACGTATGCATGAGCTCCATAAGTCTTGGTATCATGAAGGTGACTTTTTATGGGTTCACAAGTATTTTTACAAGTACAATAAACATAAGTCTTGATATAGCTCTTTCTATTTCAATGAAAAAGTTGAAGTCTGCAATTTTCCTGTGTTCTAAATTTGGTATCTTTCTCCATGTTTCCCCCTCAGCACACAATACAATAGGATCCCTTAAAGCAACATAATAATGAGAATAAGAGAAGCTGTAAATGACTTGCATTTAAGGATTTTCTGTAGTCAGACTAAATTCCTGATGGGTATTTTCAATTATTAGGAAATACACGGATATCCTGGATGATCTGCAACTTCTACATAAGCGTAAAATGTTGCTTTGATGTATTACATAAAACATTGGCTATAAATTGCCTATAACAGTGCAATAAATAGAGAAGTAAGGGTCCCATAGCAAGGATCAAACCAGGCCCCCCACACAGAACAGAAGGGTTTCCGCCTAAACCCCTTTCAGTGACCCTTGGGCCATTTTATCCGCTGCCTCATTTGTTAAAAGTTGTTGTTTTAGAGGGTTGAGTCCTGATCAGCTTTTCACCCCCCAGTAGAAGAGGGAATGATGGTGGGGGGCGGTCTGCCCCGGGTGCTAGGTCTCAGGGGGGTGCCAGAAGCAATGAGCGCTTCCATCAATACAGATGGAAGTGCTCATTGCCTGTCCCTCATTGCCTTAAGGGAATACTAGTAGTGAGCGCTTCCATATTGGATGCGCACACTAGTCTGCAGGAGGAGGGAGAGAGAAGCGCTGTACAGTACTTACCCCTCCTCCTGCTCACTCTTCTCAGGGCCCGGGATCAGGACGTACAGAGCGCACTCTGACCTGACGCTGCAGGAGGTCAGGTGACTACAGTGCCGACCCTGAGGAGAAGAAGAGACAGCCAGGACAGGGACAGTGGCAGCAGGAGAGGTAAGTATTATTTTACAATCTGATATATGGAGGTCTAAAGGGGGTTTGGAGAGGTCTAAATGATGGTCTGGAGTGGTCTATGGGGGTCTGGAGATCTGACTGGGGGGGTCTGGAGGTGTCTAATGGGGGGTCTGGAGGTCTGACTGGGGGTCTGGAGTTCTGACTGGGGGGTCTGGAGGTCTGATTGGGGGTCTGGAATTCTGACTGGGAGGTCTGGAGGTCTAATGGGGGTCAGATATGGAGGTCATGAGGTCTAATGGGGGTCAGATATAGGGGCCTAAGGATCTGGAGATCTGACTGTGTGGTCAGGAGGTCTAATGGGTGGTCTGGAGGTCTGATTGGGAGTCTGGAGATCTGACTGGGGGGTCTGAAGGTCCAATGGGGTCAGATATGGGGGTCAGATTTGGGGGTCTGGAGGTCTAATTGAGTTATGGAGTTCTGATATGTGGGTCTGGAAGTCTGATATGGGGGTCTGGAGGTCTAATAGCGGTCTTATATGGGGCCCTGGAGGTCTAATGGGGGTCTGGAGGTCTGATATGGGGGTCTGGTCTGAGGTCTGATATGTGGGTCTGGAGGTCTAATGAGGGTCTTATATGGAGGTCTGGAGGTCTAATGGGGGTCTTATATGGGGGTCTGGAGGTCTAATGGGGGTCTGGAGGTCTAATGGGGGTATTATCTGATATCTGATATTTGGTCGGGGTCTTACATGGAGGTCTAATGGGGGTCTGATCTGAGGTTTAAAAGTGAGATCTTATATGAGGTCTGACATAGAGGTCTAAAGGTGGTTTGGTCTGAGATGGGGGATCTCATTTAGGGTTTTATATGGGGGGTCTGATCTGAAAGGAAGGGAGGATTTTTTTTGTACTAGTGCGCAAAATAAAGGGTTGTTTTGTACCAGTATTCTATTTGGTACAGGTATTTTCAGGGGGACTGTTTCTGCAGGAAAGTATTGGGGAGCACAGTGGACACAGTATTGGGGGTGGTAAGATGGGGTGTTGAGAAGGTGGGAGCATGATGGAAAAGTAAGAAAATAAGATGTCTGTTTGTTAAACTCTGCAGAGAAGAGGCACAGCTGAAATAAGTCACCATGGTGGTCTAATCTAACATGAGAAGAAGAGTAAAGAGAATATCTACATCAGAGAAGAGAAGTCACTGGATGTAAGAGGTACATGTGTGGGGCTGTACGCACCTGTATGTTCTGTAGCGCTAATGTTTGCCAAGTATGTCTTTAAGCCCTTCAGGACCCTGTCATTTTTCACCTTAAGAACCAGGCCATTTTTTGCAAATCTGACATGTGGCACTTTATGTGGTGATAACTTTAAAACACTTTTACTTATCCAGGCCATTCTGAGATTGTTTTCTCGTCACATATTGTACTTCATGACAGTGATAAACTTTAGTAAAAAAAATAGATATTTTTATTTATAAAAAAAATAAAAATTTACCCAAAATTTGAAAAAAATTAGCAAATTTCAATTTCTCTACTTTTATAATAGATAGTAATACCTCCAAAATAGTTATTACTTTACATTCCCCATATGTCTACTTCATGTTTGGATCATTGTGAATGCCATTTTATTTTTTAGGGATGTTAGAAGGCTTAGAAGTTTAGAAGCAAATCTTGACATTTTTCTGAAAATTTGTAAAACCCACTTTTTTAGGACCAGTGCAGGTCTGAAGTCAATTTGTGAGGCTTACATAATAGAAACCACTCAAAAATAACCCCATTTTACAAAGTACACCCCTCAAGGTATTCAAAACTGATTTTACAAACTTTGTTAACCCTTTAGGTGTTCCACAAGAATTAATGGAAAATAGAGATACAATTTCAGAATTTCACTTTTTTGGCAGATTTTAATTTCCATTTTAATCCATTTTTTTCCAGTTACAAAGCAAGGGTTAACAGCCAAACAAAACTCAATATTTACAGAAACACCCCATATGTGGTCGTAAAATGCTGTACGGGCACATGGCATTGCGCAGAAGGAAAAGAACACCATATGGTTTTTGGAAGGCAGATTTTGCTGGACTGTTTTTTTTTTTTACACAATGTCTCATTTGAAGCCCCCCTAATGCACCCCTAGAGTAGAAACTCCAAAAAAGTGACTCCATTTTGGAAACTACAGTATAAGGTGGCAGTTTTTTTGGTACTATTTTAGGGTACATATGATTTTTGGTTGCTCTATATTACACTTTTTGTGAGGCAAGGTAACAAGAAATAGCTGTTTTGGCACCGTTTTTATTTTTTGTTATTTACAACATTCATCATGTGGTATTTTTATAGAGCAGGTTGTTACAGACGTGACAATACCAAATATGACAACTTTTTTGGTTGTTTGTTTTAGTTTTACATAACAAAGTATATTTTTTTTTAATGATTTTTTTTGTGTCTCCACATTCTGAAAGCCGTAGTTTTATTTATTTTTTGAGTGACTGTCTTATGTAGGGGCTCATTTTTTGGGGGATGAGATGACAGTTTGATTGGTACTTTTATAGGGTGCATATGACTTTTTGATCTCTTGCTATGACACTTTTTGTGATGTAAGGTGACAAAAACTTTTTTTACGGTATTCACCTGAGGGGTTAGGTCATGTGATATTTTTATAGAGCAGGTTATTACGGACGCGGCGATACCTAATATGTCTACTTTTTTAATTTATGTAAGATTTACACAATGATTTCATTTTTTAAACAAAAAAATCATGTTTTTGTGTCTCCATAGTCTGAGAGCCATAGTTTTTTCAGTTTTGGGGCGATTATCTTTGGTAGGGTTATATTTTTGCGGGTTGAGATGATGGTTTGAATGGTACTATTTTGGGGTGCGTATGACTTTTTGATCGCTTGCTATTACACTTTTTGTGATGTAAGGTGAAAAAATAAGTTATTTTTTGCACCGTTTTTATTTTTTTACAGTGTTCACCTGAGGGATTAGGTTGTGTGATATTTTTATAGAGCAGGTTCCTACGGACGTGGAAATACCTAATATCTTAACTTTTTTCATTTACTTAAGTTTTACACAATAACAGCATTTTTAAAACCAAAATAAAACGATGTTTTAGTGTCTCCATATTCTGAGCCACAGTTTTCTTTATTTTTTGGGCGATTGTCTTAGATAGGGGCTCATTTTTTGCGGGATGAGGTGATGGTTAGATTGGTTCTATTTTGGCAGGCATACGCCTTTTTGATCGCTTGGTGTACTTTTAGTGATGTAAGTTGAATTTTTTTTTTATTTAGCACAGTTTTTATTTTATTTTTTTGACTGTGTTCATCTGAGGGGTTATGTCATGTGACATGTTTATAGAGCCGGTCAATATGGATGCAGCGATACCTAATATGTATACTTTTCTTTATTTCCCTATTTTTAACAAAAAATGTTTTACTTTATTTGGGGAAAATGAAGGTTTTTTATTACTTTATTTTTTGTCCCACTTTGGGACTGATCCCTTTTACAATGCATTCCAATACTTCTGTATTGGAATGCATTGGCTGTATGAGTAATACAGTGTGTATTACTCATACAGCTTCCTGCCTGTGAGATCCAGGGGGCTGTATCTCACAGGCTCTCCACCTGAAGGCTGCCATGCCATCGGGTCCCCGTCACAGCAGCACAGGGACCCGATGGCAGCTCCGATCCCCGCCCGATATTGCACGTGCCGCGGTCAGCACTGACCGCGGCACATGAAGGGTTAATTTGCCGTCATCTGTGATTTCACCGATGCTGGCGCATGCAGCAGGGGTCTGGCTATCAGTGACTGCCAGACCCCTGCCGCTGATCGGGCGGGTGCAGCTCCTGCACCTTCCCGATCACTATGAAGTGCATGTACGTCACGGGTCTTTAAGTCCCAGACAGAAATGACGTGCATCACATTTTGAAGATCTCTGGGGTTCCAAACAATCTTGGATGGGAAACACTAGTTAATATAATAAGTATTTAATATACTGTATAATGTATAGGAAAACACTCTGATAGCATCACTGTATGAAGGAACAGATCCTATCGACTAGGGAAATGGTAACAGTTGTTATTTTTATTCATTTCCAGGAGGAAGGAGCATCTTTTGAAGAAAATATACCACATGATTGTTATTGTTATCATGGGGAACACAAGTATTTATTAACCAGACAGGTCTGAAGCATTGACCAGTCCTCTTTAATAACTGTATGTAGCAATAACTGCAAAGTTTTTGGTCCAACTTGTTCTTAAAAGTTCACAAGGAACCCAGGGCTGAAAAGCTGAAGAGGCCATTAGTCTTGAAAGGGTTACGGAATCCCTCTACGAGTGACATGCAATTGCATGTATACACACATGTTAAAAAAATCCAATAATGTTTTATTAAAGTTGGTTTAACTTCATTCTCGACAATTGTAAATGTCAGATTTAACATTCCTTTCATATTTCTCACGTAACTTTGTCCCCAGGGTAGAATATAATTATTGTGAGTTTTAGTAAAGCTCATCAGTTTAAATAAATTAATTTCTTAACAAGCATTGAAATTAGCTACAATTGTGGCTGATAAAGGTACTTTAATGATGGGCAGATTTTACTGTAATTAAGGTGCTTTTTTTAATGATATCTTAAGCCTTGCTATTGAGTTAATAGATAAATGAATGAATGAATGAATGAATGAATGAATACTTATATAAATGCTTGAAATGTTTGCAAATTTATTAAAAAGGAAAAACTAAAACCTCACATGGACATAAGTATTCAGACCCTTTGCTATGACACTTGAAATTTTGCTCTGGGGCATTCCCATTTTTCTTGATCATCTTTGAGGTGATTCTACACCTTGATTGGAGTGGGTAAATTCAGTAGATTGGACATCCTTTGGAAAGCACAACCCTGCCTATATAAGGTCTCAAAGCTGATAATGCATATAAGAGCAAAAACCAAACCATGAGAAGGAAATAACTGCCTGTAGAGCCCAGATATATGATTTTGTGGAGCCACAGATCTGGTGAAAAGTGCAAAAAATGTTACTGCAATAAAAGTTCCCAAGAGCACAGTGGCCTCCATAATTCTTAAATAATGGATTTTGTTCTGGGGTATCAGGGACATTTTGGGGAACAGTATGAGGTACTTTTATGCAGGGTGCACATTGTAGGAGCATAGTTATATTTAGGGTCACATTGTGGAGTACTAGCAGCGGTCATATTTTCATTAAGGTGGCATAACATGGGGCATATTTTATTAGGTGGCAAAGTATTGGCAATATTTTTATTCAGGGGAACAGTGTGGAGTATATTTCAGGCACAGTGCCATTATTCTGAAGCTGTGCAGTTTGTGAACTGTTTGGGTGCTGCTTTGGTGAATGTGTATCATGTGTGGACAAATGGTACCATTGTGAATAAGTGAGGTGAATATCAGTTATGAAGGGGCACAAGGCTACAGTGGAGCAGCTAACTGCCAAAATTAACCTGGTGTCTACCAGAAGTATGTCTATAACAGCAGTACAGTGAACCCTACTGCATACGGTGCTCCGAAGCTCAGTCTATGAGGACCAGTCTATGAGGTCCCCTACCTCCGCAGCTGGTAGTGAAGCATAGTGAAGCAAGGGATACCTCAGTCAGGTCTTTCCAGCTGTAGAGTTGTAGGTCTGGGACTGCCACCCAGCTCTCCTGCAGTGTATATTGTTCCCATGGGCAGCAGCATGTTCCAAATATGACCCCATGTGTAGTTATCTGTAAAGGTCTTCAGTGCACGTGCCCTGAACTGAACTTGAGCCCTACTGCTCTGGCGGGCTCAACAAGATAATTTGAGTGAGTAAAACCTCAAACAACATGTTACATTTTGTACGTTTATTAACAATGTTATCTTCTTGTAAGAACGTCCATATAAACTTTATTAATTAATCAAAAATTGAGTAAAATTTATAATTATTATAATAAACAATTCATAAATTGGCAGCAAATAAATACCCAAAGAGGACATAAGTGGGCGCTAAAATATCGGATCGTCATTAATATAATTCAAAAGACTGTGTAGTAAAAGGACCAGCCTATTAGATAATAAGTAAGCTCCAATTGGAGTTGCCAATAAATATAATTTAATACACCACAGTGATACAAAGGAAAAAGTAAACCGTATTTTTCGCCCTATAAGATGCATTGGCCCATAAGGTTTTAGAGGAGGACAATAGGAAAAAATATTTTTCATTAGACCTCAGATCAGACCACCAATCAGACTCACAATGTTAATCAAACCTCAGATGACAGCCCCAATCAGACCCCCAATGTTAATAAGACACTCAATATGACCTCAGATCAGGCCTCCTGCCTCAGATCAACCACCCAGCCTCATGTATGCAGCCTGTAGCCCCCAGCCTCATGTCTGCAGCCTGTGGTCCCCAGCCAGTACAGAGCTTTCACCACTTCCTGGTCCTCCGGTACTAATAAGCGCTTCCACTATACTATTAGTATTCATCCCATAAGATGCAGGGAGATTTCCCCCCCCCCCCCCGCCCCCGTTTTGGCGGGGAAAAAAGTGCGTCTTATGGGGCGAAAAATATGGCAGATTACCGACCAAAATGATAGAGCCCTCCCCCCAGCGCCGTTTAGCCTATATGCTTCTTCCGTGGATTAATGATAACAATGTGAAACTAGATGGTGTCGTTTCTGGCTTAAAAACGCTAGAGCTATAAGAAAAGTCTGTTTAACTTGCTTTATAAAATTCTGAATTCAAGTTTCCCAATGACTGACTCTGCCAAATTTGAGGAGGCTGCTATGTCTCTTCCTATACGCATTGATAGACGCCTGAGAGAAAAATATAGGGGCCCCCACTCAAAGGACGTACTATCACATGATGTATCGTCCTCCTCTGACACTTTGGGTGAAGATACTCCTGAGTTTAGGCCTGGGGACGAACCCATGCAGTTAAGGGGAGCTACTCTTGGATCCGCTTCTAAGCATACTGGTCGTAAGAAGGGAGGGTATTTTTTCTGCGGACAGGGGGACATTTTATCTGAGTATATCCATACATTCAGCGTCAAAAACAAAAAAGATGTTTCATTCCCATCTGACTCTTGGAGGGGTGAGAGGAGAGTCAGAAAATGTGCATTTATATTTGACTAGTAGTAGACCAATTTCTCCTGACTGCTGAGGTGGCACTAAAGTCAAAAACTGTGGGGATTGAGGTGTTTATCAACAGCAGGGCAGGGGTGAACCTGATTGATGCTCAGTTCGTCCGTATGCACGGGTTGTCACTGTCATGGTCTTACCTTCTTGCTGTTCTCCTTCGTTTGACATGTGCTGGCGGCCATCTTGGTTTCTGGGTTTCTTGTAGCCTCCCACCCTGCGGCTTCTCCTTCCCACTGGGAGGAGCTGGATGCCTAGCTCATATATATAGGAGGTCTGTGGCTTCAGTTCCCTGCTTGGTCCTCCTGTGTTCACATGCTTCTAAGACTGCTGCTGCTTCTGGTTCCTGATCCTGGCTTCGTCTGACTACCCTTCTGGTTCCTGATCCTGGCTTCGTCTGACTACCCTGCTGGTTCCTGATCCAGGCTTCGTCTGACTACCCTGCTGGTTCCTGATCCAGGCTTCGTCTGACTACCCTTCTGGTTCCTGACCTCTGGCTTCGCAAGACCCTGCTTCGGTTTAGCCATCCGCTTGGACTTTTGCCTTACAGCTTGCTCTTCAATAAAGCCTTCTTATTTCCACTTATCTCTTGTTGTACGTCTGGTTCATGGTTCCATGACATTAGGACCAAGCCATGAATTCTGACGGTACAGGGCCATCCTCGCTATCTACGCTGGTTGCCAGACTTGATCAGCAGGATCACCTGTTGGGTCGGTTCACTGTGGCGTTGCAAACCCTGCTTGAACGCACGGCTCATTTAGCTTCCGTTGCCGATGGGTCGGTTGTCGCTCCTGGGCCCGCTCCTACTGCCGCTCCGGTTGTTGCGCCAGAGTCTACCCCGACACCTGTTGCTGCGCCTGCGGTGTTTCGGGGTATGACCGGTTCTGCCCCCCTTCCACAGCGCTTTGGGGGAGAGCCAACTCAGTGCCGAGGTTTCCTTAACCAGGTGGGCATTTATTTCGAGTTGCTGCCACATGCCTTTCCTACTGAGAGATCAAAGGTGGGCTTCTTGATCTCGCTGCTCTCGGACAAGGCCTTGGCCTGGGCCAGCCCTTTATGGGAGAACAACAATCCGGTAGTTGCCGAGTTTTCCGGTTTTGTTGCTTCTCTTCGGAAGGTATTCGATGTGCTGGCTCGTGCTGCCTCTGCTGCGAAGCTCCTTATGTCCATCAGACAGGGTTCACGATCCGTAGCTGAATACGCCATTGAGTTTCGTACCCTGGCAGCAGAGGTGGGCTGGAATAATGAGGCTCTGGTCGCTGCTTTCTCTCATGGTCTCTCGGATGCCTTGAAGGATGAGGTTGCAGCTAAGGACCTACCAGTGGAGCTCGAGTCCCTTATTTCTTTCCTGATTTTGATTGACACCAGACTCAGGGAGAGACCTTCCTTTAAGGAGAGCCTGCGGAGGTCTTCCAACAGACTGGCGCCTACGTTTGCTGTCCCACCCGTGCCTCCCTCTCCTCCCACGCCTCCTGGGGATGACTTGTCTGGGGGTGAACCCATGCAGCTGGGGTTTGCTCGCCTGTCCGAGGGGGAGAGGGTACTCCAGAGACGCGAGGGCCGATGCATGTACTGTGGTCTCGGTGGGCATTTTCGGTTGGCATGCCTGAACCGTCCGGGAAACGCTCGCACCTGAGATCCTGTCGGGGGCAGATCTTGGGTGGAGTCTCCTCGTCCCCGGTTTCCCGTGTTGACAAACCACTGATTACTGTTGTCCTCTCCTGGGTCGGGGGCTCGGTGACGACCCAGGCGTTGGTGGACTCTGGTGCTGGTGGTTTGTTCATTGATAGTGTGTTCGCTGCCGCCAATTCCATTCCTCTGCAGCCTCGAGGTTCCCCACTGGCTCTTGAGGCGATAGACGGCAGACCCCTTCTGCCGCCACACGTGACTCAGGAGACCCTTCCAGTGGGGATGGCCATTGGTGCCGTTCACAGAGAGTCGGTCTGTCTCCAGGTTATTTCGTCTCCACACTACTCGGTGGTCTTGGGGTACCCCTGGCTCCAGAAGCATAATCCGACTTTCGATTGGAGATCGACCGAGATCCTCTCGTGGTCACCGCAGTGTGGGGCTAGTTGCATCCATGGGCCTGTCAAGTTGCTGTGTACTTCCTCGGACTCTCTGTTGCCTCCTGAATACGAGGAGTACCGGGATGTATTCGATAAGGTGCGTGCGGTTGCCCTACCTCCGCACCGCCATAGAGTTACAATCTGGTGCCGTTCCTCCTCGTGGCAAAGTATATCCACTGTCGGTAGCGGAGAATGAGGCCATGGAGGAGTACGTGAGGGAGGCGCTTTCACGCGGACACATTCGCAAATCCTCGTCCCCGGCAGGGGCTGGATTTTTCTTTGTGAAAAAGAAGGGCGGTGAGTTGAGGCCTTGCATCGATTACAGGGGTCTCAATCGCATCACGATCAAGAACGCTTACCCGATACCCTTGATTTCCGAGCTGTTCGATCGCCTCAAAGGGGCCACGGTCTTTACCAAACTCGACCTGAGGGCGGCATATAACCTGGTAAGGATCAAGGCGGGCGATGAGTGGAAGACCGCGTTTAACACCAGGACCGGTCATTATGAATCCTTGGTTATGCCCTTTGGGTTGTGCAATGCGCCCGCAGTCTTCCAGGAATTCATCAACGATGTTTTCCGTGACCTGTTGCAGCAGTGTGTGGTGGTCTATTTGGATGACATCTTGGTATATTCTGAATCCATGGAGGCCCACATTCTGGATGTCAGTCGAGTGTTGCAACGCTTACGAGAGAACAAGCTGTTCAGTAAGCTTGAGAAATGCGAATTTCACCGATCCCAGGTAACCTTCTTAGGTTACATCATTTCCGCTGAGGGGTTCTCCATGGATCCTGAGAAGGTTTCGGCTGTCTTACAGTGGCCCCAGCCCAGTGGTCTTCGTGCCCTGCA